>NC_142684.1:43107500-43732500 GCF_056320005.1 Nelumbo lutea | reverse complement strand
TAATTGAGACTAGGGGTCAGGTGTAACTTTCCAGTTTTGCCCACTAATCACCAAGGTCCAAGGCAATACTAGAAATCTGGTCCGATTCATGGTTTCAAATAAACCTACACTGCATGTACCTTGGGTCTCACCCTAGCAGTTGAGGCAGGCCACCCAACACTTGGCGGCACACCAGTGTCAACCTTAGTAGGATAAATCTCCACAGACTTATCCAACGGATGTGAACATTCTAAACTAACACGAGTCTCATAAGTGTCCAGTTTAAAGGTATTACACAGAAACACACCACAATAACATGAATCAACTATGTACTTTATTCATTTACAATAAATGTCATAATGTACATCAATCTGATTGTAGCTAAAGGCAAACACTGTCTAACGGGTAACACTGCCACAGCTTTCCATGTTGCTTCTCACAACCTTGACTCTCCATGGATCATTAATTCTAGAGCGTCAAAACACATGACTAATACTTTCAAACCTACCACCTTCTTTCTGGAAGAGATAAGGTGAGACTAGCTGATGGATCATACACTTCCATAGCTGGTCAAGGAACCCTCTCTCTTCCTCTTGGTCTTACCCTTTCTGATGTTCTTCATGTTCCAAAATTTTCCATTAATTTGTTCTCTGTGACTTTTTTCCTTTCTCATTGTCTGATTTAGGATCTGGCCTCGGGGAGGACGATTGGTAGGGGACGTATGGTTGATGGACTTTATATGCTGGAGAATAAGGTTGGTCTTCATGTTACAAAGTCTATGAGTCAGTCCTGTAAGAGTAAAGTTTATTTATGGCATTGTCGTCCAGAACTATGTAAGTCAATGTTTGTTTCCAATTTCTCTTGTCAAACGTGTCAGTTAAGTAAACATTGTAGAATTCGTTTTTTTCAAAAAAAAAATAGTAAATCTGAATTTTCTTTTCACATTGTTCATTCTGATGTATGGGGCCCTGTTACTTAATCATCTGAGAGTGGCTACAAGTATTTCATTACCCTCATTGATGATTATTCGAGATATACTTGGGTATATCCGATGCGAACCAAGGAGGAAGTACCAAAAATTATCCAAGATTTTCAGCGGATGGTCTTCACTCAATTTCATACTGATCTCCAATTTTTTCATTCAGACAATGCAAAAGAGTTTTTTCATAGTGATCTCACAGAGTTCTTTGCTTCGCGTGGTTCACTTCACCGTAGCTCTTGTGCCCGCACACCACAACAAAATGGTGTGGCTGAACGGAAGAACCGACATCTCCTTGAAGTGGCTCGGGGTTTACTACTTAATATGAATGTCCCCAAACGTTTTTGGCTTGAGGTTGTTCTTTGTTCTACCTACCTCATTAACTGTATGCCCTCTCGTTGGTTAGAGTACAAAGCCCCACATCAGCTTCTCTTTCCTAAGCCCCCCCTTCTTTCTATTCCTCCTCGTGTATTTGGTTATCGGTGCTTTGTCCAAAATCTGTCTCCCATCCGTGGGAAATTGGATTCTCGTGCTATCCCTTGCATATTTCTTGGCTACTCCTTCACTCAAAAGGGGTACCATTGTTTTGATCCTGTTTCTCGGAAATTCTATGTCTCCATGGATGTTTCTTTCTTTGAAGATGAGCCTTTTTTTCTTGTTTCTCCTCAAGGGGGGTGTAGGCATGAGGAGAAACTGGTTCAGCTCCCTTCTCTTCCTGATCCTCCGCCTTTTCGTGTTTTTTCTCGTCGTCGCAAAGGCCAACCAAATTCAAGAGCTGTGGAGAATCCAAAAGCTATACCTCCAGTGCCACCAAAATCCTCGAGGGAGGATCATACTCACTCAGGTAACTTAGCTCCCAATGATGTTCCTGATTCTATTGAAATTGATTCCTCTGCTGCTAATGACCTCGACCTTCCTATTGCTCACAAGAAAAGTGTTAGATTGTGCACCACTAAACATCCCATTTCCAACTTTGTTTCCTATAGAACACTTCACCCTCATTCCGTGCTTTCCTTACCTCTATTGACAATGTCCCTATCCCCAAGAATGTGGCAGAAGCTCTTTCAGTACCTGAATGGACAAATGCCATGAAGGAAGAAATTAATGCCCTTCATAAAAATGGCACGTAGGAATTTGTTGATCTTCCAAAGGGAAAGGATCTAGTTGGATGTAAATGGGTGTTCACTGTCAAGCATGGGGTTGATGGAACGGTGGAGAGGTAAAAGCTCGCTTAGTGGAAAAGGGGTTTACTCAAGTGTATGGAGTTGATTATGCAGAAACTTTTGCCCCTATTGCCAAGATGAACTCCATTAGAGTTCTCTTCTCTCTTGCTGCTAATCTGGATTGGGATCTACATCAGCTTGACATCAAGAATGCTTTCTTGAATGGTGACCTTGAAGAGGAAGTTTATATGATTCAACCCCCTAGTTTTTTTGCTCAAGGCAATGAACAGAAAGTGTGCAAGTTGAAGAAGTCTTTATACGAGTTGAAACTATCACCAAGAGCTTGGTTCAACAGATTTCATGTTGCGGTTCAGCAGAAAGGATACAAGCAATGTCAATCAGATCACACACTGTTTGTGAAAAGGGGAGAAGGTAAAATGGCTGCCTTAATAGTATATGTGGATGACATAATTGTTACTGGTGACTGGAAGGATGAAATTCAAAGGTTGAAGGGTTTCCTTGCCACCCAGTTTGAAGTGAAGCATCTAGGACCTGCCAAATACTTCCTTGGAATTGAAGTTGCTTGATCAATAAATGGTTTATTCATCTCCAAAGGAAATATGCCCTAGATTTGCTTCAAGACACTTGAAAGATGAGGGTAAAACCAGCTGACTCTCCCATTGACCCCAACCATAAATTAAGTGACAGCCAAGGTGAACCTCTTAAAGATGTGAAACAATTTCAGAGGCTTGTAGGGAGATTGTTATATCTCTCTATGACCCATCCAGGCATTGCATATGTTGTTGGTGTCCTCAGTCAATTCATGCATGCACCTAGGTCCACTCATCTCGAAGCAGCAAAGAGAATTCTCCGATATCTAAAGAAGTTTCCTGGTGCTGGCTTGTTATTTCAAAGGCACATGCAATTGAAAGTTGAAGTTTATACAGATGCAGATTAGGTTGGATCTCAAAAGTACAGAAAGTCTACTAGTGGCTACTGCACCTTTATAGGAGGGAACCTTGTTACATGGAGGAGTAAAAAGCAAAACGTGGTGGCTACATCCAATGCTGAAGCTGAATATCGTGCAATGGCCCACAGAGTTGCTGAAGGTATGTGGATAAAGAATCTGTTGAGTGAGTTGGGTTTCCCAGTGGACAGACCTATGACTCTATTTTGTGATAACGAAGCAGCTATAAGCATTGCTGCTAACCCAGTGCTACATGATAGAACAATACACATCGAAGTTGACAAGCATTTTATCAGAGAGAAGGTCATCAAAGGCGAAGTATGTACTCCATATGTCAGCTCTAAGAACTAACTTGCAGACATCTTTACAAAAGGGCTAAACCATTCCAGACATCATGATCTCTGTGACAAGTTGGGCATGATTGATATCTATGCTCCAACTTGAGGGGGAGTGTTGGCAGATGTTGTTGTACACAAGTTTAGTACCGTAGGGGTACTTTTGTAATTTTCTTCATACTTTATGTTGTACGACCAGACTAGTATAAACAATAACTACTGCACACGCCTGTAGTATTCTTTTTGGGGCTTTCAGTCCTCTCGCCTCTCCTCTCTTCCTCTCTCCCTCCTCTCTTCTCTTGCTCAACACACCTTTTTTTTCTTGAGTTGTTCTCCTTAGGGGGAGAGTCTTGGGGAGGAGAACTCACAGTATGTTCCTCTTCCTTTTTCCTTTGTGCCCCCAATTTTACTATCAGCACCTCCATCAGTTCCATTACCTAAGCCACTACGGGCAGCCTCACAGAAACATCAACACCGGCAGACGATGGTTGACTTCCACACATGCTCAACCCGCACCACTCTCCATCAGTCCTTCTAAGGCTCAAGATTCAGCAGATACAGTTCCAGGTATTCCCCTTGAGCCTGAGCCTGTTATTTTTTCTAATGATAATGTTCCTATACCTAACACTATTGTTGCAGCTGATCCCACTGACCTTGACCTTCCCATTGCACTTTGCAAAGGGAAGAGAAAGCGTACAGCCCATTGCATTTCACACCATCTCTGCTACAATGTCTTATCACCTTCCTATCGAGCTTTCCTTTCTTCCCTGGATTCTATGTCTATACCCAAGAATGTTACTGAGGCTCTCTCCAAACCTGAGTGGAAAACAGCCATGCAAGAAGAGATGGAAGCATTGGTTAAAAACCAAACTTGGGAAATAGTTGATCTTCCACCGGACAAGGAGACAATCGGATGTAAATGGGTGTTCACTGTGAAGTACAGGGCCGATGGCAGGATAGAGAGGTACAAGGCAAGGTTGGTTGCAAAAGGGTATACTCAGACCTATGGCATTGATTATCTAGAAACCTTTGCACCGGTGGCTAAGATGAGTTCAGTCCGTATCCTTTTGTCTCTAGCAGCCACCTATTCATGGCCCCTGTTTTAGCTTGATGTTAAAAATGCATTCCTTAATGGTGATTTGCAGGATGAAGTATATAGGGACATTCCAGTAGGTTTTTTTGAAAATGTTGGTAAAGGAAAGGTCTCTAGCAGCCACCTAGGACTTGGTTTGACAAGTTCAGAGGGGCACTTACCCGATTTGGGTATGTGGATGATATAGTGGTTACAAGAAATGATCTAAAGGAGATTGATGCTCTCAAAAAATTATTACAGCAAGAATTTGAGATCAAAGATCTTGGTGAGCTCAAATACTTCTTGGGGATTGAGGTTGCAAGGTTCAAGCATGGGATCTTCATTTCTCAGAGAAAGTATGTACTTGACCTACTACGGGAGACTGGAAAGTTGGGAACCGAACCAACCGACACTTCTATTGATCCAAATCATAGAATTAATGTTGTGGATGGTGAGTTGGTAAAAGATGTGGGGAGATATCAAAGAATGGTGGGCCGACTATTATATTTGTGTATGACACGACTAGATATTTCCTATGCCGTTAGTGTTGTGAGCCAGTACATGCATGCACCTCAAGTTCAGCATTGGGAAGCTATTGAGAGAATACTTGCATACTTGAAGAAGCACCCTGGCAGAGGTATCCTCTTCTCAAACCATGAAAATCTGAAGCTAGAATCCTATACAGGTGCAGACTGGGCAGGTTGTTTAGATGACAGGAGATCTACATCAGGAGTATGCACCTTTGTAGGTGGAAACTTAATCTCATGGAAGAGTGAAAAACAAGTAATTGTGACTAGGTCAAGTGTAGAGGCCGAGTATAGATCCATGGCTCATGGTGTCTCAGAACTACTTTGCATTAATCCCTATTGAGCAAGATTGGGATAAAAGCAGAGGAACCTATGATGCTATACTGTGACAATTAGGCAACAATCAATATTGCCCACAATCCAATTCAGCATGACAAGACAAAACACATTAAAGTTGATAGGCATTTCATAAGAGAAAGGGTAACAACTGGAGAAGTTTGCCTGCCTTATGTCTCTTCAGAGTTGTAGTTGGCTGATATTCCCACTGAAGGGGTTGCAAAGAACAAGCTAGAACATGATCTACGCAAGTTGGGAATGTGTGAGTATTGAAGATTAGTCAGTTTTGTGTTGTTTTAAGAGTAGATGTTTTATGTTAGTTGTTAGATAGGAAGTGGGGACTACAACAGTTATGTGAGTCCAAATTTTATTATTTATTTGAGTCTTTTATATGTTGTTTTATGTTTTGCCACCCTATAAGGGAATAGTAGTCTTTCTACTCCTCTTATATTTTTTAAATAAATATTAAGTGAAGGGGGCGGCTAGATTATTTCTCTCTTTCTTTTCAAGATCTCTTCTTCTCTTCCTTCTCTCTTCAAGAAACTACTTTTTTCTTTCATATTTTTTAGTTCAGCAGATTTCTACTCAGGTCAAATGGTACGGAGTCACTATTAATTTCAAATTTATTTATGAAATATAAATCTAGGAGGCCCATCACTCCCTGTTATATATTTTGATGGGTGGCAACTCCTTCAGCTCAACCATGAAGTGAACAGCCGGATATTTTCCGATGTTCACACCCATCTTCTTTAATGTTCTTCTTCTCTTCTGTTTTTTCTTTTCTTTTATAGAATTCCCCTTTTAACCTGAGCAGTATTCACACATAGACTCTAGATGCACCCCTCGATTTTGCCCATTCTACTCTAATTCTATGGGTGGCATCCTCCTCAATCTATCATTTTTTTTTTTCAAAAAGGTAAGGTAAATTTATTAACTGGAACAGAGCATACAAATAAGCCCCATAAAAGGAGCAAAAAAACTGAGAACAATCTCCCAGCTTTCATTACAATTCAAATACACTTCTGGACCTCAACTGAGCTCCAAATACCCTAGGTTGGAAGCCTTTCACACCTGCAGTCCATGACACTAATTTTCCCACACCACAGGAGATGAGACAGTCTACATCCCTTGCTTTGTTTTGAAACATTCTTATGTTTCTCTCCATCCAGATGGAACTGATCACAGCTGCGGGGATAGTCCACCACACACTTCTAGCCAGCTTAGAGAAACCTTGCAGATTCCAGCTCCATAACAGGTCCAACACCTGTTTTGGCATGACCCAGGAAAGATCTTCATAAGAGAGGAAATGATCCCATAATGCAGCTGATATAGGGCAGTATATAAAAAGATGATTATTATCCTCTTCAGCTTGACCACAAAGCTCACATAGCATGTTCTGAATCAGAATTCCTCCTGGCCAGATTCTGTTTAGATAGGTTTCTATCCAAATCCTACAGCCCAAAGCAGAGCATTCACTTTTGTTAACAGGTGTATTATATATGTACTGTACACAGGCTTAGTACCCGCAGGGGTATTTTCGTAATTCTGTATACATTTTGTTATGTACGGCCAGAACAGTATAAATAGAAAGTTTCACTCGACTGAAGCTAAGTTTTGTTGAGGCTTTAACTCAGTTGCCTCTTATTCTTCTTCCTCATCTCCTTCTTTCTTCTTCTTTTCTCCTTCTTGGTCTCCTGCTCAACATGGTATCAGAGCAGGTTCATCCATGCCTAGAAAACAACTAGCTGAGGTCTCTCTCCTCTGTTGTGAAGGAGTTATAGTACTGATGCTCGAAGACAAGGAAGAGGAAGTTTTTTCTGTGCTGCGGTTAGTCTCCACTGTCGAGTAGGGCTCTGCTACAAGTATGCTGACTGTTCAACTTCCCAGCTCAGAAAAAAGGTAGGCTACATGTATTTTTGCTGGTAACTGGGTTGTTGCGGCTAAGAGGACTGTAGAAATCCATCCCAGATGTTCGAAGGAAGGCTCTGACCTGAAGGGGAGTTCAAGTTCATGACTGAACTGCCTACCACAATCTGACCTGAAGGAAAGTTCGAGTTCATGACTGGTGACTGTGCTGCCTATTGCTAGTACTGAGATTTTTTTTTTCCTCTTCCTGTTTATGGCTTCTTGCACGACTGTTAATGTTCCAGAATCTGAGTAGGGACTGTTCCCCTTCCTCCGATTGTATGTTGCCCTAGTCTGCACTCTAAGGAGCTGTTGATGAACCCTAGAACTTGAGTGACTGTTCGGCTGCCCTGGAAAGTGGATATCAGCCGATTAAGTGTGGTGAATCACCACTCGTATTACTGCTCCTACTGTGACCTTTTTTGGGGCTGAGAAGCTGTATCAAAGTTGTGAACTGTAGGTCTTCCAGACCTGGTTACACTACATGTGCAGTTCGTATAGTGTTCTGTGGACTCCTACACAGTGTAGGTGATAAACCCCAGTACTGCAGTTGTAGTGTTTGTGCTTGGTTCTCTGTGGGGCCGAAAATCAGCAAGTGTCCTGTTGTGGACTGTTGCAGCTCTGTAAGACAGTGCTTTGGTTTTGTGTATTTCTGAACTATGAATCATAAGTAGTGAAGATTCAGCTACATCTGGAATCTCCACAATGCTGAATGGAATGAGTGGGAACAATGATCTATCCTTCCCTATGGCTGTTGTTCCTCTTGATGGGTTAAACTATCTAGAGTGGTCAAGGGGGATCAAACTATACATAACTGCAAGGGGAAAAGTTGGCTACATAAATGGAAGAATCAAAGAACCACCTTCTGAAAATGCAGAACATGATAAATGGGATCAGGAGAATAGTATGGTTATGTCATGGCTTTTGATCTCCATGCAACCGCAAATAAGGAAGAACTTCATGTGGGCTGAAACTACAAATGAGATATGGGATCAAGCAAAGTCTACCTATTCTGAACTTCGACACTATGCCAAAATTTATCAACTACAAGCAGCTTCATCTACTTATAAACAGGGGGAGAGGAGTTTATCAGTTTATTACTCTGATCTGACAACTGTTTGGAAGGAGCTGGACCATTACCAGAACATTGAGTGGAAGTGTGAGGAATATGCAAAATTGTATAAGAAAGTTGTCTCACAACAAAGAGTGTTTGCCTTTTTACATGGTCTCAATCCTATCTATAAACCCATCAGAGTACAAATTCTAAGTTCTAAGGATCTTCCTTCAATTCAGGAGGTCTATGCTCTTGTCCAGTCTGAAGAGAGCAGAAGGATCTTGATGAACAGCACCGGAGGGGATGCAATTGTGTTGGCGGCAAAGGGGGGTCCCTCTACTAGTGGTGGACCTTCTTTCAAGAGAGGGGATCTCCAGAAGAAAGCATAAGATAAGGAAAAATTGTGGTGCACTAATTGTCAGAAGCCCTAGCACACCAAAGATACTTGTTGGGATCTCTATGGGAAACCGAAGTGGGCTCAGGATTTACCTAAGAAGCAAGGATCATAGGGTATTAGAAAACCCGGGCAGCAAGGTACCAAGAAACCCCACATGGCCAATATGGTTACTCGGGAGAATCAGCCCTCCACCTCCACTGTGACTCAACCACCACATGGCCAACATAACTACTCTAGATCCGACCCAAGAGAGGATATTGTCAACTCCTTCCGTGACCATTTGGAGCTTTATGGTAGAACAATTCGCCAGATGGATGATCCTCCCACCACCTCCTTTGCATCCACATCAGGTAATCCTGCCATAGCTTTCCACGTTGCTTCTCACGACCACGACTCTCCATGGATCATTGATTCTGGAGCATCAAAGCACATGACTGGTATGTCCTCTTTCTTCCAAACTTATCACCCCCTTTCCGGAAGAGATAAAGTGAAACTAGCGGATGGATCATACTCTCCCATAGCTGGTCAAGGAACTCTCTCTCTTCCCCTTGGCCTTACTCTTTCTAATGTTCTTCAAGTTCCAAAATTTCCTATGTATTTGTTTTCAGTCAGTAGTGTTACAAATTCCTTAAACTGTTCCGTGACTTTTTTCCCTTCCTATTGTGTGATTCAGGATCTGGTCTCGGGGAGGACAATTGATAGAGGTCGTATGGTTGATGGACTCTATATGCTGGAGAATACGGCTGGCCTTCTTGTTACAGAGTCTATGAGTCAGTTCAAAAAGAGTAAAATGTATTTATGGCATTGTCATTTGGGTCACTTGTCTTTTGAGTCGTTGAAAGTTGTTTTCCCAGAAATGTGTAAGTCCGTGTCTGTTTCCAATTTTTCTTGTCAAACGTGTCAATTAAGCAAGCATTGTAGAACTCAATTTCCTCAAAGAAATAGTAAATCTGAGTTTCCTTTTCACATTGTGCATTCAGATGTGTGGGGCCCTGTTACTTTACCTTCTGAGAGTGGCTACAAATACTTTATTACCTTCATTGACGATTATTCCAAATACACGTGGGTATATCCAATGCGAACCCGTGAGGAAGTACCAAAAATTATCCAAGATTTTCAGCAGATGGTCTTCACCCAATTTCAAACTGAAATTCAAATATTTCAATCAGACAATGCAAAAGAGTTTTTTCATAGTGACCTCATGGAGTTCTTTGCTTCACATGGCGCTCTTCACCGAGCTCTTGTGCCCACACGCCACAACAAAATGGTGTGGCTGAACGGAAGAACCATCACCTTCTTGAAGTGGCACGGGGTTTAATATTCCACATGAATGTTCCCAAAAACGGAAGAACCGTTTTTGGCTTGAGGCCGTCCTTTGTTCTACATACCTCATTAACTGAATGCCCTCTCGTTGGTTAGAGTACAAAACTCCACATCAACTTCTCTTTCCTAAGGCCCCTCTTCTTTCTATTCCTCCCCGTGTTTTTGGTTGTCGGTGTTTTGTCCAAAACCTTTCCCCCACCCGGGGAAAATTGGACTCTCGTGCTATCCCATGTATATTTCTTGGCTACTCATTCTCTCAGAAAGGGTATCGTTGCTTTGATCCTGTTTCACGGAAATTCTATATCTCCATGGATGTTACCTTCTTTGAGGATGAGCCCTTATTACCTGTTTCTACTCAGAGGGAGTGTAGGTATGAGGAGAAACTAGTTCAACTTCCTCCTCTTCCTACTCCTTCTCCTTCTCCCCTTCCTCCTTCTGATCCTCCACCTTTCCATGTTTTTTCTCGTCGTCGTAAAGGCCAATCAGGTTCAAGAGCTGAGGAGAATCCAGAAGCCGTACCTCAAATGCCATCAGATTCCTTGGGGGAAGATCATACTCACTCAGGTAACTTGACTCCCAACCTCCCTGTTGCTAATGATCTTGACCTTCCCATTGCCCACAGGAAAGGTGTTAGGTTGTGCACCACCAAACACCCCATTTCCAACTTTGTTTCCTATGAGAACATCTCACCTTCATTTCGTGCTTTTCTTACCTCCATTGACAGTATCCCTATTCCCAAGAATGTGGCAAAAGCTCTCTCAGTACCAGAATGGATGAAGGCCATGAAGAAAGAAATTGATGCTCTTCATAAGAATGGCACATTAGAACTTGTTGATCTCCCTAAGGGAAAGGATCCAGTTGGATGTAAATGGGTGTTCACTGTTAAGCTTGGAGCATATGGAACCGTGGAGAGGTATAAAGCTCGTTTAGTAGCAAAGGGTTTCACTTAAGTATATGGGGTTGATTATGCAAAAACCTTTGCACCTGTTGCCAAAATGAACTCTATTAGAGTCCTCTTCTCTCTTGCTGCAAAACTGAATTGGGATCTACATCAGCTCGACATCAAGAATACCTTCTTGAATGGTGACCTTGAAGAGGAGGTTTATATGGCTCAACCCCCCGATTTTTTGGCTCAAGGAAGTGAACAAAGGTGTGCAAATTGAAGAAGTCTTTATATGGGCTGAAGCAATCACCAAGGGCTTGGTTCAGCAGATTTCATATTGCAGTTCAGAAGAGGGGATATAAGCAATGTCAATCAGATCACACACTGTTTGTAAAAAGAGTAGAAGGTAAAATGGCTGCCCTAATAGCATACGTGGATGACATAATTGTTACTGGTGACTGGAAGAATGAAATTCAAAGTTCGAAGGGCTTCCTTGCCACTCAGTTCGAGGTGAAAGATCTAGGTCCCGCCAAATACTTCCTTGGGATTGAGGTTGCCCGATCAAAAAGGGGTATCTTCATCTCTCAAAGGAAATATGTCCTAGATTTGCTTAAGGACACTGGAAAGTTTGGGGTTAAACCAGCTGTCTCTCCCATTGATCCCAACCATAAGTTAAGTGGCAGTCAAGGTGAACCACTTAAGGATGTGAAGCAATTTCAGAGGCTTGTAGGGAGATTGGTGTACCTCTCTATGACTCGTCCAGACATAGCATATGTTGTTGGTGTCCTCAGTCAGTTCATGCATGCACCTAGGTCCACCCACCTTGAAGCAGCAAAGAGAGTACTACAGTATCTTAAGAAGTTCCTGGGTGCTAGTTTATTATTCCAGAAACATGGACACTTGAGGGTTGAAATTTACATAGATGCAGATTGGGATGGATCTCAAAGTGATAGAAGGTCTACTAGTGGTTACTGCACCTTTGTAGGAGGTAACCTGGTTACTTGGAGGAGTAAGAAGCAAACTGTGGTAGCTAGATCCAGTGCTGAAGCCGAGTACCGTGCAATGGCACACGGAGTAGCCGAAGGTATGTGGATAAAGAATCTATTGGGAAAGTTGGGTTTTCCAGTTGGTAAACCCATGACTCTACTCTGTGACAACAAGGCAGCTATCGGTATTGCTGCCAACCCGGTACTACATGATAGAACAAAGCACATTGAAGTTGACAAGCTTTTTATCAAAGAGAAAAATCATCACAGGCGAAGTATGCACTCCATACATCAGCTCTGAAGACCAACTTGCAGACTTATTTACAAAAGAGCTAAACTATTCCAGACATCAAGGTCTCTGTGAAAAGTTGGGCATGATTGATATCTATGCCCCAACTTGAGGGGGAGTGTTAACAGGTGTATTATATGTACTGTACGCAGGCATAGTACCCGCAGGGGTATTTTCGTAATTCTGTATACATTTTGTTATGTACAGCCAAAACAGTATAAATAGAAAGCTTCACTCGACTGAAGCTAAGTTTTGTTGAGGCTTTAACTCAGTTGCCTCTTATTCTTCTTCCTCTTCTCCTTCTTTCTTCTTCTTTTCTTCTTCTTCTTGGTCTCTTGCTCAACAATTTTGAATGGAGATCCACTTTCCTGAGACCTCTAGAGCTCTTAAAGAAGTCAGCCAATTCTCCATTTACTAGAACTGCAAATTTGGGAGAAGAAACATATACTTTAATCCAGTTTCTCCATTTCTGTCCAAAGTTCATCTTCTCCAAAACAAGATCCAAGCATTTCCAGTTGACATGGTCGTAAGACTTCTCCAAATCCAATTTGCAAACCAGTCTTGATTTACCTTCCATTTTCCTTGAGTCTATCAACTCATTTGCCACCAGTACGCTGTCTAGCATTTGTCTACCCAGCACAAATGCAAACTGATTTTTTCAATCACAGTACTCAGAACTGTTTTCAATATTTCTGCTAGGACCTTTGCCAGAACTTTATAAAAGCTATTCAGCAAACTGATAGGTCCAAAACCTTTGATGTTAGTGGCCCCTTCCACTTTAGGAATTAAGGAAATGAAAGTGGAATTTCGACTTCTTTCCAGGGCTGCAGTTTGGTCGAAATCTTGAAACACTTTCATCAAATCATCTTTCACCACCTCCCAGCATTTCTTATAAAAGAGACTAGTAAGACCATCCGGCCCTGGGGATTTATCAACTTCCATATTCTTAATCACTTGCCATATTTCAACCTCTGAGAAGGGGCCTTCCAAGTCTCTATGCTGGGACTCAGAAATCCTCCTAAAAGCAAGATCAACCGGGAATGGCATTCTAGCCCAACTTTCCTTAAACAAAACTGAGAAATATTTGTTGGCAACATTTTTCATCTCAGCCCCATTCTCTCCCACCTGGTCCTCAAATTCCAATCTCTCGAGCTGATTGAATCTATTTCTTGCACTTGCCATCTTATGGAAAAAACTAGAATTCCTGTCCCCTTCTTTGAGCCATTTAACCTTGGCCCTTTGCCTCCACTTTAATTCATCCTTAAAAGCCAGATTGTCAATGGTCAATTGTTCTTCCAATCTACTCTTCCTTTCTTCCAACCTCCAAGATTTCAGGGTCTCCTTAACTGATTTGATCTTTTTTGCAAATTTGAAAGGGCTCGTACCTTCTAGCTAGAGATCATTCCATTTAGAACTCAAAAGGGGAACCAACTCTTCCTCTTCAAACCACACATTTTCCATCTTGAAAGGGGCTTTTTAGGACCTTGTTTACCACACACCAACTGAATAGGAGTATGATCCGAAACTGCTCTTGGGAGGGCCACTCGTTTTGAGAGGTTAAAAGCATTCTCCCATCCCGGAGATATAAGAAACCTATCTAACTTAACCAACGCCAGGGACTCTTGGTTATGTGGATGATATCATCATTACAGGAAGTTGGAGCTCAGAGATACAAAAATTGAAACAATTCCTTGCATCTAAATTTGAAGTGAAAGATCTAGGTCCCCTGAAGTATTTCCTTGGAATTGAAGTTGCCCGCTCAGAAAAGGGTATCTTTATCTCTCAAAGGAAATACACCATTGATCTATTACAGAATACAGGCAAATTAGATGCAAGGCCGGCAGATACTCCCATGGATGTTGACCACAAGTTAGGTGACTGTGTTGGTGAACCTCTGAAAGATGTGAAACAATTCTGAAGGTTAGTGAGAAAGCTGATTTATTTGTCCATGACCCGTTGGGGTCCTAAGCCAGTTAATGCACTCTCCTAAGAAACCACACATGGATGCAGCAGAGAGAGTTCTTAGATACTTGAAGAAATATCCCAGAACAGGTCTACTATTCAGTAAACACAATCACCTAAAGGTGAAAGTCTTTACAGATGTTGATTGGGCAGGAGCTATGGATGACAGAAAGTCCACAAGTGGGTATTGCACATTTGTGGGAGGAAATCTAGTAACTCGAAAGAGCAAGAAACAAAGTGTGGTAGCAAGGTCAAGCGCTGAAGCTGAATATAGAGCTATGGCACATGGGGTGGCTGAAGTCCTTTGGCTAAAGAATCTTCTAGGAGAGCTTGGAGTTGTTGTTCATAGTCCTATGTCTCTTTACTGTGACAACAAGGCTGCAATAAACATCGCCAGCAACCCTGTCCTACATGAGAGGACCAAGCACATTGAGGTGGACAAACACTTCATAAGGGAAAAATTGGAAAAAAGGGAAATTTGCATCCCTTATGTCAACTCCAAGGAACAACTTGCTGATGTCCTCACAAAGGGGCTTCCATACTCACGGCACAATGAGTTATGTGACAAGCTGGGCATGATAGACATATTCAACCCAACTTGAGGGGGAGTGTTGTAAGGTTTATTTAATTGTTACTCTATAGTTGCTGTTAGTAGGCTGACTTCTTAAGATACTATTAGTTAGTTACTTGTCCTTTTTTTTCTTATTAGTTTGGTTCTAGGGTGTGCCGCCAGGAGCATACTTGTAATTTCTATTCTTTTTTATTAAGTTAATATAAATAGAGAACTGGCGGCAGCCAGCAGGATCTTTTTGCCCTCTCAATCGTATCTCCCTTTTCATCTCTTTCTCTCTCTCTCTCTCGTCTCCCACTCTCCATGAATGATTACATCAACCATCCCCATTTTTTAATCCCTTAGAACTCTTCTCAAGCCCAAATCCCAAGAATTATTAACAAACACCGATGAGATCACTTTTCTTTTGTTTTCTTAATCTTATATTTCCTAATCCTAGGCCACCATTATCCCTCCTCCTAGAAACCACCTCCCACTTCACTAGGTGATCCTTCTTAGTGTCCCCTAGTTCCCACAAGAAGTACCTCATTATCTTTCTAGCCAATTTGTTACTTTCACTGGTACTCTAAAGGTAGAAAAGGAATAGATTGGCAACCTTACAGGTTAGCCAAGGTTGACTTAATTAAGGTTATCCTACCCCCTAAAGAGATGTAATTCCTTTTCCAAGTTGCTAACCCTTAGAAAAGCTTTCAATCACAAGGTACCAAAAGCTATCAACCATTGGGTTCCCTCCTAGTGATAGCCCCAAATATTGTAATGGCCAATCCCCCACTTCACACCCCAATAATCTAGCTAGGGAATCCACCTCCTCTCCCCCTAAATTAACTCCTGCAACACAGCTTTTGCCCCAGTTCACTTTAAGATTGGACTTCTTTTCAAACTGTAGCACTAGTCTCTTTAAGTTCAGCAACTCCCCTTCCTTCCCTTTAAAAAACAAAATGATATCATTTGGAAATTGTAATTGAGTTGTATACGGTGCAAAGTGTTGAGAAATCAAGAAACCAACATGTTCAGAAAATCAATGTGGCACAAATGTGAATGCTAAGGTGGATGAGTGGAAAAACTAGAAAGGATCAAAAATGAAACCATCCACAAAAACCTAACAATAAGTGGTAAAATGAGAGAGAGTAGACTAAGATGGTTTGATCACATGCATAGAAGACCACCAACAGCTCCAATTAGAAGAAGTGATTTGTTACAAATGGAAGGGGATAGAAGAGCTAGGGGTAGACCAAAAAGGACTGGGTAGAAGTAGAAAGGAATGAGTTAAGCACTAATAATTTAACAATGGCTATGGCTTTAAATAGAATGGATTGGTGAAATAGGATTTATGTAGCCAACCCCATATAGTTGGGATAAAGCACGGGTGATATGATGATAATGATGATGGTGTATGATATAAAAAAAAGCTTCAAGAAGTACAATGAAAAAAAAAAATCAAAAAGGACTAAAACGTTCATTATATTTTACTTATGAAAAAGAATTTGAAATGTTATATTAAATACATAAAAAAGTACAGTAATGTTTGAAATATTATATATTTATTGTTTTATATCATACAAGGCTCAAAGTATTCGTACACCCCGATACAGCAGAAGGGGCGCATCAGTACTTTGTACTACACGCATATCATTTTTTTTGTTTTTGTTTCAAAAATAGGGATGGATAGGTTTAAGCATCATTTAACATTTAAAACAGATAATTTTGTGATTAGTCTTAAAAAAGGCATATCGACAGGTTGGAATTACGATATGATACACCTGATACAGGGTGTATCGTGTTGATACTTTGAACCTTGATATAATATGTATTTAATATTTTGCATTTAAAAACATAAGCCCAAAACGTGGTCCAACCCAGGCTTATATTTCAGGCATGGGGTCCAGATTGGGCCAGGCACAAGCACAATTAAGATCTGTAGGAGAATTTGAGGGCTTGAACCCATAGGAGAATTTGAGGGCTAACAATTAAGATCAATGGGAGAATTTGAGGGCTTACACAATTAAGATCCATAGGAGAATTTGAGAGCTTGAACCCCAACTGTCAAATGACCTTGAAGATAAGAGATAATAAGATGTATTTTCTGTACAAAATAAAGATACCCCTATGAGACTTGGCCACCTCAATTTCAAGGAAATACTTCAATAGACCTAGATCTTTGACTTCAAATTGGATGATTAGAAATTTCTTTAGCTGCTTAATTTCAGACTAATTACTTTTGATGACAATATCATCCACGTACACAATTAAGGCTACAATGTTGTCTTGCTTTCTCTTCACATAGAGTTTATGATCAGCCTTGCAGCACCTATACCCCACCAGCTAAACCACTTTGTTAAATCTATTGAACCACTCTGGGAGATTGCTTCAGGCCACACAAGGTAACATTCCTCTTCACTACCATGAAGCTGAAAACTTAGTGGCCACATCATGTATAGCTCTTAATCTGCCAAGATTCATGCTCTTATTTTTCTTCATTAAAAGAAAGGTTAGAGTTTTAAATATCACTCCTTGCTTCTTAAATTATTGATCTTGATTCTAGTTCTTGAACTTTATTTCATGGATTCATTTTCTTGATTCTACTTCTTGAGTCTTGACCTACCACTCTATAAGCTAAATGTCACAGTCAAATTTCTATTGCCCAAAATAAATCCCTAATAAGATAAAGCTCAAAAATATTCAGAGGTGGCTATTTCACTAATCTTGGAATGAATGGATAGATATAGCCTTCAAAAAGACAAGTATAAATCCTAATGTCCAGATCCAAATGATAGAAGGGAAGCACATAAGTTTTTGTCGAGTATTTACCTCTAGTAGATCATCAGCCTGGTTGGCTATATCATTTAGATTTGCCCCTGGAAGATGAACTTTTGTGCCATTCTCACTTTTAAAAACACCACCACCTGCAGCCACTCGACGCAATAACTCATGCCGGCTTTCTTTCTGAGGAGTTCTACAAAGTAGACCAATCACTTGTACCTAAAATCCAAAATCCATAACAATAACAGTTGATGTTTAAGTATATGATCATAAGTTCCAACTTCCCTTGGACCAAAAATATTATTAGTTCTTAAGAGTGAAACCAAACAGACTCACATGTGGAGGACATTTTTTTGTAAGATGGGATAACACTGTCTGCTTGATAACATCCAAAAGAGACTTGCGCTGGATGGAAACAAATAAAAATGAATAAAGAAACAACAATGTTTGTACTGGATTTATATTTTGATTAACAGAAAAAAGAAAACAACTAGGACTGGAAACCAGAAATCTCTGCGGTCCTTTAGAGTAACAATGTGACCCAAGTAAAAGACCAAGATGTGATGCATAACCTTTTATTATCAGTTTTTACATTATACTTAATGTCATAATACAACAAATGAAGACATTGACATGGATATTCTCATGTCTAGTATAAAATTACCCATGACCTTCTTCAAAAATATTATAATTTATTTCTCCACCCACTCTTCTTGCCTGCTTGCAATAATCATTGATCGCAATTTAATGGACAATACAAGCCAAATAGGAAGAATAAATTCAATGATTTAATTTGTCCCTGTTGATCTCTCTAAAGACTCAAAACGCATCTAGAATTTTAATTTTATGCAGTAAATGCAGAAGGGAATCTCTTCAAGAATTCATTAGCAATCTCGGTACTATTGGCATTACAGGACATGCAAATCCACAAATAAAGTTTGAAGTCGAATTTGGTCCTCCCAAAGATGCTATCAAATGAATTCAGATACAATATCATTATTGTTGTTCCAGTAAGCAGCTAGAAATAAAATCAACATAACAAGAATAAAAAAGTTTAATAGTCAAAACAAAGGGTTAAATTTGTACTTGATCATCTTCATCCTTTTCAGCAAGTTGGATCATGTAATCAAGAGCCATCATAAACCCACTCTCCATCTCATCAACTCTCTTCCCAATGACTCCTTGTGCAGCTAACTCCACGGCCATCTCCTCTGATGCCTCATCCATGTTCATATCCTCCAACTGCATGACATATATTAAACAATTACATGATAATCATGGCATGCTTACATGAGTACTAGTCCATTTCTTCAAATCCAAAACTATCTTACTCACAAAAGTCAATAGAACAGAAATCAAGACTATTATCAAATGAACTTTAAGTAACAACACATGAATGGACTCATTTCAAATTCTGTGTAAAATGATATGAAATTTATTTAGTTTTGACATCGTTTCAGCATTCTTTTCTTGAAGAAACCTTGAAGATTTTCATGAAAACAAAATGAGAACTTAAATTTTACATTGCTGTGCATCACTACATGTAGGTCTAGATTCAAGAAATGGATTTTTTTTATCAGTAGAAATGGAAGGTTAGTCCAACATAAACATTTAAACCTCCCAAAATTGAAAAATTCACATACATGTATCATTACATATAATTTTTTTCAAGTTACCCAATCAAAAGAACTCAAAATTGGGAATCTTAAGTATTTCTAAAACACAGAAATGTCTTCAACAGAATTACATTGTTGCACTCATATAGGCCGCATAAATATAATCTTTAACTAAAATGAAATATTACACGGCTACAGTCTTAAGCATTAAGAAGTCCTTCCCTCCTTTTGGCTTTGTTTTTTCCGTTGGTTTATCTGTTTATATAGGCCTTATATCAAGATATCCAGACAATGCTCGAAAATGGACGTAGAAAAGAAACTGTATGAACTGAATAAAACTTATTACCCAGAAAAGAAAGGAATTAAACTTACCAATTTGACCATTTCCTCTAGCACAGAAGCGACCTGTTCGCCTCCTTTAAGGAGGGCCTCGTAGTCTGAAGGGTCCCATTTCTGGTCTCCTTGTTCACGTGCTCTAGTTTTCAAGGAAACATCCTCATCTGGGTAGCCTCCACCAACTTCATAGCTTGCGCAGAGAGCCGTCCAGGTTGTCTGCTTCTTGGGTTGTCGAAAGGGAGAGGAGAGAAGAGCCTTTCTGCAAAAAGAGGAGGAAGAGACTGAAGAGAGAAGATGAAAAGAAGGGATATCCTGCTTCGTAGAAGAAACTAAGCAAGAACGGGAAGGGAAGAGGACTAGCCTCTCCAACATTCTTTCGTCTCCTTTCAAATTTATTTTTCTGGGTATTTGAGTTCTTCAGTTCTTCCCTGTTCGGCGTTGGCCTTTGAAGAAGAAGAAGAAGAACACTTAAAAAGCTGCTGGATATTCTGATTTGTGAGTTGTGATGGCGTCTTTCATAGATGGGCGGTGGAGTCTGTCCTGCTCAGGGGAACACCGGTTGATTTGTAGAGTAGCATCCATGACCATGGATTGGATTAGACTTTAGAGAAGCTTGTTCACGGAAAATGGCCCACAACGCGAGGTGAACAGACAATGACAAAATGCAGATTTGCGATCGGATGGATAAAAAAATCGGGAATCAAACTCTCCACACCACATGGTTAAAAACCATCCGCTCTACCGGCTAAACTAAGATGGAACACGATTAAAACGTATAATTTATCTATAATAATCCGTATACGTTGATTTCAAAAAATGTAATCCAAATGTATCACGTATGGCCGCAATCAAGTAGAAAAAAATCGCCGTCTGTGGGAATCGAATCAAACTCATGGTTATGCATTAAAATGTATATATTATGTTCTGTAACATGGACCAACTTACGCTATCTTCAAGATGAGGGTACGTTGATAGGGCGACCAAAAAAACAAACAAATTGAATCTAAAAATCGGTTAATCGAATCGGTCGGTTTGATTTCAGTTAAATGTTTTTAAAAAATCGAACGTATCAATTCGGTTTTGGTTAACCGATATAAATATAAAAAACTGATAGTTAATTAAATCGATCGGTATATATAAATTATACAGAAAAACATGTATACCGATCGATTCGATTAGCTATCAATTTTTTATATTGGTTAACCAAAACCAAACTGGTACCTTCGATTTTTTTAAAACATTGAACTGAAACCAAACCGATCCATTCAATTAACCAAGTTTTAGATTCGATTTCTTTGTTTTTTTGTTCACCCTATTAACGTACCCTCATCTTGAAGATAGCATAAGTTGGTCCATGTTACAGAACATAATATATACATTTTTATACATAACTATGAGCCGTCTTAACTCAACCGGTAGAGAGCATGGCTTTTAACCATGTGGTCATGGGTTCAATTCCCATAGACGGCAATTTTTTTCTACATATTATTTATTATTTAAAATATAATATTTTATATATATTTATAAATTTTTATTATATACTTATATATATTTTTATAATAAATATTATAAAAACTGAAAAATCGGCGAACCGAACCAACTAGTTTCAATTCGGTTCCGATTACCAGTTTTCCAAAAAATGGTACTACCGGTTCGATTCACAAAAATGGTCTACGGTTCAGTTACCTAAACTGTGAGCACCCCTAACGCTTAGGACTAAAAAGAATGAAGTAAACCAAATGCCTTTTAATCAATCTACAAGTGGGAATCTGTGCAATGCATGGGATTTGTTAAAACAAAAGCTAAATAATATAAACACATAAAAGTATACAATTATTTTATTTTTTCTTACTTTTTAAAAAATTAATAATTATTTATATTTTTGGGTTCGACTATGATATGGGAAAGATATGATATCTGAAAATTTTTTTACCAATTAATTGGTATCATAAATGTGGTAGCCAATCAAGTGTTATTTATCAAAATTCATGAGTGGATTTTGATTAGTCAAAACTCTTCTGATACCATATCTTTCCCGCATTATAGATTTCCGCTTATATTTTATATACTATTTTTAATAATTTTTTTACAATAAAACAATAACTATAATTGATTTTAGCAAGGGTTGTTCATCAAACTGATGAAACTGACCAATCCAACCAACTCAACTCAAGTTGGTCGGTTTTCTAGTATTTCCAATTGGCTTTGGTTCAACAATTCCCCAACCTAACCAGGTTAGATAAATTTTGCTTTGGCCATTTGTAAATTGGCCAAAATCAAACAACCAACCGTATATATATATATTATTTTAATATATCTATTTAATATGAGAAATTAGGAAAATTCCCACATTTTTAACCAACCAACCACTATGACTTTAAAATTTTAAATTTATTTTTTTTAATTTAAAACTTTTAAATTAGGAGAGAAACAAGAATTAGAGAAAATTTAGGATATAAATAGGAATTATAGATAATTTAGTATATAAATAATTAAATAGGATTAGAGATAATTTAGAGAAAGTGAGGGATAGTGGGGGAGGTAGTTTGGGAGATATTTTAGGAGAGGATATTATTTAGGTTATTGGGAACATGAGAGAGAGAGAGAGAGAGAGCAAGAGATTTTAGGTAACTTTTTATGGGGAAAGAAAGCATCTCATTGGTTGTTTAAAAAGTGACATGAAATTAAAAAATAAAAAATTCAAAAAAAGGAGAAAATTTCTAGAGCATTGTGTTTTAGTGTGAGCGCTTGCTCACTTGCCCCTTGTCATTGGGATTGGTGCCTTTTATATAGGCCTTGCTCATGTACCACCCCCAAGATCTCCGGGAGGTCGTGTCTAACTGATCTGAGATTCTTGGAAGTAACCGCCATGCATGTTGACCACCCTCCAGATCGTTTAACATGTGGGCCAACTTCCAAGGGTCGTGGGAGTGTTTGGATATGCATGCCGAATTCGTCGGCGAGCACATCTTGCAAGTCGCCAGGTTAGTGCCTGTGCCAGGCCGCCAGGTCACGCCCGTGCCAGGCTGCCACGTCGGCCTGGGCCAGGCCACCAGGTCGGTGCCTATGCCAGGCCACCAGGCCATGCCTATTCTAGGCTGCC
The DNA here is from genome assembly GCF_056320005.1 of Nelumbo lutea. Lineage (NCBI taxonomy): Eukaryota > Viridiplantae > Streptophyta > Magnoliopsida > Proteales > Nelumbonaceae > Nelumbo > Nelumbo lutea. The sequence continues at coordinate 43,709,957 of NC_142684.1, read as the reverse complement.
AGTTCGTGCCAAGGCCAGGCCGCCAGGTTGCGCCTGTGCTAGGTCACACCTGTGTCAGGCTGCGCCTGTGGCAGGCCGCACCTAGGTCACCAGGTGGGACACCATCAACTTGGCTAAGGCAAGTTGTTGCCAAAATGGTTCCGGGTGTCACCTAGTTGGTCTGAGGTGCCATGTGTCACAATATCATTGGAGGGCCAAATCCGCCCTCATCATTTGCCCCCCCCTCCCGAGCCAAAAGTAACTCGGTGAAGGGAGTAGATTTCTCCTTTTGGCCTAGAATGAATAATTCGATGAGCTCGTAAGCATCGATTCAATTCCTTAGGCTTTGGGAGAGACTCGCAGTCCGCTACTTGATTTTGCCCATGCTAAAGAGGCGACTGGGTCTTATATGGTGAGGAGGTCTTCGCAAGTTCGGTATTTTGGCCCTTAGGCTATAGGAGCGACTCGTAGTCCACTCTTCTTGATCTTGCCCATGCCGAAGAGGCGACTAGGTCTTATGTGGTATTTTAGCCCTTAGGCTTTGGGAGCGACTCGTAGTCCACTCTCCTTGATCTTTGATTTTGCCCATGCTGAAGAGGCGACTAGGCCTTATGGGAGTCGAAATCTTTTATCAGCTTGCCAATTTGCACCTGGGCCAAGTCGCCTGTCCCAAGTCGCGCCTGGGCTACGCCTGCGCTGCATCAGCCTCGTTAGTGACGTTGGTTACTCACTCCTACAAGAAGCTACTAGGAGCTTGACCTACAGGGGCAACACTACTAACTTTAGGTCACCAGCTTGCACGAGAGCCTTGGAAGGCTCAACCGACAGGGGCGTCCATGCAGTCTGTTAGCCGCCTACTCCCGCAGAAGCCAAGAAGAACTCATCTTGGTAGAGGGTACCTCGCGAAGAGGACTGATAAAGCTTTATCATAATTGAAATAAAGTTGATAGAGCTACTTAGTCTGCTGGTCATCAACTTCCTGCATAGTCTTTGAGTTCATAAAAAATGGAAACTAGAAAGTGAGAGGTTTTAGTTGAACTTAGCTTTCTGGAAGAAGAGGACTTTGCCTTTCGGAGGATGAGAACTTAGCTTTTTGTAATGTTTCCCACAAACGGCGCCAATTGATGAATCAATTTTTGGTTATGTATCATTCTTTTGGCTAAGTACCTCGTCATTTGGTCTGCTTCCAAGAGGCCGATGAATCAGGCCAAAGTGGAGAACTTTGGCTACCGAGCTGAGTCACGCTGGGCAGGCTAGGTGGCAAGCTGACTATAGTGTCGAGCTGCTTGTGAGGTGCCGAGCTGACCAGGTGGCAAGTTGCCTAGGTGCCTAGTTGCATGTGAGGTGCTGGGCAGACCAGGTGTCGAGCTGCCTGGTGGCAAGCTAGATTGATGAGCTTCGTTGCTCCTTGGTGACCTGCAAGGAACCAAATGTCAGATGACCCGGGGTGGCTAACCTGATGAGGTCACTCCGATGCTTTAGTCTGTACTCTCATAGTAGACTACGAGCTAAAAATCACAAAGTCTGAGAGCTAGAACTTGCTTACTTGCTTGCTTGCTCACTTGCCCCTTGTCATTGGAGTTGGTGCCTTTATATAGGCCTTGCTCATGTACCGCCCCCCGAGATCTCTGGGAGGTTGTGTCTAACTGGTATGAGATTCTTGGAGGTAACCGCCATCCATGTTGACCACCCTCCAGATCGTTCGCCATGTGGGCCAACTTCCAAGGGTCGTGGGAGTGTTTGGATATGCATGCCGAATTCGTCGACGAGCACGTCTTGCAAGTCGCCAGGTCGGCGCATGTGCCAGACTGCCAGGTCGGTGCTTGTGCTAGGCTGCCAGGTCGGTGCCTATGCCAGGCCACCAGGTCGTGCTTGTGCTAGGCTGCCAACTCGTGCCTAGGCCGCCAGGTGGGACACCCTCAACTTGGATAAGGCAAGTTGTTGCCAAAGTGGTTCTGGGTGTCACCTAGTTGTTCCGAGGTGCCATGTGCCACAATATAATTGGAGGGCCAAATCCGCCCTCATTAGTATATATCTTTAAAAAAATAACAAATTTAATACACTTTAAGTTAAGATTATATTTTTATAAATTATTAATTGATGTTTTAATTTGCATTTGAAAATTTAATAGTTAGTTGATTTTTTTAATATTAAAGAATTTAAATAGTAAAAAATAATAATTGATCTAATAATTACTATACAATATGTGCATGAGTTTAGTGTCTTGGAACTCTTGATTGATGCACTATAAATTAAAAAAATTATATGACATCTATGTATCTTGATATATTAATTGTAATATATTTCTTCGTATAGACCATTGAAATATACATTTTATATGTATTTGCATACTATTTGTGACTATTTTGGTATTAATGTGTGTGAAATTTGTATGTAGTTCCCTAGCGTATCCATGTGTTTCCATATTTTTTTCATTTGTATCAATACATTTCCAAAGTGTATATATATTCCTATCTGTATTTGAATTGTTTGATACAATACCTGATATCGACACTATAATCCTTGTTTGATGCCTTATCAAATGCTCAATTTGCTTGGACTAATAAAATTTGACCATCAACTTCCTTGTGAAGATGATTAAAGGCTACCCTTACATCAAGGAAGTGGAAATATAGTCACATGCTAGATCTCACTTTAAAACCCCCAAGATCGATTATTAAAACTTATGCAATACCTTTCCAATAATCTAGAGCAAACGAACCTATAAAAGAGAAATTCTAAGTCCTATAACCTTAGATTCTCTAGTTAGGTCGCATCATCATCTCTAAAACATCCAAATTAATCCTAACACCAACCCACACCCAAAAATTTGCCAAATCCACCATTAAACTTGCTTGATATCAATCTAATGTTCTTAATCAATATATACATGATGTAGCGCAATCCGATCACTCCTAGCTAGCGCTCGCGTGGCTCCTGAGAGGTGCCTGAGACGAGAGGAAAGAGGAAGAACTCCCAGGGGGTTTCCCGGCGGGAACACTTCGATGCTTAAGTTAGTATTGTGTGCAAGAAGCGAAAGGAGAACGAAGGCTAAGAGTGAAAGGTTACGCAGGTGATTCGAAGATACCTTGTTCCTTGAGAATAAGCCCTTATAACTAAATCACGTTGCTTCAGGCCCTCTGACTTCTGACCGGGCAGGTGTAACTGCCACTGCCAGTCTGCCACAGCCATTACAGGCAAAGCTGAGGTGGCACGCGCGGGGCCGTCGCTGTAGGGTACGCATCTGTCAGGTACGGGACACCTTTCTAAAGGTAACAGGCGCGGCAAGAGGGACAAGCCTGCTGTCCACAGATTTGTCGGGTACAGTGGTCGAGCAGGAAGCCCTCCAGTGGTATACCGAACTACCCTCCCGCGAATTACCTTGAGTCGGGCTGTCCTTTGAGTGACAGGTCTCATATAGCCGGTTATGCCGAGCAAGTTGCCCCGAGGTGTCTGTGCCTTGGGGTGTCCTAAGAAGGATCGGTGCGTTCTTGCCTGGGAGTGGCTCGAGGTCCATTGGGAGGAGCTCGAGTCTTAAAAGGGGTCGGGGTGCCCCGAACTTGGGACCCCTCGAAGTGCCTTGACCCCGGGGAGGAGGTGCAGGTAAGGCGGCTCCCGATGAGTAGTTTACTCGCCGAGTTGCCGAGCTGAACTCGGTGGGACTTTCCCTCCGAGTTATGCTCACGCTCATTGTGTTGTCATGCTGAGTGACTGTTTGAGCAAGGTCACGCCCACGTGTACCCGTGCTACGAGGTCAGGCCAAATCACCCTCCATCAATTGCTCCCCACTCCTTGTGCTGGCGGCAATGACCCAACGTAGGGAGGTCATGACGCGCCGGGTGGATTTGGCGTCGGTTTTCATGCTGCTTTGTCGTTCACTATGTCGTCGTCTGGTGTAGATAGCCTTATCGACGAGCCCGAGGTGGGTACCTTGGCTCGGGGTGGCTCCTCTACTGCCCAACCACCTGAAGTATGAGTGGCTTCGGGTCACCTGGCGTCCACCTCCCACCGAGGTTGGGAGCCGAACCAGTTTGGCCCATCTATAATGACTTTAGAGTGGCTTCAGGACCTCATACAGAGGTTCCACCTCCCTAAGGAATTCTCATATAGCCTTCCCACCGGCAACTTCCCATGGGAGCATGGTCCAAACAAGATCTTGATCTTCAGGGAACAATTGATAGTCGGGCTCCGACTTCCTCTTCACCCTCTGATCATTGAGGTGTTGATACACTTCAACATCACCTTGGACCAACTCCACCCGAACTCCATACGGAATGTGGTGGGGTCCCTCTCTCTTTGCTTCGATCGCTCCCTCTCTATAGATTTAGATATCTTTAGCACAATTTTGGCTATAAAGAAGAGCGCTTCGGGCATTCTTTCCAGGCATAGGCGGTCCTATTACCTGTCCCCCCACCCGGGTTTCAAACTCATGCACAAGCTCCCAAGCAAACTCCCAGCTTGGAAATAGGACTACTTTGTAGTCCGGAGCAGTACGGGGTGGCCCTTCCCCACCAATTAGAGGATAGCCGTTCAAGACCATGGCGTCATCCTTGACGAGAAGACCAAGAAGGCTCTCCAGTCACTGGCTCAGCTCGGATTGAATTATAAAGACTTCACTTCTGAGGAGAAGCTCGTTTAGGCGAGCTTGAGCCTGGGTAGGTTTTCCTTCACTTCAGTTTTCTGTTCATATGTTTACTTCGGGTTGCTGATGTCGTGTTTTGCTGCAGGTCCCATGGAGGTGGAGAAAATAGACAACCAGAAGCTTTTCCGCCAAATGAAGAGGAAAAAAACGCGTAGCCAAGAAGGTGCGCATTGAGTCCCCGCGAGCTTTAGTCGAGCCCCAACCTCTACAGACATCAGCCTCAGGGCCCGAGGTGGTAGTCGCGCCTGTTGTTGACTTGTAAGAAGGGGTCATGCCTAAAGGGCCCGAGGTGTTAACGGGACCTGCCATTAGGCCCGTCGAGCCTATTGTCAAGCCCACCGGACTTACTGGTGAAAACATTGTTGAGGCTAACGCTGCTGCTGTTGGGGCTCGTCCTGTCAAGGCTGCCGCCAAGACCTCTGAGAGTTCCACTCGTGATGTGGAGATGACGACTTCCAGCTCAGAGGATCAAGGGAGCCAAACCGTCCTGAACCCCAAGTGTAGCCTGAAGAAGAGTAAGCTGACTGCATACCCGGGGGAGGTCAGCGAGTGGGCCGAACTCACTCCTGGTCAGCTTGACGCCCGAGCTGCCACTCATACTATGGTGGTGAGTCTTTCCTCTTCTTTCTTTCTTCCTTTTTTTTTATTTCCCTCTTGACTAGTTTCCCTTTTGCAGGTGAACACCGCCATTCGCGCCTTGACCCTCCAATCATATTGGCACCTGAGGCGGGCTCTAGAGGCTGAGAAGTCATCTCGTGCGGCCCATACTGAGCTGAGGGCAGCTCACTGTCAGGTCCACCGTCTGGAGAGTGGTGCCTCGGCTTAGAAGAGCTTCATTGAGGAATTAATGGCAGAGAAGGGGGAGCTGGCACGTGACAAAGACAATTTGAGAGCCGAGGTGAACAGCCTCAAGGCTGAGCGGGATGCCTTGAAGCTTGAAGTGCAAGGCCTCAAGGAGGTGAAGGGGAAGTTGGAGCATGAAGTGGAATACCTCCGGGAAGACATAAAAGAGAAGACTGCAATCTTCGAGGGTGCTCTCAAGGAGGCCAAGACTCAGGCCATCATTGACTACGTCAACTTTTCCAGATTCGACGACGTGATGACGGAGGCCTACCGTAAGGGCTTCAAGCTCAATCGGTGGCTGATCAAGCACCTCTACCCCGAGTTGGACACGAGCGCCATCACTACTTCGCGGATTACTGATGACATCATGCGTCAGTCAAAAGATGACCCCGATTCCGAAGATGAGGGCACCGAAGATGAAGCAGAGGATGTTGGTCCAGATACTGTCCTCGAGGGGGTCCCTGATAGAGGCGATGAGCTCCCGAAGTAGTTTGCTCTTTATACTTGTACCTTAATCTTTTCCCATTTTCTTCCTTGTAATCAAGGCATCCTTAATGAAATTTATGTAACGAATTTTCCAAAACGAAGAAATTTTTTCCCTTTATCAAAACTTTGTGCAATTCGTTTTTGTCAAGATGGTTGTCTCACCCCAAGCTGTCAACCTATCGAGTTGGACTTCCGAAGTGGGTGTTCCTTAACGGCCATCGTGGCCCCAAACTGTTTAGTAGGGGTAGCCTCATGCATGTTGGGGTGAGGAACATAGTAGGGCGCATGCCCGACCTATCTGCACCCGAGGTAGGTTGCTGTCTATTATCCTCAGTGGGTCCAACTCTTTGCACGCCAGGGTGGGCTATTTGTTGTAAGGTTCGTACCTGAGCCGCCTGCATCTCAGGCGCTACAAGTACTTGGTTCATGCCAATTTTGTGTGCTACTGAGGTTTCTTCATTAGTACTTGGAGGAGTGGCTCGTGGCTCACTCTCGGAGTCTGCCCATGCTGTAGAGGCGACTGGTCCTGTTGTGTCGAGGTCATGTCAGCTCGGTATTCTGGCCCTTAGGCTCTGGGAGTGGCTCGTTGCCTACTCGATTCTTACAGATAGTATTGTCTTAGGTTGACAATGTTCCATGCCCGAGGTACTTGTTTCCCTTCGAGGGTCTCGAGCTCGTATGTTCCTTCCCCGAGCACTCGTTTCACTCGGTAAGGGCCTTCCCAGTTAGACACGAGATTGCCAGCGCTGGGCTCAGACACTATAACTTTACGAGGACTAGGTCGCCAATGCGGAGATTCCGCTTCTTAACCTTGGCGTTATAGTACCGAGCTACTCTCTGCTGGTAGGTTGTTGTCCTGATGTACGCGAGGTCCCTTACTTCGTCAAGTAGATCGAGGTTAGTACGTAGCTCATCTTCGTTTGTCTGGTCACTGTATGCCTCTAATCATAGCGTAGGCACTTCGATCTCTGCGGAAATCACTACTTCAGTGCCGTAGGTGAGATTGAAGGGTGTTTCTCTTGTGGCGGTCTTCTCTGTGGCCCGGTATGCCCATAGAACGCTGGGTAGTTCATCTGCCCACAATCCTTTAGCCCGGTCTAACCGTGTTTTTAATCCTTGGAGGATGGCTCTGTTTGTGACTTCTGCCTAACCGTTTGCTTGAGGGTGTGCGACTGAAGTAAAGTTTTATCGGACTCCCATATCTTGGCACCAGTCTTGGAATTTGATGTCTTCGAACTATTTGTCGTTGTCGGAAATCAATACCTAGGGTAATCCAAAGCGGCATATGATGTTTTTCCAAAAGAAATTTTGGACATTTCGGTATTGTTATGAGGGGTTCGGCTTCTACCCACTTGGTGAAATAGTTGACTGCTACAACTAAGAACTTCCTTCCACCCGTTGCTGGCGGGAATGGCCCGAGTAGATCGATGCCCCATTGTGCAAAGGGTCATGAACTGGTGAGATACTTGAGGTCGGCAGTGGGTTGGTGGTGAATATTGGCATGCCTCTAGCATTTGTCACATTTTCTAACGAGTTCAATGGCATCTGCCTTCATTATTGGCCAATAATACCCTCGTCGAAGTGCTTTCTGGGCAAGGGCTCTACCCCCCAAGTGTCCACCGCACAACCAGTCATGAGTGTCGCGGAGTACGAGTTCGGCTTCGGTAGGCCGCAAGCAACGCAGATAGGGGAGCATGTAGGATCTCTTGTACAACCACTTGTCTATCATGACGTATTTGACTGCCTGGCGCTGCACTCTTCTGGCTGCATTGCGATCTGTAGGGAGGGTCCTGTGTAGCAAGAAGCTCGCGAGCGGGTCAATCCAGCTTGGCTCTGCTTGGACGACGGGAGCGACCTCCTCTACCCCCTGAGAATGCTAGGCCGAGGTAGGTCCTCTATGTACACAGTTCTCATGGTGATGTCGCTAGTGCTGACTAACTTGGACAGAGCGTCGGCCTCAGCGTTCTTCGACCTAGGGATTTGTCTGATGAAGTGTGACTGGAAGTCGAGCAGGGCCTCTCTAACTTTGGTCAAGTGGCAATTATGGTTGGCTCGTTAGCTTCATACTCGCCGGTGATCTAGTTAACCACGAGCTGGGAGTCGTTGCAGATAACAATGTGCTTTGCTTTTACTTCTCTGGCTATGACTAGTCTAGCTATTGACACCTCGTACTCTGTTTCATTGTTAGGCTCCGCGAACTCGAAGCGTAGCGCGTATTCCAGTTTCATACTGCTTGGGCCGTGCATAACTATTCTGGCACAGCTGCCCTGTTGGTTCGAGGAGCCATCTACGTGAAGGATCCAGGGCTCCTCATCCCAGCTCGCGGTTGGCTGAGCTAGGAGAGGTGCCACACTGGCTGCGACCTCACGGGGTTTGGACTCTACCGACCCGGGAGCTTCGGGCTCACCCGAGGTGGGAGCCTTGCGCTCAACCGACCTGGGGACTTCGGAGTTGAATGTGCATTCGGCTATGAAATCTGCTAAGGCTTGGGCCTTAATGGCAGTTCGCGGCTTGTACTAAAGGTCGTACTCGCTGAGCTCAATGGCCCACTTCGTCAACCGATCAGAGACCTCGGGCTTAAGCGATGTTTGCCTTAGAGGTTTGTTAATGAGGACGATGTATGAGCTTGGAAGTACCGGCGGAGCTTCCGAGCTGCGATTATCAGTGTGTATGTTAGCTTTTCCATCTTTGGGTATCTCGTTTCTGCTCCCTGCAATACTTTACTAACATAATAAAGGGGTCGTTGGACCTGATCTACTTCCTTTATTAGTACCGAACTGACCACTTCGTCGCTCGCTGAGAGGTACAGTTCTAAAACATCACCCTCTTTGGTTCGGGTTAAGGTCGGCACACTAGCGAGGTATTTCTTGAGCTTGTCGAACGTGAGCTGACAATCTTGGGTCCATTCGAACCCTTTGCTCTTAATTGCCTTAAAGAACGGTAGACAGAGGTCCACCGGTTTAGACATGAAGCGGCTCCGGGCAACTGTACGGCCATTCAACCTCTGAACCTCTTTCAACTTTCAAGGTGATCTCATATCTAAAATGGCCTTAATTTTATCCAGGTTGGCCTTGATACCGCGCCGGTTAACAATGTATCCTAGGAACTTGCCCGAGGTCACACCAAACACACACTTGTTTGGGTTTAGTCTGATATTAAACTTACGCAGAATTTCAAAAACGGAATGCAAATCTTGTATTAATTCATGTGAGAATTGAGTTTTGACGACCATATCATCTATATAGCATTATACTTTTTTGTCAATTAACGGCGCAAACAACTTATTTACAAGCCTTTGAAAGGTTGCCCATGCGTTTTTCAACCTGAAGGGCATAACCTTGTAACAGTATAGGCATAATTCTGTGATGAAGGCGGTCTTTTCTTCGTCTGCCGGGTCTATCTTGATCTGGTTATAGCCCGAATAGGCGTCCAAGAAACTTAGCAACTCATGCCTTGAGGTCGCGTCTACCAATCGGTTAATTCTAGGGAGCGGGAAGCAGTTTTTTGAGCAAGCCTGGTTCAGGTTAGTGTAGTCGACGCACATGCGCCACTTGCCATTGGCCTTCTTTACCAGGACAGGGTTGGCTTCCCAACTTGGATAGTGGACTTCTCTTATGAAGTCAGTTACGATGAGCTTTTTGACCTCCTCATCGACCGCTTTCCACCACTATGGGGCTAGGTTGCATTTCTTCTGCATGACGAGCCTAACTATAGGATCAGTGTTCAGCTTATGAGTTATGAGTTCGAAGTCTATACCGGACATCTCTACCGCGGACCATGCAAAAATATCTAAATTTTGAAGTAAGAAACTTACCAGTTATGATCGTAGATGTTCCGGGACGGAAGCGCCGATCTAAAGCTTTCGAGCTGGGTCCGCTGCTGAGGTCGAAACCGCGACTGTTTCTTCTGTTGGTGCGGCTCGTTCTTCGCCTTGCTCCATTGGCCGCTCCAGCTTGAGGTCATCAGCTACCTTGGTTTTTCCCTTTAGGGCGGCGTCGTAGCACTTACAGGACTCGAGCTGGTCGCCCCACGCTACTCCCACACTGAAGCCGGTTGGGAACTTCATAGCTAAATAGTAAGTGGAGACCACCGCCCATAGGACATGGGTGATCGGTCAACCTACTATGACATTGTAGGGGGAGGGGGTTGCGACCACCAAGAAGTCGTGCTTGAATCTGACCACACAAGGCCACGCGCTGGCTTCCATAGGTACTGTTATTTTCCCAAGGGGCCGGACTTCCTCTCTGCTGAAGCCTACCAAAGGAGTGTTTGTGGGTTTCAGGTCGCCTCTCTGCAACTGGAGCTGGTCAAATGCAACTTTGAAGAGGATGTCAGTTGAGCTACCTATGTCGACGAGTACGCGACTGACCTTGAAGTCGTTGATTCTTAGATTTATTATGAGCGCGTCGTCGTGGGGGTAGTGGACCCCTCGTGCATCATCTTCTGTGAAGAAAATTGGCTCTTCTGTCCTCGGCAGTTTTGGGAGGTTCTGCTCCTCCCAAGTGGTCTTGCGAACCGATGCTCGAGTTGCTGCTGAAGTGCAACCCGCGACGATCAAACCACCCACTATCATGTGGATATTCCCCCAAACTGGCCTCTCCTCTGGAGTCTGCCTCTGCAGTTGTTCGACCGGCCTGCTGCTGGACTTGGGGGCATCCTTACCGTGCTCCCCTTGTCGACCTGCTTTATCACTATTGTTATTATTCCGTACAAAGTTTCTTAGGTACCCGCGACGGATGAGCTCCTCTATCTCATCGCAGAGGTTTTTACAATTCTTGGTACTATGACCGTAATATTTGTGGAAACTGCAATATAGGTTCTTATTTCTTTCATTGGGATTCCCTCTCAGATGGGGTGGCCACTTCACGTACGAGGCATCCTTGATTGCCATTAGGATTTCAACCCGCTTCACGTTCTGTGGGGTGTAATCGGCTCGGTCCGCTACAGGAGGTCAAGGAAACTGACCTGGCCTTGCCTCCTGAGCTGTGTCCTTTTTCTTTTGGCTGTCCCCTTGACTAGAAAGCTCTCCTTCCCTCTTTCTTTTTTCGGGCATTGGGAATGCTAGGAGTTCGGAAGACAGGGGGATGGAACTAAGAGGAGGGAAGCTTTGACTTTGGCCAAGATTACCTCTTCTTTGCCCATGAGCTCGGGCAAATCGCGGGTGATAGATCGGCGAGCTCGATGGTGGCATCTCTGCTTCTTCGTGGGCTTGGCGTTCATGCTGCTCACCTCTATGCTATTCGGAATGGTTTGTGCAGGAAGTAGCCTGGTCTGCTGGTGATGGCTGTGGACAGAGGGGTCCTGCTCAGAGTCTGTTTCTAGGACCTCGAACCAGTTCTCAAGGAGTGGGGTTTCAAACTTTGATTGCTGAGGTAACGTAGACCTGATGAGCTGGGGTCCTCCCAACCTGTCCGCCCGCGGTTAGATCGGGGTAGCCGGTCTCTCTCGTCTACTGCGGGGGGAGGTCTGGTTTTTTGGGAGGTTTTGGGGGACCTCTCTTTGGCCAGAGGGGTGCTCGTCCTAGCAGCGAGATTTAGCTTGCTACGAGGCTTGGTGTCACGGCAGGAACTGCGACTGCTGAAGTTGAGGTTGAGGCAGCTGGGGGAACTACTGCTGATGCTGATACTGATACTGGGAGACTTGGTGCAGTATGTGTTGTTGATAGAGCTGAAGTTGCTGGATCACTTGGTCCCATAGTGATCCCATAGTGAGGACCAATATTTAGAAATGGTCGATTTCTTAGCCAACATGGAAATAATGAATACAAAGAACTTTCATTTCAATGGATGAAACATAAGAATGATCTACTGATTAAAAAAAAACAGAAAAAGGATACTTTTATAGAATCTAACCCACCACAGCTAGTTTGCAAAGGATGGAGGCAAAGAAGTGCATGTAGCATCAGAGAACACAAACAGATTGTTCCATTCAAACCCAGGGCACTAACAACCCTAAGCCATTGGACTATTATGATTTAAATTATCCAAAATTTTCACCAAGCAGAAATACTAAAGTGGTGCAAAGACTGATAGAAAAAGTTCCAATCCTCTTGATCACAGTGATACTTGGCTAGTTGTTGAGCACATTTTAAGGATCCTAAGACAAGGTCAAATAACTTAATGAATAAATGCTGTAATTTAAGGTGAGGATCTAGTTTGGATTTGAACTGATGAAAATCTCATTATATAAATAGTTTTGTTTCTCAAGAAGGCATTATATATAATTGTATTTGGATAGCAATCATCATTTACTTGACAATATGTACCTTTTTGTTCTTTAATAATTATGCCAATAAGTTATGTTCCTTCTATAAACCTTATTTTTCCATGGATTTCTATTTCCTAATATTATTTGGAAATTTGTAATACTAAGAACTTGATAGGTACCATGATAAATGAAATTGAATGTATAGTATCATCATATTTATTGGGTACCCATCAGCATGCCCATATTTTGGTTTAATATTTGGAAGTCTTATCCACTAAGAAGTTGCCAACTCGTCATACTTTGACAAATGATAAGTCTTATCCCCTTGGAAGTTGCCAACTTGTCTCATGAGTCACGAGGAAAAGTCTTTTATGCATCATACACAAGACCTGGTGAACTAATGGGGAAACCAGTAGTTGAGATGGTCATTTGGTGTTCCTCCGGAAAAGGAGGGACAGGACCAAAGCTGTGAAATTGCAGGCTCTCTGTGATATGGACAGTGGACCTAATATGCACCCTGCCCTGTCCCCACTCCTAGTTCCTGTTATCTATACAAGACCCGGAATTAAATCTTATCTTCATTGTTGATTATCCGTCTCTCTCTAATATACACAAAAACAAACACTTTTAAGTTCTAAAACACGCTTTTCTATTATTGCATATTGGCCCTTTCCAAGTTTCACACACTGTAAAAACTAAAGTCAAGGTTAAAGTCTAATTAAACCTCCATGGAATAGTTACCATATATTCAGCATCAGTAAGTATGAAAATATGTTTTTTACATGTTAAAATTTTGAGCTCTAATAATCTTTAGAGATATTTTTTTAATCCATTATGAATCTATTTTATTGTAGTATCAAATGGTGCTAAAGATTGTTGTTTTTCATAGCCTGAAACTTTGTGCATGCCTGCTGTAAGTTCTGTTGGAGGTCACCATGTAGATAATGGATAATTTGGGTTTTTTCTTCATATCTTTGTTTCTTTGATCACTACAAAATAAACTTTATTAATTATAATGTAAAGAATCCTCTACAAAGAATTCTTGAACTCTACCTATGTGTTTTTCATTCATATTACTAAAGGACAAAAGCTTAGCTTTTGCCTTGGTTTTTTTGGTTAGACTTCCTCTATGAAATTAGAGTACAATGAAGTGGGAGAAATTCCTGTAGAACCAGAGTGGTGACATGGAGATATTGATGAGCCTTGCAAGTCATTGTGGGGAAAATAATTAGATACAACTTGTGCTTGTTGGTAATCTTGTAGGAATAGATGGAAAAGTTCAAGAAAATGTATAAATCTAAGTCACCTGAAATGAGAAAAAAAAAATGAAAAATAAAACATTTGGTGATAAATTCATATGAAGTATATTGTCAATTTGGTCTTCAAAGTTGTTCTTGTGGAAGTCTAGTACCTTTGACGAATTTAAAATTAGATATGGTGAGAACCAAATGTTCATTTGATTGGCCTTGGTCAAATTTGAGTCGAACTCTGTCATCGTTGGAATTTCAGAAGGGGACACAGGGTTCAAAGAACTAGTCCCATTATATTGGCTAGCAGCTTGACATGGATCATCACTAGTGTTGCTCCGGAGACCATTCAACAATATTTTGGTACTGATTTTTCCAGTGACAGAAGTTTGCCCCACCTTCTTGCCTCTGGGTTCTTGGAGATCTCCCTTCTTCAGTCCTTTCTCATTCTTCTTAATTACATGGCACAAAGAAAAAGCTCCCTGAAGAAATTAATAAGCATGTAATATGTCAAAATTAAGATTGAAAACTGGGTAACTAATACTGTTTAGATGTCTGACAATTTTGACAGATTTTAGTATACCTGAAAACTGAATATCCCAACTCAGAGAGAGAACAAAAGCCACAAATAGAACATTTATGGCACAAAATAAACCAACTCAGATTCCCACTAATATTATTTCTTAATGTCTTCTGACTGAGCAGTTCATAAACACTTATGCTATTATTCAAGGCTGTGCTATATAGAGAATAATGTTTATCTGATTAAGGAGTGGCTCTTAGGCTAACCAGAAAAATGAACATATCAACCTTTGAAGTCGATCAAGTTGATCATTTTCTGTGGCTACCAAATCAAAAGTTAGCTTCTGCTTAAAAGGGATGTCCATAGAATTCATTGTCATCTATAAACTATAAATGATGTCAAAATAACAATTCCTACAAAATGAGAGTTATTTCTTTGCATATATTTACTCTCGAAATAACAGAAGCACTGTCATGTGGTCTTCTTAGTTGGTTATGCAGTGTTTTCTAAAGCTTAATTAGTCTTGCAATTAAGTGAATAAGAAATAATTGGTCCTCAACTAAACTCCTATAGACTTTAAGTGGTCCTACAAAGAAATAATTGATTTAGTTTTGATTTGTTTTCTTCTTTATCTAGGGCTTGAAATTACAAGGTTCCTGTTATTGGAACAACATTATTAAACATTACAAAATTTTCTTCTACAGTTGAAGAAAGGAGCATGAAATAAACATCCCTCTAATTTTGGCTAGTGGCACTGTTGATTCTCAACTCTTTCTTTGTGTTGTGGTTCCCTTTTGATGGTCTTGATTATGCCACATCACCATACTTGATCCCCGATAAAAACACATCACGTGAAACAAAATCCTTAAACAACCAATCACACAAAATTTCAACCCTAAATTCCTGGATTTAGCCAATCATCCATTAGAGATTCAATTTCGATACATATAACACTACAACACTCCTCAAACCTAAAACCCGTGATCTGTACATACCTAATGTGATCAAACCCTTCCAATAGCCTCATAAGCCCAATCTATACCTACCCACCAAATTTATCCCAAAATTCCCTTATTTGACCCAACATTAAGCCTTGATTCTGTTTTAACGAATCTTATTGATCAAAAGCTCACTCACCATGAATCTCCATCATCCAAGCCTTATTTGACCAATCAGACCCTGCCACCATGTTCAGAGACCCAAAGAACCCCAACACATCAAATTTTACGACCAAACACTTTCGTTTGACCATTAAAAAAAGTAAGATTCCATTTTTGACTGTTGATTGGAAAACCATAAGCTAAGACCATGATTTGAACCAAATTAGTCAATCTACACCTCTGATCAAAGATCCATCGCTTCATCGGATTTGGTATGATAAAAAATGCCTACCCACCAAATTTCATCCCAAAATTCCCCTGTTTGACCCTTTATCAAATAAATATTCTATTTCAACAAATCTTATTGATTCGAACTTATCAGCCATAGATCTCAATCATCCAAACCCTATTTGTCCGATCAAACATCACTACTGTGTTTAGAGACCCACAAAAGCCCCAACACGCCAAATTTCATGGTCATATTCATCTGTTTGATCGTTAAACTAGAGATGTATCATTTTGATGCACCGGATTGAATCACCACATTAACTGTCCAACCTAGGATCTTAAGAGGGTGGGGAATAACATCAGATCCTTACTTGATCCCATTAAAACACCTGAACCAATGAATTTGAGTTAATAGGCCTAAAAAGCTCAAAATACCAAACAAACCCTTACTTAAAACTAAAAAAATGATAAAACCCCATTTAAAAGTTCATCAAATTTACGTTTTTTACCACTGTTAGTCCCAAATACGGGGCTGCAACATATAGCACACCCCAATCCCTCATTGGATGCACGAAATCCATAAAAAGCCTTCCCAAACTCAAGAAAATTTGTTGCACAAAGAAGGAAGGGTCAACTGCAGGCTCTTATCTCTCAAAATCTTTGTTTATTTCAGTGAAATAGCTCTGTTGAATCACAGACACTATAGCTAGACGACTTTCAAACCCATATCTCTCCCTTTTCCTCTATAAATATAGGCGTAGCTCGAGCTTGAGGAAGACGAGAGGAGCAGTTTCTCAGCTTTTGTGATACACCAATTTTGCTTAAAATCCCGAAATCCCTGAAGCCAAGCTCGAGCCCCATTCCCTCTAGAAATGCTCAGCCCAGCTCTATGCCTTGTTCAAGTTTTGTTTGAAGTCCTTTCAGCTACAGAATTTGTTTCAAGGTTGTACACGAGAAGTAAGCTTCTCATTTGACCATCTCTCTGCTTTTAGTAGTTTCAGATTGCTTAAAGTCCTAAAATCTTGGGAAACTTGCATTCCCAACTTCCTCCAAATTGAGAACAAGAGGTAGAGAAGCAAGGGTCTTAGGGAAACTTGTACCTAAGACCCGATAACATCACATCAAATCAATTATAAGTGAAGTTGGGAACATTTTTGCTAAATTTCAAGAGCTTTGAGCAATTCTGTTAATTCGTGTTTTGCTGGAATTTGAGCCTGAACTACTCCCATAGTGGGTTGCTATAGCAACTTGGAGAGAGGGGTGGCTAACACCTTTCTTCTTCCAATCTTTGGAATTCAAAACCTTTCGGTTCAGTGCCTTTCCCATGGAGGACGGAGTCAATATTAATGATTTAAAGATAAACTTTTAAGTCTGAAAATGATGGCCCATTTCCTCTAAACAAATGGGTGGCGATTTCACCTCTTTGAGGCGGCCTTGAGCTTCCTAGAGCTCACGTTTGGCGTTTTGAAAAGTTTCGGTGAATTTAAGAGATGTTGAAAAGTCATTGTGAGTTTTACACAATTTCCCAAAATAGTAAGAAGGCGGAATGTCTCAAAGAGTTGCCATTTGGGCAATAAAAGTGGCTTATTATATAGCTGGAAAGTAAAAGAAATAAAAATAGTAAAAAAAAAAACCTCTATGGGCTATGGCTATCCATGGGCAATAAAGCATAGATTCAATGGGGGCACACCGTGGGTGCAATAAGGCATATTTGTATAATGGCCCCCGTTATCTCGGTGTTAGGTTTTTTTTTCTTTCTTTATTATTATTTTTCTTTATTTATTATAATTTTTATTTTTTAAGAGGGGCGGTCAACAACGTTGCTTTTGCTTTTGAAAACAAAAACAACTTTCTCATAACCAAAAATAAAATATAATTTCGCTGATGAGACAACACCCCTTGATGAATTATGATTCTTCTAAACTCTCAAGTGCATTTGCTATGAAGTTACCATATGGTGCCAAAACATTCAAGCAATAGCCTCACGTAAAAATTCATTTTTGAAATCCAAATCAACTAGTTTACAATTGGATAGAATACTGATCAACCCCTATCCAATAATCTGGTTCGATTTAAATTTCATTTATCTTTATAAAATTTATATTTTATCTACTTGTAAAATTGGTTTGAATGTTGTATTTTATTAAAGAAAGTTTCATAACAACCTTTTTTCTGTTTATTTTATTAAATAATATAGTATTTATAATATTTTTATAGGAAAATTCC
The DNA here is from genome assembly GCF_056320005.1 of Nelumbo lutea. Taxonomy (NCBI): domain Eukaryota; kingdom Viridiplantae; phylum Streptophyta; class Magnoliopsida; order Proteales; family Nelumbonaceae; genus Nelumbo; species Nelumbo lutea. The sequence goes on along the minus strand of NC_142684.1, from coordinate 43,692,476 downwards.
ATAGTAGTACCTATACTTGGGGTCTAGTGTCACTTTGGTCCCCAAATTTTAAAATGCAACAATTCAGTACCCGAACTTTCAAAACGTGTCAATCTAGTACCTATCATTAAGCATATGTTAACTAACTGCAAAGTGACATTTAAAAGGACACAAATGCCCTTTGAGTGTCATCTAATTTTCTTTATCAACCATTCAAACATTGACAAAAAATCAACAATTCCAAATCCTGCTTCTATCAAAAAATGGAGTCATGTCTCAATAGGCACTTTGGATCCTAGCTTTCTTGAACAAAAGAGGCAAGGATTTAGGATTGTTAATTTTTTGTTAACTTTGGGTGGTTGATAAAGAAAATTAAATGACACTCAAAGGGTATTTATGTCTTTTTCAAATTTTATTTAACAACTACTTAACCATAGATAAAGGGTTGATATATTTAAAAAAAAAATACTAAATTGTTACATTTTAAAATGCAAAGACTAAAGCTAGGCCCACGATAGAGTATTAATCGGGAATTTTTTCTATTTTTATTTAATTTATAGAATCGACCATGATGAATAACTTGTAACAAATCCACGGAGGTTTTGATTGGGCAAAAACCCTTCTGGCCACTTCAGCCTACTTTCTTTCCCTGTAATCTAGAGGAAAATATCCCCATAGCTTAATTCGCTCAGTTCAGCTATGCACGAGCCTTCTCACTTCTTACTCCATAGACAAACACGTGTATAATGGGATCAGAGACGGAATGAAAGTGTTTTAGCCATTGATAGCACAGAACTTTGTTTGATAGCTTACTCGCATGATGAAAAATGTATTATTAGATTAGAAAATTTACAAAAAGCTATAATTTTAATTCTGCAGCAACGATGATGACTGAAGTAGGGTGCCAATCGAATTAGACTTGAAACCGAATCATACCGAACCGAATTAAATCGGCTCGGTTCGATTTTATTTCAGTTAATTTGATTAGTTAAAATATAATTGTATTTTATATTTATATTAATAAGTATTATTAAGATACATAACGTTTATAATTAAAAAATATATTATATATTATTATTAATATAAATAATAATGTTAACATATATTAATGTTAATGCTAATATAAATATTTATAATTAAAACATAAATGTATATATTTATTTTAAATAATTCGGTTCAGTTGATTTTTAACTCAACCAAGAACTAAATTTCTAAAATCTTAAAACCAAACTATACCGAAAACCAAAATAACCAAACCGAATTGATTTATTTGATTTGATTTTCAGTTTAATAGCCAAATTTAAACAACTCTAGACTGGAGTTCCCTTCAAAAAATCAAACTCATGGTGGGGCTCAGACCTCTGGCTCGGAGAGGAGATTGAAGTTACCTATACCAGCCGGCAGCCGGCTGCCACCAGAGTTGGGGGATTATGATTTGTGAGAATTGTGAGAATGGAGAATGGCTACCCCATGCCCTAGGCTACGCTACTAATGTACATAGTACATAATACATGCACATAAAACCAAAAAAAAAAAAATTACAATAGTTTGAACTGGGCCGACCGAACTCGGTCTGGTTGAGTTGAACCCCAGAATCCAAAACTCCAAGCAAACTCGAAAAAAAATCGGAATTACAAGCAAGTTATTTTCATTGGAAATTTTCGGCTTCAAAGACCTGACCCATATAATTGGGGCTACACGCCTACACAGAGTAGGCAGTTAAACATACATGGTTTGCGCATATGGGACTTATTAAACGAGTCAATCGAAGCCCAGCCAAACTGTAAACACGAAATTCAAGCCAATAGAGAAGCCTCCTGTTGGGTTGAAGACTAGCAAATGCCGACCAATAGACTCCACGCCACGCCACCAACATGAAAACCACAGAGAACCCAACTGGGAGAAATGGACATAAACAATAAGATACTTACATCTCCGTGGTACATTTCCATTGCCATTGGTCAGTTGGGTTGAAGAGCAAATGCCGAGCAATAGACTCCACACCACGCCACCAACATGAAAACCACAGAGAACCCAACTGGGAGAAATGGACATAAACAATCTCATACTTGCATCTCCGTGGTACATTCCCATTGCCATTGGCCCCCCTAGGGACAGAAACAAGTGATCGTACATATATAATCACTAGTCTCTACCCACACCAAGGTTTCCAATCCCTACATCAGACAACCACAATCACCAAATCAACGACGCTAACTTTGCGTACACAATGGAACAAAATCTCCCTTTCAAAATCCTTCCGACTTTACCTACTACATAAGGCAGCCTATAGAAACATATAGGAAACCAGGAACCACGAGATCAACGTTGGGACCCACCCCCAATCCCTCAAAATCTCAGAAATGTAATTTTCAATCGCCGAGAGACAAATACCCTTGAGTCAAAATATCCTCGAGACACGTGGCAACCAAGGCGTGGTCCCAAAACCAAATGTGCCAAGTCAAGTCACCACCTCTTTATGGCTAAGCAGCCCGAGGCGTCACAGACCTCGAGCGACTCTTTTAAATGCGAAAGCAGAACATCAAAATATCAACGTGGATAACAATGGATCAGTACAGCAAAAAGTAAAGAAACGGCAAAAGACCGATTTGTCATTCAAAGTTCCCAAAAATTACAGCTACAGATTAAGCGCTGAATACCAGCCGTCCATTTAGGATCATCAAAATAAATCGTACGATCAATATCAAATTAGCAGGACGACTGAAAGCATCAGTAGTAAAGTAAGCAGAGGTTCTTAAGCTTATAAGAAAGAGAAAATAGTAAGTAGTAAACATGGAACCGATGAAACGGCTCTTAAGCTTCCACGTTAGCACACTCCTTGGCAGGGGAGCAGATGAGCCAGACATAGCCGTATGGATCCTTCACCTTCCCGGCTCGTCCACCGCAGCAAGAGCCCTCGCCCTCTGTGATCTCACCCTCGAGCGTCGCGCCAGCGCTGACGGCCTTCTTGACCGCTCCATCCACGTCGTCCGTCTCAAGGCAAAACATGCACGCGCTTCCGCAGCCAACCCTGGTTAATTTGGTTACACCTTGATCAGCAGTTCAGCACATGGTGCCGAAACTAGCGAGGAAAAATGATACGGTACAAGGTTAAAGGCAGAATGTTGCCTTACAGTTACAGAGAGAGAATAAATTTTATGGATTAAGTATTTATTTAAAATTTTAAAATGACAAAAAATAAAGGCGCTAGAATCTTAAACATAGAACATGAACAGAAATGTGGAAACTGATGATATGGAAGAAAACTAAGTTTTTACGGCAAAGATAGGTAGAACCGTAGAAATACAGCTACGAAACAGGCAAAGGGAGAGATTATACTGTGATAAGATAAAAATAAATCGACCGAGAAAACAAGAGAAAAACCGCAGAGACGTGTGCAAAAGGTGGAAAAATTAAAGAAATAAACCATATGAAAAAGTAATTTCCGAAAATATGCGAGATCAAGGAGAGAGAGAGTGCGAGAGAAAGGAAGAAGATGCTTACGGAGCAGAGGAGTCGTCGGTCTGGTCGCAGACTTGGAGGACGGAGGATCCAAGCTTCAGTTCGGCGGAAAGGATGAGAGGGAGCTCTTGTTCGGCTTTCCTCTTTGGATGCATGACTCGCTTGAGCTCTTCGGCACCAAATGCTGTCTTGTAGAACTGAACGGCGTCGGCAGCCTTGGAAGCCTGGAGGACAAGCTGAGGCTTGAGGGAAGAGAAGCTCACGGTCTTGGTGCTTCCGTTCTCAGCCCCGCCGTTCTGGAGATCGAGAGTTGCAGCATTCTCCTGCGCCATTAGTGAGAGATAGAGAGCAAGCGTACGGGAGAAAGAGGAGGAAGGGAAGAACACAACCCCTGAAAGCACAGAACAAGAAACCCTAACCCTAAGAGAGAGAAAGACAGAGAGAACGGAGGAAATCAGTTGGTTAATAGAGGCGGGGAAACAGGTGATGGGGTTTATTTATAGACGCTGGAGAGAGAAAACGTTTCTGCAAATACGGATATAATGATATTAAAATAATCGGCGATAAAAAAATGCCCCCTGTTTTTCTTGTAATTTATGGTGCTGCCATTCTCGTGCCAAACGGACATGCTTTTAACTTGAAATGACCAAAATAGCCCTTACCAAGATTTCCGAGAGGGTTTTGATCGAGTAGTATGTATTGGGTACGTTGATATAGACCATGCCCCCTACTTACATTCTAATCTAAACGAATTTACTGTTTAGAAGGACAAAACTAAATTGTCCTCAGCTGGAGTCAACTCTCCGTCTCTCTTGTGTGAAATAAATAAGTTCTATTTTTAATATTAAATAAATATTATTTGATGGGAAAATTGCAATGGGCTTCGGCACAACTTGAATTTATTTTCAGAGCTGCTCCTCGTATGGGCGACAAAGCAAAAGTGGGGAAGCATGGACCAACAGAGAAGTTCTTCACATGGGCCTGAGTGGAGAGTGGAGAGTGGAGACACCTCAAGTAATCAAGAACAATGCTGGAAAGGCTATTGTGGACAAGACCATGGAAGATAGAAGCAATCTTGGGTGATACCCAAAAGGATGCCAGTGAGTACTGAATCTATAAAGTTTTGGGTACTTATCAAGAGCCTGATGAAATACTCTAGCTGATGAAATGACAAAACAAACAAACTCTCCCTTCAAGCTCTAAAAGATGTATGTCTGTATGGACTTTAGTAGTTAAGTCCATAGGTTTTCTTCTCTTTGTTAGTAAAAGGAAACAATTTGTTGGACCAACCACTGATGGGTCCCCACTCTATTGAAAATGGGATATTGTTGTAACAAAGAACTTATATTTATAAGAGAGGCATGTTTGTCCTTTGGTCGAACAATTAAATATTGAACTTTGGGAGCTAAAAAATGAAGATTCAGTCATTTATCAATTAGGTCGGAGATAAAGGTAATTTTAATTATCCGATGGTAGTTTTTATTACCAAGGATCTTTTCATACCCCCTCTTGAGATGGGTTCCTTATTACATCAAATCAGATAGGATAAGAGCTTTTGTAGATGAGAAGCTTGAGACCAACGCAAAGGTGGCCATTTTTCTGTTTGTTTTGGACCTTAAACCAAACATCTTGGACCTGCCGTCCAAATGAATCTCTCGTCGGGAGTTAATGCAACAAAGCCTATACATGAAGTTTTTGTATCAATTTGACCAATCGTTTAATCTGGTTAAAAATATTTGAATGGTTGCTTTTTATTCTTTTGGTAATTTGGATGGGGGAACCAACTTTCGTGTATTGATTTATTGGTAAATGTAAGATCATAGAAACTCAACCTTCCCTCAAATAAATGTTTTACAAGCTTACCCAGCTGAAAAAGTAGACAAATTACTTTACCATGCGGGAGGGAAAACCGCAAAAATTCATGAAACAAAATTGTCCATTAGACAAGCTTTAAAACAAAAAGGTCTTAGGGTAAATATGGTAACAAAGAAAACATACTACGCTAAATTTCAACAGAAAATAACACAATGTAAACACCTTATCGTGGAAACATTTACTTGGTTAAATAGCTTAACAGTAAATAAATGGAGCCTAACTGTCGGATTAGTAACTTAACACATGGTTTTCCTTTTGGTATCCATCAACTATTAGTTGAAACCAAGGTTCAAAAAATTATTACGTATCGGCCTGTATCGGGAGCATCCTGATATGATTCTATAGAGAATGTATCAGCGTTCTGACCGGTTCAGGGGGTAGAGGAGCCATAAACTAGTCCCTCTGAACCGATTTAAATAAAAAAAAAAAAAAAAAAAACGTCCAACATTGTCCAATACACCCCTATCGATATTTAGAACCTTGGTTGAAACCCGCCTAAAAAAAGAAAATCTATAGTTGAAACCCATGGGTTTGAAAACACTAGTATATATATTGTCTTCTACTAAAACTTTCCAAGAGTAGAATTTATTTTTAAGTTCCTCTTTCAACTTTAACATGTCTCCATAAATTGAATGAGAGTTTTTTGGTTTTGCCTCAAACATGGAGTTTTTCTTAATATTTTGCATGGATATTCAAGGCCTATAAACTCTCTTTATCATTCATTAGCCTCCATATATAATTGTTTAGGTAGAGAGCTTTATTCATTGCTCTATCTTTTATTATGCCATTTGCCCCTTCATTATTGGATTTAGTTATCCTCCTTCAACTATAGTTTGAAACCCAATTTTTTCACTTTCCCATTTTGCCATAATTTATTATTTTTTTATTTTTCTCAAATTCTAACTCTTTTCACGATCCTCAGTTCCTCACTAAAAGCAAGCATGTTTGCACTTGATACTTGGGAATGGCTTAAATCACCTCTTGAATTAATGTTGTTCTCCTTACTTGTGACAATGTTTTGGCTTTCCATACTTTCATCCTCCTTTTAACTTTTTCATAACTTCTTTATATTTTTTTATTTATTTTTTCCTGTTCATAATTTAAAAACTTTATGAGTCTTGACAAATGTCAAAGATATCATGGTTTTCCAAACTGGACCGGGAAAATCAGGAACTGGTTAGGTGACCAGTTCTGTTTTTCTCAAAATCGGATTTTTATAAAAAAATGTTAATTTGATCAGTAAATCGTTGACTCAGGCAGTCAAATCATTCAAACCATTCAACGGTTTTGACTGTTTTTATTTTTTATTTATTTTTTGTTTTTTTATTTTTTTATTAGAACGGGTCCGAATCGATTTTAAAAACCTTATTTTGTTCATGTTATCTAGAGACATTTTTCACTTCTACAATGAGATTCTAATGCTATTTTCATATCAACATTGACAGAATGACAGCCACCCATCTTATTTTTCTATTTTTTTATCTTTTCTTTTTTGTATTAAAACTGAAATAAACAATAGTGTGTAATCATTTTTCTAAACCGATTAAGTTCTCCAGCCAAGTAGGAGGCAATTGATCAAAATTGAGAAGGCCTCGCATGTCCAACTAGCCTAGGTATGAAAACTAAATGTGTATGATTAATTCTTTAATAACTATCAATTAATAAAAACTATTGGACCATTTAAGTTACTTTAATCCCCAAAATACACTAGTATTTTTTTATAAAAAATGCCATAAATCCATTTAGATCTAAGTGCTTTGTGAGGACTATAAATCCATAAAACCTTTTCCCTCGTTTATTCGACTATTGGCATTCTTAAAAGATCTTCTCTTTGTTCTTCACCAAATGAGAGGTCCAATATCTACAAATCGTTAATTGCTTCCAATCCAATTGCTTTGAAATATTTTTTGAAAACAATGTGCAATATCATTTATTGATGTCAACTCTCTATCATCATCATTGAAGTAGGGTGATCTGGCCCGACCTCGTAACACGGGGATACGTGGACATGACCTGGCATAAGTGACAACTCAGTGCGATAGCCTGGCCACAATTCGGCGTAATAAGCTCGCCGAGGCCTCACCAAACTACTTGATGGGTGTGACAACTCGCTAAGAAGCAAGGCCTAGCTCACCCCAAGCCTAAGGGTGGAGCGCCCCGAGCTCCCTCCGTGCAAAGGGACCCGAGCTCCTCCTAAGGGGCTCCGAGCTCTCCATCCCAAAGAAGGGAGCACCCCAGCTTTTGGCTAAGTGTCCCAAGGGAGAAACACCTTGGGACAACACCGTCGAGACACTTGTTCGTACTTACTTAAGGCTCGCCTCCAGTGCGAGCACCTTGGCGTACATTGGCACCTCGGTGCAAGGCAACCCAGCCCCAGGCGGTTCGGTGCAATGTAGCTCAGTAGCCTGCAGGGAAGATCCGCCTGACATTCGTACCTGCTGGATCTGGTGGTAGTGCCCACATCTCTTGCCAGGCAGTGTCGTGCCTGCCGTCTCTGAAAAGCACGGCTTGCCGGACGAGTCTGTACCCTGTAGTAGCAACCTGCACCTGCCACCTCAGCCCTAGCAGTAACGGCTAGGGCAGTGGTGGTTACGCCTGATGTGACTGAGCTCCGGTATAAGAGGACCCCGACCCTCATGAAGCAAAGGTATTGAAGCTAGCACTTTCAACACTCTTAACTCTCTGTGTTTTCCTTGAGTTTTCCTCAGATTTCTAACTTAGCCATCTGAGTGTTCCCGCAGGAGAGCTCCCCGGGAACCCTTCACGTTCCTCTTCATCTCAGGTGCCATCTGTCACAGCTAGGAGCCAAGTTTCAACCATCTAGGAGTGCCTAGATCATGCTGCATCATTTGGCGCCGTCTGTGGGATTCGCTTCAAAAGGCCTTCCTCTAAGTTCTGTGCAACTCTCTCCAAAGAACTCATCAGGATCACCGACACCTATGGCTTCCTCCAGCAACGCCGGACGCCGAAACACCCCTGAGGAACAATCCCAGCTACCCATCGTCTGGATCAGATAGTTCTCCGTTCCCCTCTCTGTGGACGGGGTCCCTAGTCTGAATGTGCCTCAGACAGTGGCACCCGTGACTGTTCCACTGCCCTCTACAGTTGGAACAACCTTCGCTGAACCCACCATCCTCCCTCTGGTGGCCAGCTAAGGTCAGCTTGAGGATCTGATGCAATGCATGCGAGCTATGTAGACTCAGATGCAACAGTTCTAGCAACTTCAGTTCCACCAGTAGCAAGTGTTGCACTAGGTTTCCCAATACCAGTATCAGCACAATTTCCTTCACTCCCTCCTCGGCATCCAGCTGCACAGCCAACCAAGCCTCACTGCCGAGGAGAGACCTCGGTATCATCTCATGGAAGGAAGGAAATACCCCCTACCCTCGCCTTGCGGCTTGTAGTTAGGTTGGGGGCTTCCTAGCCGATTAGGCCCGTATCACCTCAGCGTTCGCAGTTCAAACCTCCGCTTACCGAAAACCGGTTCGAGGTGTTGGCCGATAACCTGGGACAAGGCCCCTCTGTTTGTAGCTACCGACAACTGTCCGAGCCTTTCCCTGGGCTCATCGAGCTTAGTAATATTGAGGCCAGCAGCACCAACGCCGAGCCTGCTAAGAAGCAGCGAAGGCGTCACCGAGCTCACCGAACTGCCACCCGCAATCTACCCAAACTCAGAGGCAAGGTAGAGGTAAGTTCGGGCGAGGTGAAAGCTACTCCGCTTCTTTCAGTTCCTTCCCCCCTGTCACCAGAGCTCCTTGTTGTCCCCATGCTAAGGAACTTCAAGCTTCCCCCGCTAGACAAGTACAATGGGTCAATCGATCCCAATGAGCACATGGACGCCTTTCAGTCCTAGATGCATCTAGCCAGAGCAAGCGAGTCTTGCATGTGCGTAGCCTTCTCCACCACTTTCAAAGGAGTAGCCCGCACTTGGTACTGAAACCTCGCGCCAGGTTTGATAAGGAGCTGGATGCAGTTCGTACAGGTCTTCACCTCCCACTTCGTCACCAGTAAAAGGTGCCAAAGGGAAGGGGAGTCCATCTGGAACTATATCAAGCGATTTAATGACGCTTGCTTGCAGATCCCCAACCTACACCCTATAGTTCGGCAAACTGCAGCCAAGCGGGGCATCACCCACAAGGAGTTCAAGTGGCACATGGTTGTCAACCAACCCAGGACCGTGGCCGAGTTCCTCGAACTCGCAGATCATTTCATAGGGACAGAGGAATAGATCAACCAAAAGGGCGAGCATGCCCTTGAAAAAAGGAAAAGGAAACCGGAGCCCCCAACTCCAAGTGACAGCAAGAAGAAGAAGGACCAAGCTCGGGGGGCAAAGCCAATTCAGCCTTTTTGAGCTCCGGGGGCAGAAAGTGACTACACGCCCCTCAATGCAAAGCGAGCCGAGATCCTCATGGCGATCAAGGACACCCCATATGTGAAGTGGCCACCTAGGCTTAAGGCCGACCCCAATGTTAGGAATAAAAATTTGTATTGTAGTTTTCATAGAGATCACGGTCATAGTACCGAAAATTGTAAAAACCTTTGTGACGAGATAGAAGAAATCATCTGTTGCGGATATATGAGAAATTTTGTACAAAACAATAATAATAATAAAGGAGATCGGTAGGGGGAGCAAAATAAAGAGGCTCCCAAGTCCAGCAGACAAGTAGAACATCCGCAGAGGCAGTCTCCCGACGAGAGATCAATTCGAGGGACCATCCATGTAATTGTCGGAGGATCAATTGTCACGGACTGCACTTTGGCTGCAGCTCGGTCATCAGCCTGTAAGGCCGCTAGGGAAGAGCTTAACCCCCCGAGGCGGCCAAGGGTGGAGGAACTGATCTTCTTCACAGAAGACGATGCGGAGGGGTCCATTATCCCCATGATGACGCGCTGGTCATAAAGATAAAGATCAACGACTTTGAGGTCAGGCGCATCCTATTCGACTCGGGCAGCTCGACAGACATTCTCTTCAAGGCGTCCTTCGATTAGCTACAACTCCAGGAAAGCGATCTAAAGCTTGCAAACACTCCACTTGTGGGATTCAGCGGTGAGGAGGTCAAGCCTTTAGGGAGAGTCAATATACCTATGGAGGTCGACACCTGGCCTAGTGTGGTAAGGCTCAACCATGAGTTCCTGGTGGTCGCGACCCCCTCCCTGTACAACGCAATAGTAGGTCGGCCCATCACCCACGCCTTACGAGCAGTAGTCTCCACCTACCACCTGGCGATGTAGTTCCCTATAGACTTCAGAGTCGGAGTGACGCGAGGCGATCAACTTGAGTCCCGTAAGTGCTACGTAGCCGCCCTCAAAGGAAAGGCCAAGGTAGCAGACGACCTCGAGCTAAAACGACCTGCGGAGTAGTTCGCGGAGTGAGCTGCACCTATCGAAGAGACCATCCCCATCCCGGTTTCGGCAGAGGACCCAACTCGGGTACTTCAGATCAGTGCTTCTATTGAGGAACCCCTACGGTCTCAATTGGTTAGTTTCTTACTAAAAATTTAGATGTTTTTGCATGGTCGGTGGCAGAAATGCCCGGCATAGACCCCAACATTATAACTCATAAGCTCTACACTGATTCTGTAGTTAGGCCCGTTAAGTAGAAGAAACGAAACCTAGCCCCAGAGATGGAGGGCAGTTGACGAGGAGGTCGGGAAGCTCCTTGCAGCCAATTTTATCAAGGAAGTTCATTACCCGAACTAGGTGGCCAACCTCGTTCTGGTGAAAAAGCCTAACGGTAAATGGTGCATGTGCGTCAACTACACCGACCTGAACCGAGTTTGCCCAAAGGACTGCTTCCCACTTCCCAGGATCGACCGTCTAGTGGATGCGACCTCGGGGTACGAGTTGTTGAGCTTCCTAGATGCCTATTCAGGATACAATCAAATCAAGATGGACCTAGTTGATGAAGAGAAAACTGCATTCATAACTGAGTTTGGCCTGTATTGTTACAAGGTCATGCCCTTCGAGTTGAAAAACGCTGGGGCCACTTTTCAAAAACTTGTAAATAAACTGTTTGAGCACTAATTGGCAAAAAAGTAGAGTGTTATGTAGATGGCATGGTCGTTAAAACCCAATTTTCACATGATTTAATACAAGATTTACATTTAGTTTTTGAAATCTTGTGTAGATTTAACATGAAACTAAATCCGAATAAGTGTGTCTTCGGTGTCACCTCGGGTAAGTTATTAGGGTACATCATTAACCGGCGAAGCATTGAGGCTAACCCAGACAAAATCAAAGCCATTTAGAAATGAGACCACCCCGAAAATTGAAGGGGGTTCAGAAGTTGAACGGCCGGTTAGCTGCCCTGAGTCGCTTCATGTCCAAGTCAATAGATCGCTCCTTGCCCTTCTTTAAGGCCATAAAAAGCAAAGGCTTCGAATGGACCGAAGAGTGTCAGCTCGCATTCAACGAGCTCAAAAGGCACCTTGCCAGCATACCAGTCTTAACCCGACCCGAAGAGGGTGATGTTTTAGAACTATACCTCTCGGCAAGTGACGAGGTGATCAACTCAGTACTAATAAGAGAAGTGGATCGGGTCCGACAATCAGTCTATTATGTTAGTAAAGTGTTGCAGGGAGCAGAGACAAGGTACCCAGGGATAGAAAAGTTAGCTTATACACTGGTCATAGCTGCTCGAAAGCTCTGCCCGTACTTCCAAGCTCACACCATCGTTATCCTCACCAACAAACCTCTAAGGCAAGTCTTGCTCAAGCCCGAGGTCTTGGGAAGGCTAACAAAGTGGGTCATTGAGCTTAGCGAATACAAACTCCAGTATAAGCCGTAAACTGTTATCAAGGCCCAAGGTTTAGCAAATTTCATCACAGAATGCACCTTTAGATCCAAAGTCACGATGCCGATGAAACACGAGGCCCCTAGTGCGGGTGAACCCGGGGTTCCTGGGCTGGTTGAGCTCGAGCACCATGAAGTAGCAACCAGCACGACATCTCTCCTAGTTAGGTCAAACGCGAACTGGAATGAGGAACACTGGATCCTTCACGTTGAATGCTCGTCAAACCGGTAAGGCAGCGGAGCTGGGATCATTCTGTACCGGCCAAGCGGTGTGAAACTGGAGTACGCACTATGCTTTGAGTTCACGGCATCCAACAACGAAGCAGAGTACGAGGTGCTACTAGCCGGGATGGATCTGACAAAGGAAATGAAAGCCAAGCACATTGTCGTCTGTAGCGATTCCCAACTCATGGTCAATCATGTTATGGGTGAGTACAAAGCTCGCGAGCCAACCATGGTAGCTTACTCGGCCAAAGTAAGAGGGACTATGCTCAACTTCCAGTCACACTTCATTCAACAAATCCCAAGAACAGAGAATGCTGAGGTCGATGCCCTGTCCCGGTTAGCCAACACCGGTGATAACACCATGAGAATTGTGTATATTGAGAACTTGCCTCGGCTTAACATTCTCAGGGGGGTAGAGGATGTCGCTCCCATCGTTCAAGCAGAGCCGAGCTGGATTGATCTGCTCACGAGCTTCCTGCTACATGGGACCCTTTCCACAGATCATAATGACGCCAGGAGGGTAGAGCGTCAGGCAACCAAATACGTCATGATAGACGAACGGCTGTACCGAAGATCCTACACGCTCCCCTACTTGTGTTGCCTGTGACCCTCTGAAGTCGCGCTCGTCCTCCGCAATACTCATGAGGGCTTGTGTGGTGGACACTTGGGGAGTAGAGCCTTCGCTTAGAAAGCACTACGACAGGGGTATTACTGGCCAACGATGAAGGCAGATTTTGACCGAGCTCGTAAAAAAATGCGACAAGTGTCAGAAGCACAGCAACATCCGCCACCAGCCTATCGCCGACCTAAAATACCTCACTAGCCCGTGGCCATTTGCACAATGGGGGATTGACTTACTCAAGCCATTCCTACCAGCGACAGGGCAAAGGAGGTTCCTGGTGGTGGCAGTTGACTATTTCACGAAGTGGGTCGAGGTTGAACCCCTCACAACAATCACAACCCGGAATGTGCAGAACTTCTTTTGGAAGAACATAGTGTGTCATTTTGGATTACCTCGGGTACTGATCTCGATAATGGTAAACAGTTCGAAGACATTAAATTCCAATACTAGTGCTAAGACATGGGAATTCAGCAGAACTTCACCTCAGTAGTGCACCCTCAGGCAAACAGTCAGGCGGAAGTCACGAACATAGCTATTCTTTACGGACTAAAGGCACGCCTGAACCGAGCTAAGGGACTATGGGAAGACAAGCTGCCTAGTGTATTATGGGCCTATTGTACCACGAAAAAGACTGCCACAGGAGAAAACCCCTTTAACCTCACTTATGACACCGAAGCAATCATTTTAGCCGAGATCGAAGTTCCCTCGCTGAGAGTAGAAGCGTATGATGACAGGGCAAATGAAGACGAGCTACGTACCAACCTCGACTTACTTAACGAAGTACGAGACCTCGCATACATCAGGACCGCAACCTACCAGCAAAGGGTAGCTCGGTACTATAACAGCAGGGTGAAAAAGCGGACTCTCCGCGTTGGCGACCTGGTTCTTCGTAAGGTTATGGTGCCTAAGCCCGGTGTTCGGAAGCTCAGTCCAAAATGGGAAGGACCCTACCGAGTAAAGTGAGTACTCAGGGATGGAACATACGAGCTCAAAACCCTGGAACGAAAACAAGTACATCGGGCATGGAATATTGTCAACCTAAGGCAGTATTACCTATAAATAACTGAGTAGACCATGTGTCAATTTCAGAACTTAAGGGCCAAAATGCCGAGCTAACAAAGACCTCGACACAATAAAACCCAGTCGCTTCTACGCCAAGGACGAATTCCAAGAGCAAACCACGAGTCACTCTCAGGGCTTAAGGGCCAAAATGCCGAACTAACAGACTCCAGCATAATATCCTATCCGCCTCTATGACACGAACAAATTCTAAGGGTGGATGAAGCCACTCCCCCCCGGCCAAGGGGCTAAAACACCGAGCTGACCAAGGAGCTCGGCACCACAGTACATGATGTATCGAGGGTGCAAGTAGACCAGTAGATTCCGCGATGCTTAGCCCACCTCAACGTACAACCAGAAGACAGTTCGGGCATATGCCTTACTATGTCAATCACCTCGGTGTACGCCACAAGACAGTTCGGGCATATGCCTTACTATGCCAATCACTTCGCATACTCAACTAGGATCTCGAATAAAATGACACTTGGAAACGAAAAGTCAATTTCAATAACAAGTAAGTTTTGTACAATGAGCTTGATAAAAAAAAACAATAGATTGAGCTCGTAGGCTCGGAATATAGAAAACAATCACTTCGGGGGCTCTTCATCTTCGCACGGGACCTCCTCAGGAGCTTCAGGTTGATTAGGAGTGTCTGCTTCTTCGTCACCGTCCTCCTCCTCGGAATCCGGATCCTCTATGGCTTGACGAGCTATCTCATCCGTGATCCGCGAGGTGGTGATGGTGCTCGTGTCAAGCTCGGGGTATGTGTGCCTTATCAGCCACCTGTTGAGCTTGAACCCCTTGTGGTAGGCCTCCCCCAGAATGGCATCGAATTTGTCAGACTTGATATACTCTACGACAGCCTTGATCTTTGTCTCCTCTCTGGTTTGAGTAAATATCTCAGTCTCTCCTCGATGTCAGCCTTGAGGAACTCCACCTCGTGCAGGAGGAACTTCTTGTTCTCCTTAAGGCCTTTCGCCTCTGCCCTGAGGGCGTCCAGCTCGCCCCTCAACACACCCTTCTCATGTCCAACTCGCCTCTGCCCTGAGGGTGCCCAGTGGTGACTCGATACGAGCTCCCTTAACAAACCGCTTCTTCCTCCCCTTCATATGCTTGAAGAGTCTATCCCCCTTAAGCTTATCCGCTTCCATGGGACCTACAACAGAGCTCGGCATTAGTACTCGAGTAAAAGAAAAGGAAGGTGCAAGCCAAACATCTAAGGTACTAAGACTACCTACCCGAGCTCAAGTCGGCCTAGATGAGCCTGCTCTAGTGAGTGGAATCTCCCTTGTCTTCTTGTCAAGGACGATGCCGGGGTCTTGGATAGCCGCCCTCTAGTGAGTGGGGAAGGGCCACTCCGCGGGGTTCTGGACTACGAAGTAGTCCTGCTTCTAAGTCGGGATCTTGCTCGGGAGCTTATGCATCAACTTGAAGCCCGAGCAAGGGGACAAGTAATAGGCCCTCTTGTGCTCGGGGAGAACCCATGAAGCACTCTTCTTTATTGTGAGGATGGAACAAAATATGTCCAAGTTCAAGGGGAGGACATACTCGTAGTTGAGGGAGATGGTCCCGACCACGTTACGGACCGAGTTTGGGTGGAGATGGTCTATCTTAATGTTAAAATGGTTTAGGACCTCCACTATAAGTGGATGGAAGGGAAGGTGAAGCCCAACTATGAGCTGCTCCTAGAAGATCACGACCTCGTTAGAGTCGTGCTCCCATGGTAAGTTACCTGCAGGTAAACTGTAGGTGTACTCCCCAAGCAGGTTGTATTGCCAAATAAGGTAGCAGAGCCTCTCCATGGTCATAGTAGAGGGTCCGAACCTGTCCGGCATCCGACCTCGGTGAGAGGTGGACGCCAATTTACCCCAGGCCTCCCGTGCCTCGGGGGATTGGACTCCAGCAGGGTCACCCTGAGCCGAGGTACCCACCTCGGGCTCATCTAGCTGACTATCGAAGGAAGACATAACTAACGAAATTAAAGAGGAGCTAGGGTGACTCACCAAAGAAAGATGAACCGGACTGGGAAGAACTAACCCGAGCTGGAGGCTTTGGACGCGAGCCCAAGACTACAACTGAGGTTTTGTGGCGAAGGAAAAATGGCCAGGACCCCCACTATTTATAGCCACTGTATGCGAGCATCAATGGTTGAGATCGAAATGATCTAACGGTTCTCATGAAAACCAGTTGCATGACCCTCGAGGAAAAATCGATTTAATGCATTTTTTGACGTCCGTGGAGTCCATAAGTCACGTGACATCAGCACGTAGATTGTACACGACCGGAGCTGCGCCTAGTAGAGCCGAGCAAAGAACCGGTCCAACCGATGAGCTGACGGACAAAAAAGCTTAGGCCCTGAGCCAAATCCACCCGGCAAACCGCGGACTCCCCGCAACTGGGTCAGAACCCCTAGCACAAGGAGTGGGGGGCAATTGATGTAGGGTGATCTGGCCCAACCTCGTAGCACGAGGACACGTGGACATGACCTGGCATAAGTGACAACTCATCGTGATAGCCTGGCCACAACTTGGTGTAACAAGCTCGCTGAGGCCCGACCGAACTACTCGGTGGGTGTGACAACTCGCCGAGAAGCAAGGCCCAGCTCGCCCCAAGCCTGAGGGTGGATCGCCCCGAGCTCGGGACCGGTGCTCCTCCTAAGGGGCTCCGAGCTCTCCCTCCCTAAGAAGGGAGCACCCCAGCTTTTGGCTAAGTGTCCTGAGGGAGAAACACCTTGGGACAACACTGTCAAGACTCCTGCTCGTACTTGCTTAAGGCTTGCCTCCAGTGCGAGCATCTCGACGTACCTCGACACCTCGGTGCAAGGCAACCCAGCCCCAGGCGGTTCGGTGCAATGTAGCTCGGCAGCCTGCGGGGAAGATCCGCCTGACATCCATACTTGCTAGATCTGGTGGCAGTGCACACATCTCTTGCCAGCCAGTGCCATGTCTACTGTCTCTAAAGAGCATGTCACGCCTAACAAGTCTGTACCCTACAGCAGCAGCCTGCACCTACCACCTCAGCCCTGGTAGTAACGGCTAGGGCAGTGGCGGTTACGCCTGATGTGACTGAGCTCCGGTATAAGAGGACCTCGACCCTCACGAAGCAAAGGTATTGAAGCTAGCACTTTCAACACTCTTAACTCTCTGTGTTTTCCTTAGAGTTCTAACTTAGCTATCGGAGTTTTCCTTAGAGTTCAAACTTCCGAGCTTTTGATTCGAGTTGAGCTCGAGCTCAAGCTCAAGTCTCTAATTCGAGTCGAGCTAGAGCCTGATAGTTTATGAGTGAGCCCCTACAATGCAGGGCCCCCTCCGCTAGTATATATGTTACCCAATAAGTAGATTTGATGCAATGGTGGTTCAACTGAACGTCGAAACACCCCTTCCCTTTATGGTGGTTCAACTTGGTTTAACACCCAAGTTCGTTTATTGACTTGAGCATGAAAGTGCTTCTCCTTGGGGAACGACCAGAGGGCTTCTAACCTTCTATGTGCACAAGTTATGGATCTAGCTCAACCATCCAGTTTGTCAGGACATCTCATCTACTGCTCATTTGACTGATCAGTTTAGACAACATCCCTCTTCTTTTGGTTGCCCAAGTTAAATAAATGAGTTAGCAACTTTCGATCTTGTATGCTACGTTTGATTATCTTGGTTATGTTTTTTTCACAATATGTTTCTTGTTGTTCTTATTCTTGGTTTTCTTGTTTTTTCCTCAACTTTTGATCTTGTATCTAGCTAACATAATAAAAAGTCTCTGTCTCGTTGCTGTAGAACTTTATCAAGAAAAAAGAAACCAACTTTGCGTCTTCTTCTCAAGAAGATATGAGCTGCAGGTTGAAGCATTTTCTTTGCAGTTTCAAACTCAACCTGTGCTTGAGACATTGAATTGTGATTTGCAGGTAGGGAAGAAGAAGATGAGTTGTAGACTTGTGAAGGACTTGTCGTTGTTGAAGACAAGGAGTCTCTTGAAGAGAAAAAACAAAACACTACGAAGAAAACCCTAGTGTAATGTGTTTAGGAATTAGGACATAAATGCCTTTTTTGATTTCCTTTTATTTTGTTTGAAGTTGATTTTAAACATTTTTATAATGCAACCTATGAACCATTGTCTAAGTTACATAGTTTAGTGGATCAACTATCTTGGGTAGCATTTTTCTGACCAATTCAACGTTTTAATAGATCAACTAGCGGGGACCTGTGCGATGCATGGGATTTATTAAGCAAAAGATAAATAATAGAAATGATCATTTACTAAAATACCCTTATAGTTTTGTGGATTTACTAAAATATACCCTATAGTAGCATTTTATTAAAACACCACTTATAATTTGCAATGGGTTTAATCAATCTTCCATTAGATGACAGTGGAAAATGATAGTGATGACCCTAATGTTCGTTTAAATTAATTTAATCAGAAAAAAATAGAAATACAAATACCATTCTTGCCCTTAATAAGGCATGGACAACCACTCTATTGGCTATATTGGCCAATTTTGTTTTGTGTATAAAAAAAGTGTTAAGCCTATTTTTGGAATAAAAAATCATGGGCCTAATGGCAAAACAAACACTCCTTAATGAAAGGTTGATTAAGTAAACAAGATGTAAAATATATGGGATGTTTTAGTAAAATGAAAACTATAAGTTATGTTTAAGTAAATATGTAAAACTATAAAGTGTGTTCTAATAAATGACCCTAATAAAATATTTCAATTATTTTGTTATTTGAACTTTATTTATTTAAATTTATTAAATATTATTAAATATTTGAAAAACATTTAAATTGATAATCTAGAAAAATATAATTTAAATTGTTAGTACATAATTTCATGATATATTTTGTAAAAATATAAAATTATTTTTTGTGTTTTTAATAAATATTTTAAAGTTATTATATGATTTTGTTAGAATATTTAAATAATTGTTAAAATTTCTAATTCAAACTTTCTTTAGATAGATATAGATAAAAAGTAGGAGAGATGATAAATAGGAATTAGAGATAATTTTGGAGAAAGTGGGGGTGGTAGTTTAGGAGAAATTTTAGGAGAAGAGATTATTTAGATTATTGGGAAAGTGCATTTCATTGGTTGTTTCAAAAATGACATGGAATAAAAAATAAAAAATTCAAAAAAAGGAGAAAATAATTTTAATATTTATATATATAGTAGGATAGGTGCTAAACGGGACTAAAGAGGGGACCCAATTAATAATCAAATCAGATTCAGATTTGACTCCATCCAATCCAATTATATTATAATATTTATTGGTTTTAATATATAAGTTTTATATAATTATATTTAAAATTATAAAAGATATATCATTATATATATATATATATTTAATAATAATAATAATAATAATAATAATAATAATAATAATAAATTTAGTGTGTTATGTTTACATTAATTTATTATATATAAAAGTTGAAAACTAATTAAAAATGGATAGGGGAATGGATAGAGGTGTAAATTAGGTCATGCTGCCTGTGGCTCGGCTCGACTTTGGATTGGCCCAACACGATTGTGTGGGTCGTGCTAAGCTTGGGGTTTTAGGTTTGCGGGCCGGGCCAACATAGCATGACCAAGCGGGCCATGCCACTCGTGACACAACCCATATATATTATTTATATATTATATATATAATATGTTTATACATTATATATATTTATATATATATATATATATATAATATAATATATTATATAAATTATAATCATATAATAATATAGTATATAATATATTAATAAAATAAATAATTGTTTTCAATTTTATTATACTAATTTATTTAATTATTGTATATATAAGCAATTGTATACATCAAAATTCATATAAAATTAAAGGACCCAGGGTGCTTTACCCAGTGTGGAGACTTTGATGCTTAAATTAGCGAAGAGTGTAGTTGCGAGCTTGAGTGCTTGTAAGTAAAAGAGCTAGAGAGCTAAATTGCACATACCTTATGTGGTTGGAGGTGATGCCCTTATATAGGTGAGTTGCTATAGGCCTCACAAAACATGTTCGAGATCTTTGGCCTGCGTTATCCGGAGTCCATTTCACACCCGAAGATGGACTTTGTGTGAGCTGATAAGGCTTATCGAGTTTGTCCAATCCTGGCTAGAGGATGAGACCCTTTTATGGGAACCTCGTCGGTCTTGAACCGAGGTACCCTCGTCGGCCCGACCAGACTCCACTCTCTCTTTACTAGACTCACTACTACCCGACATAATGGAAGAAAAAAGAATGAACTAAGCAGGAGAGACGACTTATCGAATAGGAGAGAAAGATTGGCCTTGACAACTGACCTAGTGACACTGAAGGCACGAAGAGAACGCGTGACCTCCAAGTGCGAGAACTTAAACAGGACAAAGGTATATGGGCCCCTAAAGCCCCTATTTATAGTCGGTATTGTCGATCATGGGCAACCCAAATCGATCAAATCCAATGGTTCTTAGGAGGGCGGTCACTTGATTTTCGAGGTCAAATTCGGTTGAGTGCGTGTTTGATGTCCATGAAGTTTATAGTCCGCATGACATTCACGCGTTCTTGAGACGCAATCTAGCTCTATGGTAGAGCTAGTTGGGTCATTCGGGTTTGACCCATAGGCCAGACCTCGGCCAAACTAGAGACTGGGCCAAATCCACCTAGACTTGTCGTGAAATCTCGCCTCGAGTTGAGCACCTCTAGCACGGGAGTGGGGAGCAATTGATGAGGGGTAATTTGGCTTAACCAATTAGCACGCGAACACATGGAACGACTTGATGACTAGGTGACAACTCAACACATTCCAACACTTCAGTTGGCCAGGTTAGCTCGGGCATCTTGGGTACCTCGGCCAAGACCAAGGTTCAAGCATCTCGTGGTGTCCCAACTTGCCGAGGTGCCACAAGCAGATATTGAATTGGATCGATCCATAATGGTCCAAAGTATTCATTAGATTGGATTCAACCTATTCTATCTATAATGGACTGATATTGGACCAAATCTAGACCAATTGATCCCCCTATTTTGAGCTTAAAGTTGGTCATAATATAATAGAGAACAAATTAAAAGGAAAAATTTGGCCATGAGACTTGATCCGACCAAGGTCCTCTTGCTACAATAATGAATTTGGTTTCTTTTCAAGATATACACAAGGTTCAAAGCATGGTTTTTTGAACCGTCATTTTTTAAAACCATGGTTCAATATTGTATCACACGTCTTGAAAAGCGATAAATATTGAGAGTTTAGACATTTTTCCAATTTCAAATGTAAATGGTATCCTAATAGATTTGAGTGAAACGATGCATCAAACTGAAAATGTGGAAAAAATATAATGGTGCTTGTCAAAATTTTTGAATTGAAAACTTTGCGTCTATTTGGCATTGATGCTGTTGCTCAAAAAAATAGTGATACATCAGCGCCACATCAAAAAAATGGTGCTTCAAGAAACGCCAATATGTTTGGAACTGTTCTTCCATAAAAAATAGTGGTCTAAGTCATGCTTTGGGAATTGAGAAGGCGTGGTTTGGAGCAACGTCGAATTTGACATTTTCTCAGATTGGAGCTTATAACAGTCAACGAGGACATGATGACGTAGAATTCCTATAATGGGTACTAGTGCTGAAAACAGATATGGAGCACTAGTACCAAACATAAGGTATTGCTGTTGATGTAGGAAACATTCTACCTGACATCAATGTTTTCAAACAAAAAAAGAAATATCGTTTTCTAAGAAAACAGTATTTCGAACCTACACATCTGCTGTATCTACAACATCGATGCCAAATATATACTTTGGAAATTGTGAATATCTGTACTTAATTTTGAACAAATCTTGGTCTGCAAGAAATAAAAAGGTTTTCAAAGACAACACTGTAAAAAAATGCCCTCCTTTTTTGGCATTCTTCATTTGTTGAGTCGTCTGCAAAGGCTCATGAGTTTTCTCTCCCGATGCTCAATGGAATATATATGCTTCTTCAGCATTTTGTCTGCTACTAAATGATAATTTTTTCTTGTTGTTTACTGGTGACTTTGTAGTGACTTATTTATTATTTGTAACTTCATGATTGTATGACGAGAATTTATTTGAATGGAATTTGCCTTATCAGGCTTAAAAAATCCAATGGGTAATTGCTAGAATCAATACTATTTGCAATAACTCTATTCAGGTAAGGGAAGTATCTACGAGCAATTCTCATAATCCACCAATTTTAACCTTGCAAGTTCCAAGCCAAACAAACATTATCCTATGGTGGAATGTTTAATAATTATGAATGCGTCTGCCACTCTGCTTATCTCAAAATTTGACTTGTACATGGATTTTAGGTGGAAGATCGAGGTCCAAGGAGGGAATCAGGGGTGGAGTAGTTTTGCATCTAACTTTACCACAAGCCGATCGAGTAACTATATGCTCAGATTCCCTCCAAGCTCTCTGTTGTCATGGGCCAGTCTAAATATATTTTGGTAAATTAAAATTTAAGAATGCCATTTTAAAGTCTGTTTTATGTTAATATAAAATTTGTCCCTAGACAGTATAATATTAATATCCCTGCACATAGAGTATCTCAGTGGGCGAAGAACTATCAGGACCATCACTTTGTATTACAAAATTATCCTAGCTGGCTACCAAATGTGCATGACTTTATAAATATTCAATTCGTTTAATATTAGTTAGTTTGCCTATCAGAAAGTGATAAAAAAAACTTTGAACAAATCAGAATCTGATGTTCACAAGCTTGTATACTTGTTTATAACAGATAATGTATCAATATATTTAGTATTCTGCTGTTCAATCATGAGTGAACAGGTACGTACTCTAAAATTCGATCATTACATATATACCTACACCCAAGAGAGACTACTAGTTTGATGACTGGGGTCACGTTGAACCGCAATGAAGCAAAGGCCTTCGACCTTATTAAATGAACTCACTGTAAGAGATGGCATAATGTGATTGTTTTTTGATCTCAATCATCTCCTTGATCGGCTTAGTAGATTTTCTTTCGTTTGATTGATTATTACTAAAAGGTCTCGAACCCATGAACGGTGAAGGAGATGGTTCAAGACACAGCGACACAGGGCCCACCTTAATCAGTGGCTCAGAGAATTGTGCCAATCAAGGGCATTAACGTCTTGTTATTATTTTTTACTGAAATAGTTTAATTTTTTTTTTGTTAATCAATGAAATATTTTATTATTTTAATTTTCTTTTTGGTAATGAATTTTATTATTTTAATTGAAGTACACTAATTCAGACCCCGATAAAAAACCTTCATTATCCTTATGAAGATAAAATAAAATAAAAATCTTACTGTGTGGCAGCTTTTGCTGATTTACGTTTTATAACCCTGTGGCCGTACGGATTTGGGTTTGATGAGTTATGCTGATTGGCGATTGCTCTCTGTCTCTCACTGTTTTTGTGTCTGATTTTTCGCTTTTTTGGCAGCATACGGGAAGGCTCGCATGTCCTTATCCTCTTTGTTGAGGAATTTACTTTTTTTTTTTTTTTTTAATCAGTATTTTAATTGTTTCCAACCAATCAGACCGCAAGAAAGCAGAGGGTTTTCACACATTTTTCTAGGTTTCTTCCACAAATATTCCTGATCAACCACTGTCCTGTCACGAAAGGTGTGTTGTGGGCCATTCGGCAATGCAACTTCTTCATTCACAGTTTCACACACTACGTGCCTAAATCGGCCAATCACGATAATACACGTCATCACAATAGATTGATAATGGATACACGCGTGTCTGGAGCTGACGTGTTAGATAGTAATAGGCCAAGTGATGCATAGATGAAAATTGGAATCGGAATGAAATAATCATAATTTGAAAATTGGATCGGACCGGACGGTCGGACCGATTGACACGGGAACGGTCATGAGTCTGGGCCCCGTTTTAGACCCAAAACCTTCCGAACCGAATTTAAACCGAGCGGTAGGACCGTTTGACTGGGAAACCGGTGGCAAAAAATGGTACTGTTTCTGGAATCAGAACCGGAATGGCCTATTGATCCCATTCCTAAGAGAGAGAGAAGGAAATCAAGGAATGACCGTTCTCTCAAAACGATCCTTACCTTTAATGCTGTGCTACGGGTAACGCCGTAGATCTTTCGCAGCATATCGGACCCAGTATGCGTTGCCAAATCTGCAATACATTGGGCCCATAAGATGCACCAGATTGATGGTCATGAAAATATACGGGTTTATTTCCTTCCATTAAAGAGGGCTTGATCTATCGTATCCTACGGTGTATGGGCAACTTGATCTTCGACAACTCGATCCTAACCGCTTATTTACTGGAAGATCGATGCGTCCTCACCGCAGTGTCAGGTGAGTTATATCAGATAGGATGTGAGGGAGAAGATCGCAGATGATCCTAACTTCGAACCTTCCTTCTCGATCTACCGATGCCCGACATATAAAAAGTGGTGGACTCTGAGGTCAATTGGATTTCTTGGCGTCTTGTGGTCTTGCCGGAAAAGCGCTCTCTCATCTGAATTGTTCTGTAATTCGGCCTCGTTCTTAGACCTAGGGTTTCTGCCATTTCTGACATTTTTATCGATTTGCTCTCGTTTCATTTCTCTTACAATAATGGCTAATTCCCATAAAGGAACCCTATATGGCGCAGGTCCTTACAGATCTAGGTAGGCGTTCAATATCCTGAAATAGAAATTGCTTCGAATGGTCGCTTGATTGATGTTTCTTCCCTGAAAATCTTTTCGTATTGCAGGGAAGGTCTTAGCACGAGATCAGTGCCTAATTCAAATGAAATACAGTTGCAGATCGATCCGATGCACGGTGATTTGGACGAAGAGATTACTGGCCTCCATAGAAAGCTTAGACAACTGAAAACGGTGAGATCCTCGCCTTATGCTTCCATTGCGATGTTTATATTTTTCGTTAATTGATGCAATTTGGGGATTGACCATGATTTTGTACTCAGTTTTTTGTTTGATTTTTAAGAATCTTTTTAGGGTTATGGAAGGGGGTTGATTACCATGGGATTCCTCTTTATCATGTTACAAGAAAAAAAAACACAATATTCTGTATTACGTGTTACTGATTGTCTGACCTATTTGTATATTTTAACTTTTAAGATTGAACAAAGTTTCACTACCATGCCTGTTCTCCATCATTATCCATGCCCTGTTCTCCATGCCTAACACAATTAAGAAAAAAACCCAGAGACGTAAAGAGAAATTTGTTATTATACACTTAAAAAAGCTAAATTTATCCTTATGGCTAAATTCATAATGCAAGGGGGATTAAGTTTACAATCAAAAACCTCAAGGGAGGCATCTGAAATTTTCATTATGGTAATACCTCTCTAACTGCTCAAAACTGTTTTTTTTTTTTTTTTGATAAATCCAACTGCTCAAAACTGTTATAAACCTAGATATGGCTCTGACGGACCCGTTAGAGTCTTGCTTCCTACATTTCTTGAGCTACATCTCTGAAAATCATTACTTGTTTAGATCCTATCTGGTGCTAAAAAGCCTTGTGATGGTTCCAGATTACAATTCCTTTTGTTCTTTGGGGTGCACGTTAAGTATTTTGTATCAGTTTTTCGAACATCTTACATGCAAGGTATGCTTCTTGATAGAAAATGAGGCACATACTAGGGAAAATTCAGGTTATACCTAATCCTGACTGATGAGAGTCAATTCGCGCTGAATCCTTGCTGGCAATGACAGCTCAGATATAATTGGATGAAGTTGGCTGGTCGAATATGCAAGACGAGAACACGTTAGACAGCCCGGGGGGGATGACCTGGGCTAGATTGAGCGGTGCCGTTGCTTGCTGGATGCACATTAGCGCAATGGCTTTCACGCGTCAGTGCTCATGGAGTTGCACTAACTCGCATCCGTTTTCTTGCTGTTAGCGCAACGGCTTTCGTTCGTCAGCGCCGATGTGAAGTTTCACCTAGATTGCAGATGACAAACGTGAGTGCGTATTCGGTTCGGAACAATCCCCTTTAGGGGGGTGGTGGGCGGGAAGGGCAAACCACTTGATCCCATGCAAAGTTGCCAATGGAATCATCCAAATTTCCAAACAGGAAGGCAGGCTTCTGTAGAGGTACTCTTGCATCCAACCAAGGCTCGTAGGAGACTCCGACGGTCAAGTTAGCACTGAGCTGACGAAGTGGGTGGAAACTTACGAGCATGAATTTAGAGCAAAGAGCTAGTATGCAAAAGAGTGAGCGTACCTTCTGAGGGTGAGGATCACCCTTATATAGGGTTCAAGGGTTGGTTGTGGCATGCCTGACACATTTGGAGACGTTGGGGCTTATCTGTTCGCTGCTTATGGAGCATGCCCACACGGTGTCGTGGTGGCCCTTATATGGTTCCCCACAAAGTAGTGTAGAGGGAATTGGGCTTATCGTTGCCAGGTGGGGAGGGATGTGCCACATAGGTCAGAGTCATAATGAGGTCAGTTTGATCACTCAGGTTGTGGGTTGCCCCGGTCAAAGAGGTAGGTCAGTGCTTGTGACTATTAGTGAACGTGTGTCCTGGTCCTATAAGCTGATTTGCTGGTTTTCTCTTAAGCTTGGTCGGAGTTACTCTTGGTGGCATTCAAGTGAGGTTGTGCCACACGTGATGCCAAAATGTCGTAAGTAAGATGGTTTTGTCCACGATGTGGCAGCTCGTGATTGGAGGGTTGTTTTACCCTTCAACACTGACCAACCTCTCTTCTTTAACTACTTATTCCATTCCTCTTCTTGTTTCCTTTTCTTTCTCTCCATTTCAAGTTCCAACCTCCTCTTCATCACCAAATGACAAATGCTAAAAAAGAGCCACCTTTGTCATTATGGGTTTGTAAGTTGGGAATGCGTTCATGAAATTTTATGATTTCAGAAGGTTCAAATGGATGTCTAGAAATATGTCTATTCAGGTGGGTTGGGTTAGGAGATTGGCCAACAGCTTGGCTGATAGCTTAGTAAAGCAAGGAGTTCAAAGAACAGAGATGTTTTGGGCACTTTTGTAATTCTGTCTTGGGTCAGCTTCTATGCTGATTTCTTTGTAACTTCTTGTTGTATATTAAAGCTTCTTAATTAATGAAAATTTTCAGTTATTGATAAAAAAAAATTATGATTTTTGTTTTGTTCTTTTTTCTAGTCATGAATGAATTGGCTAAGCATATTTTTTATAGTAAAGTAAAATTTATTAAAAGAAAGTAAAGTACAACGACGGTACTTTTTTTCCAAATCTGATAGCCCTTCTGTCTTTTTGAGCCTTCTTCTAACCTCCATCTATACAAGCACCTTCCCCCATTCTCCTTCTCCTGTTGGTTGGACTTTTGGAGTACTCTATTTGTTATTTCAACGAAGAAGCTTCTTTGGCATAGTTGATTCTTGCATCCTGTGATGACTCTTCTTTATTTGAAGCTATTTCCTTTTGCTTAGCCAAACTTAAACCCTTAGATAATGTTGGATAGCAACTCTTGTCAATCCTTTTTATCATCATTGGATTTACTCAACCTTTTGTCACCACCCCTTCAACTCCATCTTGACAACATTCCACAATTGCAATGTGTACGATTTGTTTTTTATTTTAAGTCCCTACTCTCAACTAGATGGTTATCAAACTTTATTCAAATATTGAAACTCTTATTTTCCAATTATTGTGCTACATTCTCCTGTCCTTCAATCATGGTTCAAAGTATCCATATGCTTGATACTTAAAAATTCAATATTGAGCGTCTAAAAGCAATGGTACTTTATTTTTTTGGTTTTAATCAATGCCCACGTAACCACCATAAGTGCACACCTAATATTTATTATTTTAACATGGTAAATGCCTGTAATTCCCAATATATAGCACATTGCTTGGTTCAAAACCGATACACATCATACGGTAGGTTATGACATTTTGAAACTTGCCTTTAGTATTTCTTTTTTCATCCTCTTTCATTTCTGAGGTCTCAAAATTGATCACTCCACTTTCATGTGAAATTGTGTTTCAATCTCTTTTTAATTAGGGCAATTTGCTTCTCTTAAAATGACTTGAACTTTTGATTCAAGCCACATGTGTAGTGGTGGTTCCTATCATCTTTTAACTCCCCATAGCTCTTCAAAACTTTGCCATTCAGCTGAATCACCTCCAGACAATTCTGCTTATTTAGTAGGAGTTTCCATGTTCAATCTCTTTTTAATTAGGGCAATTTGCTTCTCTTAAAATGACTTGAACTTTTGATTCAAGCCACATGTGTAATGGTGGTTCCTATCATCTTTTGACTCCCCATAGCTCTTAAAAACTTTGCCATTCAGCTGAATCACCTCCAGACAATTCTGCTTATTTAGTAGGAGTTTCCATGGTGTATTTTGGTTGGTAATGACATAAAATTGACAAAACTGAGGAAGAATTAAATGCAGAGTTAGAATTATGGACAAATACCCTAGAAATGAGATGCTCTAAAAAAAGTAGGAATAAGGTGGCGTTCGGTAAATATGGTTTGAAGTCTGAAAAGCAAAAACATTTCCGAAAAAGCTCTGAAAGCATTCAGTGGAAAATTTGCTTTTCCACTTTTGCAGACATCTGAAAATAGTGAAATTATTTGGTAATATGAATGTTTTAATGTCTAAAAATTATATATTTTACAAATTTACCCCTCAAAGTTGTTATTTAAATAAAAACTAGTGGAGGGGGCCCTGTGTTGCAGGGGCTCACTCATAAACTATCAGGCTCGAGATCGATTTGAATTAGACTTGATCTCGAGCTCGAGCTCGACTCAAGTCAAAAGCTCGGAAGTTCGAGCTCGGTTACCTTTGGATGCACGTCACTCATGCAGCCGAGGTGCCGAGCCGAGGTCTCTCTCAATTGCCGAGGTGCGAAACCAAGGTCTCCCTCAGCTACTGAAGTGTTGAGCTGAGGTTTCCCTAGTAGGTGAGGTGTCGAGCTAAGGTCTCCCTTAGTTGACAAGGTGCCGAGCTGAGGTCTCCCTCAATTGTTGAGGTGCTGAGCCGAATCTCTCTCAGTGATCAAGGTGTTGAGCCGAGGTCTCCCTTCGTGGTCGAGATGTTGTCTAGCTCAAGCTCGATTCGAATTAGAGACTTGAGCTTGAGCTCAAAAGTACAAGCCGCCGAGCTCGAACTCAACTACTTTTGATTGCAGGTCCCCTAGCAACCAAGGTGTCGAGATGAGGTCTCCCTTAGTTGGGGAGAGAGTGGCATTCTTGTAATTTATAAGGAGAGAGAGATGGCATTCTTGTAATTTGTAAGAAAAAGAGAGAGTTGGTAGGAAAGAGAGTGGCATTCTTGTAACTTGAAAGAAAAAAAAGCAAGAGAGAGAGAGTTGGTAGAGAGTGGCATTCTTGTAATTTCTATGAAAAAAGGGGCAAAAAATACTATTAGACTCCATTTCCCTCATCCTCAAGCCTTCTTATGTACACATTTCAGCTTAATATATTTACTAGCGGAGGGGGCCCTGCGTTGTAGGGGCTCGCTCATAAACTATCAGGCTGGAGCTCGATTTGAATTAGAGACTTGAGCTCGAGTTTGAGCTTTGCTTGAGTCAAAAGCTCGGAAGTTTGAGCTCGACTACCTTTGATTGTAGGTCTCTCAAGTAGTCAAGGTGTCGAGCCGAGGTGCCAAACTAAGGTCTCCCTCAACTGCTGAAGTGTTGAGCTGAGGTTTCCCTAGTAGGCGACATGTTGAGCTAAGGTCTCCCTTAGTTGACAAGGTGCTGAGTTGAGGTCTCCCTCAGTTGTCGAGGTGCTGAGTCGAGATCTCCCTTAGTGACCGAGGTGCCGAGCCAAGGTCTCCCTCAGTGTCAAGGTGTCGTTTAGCTCGAGCTCGATTCAAATTAGAGACTTAAGCTTGAACTTAGAAGTTCGAGCTCGGCTTGGCTCGAACTCAAATACCTTTGATTGCAGGTCCCCTAGCAGCTGAGATGCTGAGCTAAGGTCTCCCTCAGTTGGAAAGAGAGTGGCGTTCTTGTAACTTATAAGGAGAGAGAGAGAGAGAGAGAGAGAGAGAGAGAGAGAGAGAGAGAGAGAGAGAGAGAGAGAGAGAGGCATTCTTTTAATTTGAAAGAAAAAGAAGCAAAAGAGAGAGAGAGTTGGTAGAGAGTGGCATTCTTTTAATTTCTATGAGAAAAAGGCAAAAAATACTATTAGATTCCATTTCCCTTATCCTTAGGCCTTCTTAGGTACACATTTTAGCTTACTATATTTATATAGATATTGATAAATGAAAATGATTAAAATACACATTAAAAGAGTAATAATATAAAAATAAAAAAATTAATAAATAATAAATTAATAAAGTAATAAAATAATAAAATAATAAATATCGTTATTAAAAATAATATAAAATGAGTATTAAATATAGTATTAAGGATAATTAAAAAGCATAAGTATAAAAAAATATTAACCAATAAATAAAAAATATTAAATACACTATTAAGGATAATTAAAATATTACAACTATTTTAATAAAATAATTAAACACCATAAATTGAATACATAATATTAAAAAATGGTAAACCAATAAATGAAAATGATAAAAAATTTTAAAATCAGTAAATTAAATTGATAAGTAAATCATCTTAATTCCTTTATAGAAAAGATTAGAAATATAAATAAAGAGAAAAAAGAAAATTATAAATAAAAAATTTAAAGTGGGGTCAAATCTTTGGTTAGCGCATGAAGAAAGAAAACATGGGAGATCAATCAGTTTTTATTAATTTTTGAAAGGAGAACACTTAAGATGAGAGAAAATTTTCTCTCAAAAAATGTTTTGTTTTCATTGTTTAACAGAAGGAAAAAAAAAACAAAAAACAGGAAAATCCGAACTATCATTAGACCATGGTTTAAACGCTGTGTTTCCTCCTAACCTTTCCCTTCACATGGCGTTCACCTGTTTTTTAGCTTCAATTTCATCTTCAACTTCTTTCCTACACCACCAGCTGTGGTTTTAGTGAGCTTGAGTTTTGATTACATGCAGCTACATTATCAGCCATGCTTTCATTGGAAAAGGGGATTTCCATTGCAGTGGTGGCATTGGTGTTGTGCAAACATACGGGTAGTTTCTTGAGCAGCGAGCTTTGTTGCTTCTTTCTTCTCATAGGAAGGCTCCGCAATTTCTCTCCTGCTTGTCCTCAATTTCTTTTCCCTTATTGATCTTTCCGACTTCGCCATCACCGAAGATCACGTTCAGTGCAGGTCTCGGTTGTGTTCCCTTGTGCTTTGTGTTTTAGGGATTTTCTTGCTGATTATCCGACCAATTTAGAATTCTGAGAGTGTGATTTTTTTTTATGGAAAAATTGTTTCCGTTTTTACAGGGGGCACACCTACTGTGTTTCGCAAGCGGCAGTGGTAAGAATAGTGCCGTTGCTCCTCCCCATCTTCCCATCTCTCCATTCGTGTCCCTTCTTTCTTGTTCTCCCTCCTTTTCTTTCATTGTTCCTTTTTTTTTTTTCCTTCTAAATCACTGTTACAGAGAACGGAGAAAAATGGGTGGTCCTGGTTCATTACTCTGCCGTTCACCACACCATAGTGAAGATGAAAGAACAGTCAACAATCCCTATTACTGAGGACAGTCAGTGATCCCAGACAGTGAAGGATGGACAGAGGAGAAAGGGAAAAGGGAAGAAGAAGAGGACAAAAGAAAAGATTAATACAAGGTAAATGGCTATTTTGGGGAACAAAATATCGTCCGCTACCTCTGAGCGTGTTTGGAGGTAGCAGATCCGCTGAATGATTTGGAGGAGTTTTCAGATTCTAGTGGGTGACTTCGGAGGTGCTGCCGAATGACCTCAAAGCACTGAAAGGCAAAACTTTTGGTGTTCGGAGGTTGATTCAGCGCTACCGTACACCACCCAATACGCTTAATAATAATAAAAGTGAAAATAAGGGTACGCTTACGATTGCAGACCAAGAGATATCTCAATGTGATCTCTTCTGAGACCTTGGCTTGATAATCCATAACAAATGGAGGGACTTGAGTGCATTTGGAGTTATGTGATAGGGGAACATCACATGCTCATAGGCTAAAAGGTAAAATTTATAAAACTGTTTTAAGGCCAACAATGTTGTATGGAACAGAATGTTGGGCAATATGAGTGTTGAGATGGGTAAGTGAGAAAACCAGAAATGATAGGATCAGAAATGAACTTATTTGTAGGAACCTAAGAGTAGCTCCAGTTGTTGATAAAATGAGGGAAAACAGGCTTAGATGGTTTGCTCATATGCAGAGTAGACCATCTACATCACTAGTAAGAAAAAGTTATAAGTTCAAGGGCTATAAGAGATAGAGGCATACCAGTGTTTCATGGAATCTCCTAAATGGATGATGTGTTGTGTCAGGCACATCTGTAATTTTGACCTATTTCCCCTAATTCAAAACTTTTCACAACTTTGGGGAAAGTCTATAATTGTTGTAATTAAACACTGAGACCCTTCATAACCTTGCCAATCCCTAAGAGCTAAAATCACCTCTAAACCCTCCCTTGGATGTTACTAACCTATTCAGCTCAAGCCTTATATCGATGCCAAAAAGATGGGGGTAGGTGATGTGGAGAGCAATAAGAGCGGCTATGATCAGGTCATCATCATCATTGTCATCCGTGCGTTATCCAAAATATATGGAGTTGGGTAATATGGTCAGTATGGGAAGAAAGAAACAATTTTTTTGGTAATAAATAAAAAATATAACTTATTGATAGAATAAGGTAATCCACTGGGTCAAAACAAAGGAGATCTTCAAGGATTTCTCTGTTGATGATTTTAGCAGAGAGTGGAGTACAATAGCAGCCTCTTCGACTATGAAGGTGACAACTCAAGTAGTTTGGACACTTCCAACGAGAAATAGAGTGAAATTGTATTTTGCTGGAAGCTTCTATGGGAATCCTGGTCCCTCAGGTATAGGAGGAGCGTTCAGAGATGGAATTGGATATATTTTGGCCCTTTATTCAGATACAATAGGCATTGAGGACTTAATGAAAGTAGAAATAACTTCTCTCCTGCAAGGGTTTAAACTAGCCAAGCAGTTGAATATGAATCAAATAGAAGTCAAAGGAGATTCCGTGCTGGTAGTGGGCTGGATGATTAATAGTAATGTGGATCTGTGGATGTACAGGTAGGAATTGAGAGAAATCAGAAGGCTAGCAGGAGATGTTGAGACAACCTTCAAGTGGAGTAATAGATAGCAAAGCAGGGGGTGTTAAGGGAACAATTATTTTGGGCTAGTTTATACTCTTAAGAAAAAGGGTGTCTCTGGACAGGAGCTATGTGCTGCTACTTAATATCTTAATGTTCTAATTAATACAAGTTATCAGTTACCTATCTAAGAAAAAGATCCTACGTCATTATCTCTTGTAATGGCCTTTCTAACTTCTCCACTAGGTCTTTTCCTCCAGGTCTGTAAAAGGATCAGAATAGAAGGCTTTGGCAATATTCTGTCCTGTTAAGGGTGATTTAAATTTCTTCTGTGTATAATTGGATCAAATTGGATCCAATATAGTAGTCCGGTTTGATTCGATTTAAATGATGCTTATATATTCTTAAAATTTATTTTCTGTCTATTAGTGAACATGCTTTGAATTTATGTTTTTTACTAAGGAGTCATTGGTTCAAGTTTTATAAAATTTATTTTCAATATATTTTGTTCATAATATACAATACCAATGTCATTTTTTGTTCATTCTATTGATAATATATAATATTTTGATCAATTTTAGTTTAATTTATTAATGCCATTCAATATCTGATTGCAATCCGAGTTTGATTTTGTTCTGAATTTAAACAAATCAAATTTGGATCTACCTCATCTGATTTGATCTGAATCATCTTATCCATTTGCAGCCCTTTAGCTTGTCATCCAACATCAGTCTTTTGATAAAAATTTCCTTTCTTCACAAGCTAACTGGTGGAAAAATTTAGTATTACCATCTTCTTGCAGCATGTGGCCCTTGATCTTGGGTGTCATTCTACTCCCTGGTGAGTGTGCCTGTCAAATTGCTGCTTAGCATCCAAGCTTTTTAATCTTTCTTTGTGGACCATTGCTTCACTTCTTCGTTATGGTCAACCTGTGATAATAGAGACTTAGAGAGCATCTCCCCTTTCTCCTATTCCACTTTCTCAAAAATGTTTCTTTTCCATTCCTTTATGTAGCTCTTTGAAAGCTTCACTTTGATTGCAAAAATATGACTAGTTGTCCCTGACTTCCACCAATTCTGGGTCAGCCTAGTCCATGGAATTCTCCAGCCACTTGTACTTGAATCTAAAAGGGTCTGGGTTACAAAAAAGAAAAAAAAACCACTATTATCAAGTAGTGGTGGGATATGATCAGAGATTTGTTAGACAGTCTTGTATGCCCTTAGCTTCAATCGGATTTGATGTACTTTTGTTATTTAGTGGAAATAAATTAAAGTGCATATTTGATTCATGTTGTTTGGTATAATTCTGTGTAAGACCCTAAAACTGGACACTTATAGAAACTTGTGTTAGTTTTAAATGTTCACAGCCATTGGACAAGTCTGGGGAGATTTATCCTGTCAAGGCTGATACTGGTATGCCACCAAGTGTTGGGATGGCTTGTTTCGGTCATCAGGGTAAGATCCAAGGCACATGCAGTATGGGATTGCTTGAACCCTTGAACCGGACCAGATTTCCAGTATTGCCCTAGACCTTGGAGACAAATGGATAAAACTGGAAAGTTACACCTGACCCCTAGACTCGATTATGACACATCACTAGGTGTCGGATTGGGCTGTCTTTGATGTGTCAATCAGTGAGATCTTTAGTGGGGGTCAAGACCTGGACATGTTGGGGCAGTCTGAGAATTCATCTGAGTGAGTGGTCATAGTGACAGGATCAACTCCTTTGTCGGACAATGGTAATGATCGGGAATGCACTATCTCTGATGGAAACCAAACTGCTGGCAATTGATTTCAATCGTTGGAATTTTGTTTTGCAAAATATATATATATATATATATATATGTTATGTACGGTTTCAAAAGATTTGCAAAAGGTTTTAATTTCCGGGATCCATGTGAGTAGAGAGTGCGGCACTGTTCATTGCAGCTGAGAGAGAGGTCTTCTCTTGTCGGGCAGTGCTTGATCATTAAGGGCTGAGAGGTTAAGTGTAAGACCATTTAGGATAATACCTGATGGGCTAATTTTGCACCTGCCCACAGTCCCTGGGTTTTTATAAGATGGCTTGGCCCAAGGACCACTTAATGTAAGTGTTGGGCCCATAGGGTCCATGTGATGGGCTCAAGGGGGTCACTGAGTCTTTCAGTGAATTCGGTTGGGCCTTGTAATAAAGGTTGGGTTGAACCCATGTGGCTGGTGTGTAGATCAATGCTTGGGTCCCACGCCATACAAAGAAGCCCAACTGGGCAACAGGTTGGAAACTGGTTAAACACTGAACACTTAATGGGCCAAAAGCCCATTTCGAACTGGGCTGATATGATCACCAGTTCATGGGGCGAATCTGAGATTAGTGTTAGTAAAAGGATTGGGTCTTTGACCTTATCCACTCTAAGAGACCAAATTCAAATTAGATTTGAATCTGGTAACCTCCTGATAAGATTAGGAGTTAACTAACTTAATCTGCAGATATGATTAAGATTAACCTTTATCCAAATACTGATTTGGATTGGGATAACTCCCAAAATATTGGGAGGTTTCTTAATCAAGAAGAAAGAAGAGAAAACCCTAGCAGAAATATCAGATTTCGAACTAGGGGTTTTGAGTAAGCAAGAAACACATCCTGCAATCTGAGATTTGATCTCTCACAGACTCTAGAGAGAAAAGACAGTTCTGCCCTCTTCGTCCCTGGACTTCTCCTCCTTCAGCCGTCGCCACTCCTATTGGAAGATTGGATTTTTGCAGCAACAGGAAGTCAAGAAAGCAGTTCTTGACAATAGTCTTGCAAGATAGACAAAAGGATTCGGTGTTCAAGGTTTCCAGAGGGTTCTTGTGAAGAATCCAGTGTATAGGACGCACCCTGCTGATTCCGTTCCATCCACAGCTGTGTCATCTTCAGCAGGAGCGGATCTTGGTTACTTCTTTGGGCGTGAACACCAACTTTGGGAGATATTATTTCTCCGGATCAGGTATAATCCTTCCTGTTTCCTTTTGGTTCAGATCTGGTTTGTTTATGGTTCAAGTAGGATCATTGAATAAAGTATTCTAAATTTAGGGAATATGATTCCCAGTTGGAAGAATGTAGGAATTTTTTTTTTGAAGTTCGCCCCCCATTTCGCACCCTTCTTGGCGTCCATTAGATGGATCCTACCATTCTTTAAAGATTGGCCATGGAAGAGCTTCTTGAGTCATTCCTGGAAAAATATAATCCCAATCTGCTGACCAAGCTTCAAAAGGGTTGGTGTTTCCTGATTATTTTTCCATGTGAAATTGCCCTAGACAAATGCAGATCCATAAGATCTCAATGCTCTTGGAATATCTGAGAAACTTCTCATATCTGCTTTGCTGTAATCTCATTTCTGGTCCTTTTTAGGGAGATTCCGACAGTGTTGAAATCTCCAGCAATAACCCATGAGTTTCTCCACCTAGATCCCAAGTCATCAAGCTCCCACCAAAATTCTCAGTGCTCCTAGTCCATACACCTTGTTAACAGCTATTGGAGACTCTCCGCATTTTATAGAAGACAAGAAACAGGAAAATTTCCATTTAGGACATCCACTTCCTTTCTTGGTATCTTATGATTACTGCTCTTTCTGTGCTCACTGCTGGCAGAAAACTCCAGTTGCATGGCTATGCTCCTCTAATTCTGACAATTTTTATGTATTAATTAGTATAAGTAAAGCACAATAATAGTATACAACATTTGATGAAGTGTCTGCCTTGCCCTTTTCCTTGCCTAGAAAGGCACCCATTCTGACAACATTTATGTATTAGTATGAATAAAACACAATAATAATATACACCGTTTGATAAAATGTTTGCCTTTCTCTTTTCCTTGCCTAGAAAGGCACCAAACATGCATACAGAGGGTGTGATATGAAGATGCTCCCCAGAAAACACCTTGCCACCTAGGCATTGCTTACTTACCTACCTAGTTGTTGCCTTGATACCTATGTTGAAGCCTGCATATGAAAAAGGAATACACAAATTGAATTGTATAAAATATTATATGAATGGCATAAAAATAATAGCAGAGAAAAAGAGATGTATGGTGGATTTAGCTGTCTATTAATAGAATTACTGGCATATTTCTGAAACATAAAGATATGGTGTTTAAAGTACCTAAATTGTCAGTTGTGTTCCATAGCAAATTCTTCTTTAATTAATTAACCTCCATCTTTTTGTTTAATTTTTCTGCCACCGACTGCAAGTTTGTTTGATTACCTGGTTTTACGTTTTATGCAGATTTCCCTTTTTGTTGCTTTTGTTAAGTGAGTTCTTATTCAAGTATATTGCTGCAGGTAGCTCAAGAAATAGAGACAGAAGCAAAATTTCAGAATGACTTTCTTGCGCAGTTGGTAACACCCCAACCTCGAACCCTTTTTCTCTAGTGTTAGTACTGACACAATCGGTGTATTTTTGTTAATGACTAAAGACAAATTATATGCATCTATTCTGTAGCTACTGATGAAATATCAGTATTTTTAGTAACATGTTCTATCATCTGGTTGATGAAAATAAACTGTTTTTTGCTCTTTTTTTTTTTTTTAATTTAAAAAGTATTTGGGAAAAGACCCTATATTGCTAACAGATGTATATACTCACTATATAGAAATTTGATCCTTGCACATGTTTTCAGGGTTCTGCCTGATAGTTATGAATACATTAACATTACTTTTATAAAGAACTTACTATCATTTATTTAATCTTGATCTCATTGTATTTTTTTCCTGGTAAATACCAAAGGTTGGGACCTTATCCAGTCTACCCCTCCCAAGATGCCTGATAGCTGGGACCAACATTGGGTAATGGCTTTTTTGATTTATTGATATTTACTTGTAACATAGGGGATGACTTGGGAACATCCTCTTTTTAATAAAGGGGGCACACTCCAGGTTATTACACTGAAGAGACAAGATACACAAGAGTTCCCCTGAGTATTAGTATATTATTATAATCAGAGATCGCCTATTTTTTCACTGAGAATATGGTTTATCAATAATGGGTTGCTCTAAATCAGCCCCCTTATGTATATCATTACTTTTGATGGAGCATACCAGTTCCTGCCATCTTTAAGGAACACTACCAGAAAGTGAAGACATGATTGTTGCTCTTGTAAGATACAAGAATATCAACTTCAGACTTGGTGGTCAGCCTTTAAAAGTTCTAGTTTGCTTATGATAGTTCATGATTATTGTCTGCTTTTATCAACTTTGCACTTGAATTTGCTTTAACTTACAATCCAGTAATTAAATTTGAAAATTTAAACCTTTTCACTTGCACACAAAGATGTAGAATGCCAAATATGCTCACTTGGAGTTTGCATCTGGGTATTTTTGTTTCAATTTTAGCATCTCCATTTCTTGGTAGCAAATTTAAACCTTATGATAGTTCGTGATTATACCATCTTCTAAAGAAATTCCTGCTTCTGATTGTTAAAACAGCAAATGACATTAATCAAAGCTCAAGCAGGGGTAAAGAATAACATGAGGAGGTTGAACAAGAGCATAATCCAGCAGGGCTCGAACCACGTCTTCCAAGTTATCTTGTTTGCACTATTTTGTTTCTTCTTAGTCTACCTGTGGTCCAAGTTTTCTAGGAGATGAGAACGAGATTTGTTATTTCATTTATCAAGGCCAAACTATAGTATACATTAGGTCTTTGCTAGCTATATTAACAGCTAAAAAAATCAAAATGTTGCTTCCTTGTAAAGCCGCTTTCATATTTTGATTCATATTGGAATGGGTCGTTGTTAGTTGCTTGCCTTGTAAAGGTAAAACTTAATACCAATGTCTAATACATTTTAACATCAATACTTCATCATGCTGGGTGGATAATAAGAGAATTGACCGTATAGGGGTAGATAACTTCTACTGGTTGTTAGAACTTTAACAAGTGTGTCACAAGATTAATTGTTGAGAAAATTGAAGGGCCAATGGGTTGCTAATTGCTAATTTGCTACTGTAGACGATGTAAAGATTGAAAGCAGTAGCTAATTGACCAATTCATCATTATAGGATTTGGGCAGTATGTGCGCGTTTGGGAGTGCTGAAGCGAGACTTATGGTTTTCCAAGTGGGCCACACAAGGACAGCATATAGGCTATGATTGGTGAAAAAAATCCAGAGAGCGCAAATAGGTTGTCAGCCATTTGAAGGGCTGATGCTGATTGCTTCAACCTCTTTAAATAGCTCATCCGAAAGTGATTCAAATAGCTGAACCAGCTTAATTGAATTTTCACCTCATCTTCCCAAACGGGTCCTAATAGCTCTAGCTTCTAGGTTATCGCGTCTCTTTGTAATGTCTGTCTGACAAACAGTTCAACTGTTTGTTTGATTTAAATAGATGGTTTTAATTCTTGGAATCGAATTCCAATTCTTGTATCAAAATCAAATAGACACCTTGCGGTTAAACATGGCAAATCTGCAGCTTGAGGGTAATAAGGTCACTTTGTATTATCTAATATCTTTCTGTAACGTCATCTTGCAAGCATCATGCTATCAACGTCAACCTATTGAAGAGACACAACTACACAAAAGACAGGACGGGGCCCACCTAGCGTCGTGACTTCTAACGAGAATTTAACAAATCGGATTTCCTGCCAAGCACCACTCTCTACCCGCCTTCAATTGCAGCCACACATCGCAATCTTATTTTTTGTGAGATGTGTGGCTGTAGTGTACTGTTGGCAAGGTGCGGGTAGAGAAAATGAATACGAAATCTGGGTTCAGATTTTAATGCAGGGCGAGGGCCAAAGGGAAAAGTACGGAGCACACGACGTGTGGCTGTAGTGTAGTATTTCTTTCTGTAGCCCCGGTTTATGAAATTTATTTTATAAATAAATAAAATATTATTGGGCAGCTTTAAAAGATTTTGAACCTTCTTTCCCGTACTGGTTAGGGCTACCATCTATGTTGCTTGCGGAATCATCTGACTAGAACCTTTTGTTTTGAACCATTAGATTCGGCTTTCAAATAGAAATACGGTAATATCGTTCGATTTGTCATTATCGGGTTCCAATCCAATGGATGAAAGGTGATACCCAGTATAAGCCTCCTTACGATGTCATACTAAATCAAAATTCAAAGGTAGGCAAGGTGACGATAATATGATCGTTAAAAAAGGGAAAAACTTTACTTTATTTCAGACATACGGCGTTTGGCAGGTTGGTTAATTAATTGGTTCGGCCCCCAAGTCCTTTGGGTTAGTCAAGGATGGTGGGATCCACCGTGGAATTCATTTTTTAGGGTTTGTATATTTTGCCAGGACTCGCCTCGGGAGCCTATTTTATCTAACGGTCGGTGACTTTGGTCCATCAACCCCGCTCGTGGGCCAGAATTCAAATAGGGTTATAAATAAGTCGGACCAGATCCTATCCGATTAAGATACTAATTCGTTAAGAGACAGATTTGGATATCTCCAGATCCTAATAAATCGGATTGGATTGGAAAAACTGATCGAATTCAGATGTTGATTGATCCAATCCGTTGTGACCCAATCCAATCCGTTAATTATAAAATATTATATATATTATATATATATATATATTTTATATATTATTTATATAATATATAGTGTACTACTATATTATAGAAATAATATAATATATTATTTATATTATATAAAATAAATACAATTTTAACAGAATTGGATTCAAATCAGATATCCGATCGATCCGTTTGCAACCCTAAATTCAAAGCACATTAAAATTGAATTGTTGATGGACAGCGGGACAGGGACCGCCCAGAATGCGACTGTGGACCACAAATGGTCTTCTTAATAAATGATAGACTGGTCCGACGACTGTTGTTTAGCTCTTGATATGCGTCAGAATTTTTATATTGTTTTCCCATTATTTTTGTCGTTTTTCTAATTTTTAAAAATCTAAAATTAAATAAGGGGTTATTTAAGCGGGGATTTTATAAAAAACTTTAACAAAATTTTAGAGATTGCCAAAATAACGATATGTTTTGAAACATATAGCAAATATAGTGGTTGGATAAAAAGGGTATCTTTATTTAGGGGTGCGGTTTGGTTAACCGAACCGCGAGCTGATTTTTGAAACCGAATTAGGG
The DNA here is from genome assembly GCF_056320005.1 of Nelumbo lutea. Classification (NCBI taxonomy): domain Eukaryota; kingdom Viridiplantae; phylum Streptophyta; class Magnoliopsida; order Proteales; family Nelumbonaceae; genus Nelumbo; species Nelumbo lutea. The sequence goes on along the minus strand of NC_142684.1, from coordinate 43,651,323 downwards.
TTATTGGTTTTTGAAAAATCAGTTAATTGGTTCAGTTTTTCAGTTTTTTGATTTTTTTTATTATTTACAATATTTATGGGTTAACTTTGGCTGTTAGGGGCCAATAACTATTCCTGTTGAAAGAATTTCTGGGTCGGGCACGTTCACAGCAGTTCACCAATTCACGGGCATATTTTTGTTTTTACTCAAAATAAATCAATGGACAATTACTAATTTGCCCACTCTCATAGTAACGTGCCCAACCTAGAAACTCTCTCAACAGGAAAGGCTGTTAGCCCCCAACAGCCAAAGTTTTTCCAATATTTATTATAGAAAAATATGTAAATATATAATAAAATACTAGAAATATATATATATATATATATATATATATATATATATGTATATATAATTGTTATATTTTAAATAATAAATAATATATTATATATTATAAATATATATAATGCATATTTATTAATTTATAATGTATATAAAATATAAAATATAAAATATAAGATATATCTCTCTCTATATATAAGTACACATAATATATATATAAATATATGTATACCGATCGGTTCAGTTAACTGTCAGTTTTCTATTTTGGCTAACCGAAATTAAACCGGTACCTTCAGTTTTTTAAAATATTGAACCAAAACCAAACCGATGAATTTGATTAATCAAATTTTCGATTTAGTTTTGGTCGATTTTTTTGATCGATTCAGTTTTTTGACTTTTTGCTCACCCTTATCTTTATTTAACCAAATTATCTGTTATTAAAAATCCCACAAATAGCTTGTAAAGCTTTTAGGTTGAATATAAACTTAAGATGTCAAGTTTTTTTGGCACTTGGGTATCAACTTATTATGTTAATAAAATTCATATTTCACGGCAAATCTCAACTTTAACGATTAATATAAATATAAAAATTTAATTTTCATTTAGATCGGTAATGAAGTCAGAGGCTCACAGTTGAGTCCGGATCTCCTGTGTTCAGATTGTGTTCAGATTACAAACAAATACGTCTTGTGTTCAGATTGTGGACCCCGCCCATATATGGAGTGAGACAAGCGGTAAAATTCCCGTTAAAGTTAATGTTTTTTTTTTTTTTTAAACTAAAAAAAAGGGAATCCAAATTCTTGCCGACCTTGACTTCGAACAAAAACTCGTTATACACCATTAACGATTGAAGGCCTCATTCTTTCTTAAGGTTGTGTTTGATTTGAAGAAAAAGATAGGAAAAGAAAAGGAAAAGAAAGATATAAAAACCTTTACAAACCTTGTATAGGTTTTATATCTTTTCCTTCAAACCAAACATAGCCTAAGCTTCAGTCATGGGCGAAAATTCCACTTGCAAACACTCATTTGCACTCCTAAATCTTTATTGCGGAACTCTTTAAAATATGAGGATTTAATTCTGATCTAGGTTTTCTTCTTCAGTCAAGAATGAATTTTCTTCTTCCATCTTTGGTCAAGAGTGAGATTCATTCAATAAATGAGTCACAAGTCTTCTTATTCTTCCCAAACTTGAATCTTTCAGATACGGGATTTAATCCTCTTCAAATCTGAGTTTTCTTCTTTAGTCAAGACTGAGTTTTTTTCTTCCAGATATGGTCAAGAGCGAGTTTCAATAAATGAATCACAGTTCTTCTTTTTCCCAAACTTGAATCTTTCAAGGTTAGGTTCAAATTGATGAAAAAAAAACCTAGATTCATTCATTATTTTGCTAAAAAGTATTTTTTTTAATGTTTTCCTTTCAAATAATCTATCAAACAAAAGAGTGATGTTCCAAATGATTCTTTGTAATAAACCTCAATTAGCTTCTCTTTTGATGGTTATTTCTTTCTCTGCATTGCGTTTGAGCTTCCTTGTTCGAGAAGCTTTGGAGATTAGAACCTCTACCTCTTGAGAAAAAATCAATACGCAAAGGGAGATTGGATGACTTTTTTTTCTGTTTTGAAATTGACACAAAATTAGTTGCCAATCGAATAGAGAAATAATTCCCTTTAATGCTTAAATTTGTTAAATGCATAATCCATATTATCCCTTCTCCTTGAACCTTTATTTAAGGCCGCGTTTTATTTCGGTAGAAAAATCATCGATGGGTTTGAAATTTTAATGGACCATTGGAATTGTACATCAATGTAAACAAACACGTGAAAATATGAATCAGGTGTGGAATTTTGTACCAGTTTATATTTACACCGAAAATAAATACAAGTAAATGCAAACTAATAGTGAAATTTTACGTCGCATTTACACCTAAATCAAACGTAGCATAATGGACATGTCACGGACCCGCTAATGGGCCCATGGGCCAAAATGATTAAAGAAACTTAAGGGAGTCATTGGGGTGGATAAAGTTTGGTTGTTGAGAGTTTTGTGGATAAATATCTACTTGGGGTCTGTTAAAAGTGATAGGTTGAGTCTAGGATTGTTGGCTCACATTGGGAAGTTATGTGGAGAGTGGTATAATTGAGGGTGGGATAAGTGGTCAAGTTGTCGCTTAATTTTAGGAGCCAAGTTTTTATGAGTGAGTTATTATCCAAGAGTCTATTTAAGTTGTAATTTCCCTCTTAATTAATCATTATGAGAATTATCATTACAATTGAGATTTTTATCTCTTGGAGGTGTTCGTCTCCCTCGGAGCAGACAAAATTCATGTTACGTCCCTAACCGAGATCATGGCAAATGGTATCAGAGCCTACACAATGCCTCCCAGTTGCAATTGTGTGGTGTAGGTGGTGACATCGGCATTGTAGTGTTTGGCTGGGACTAGATGGACTAGTGCAAAGCTAGTTTGCATGGGCATCGGGATTGTAAAGCGTGGTGGAAGGTTACGATCCATTTGTTCCATGTTGGTAGTATGGGATGCTAATGTGAGGTATCCCACATCGGTAGTATGGGATGCTATTGTGCGGTATGTATGTGCTTGGGTTCCCTCCCTCTAACAGCTTGATTTTAGGGGTGAGTTCTCCTAAAGCACATAACAAATGGTATTAGAGCTGACAATGGATTCCGGTTTTGAACACCGATTAGTCCAACTGCAAAGAAAGGTTCGATCATTGGTAACCGACCAAGAACAGATGATGGAACGACTTACACAAATGTTCAAATCTTTCATGGCTCATTTTGATCAACTAAAAGCCACTTACAATGATGAGAAAGAGCATGCGATCAAAGATGTTGGCAGTGAGGAATACACAATGAAGGATAAAGTTGCAACCATTCAAGTTCTATCCTTGAAGTTCCGATAACCAATTCTGGGCCTTCTGACAACCTAGATGAAGATGACGTGGCCCACGCCATTGTCAAAGCTAGTCAAGTAGTACAGTGTGGTCCTTCGGTTGCATCATCCCTTATTCATCCACTTCCTGCTAAAGGGAAGGGTGATCCATCATATGGATGGTCGAACCATGCAGGGAAGTTGGGCAAAAGTTCAAAAATTTTCTTTCACCCTTATAGGAATCCTATGACCAGATTTAGAAGAATTGCATTTTTCAAGGTTCATTCTTGAAACAAACCGGACCAAATCTGCAACCAAGATTAATGGAGGGATATACTTGATACAGAATCAATAGTAGTTCCCAGCGTAGGTGTTCACGCCCAAAGATTTCACCAAGTTTGTCCTCCACTGAAGATGACACAACTTAGGGTGAGGCAGGATCAACAAAGAGATTCTTCAATAAGAACTCCAATTCTTCAGCAAGAATTACACAGGGATGTGAGCACAACTTCAAGTTTGTTTCTTCCAGCAAGAAACAATATCAAGATCCAGTTTTGATCACTCTAAGAACTGGAGATCGAACAGGGTAGGGCGGCAAGAGCAGAGGGAGAAAGTAGATTGCGGAAAGGAAGAATTCTTTCTCTAGAATTCACCCCCTAATTCATATCTCTTCAAGAGAGGACCTCTAGAATTAGCCCATTAGGTAGAAGTCCTAAATGGTCTTACACTTAACTTCTCATCCTATAATGATCAAACATTGCTCGACAAGAGATGACCTCTTCCTCAGCTGCAAGGTACAGTGTTGCACTCTCTGCTCACATGGATACCGGGAATTAAAACCTTTTGCAAATATTTTGTGAAACCATAATATATATGCATATCTCTGTATAAATATATTTTACAAAAGCAAATCTCAACAGTTTTGAAATCAACTATCAACAGTTTAGGTTTCCATCAGAGAGAGTGCATTCCTCGATCATTCACTTTGCCCAACAAAGGGGCTGATTTTGTCAATATGATCACCCACTCAGGTGAATTCTTAGACTGCCCCAACATACACAGGTTTTGACCCTTGCTAAGGATCTCACTGATTGACATATCAAAGACAACCAAATCCAACACCTAGTGCAGTGCCATAATCGAGTTTAGGGGTTAGGTGTAACTTTCTAGTTTTGCCCATCTATCTCCAAGGTCCAGGGCATAATTAGAAAAATGGTCTAGTTTAGGTTTTCAAGCAAACCTACACTTCATGTGTTTCAGGTCTCACCCTGGTATCCGAGACAAGCCACCCAACCAATTTGGCAGCACGTTAGTTTCAGCCTTGGCAGGATAAACCTCCTCAGGTCTATTTAATAGTTGTGAAGATTGTAAACTAACACAAGTCTCTTAAGTGTCCAGTTTAAGGGTATTATACAGAAATACACCATAATAACACGAATCAATTATTCACTTTATTCATTTACAATAAATGTCAAAAAGTACATCAATCTGATTGGAGCTAAGTGCATATGCTGTCTAACAGCTTCCACTTGCACTTAGGTCCAATCGGGTACAAGTCGTAGTCCCATACTCTCCACGTGTTTCTCAAACACTTTCTGTGTGAATGGCTCTATCAATGGGTCTACCACATTCTCCACTAATGCTACCTTTTGAATCTAAACGTCCCCTCTACCAACAATCTCCCATAGTATGTGGTACTTTCTCTCGATGTGCTTCGACTTCGAGTGGGCTCGTGGCTCCTTAGCTTGAGCAATGGATCCAGTGTTGACAACAACAGTGGAGTGGGAGATGTGCTAGACGAAACAATTCCTAATTCTTAAATGAACTTTTTCATCCAAACGACTTCCTTGGTAGCTTCACTTGCGGCAATGTGTTCAGCCTTGGTTGTGGAATATGTAGTGAACCACTGTTTGCTGTTTTTCCAACAAATTGGATAGGACCCCATCGTGAAGATGTAACCATATGTAGACTTTTTATCATCTGGATTTGTCTGAAAGTCAACATCAGTATACCCTAGGATCTATAGTAAATTATCATCGAATACCAGACAAAAATCTTTTGTCCTTCAAAGGTATTTCAATATGTTTTTCATAGCTGTCTAGTGCTCCTGTCCTAAGTTTAATTGATATCTACTTACCACACCCACTGCCTAATGTCAGGTTGAGTGCACAACATGACATACATGATGCTCCTTACGACTGAGGCAAATGGAACATTTTTCATGCCTTCAATCTCTTTAGGAGTCTTGGGAGACATACCCTTAGAGAGAGTGACTCCGTGCCTGAAAGAAACATTTCATTTCTTGGAGTTCTCCATGCTGTATCTCTTGATAATTTTTTCAATGTAAGTAGACTGGGATAATTCTATTATCCTCTTCGATCTATCTCTATAGAGTCGAAGTCCCAAGATGTAGGAGTTGTGAAATCCACACTCTCACCGTAGTTAACATTCATATATCATTCCCAATGAGTAGAATGTCATCTACATACAGAAGCAAGAAATAACCTTATCTCCCACTATCTTACTGTAAACACAAGGCTCATCTGGATTTTGCTCAAAGTCAAACTGTTTGACTATAGAGTCAAACCGGATGTTCCAGCTCCTAGAAGCTTGCTTAAGTCCATATATGGATTGATTAAGTTTACACACCATGTGTTTCGTATAAGTCATGGGCTTTTCTGCATTGTTCATGACTTCCATCAAGTAACTTTCTTGATCATAGCCGTAATGAACTGGAAGCCTAGATACCCGAGTAGACTTTCTAGGTTGGTTACTATTTGGAGCTTGTAGGACATCCCACTACCTTGGGCTCTCCTCATTAAGAACTATTTCCTAACGATGATTGTCCAGGATGTAGTCTTCTTCCAAGAAATAGGCATTTCGACTATAAAACACATTTTGCTCCTTTGGGTCATAGAATAAATAACTTACAGAGCTTTTGGGGTAACCTACAAATAAGCAATGACTGGTCTTGGATTCCAATTTGTCAGTACTTGTTCTTTTAACATGTGTTGGATAACCCCAATCCTTCAAGTGTCTCATACTTGGTTTCTTATTGGTCCATAGCTCATATGGAGTTTTAGGAATGGATTTGGTTGGAACCTGGTTCAGCACATATACCACAGTCTCTAATACGTAACTTCAAAAGAATATAGGTAAATCTAAGTGAACGAGAAGTGAACGGACCATATCCAATAGAGTCCGGTTTCTCCTCTCTGATACATCATTTAATTGTGGTGTAGCAGGAGGAGCTAGTTGTGATACAATCCCATTTTCCTGTAAGTAGTCACTGAATTCGTGGGATAGATATTTGCCTCATCGATCTGATCGAAGGGCCTTAATCTGTCTTTCCAACTATTTCTCGACCTCTTATCTGAACTTCTCAAAAGAGTTTTGAAAGCTAACTTGGGTGAGAAAGTTAAGGAGGTTTTGAACTATTTGGAGGACGGTCAAGAAGGACAAAGTAATGCTCATTATATTATGTTGTCGATTTCTAATAAGAGACCATTACCCTCTGTTTTGTAGGCCCCTATTCCAGATTTGAACCCGCCCATGATGGATGAAAGAGGAACACACCAGAAGTTGCAACCATGAGAGTTAGAGGATCCGATTCATGATTATTACAAATAGGGAAGTTTGTTTTTCCTTTTTTTTTGTTTTTACATATCTAGTTTAGTTTTTCTGCCCTATCTTTGCATTTAACCTCACATTGGGGACAATGTAAGTTTTAAGTGTGGGGGAGAGGATTTAGGATTTAGGATTTAGGTTGTGTTTTAAAATTTGATTAGGGTCGTGTTTTTCTGCATCAAAAAAAAAAAAAAGACTCAACTCTTTTGGAATCAATTGAAACAATATTTTGGGAAAATTCTTGTGGACCTAGTAATGAGGTACAATTAAGAAGTACACGACCTATCTGAAGCCATTTCCAGTTAAGCTAGTCCTAATTCACATTTAAGTAAATAGGGTGAATATTTTTGGTAGGATAGAGCATAAAATGCACCTACTAGTCAAGTAATTCAATAGTAGGACGGAACATAAAATGCACCTACTAACCAGAAATTCAAATAGTAGGATAGAGCATAAAATGCACTTACTGACCAAGTAATCCTAAAAGTGAGATGGAGCATAAAATTCACTCACTTCCACCAAAGAGAAAAAAAAAGAGAGAAGAAAAAAAAAGAAAAAAAAAAGAGAGAGAGGGGAGATAAAAATGTTTTCCCTAGCTTACTACCTGGTTTGTAGTAGCAAGAATATGATTGACTGATGAATGAGTCATGTATGACTTAGTTGTATTGATTTAACGGTTTGCAATATCTAACCTAGAATATTTGTGGAGAAAGATGAAGGAGAGTTGAGTTAAAAAAAATCGGTAGGTAGTTATTTTGTTTTTTCTTGAGTTTTGTCTTGCCTGAGGATGGGCAAAGTTTAAGTGTGGGGGGATTTGATGCGAATAAAATTTATCATATTCTTATCTATGAAAATTCAGTTTTTCTACACTTAATTTACATTTAAATGGACTCATTACTCTTGTTATTTGGTTCAGGGCATGAAAGAAGGCATCAGGAGAAAAGCAAGACAAATCGGATGATTTTTCACAATTTTGGCACTGATCAGTAATCAGGGATTAACTCTCATATCCGAGATCTGATTGGGCTGATTCAAGACTCATTGGAAAGATATGAGAGAAATATACAACTTTCATGTTTTGGGCTTTCGCAGATTCGTCTTGCATCGAAGTCAAATCCGGGCCCGAAGTTGGGGCAAATTCGTAGGGAGGCCCAATTCACAGCTGAAGCCCAACTGGTAGAAAAGACTTGCAACAACCCAATTCACAGAGGAAGCCTAATACGAAAGGATTCTGACTTGTGTCTCATTAGGTACATGTAACCATACCGAGAGGAATCATCGATGAATGTTATAAAGTAAACATGTTGTTACGTGTCCTAACATTCATGGGACCACATACATTAGTATGTATCAGGTCAAGTGTGCCTGTATATCTTTCAGGCTTACCTGTAAATGGCCGTTTCATCATCTTACCTTGAAGGCAAGGTTCACAGGTTGGGAGATCTTCTATAGTTAAAAAATCCAAAGGATCATGTTTTACCCATATACTGATATGATCTATGTTAATGTGGCCAAGTCTTTAATGCCACAGACACGTGGGATTAACTGCATCATGTGTTCTTTTCTTGTGGATTATATCTGACGTAGTTTTGGTTTAGTTAGTTTCTAGAGAAGGATGAAGAACATAGAGACCATTCTCAAATTTTACGTAAGTGAGAAATTTGTTATTCCGTTTAATAGTAATCACATTATTGAATAAAATAGAATAACCATCCATACATGACTTTGAAACATAAATCAAATTTATTCTCAAATTAGGTACATAAAGACAATCTTTAAGAGTAATTATTCTCTCTGAAATACAAATCTACAGTTCCTATATCTGTAGCTGCAACTGTTGCAGAAGTCCTCAAATAAAGAATCACTTCTCCATCACTCAGCTTTCTGCTTGTCTTGAACCCCTGCAATGTGTTACATGCATGAGTAGAAGCCCTGGAGTCAATACACCAGGATGCAGAATTAACCAACGAATTGATTTCTATGACAAAGGATTCGAAATTACCTTGCTTCTTGGTCTCTAGATATTGAGGATAATTCCTCTTCTAATGGTTGGTCTGCTTGCATAAATGACAGGAATTTGATGTCTTATCCTTTTTATGCTTTTTAAGTTTGCCAACCTTTTTCTGAGGCTTCTTCTTTGCCTTTCGCTTTTTCTTGCCCGATTTTCCACTTTTAACAAGCCTGACAATCAGTCTGTCCTTTTTAATAAGTTCTTCAGCCCGCTACAACATATTGCTGCATTTCTGAAGGCTAACCTTTAGCTTATTCATGTTATAGTTCATGATAAACTGATTAAAGGAGGGAGGCAAAGAGTTTAGGATGACATTAATTTTGGTGTCATCATTTAGCCCAGATCCAAGAGCATCCAGTTCATTAATGTATCCCATCATCTTTAGACAATGTTCATGAACTTGTTGTTTCTCAGTCATTTGTGTGGTCATAAGCAACTTTAGGACCTTCTGTCGAGTAGAACGATTTTGCCTTTCATACATGGTCCTTATACTATCCATGACATCCTTGGACACTTCAATCTTATCGAACTGTCTCTATATGAGATTGTCTAAGGAGGTTATAATGTAACACTGGGCAAGAGAGTTCTTCTCCTCCTATTCTTGCTATTCCCTTCTATGGGCCTCAGAAATCCCTATCACCCAGACGTTCTGGTGCAGGCTTTTGGCTACCTTGTCCAATTTCTTGGACGTTAGCACCAGTATAAGGTTATGAAACCACTAGTAAGCATCATTTGGGCCCTTAAGCTTATTATCGTCCAACGGTTTGGCGAATTATCCGTTTGCCATCTCTGAAAAAGGAATTGTAAATTATTAGTCCACAACCTAAATTGGTTCATGTTATTTACATAGAAAAAGATTTTAATCTATGTTCCATTTCCATTTCTTCATCTCTGAGATTTCCCTCCCACCTTAGTAATGGAGACACGGTTATGTCTCTGGAAATGTGAGAAATCACATACGGTGTATGGAGCCAACTGTTTCAGCTACAAAGCCCCACCATTTTCTGTGAAGGATCATATCCACTCATCTTATGAGCTTTCCCTTTGGCCTCTGTGAGACAAGGTTCATTGCCATTTTAGGTTAAACCTTTCTATCCAGTAAGTGTAGACCCAACATATTCGTGAACACCAAGGTACTATGAGAGAGTTTTCCATTTTATGATAAGCTCTTCCCACATTGGTCTATGATGCCACTATCATCTTATGAGGCAATCAAATAGACTCACTAACAAAGGGATAGCCCAATTTTATGGTGCATCTTCTCATTACTGATAAGCCCATGTTCATTTTAATGACGGAAGGCCTTTAGAGAGTTCATCATATGAATCTCCCTATCACATGTGCTTATATGTTTCTGGAGGGAACAAGTTGTTACGTCCCTAGGTCTTGTTTAGGTCAAACTAATGTGGTTTTCACTGGCTTTTTTAAAGTCAGATTCAAATGGGCCCAAAACAGTTAGGGTTCCACACGGTTCCTCTTGGGGAGGAAGCTGGTTTGGGGCACTTTGGAAAGGGAGATCATCCAATGATCTTTAGGGCACCATGGAAATGATATGCATTTATCCATGGTGTGCGTAAAGAGCCACTAATGAATGAACATCGGCCAAGTGCTTATGTCCCATGTACGTAGCACATCACATACATCCACATGCATAAACAATTACATAATTGATCCATTCAATTAAATCAACTGTAAAACCCTTAATTAACTAAGTTAAATCAATATCAGACCATTAAAGCCCATAATATTATCATATAACATTATCATATAACATTATCTAGGTATATGGGCTAAACTGCAAAAAGCAGTTCGACCCATATAGCATTTATGCTAATTTAGTTTTAACTAATCAAAACTAGGTTTTATAGGGTGGGCCCAATTGCATCTTGTAATGGGCCATCAAACCCCTGGCCCATAACTGAATTTTGGGACTGAGGACAGACCCTATTGAACCATAGATTCGGTCCAACCAGTTTGGACCAATCTAGTTTAAATCAGCCTGGGGTCTGGTGTTCATTTCAAGATCCAATTCAAGAAGATGATCTAAAATTAATTATAGCTGATTAAAGACAATCAAGAATCAGTAAGAAACATCAACATAGGGTTGTTCATGTGGCTACGAATCTGCAAGAAAAAGTTAGTTGCAGATTGCAGGTTCGATATCTGCAAATCGCTAATAATAGAATTCATTTTTGCAAAAACTTATCCTCCACACGCTTCCAGCAGGTCTTCCAATGTAAAAGAAATAGAAAAACCTAATTTTCTATTAATTACATCAGAATAAATCCTATACATTTCTTCTAAAAATAAAAAAAATTATTTACAGACCAAATTGAATAGAATAGAACATTAGGGGGTGCAAATCTTGGCACCAATAAAGATTCGATCTCCACCATACGAACAACCCAAAAATTAAGAAATAAAGATAGAACAATTCTATAATTATTGTAAATAAATAAAGAATTAATTTGCAGATCATATGCCTATAAACTAAGAACCAATTTCTCAAAAAAATGAAACTTGTGCAAATCGAGTAGAACAGTTTCTGACCATTTGTGTAGGTTCAGCTTTGGTCCAAATTTGGTTCAAGACTTGAACCTAGCTCTGATACCACTGAAGGGAAGGGTGATCCATCATATGGGTGGCCGAACCTTGCAGGGAGGTTGGGCAAAATTTAAAAAGTTTTCTTTCACCCTTCTGGGAATCCTATTCCTAGATTTAGAAAAACTGCATCTTTCAAGGTTCATTCTTAAAACAAATTGGACCAAATATGTAACCAAGATTAAGAGAGGGATATACCTGATATGAAACCAATAGTAGTTCCTAATGTAGGTATTCACACCCAAAGAGTTCACTAAGTCCGTCCTCCACTGAGGATGATACAGCTGAGGGCGAGGTAGGATCAATAAAGAGGTTCTTTAGTACGAACCCCAATTCTTTAGCAAGAATCACGTAGGGATGTGAGCACAACTTCAAGATTGTTTCTTCCAGCAAGAAACAATATCAAGATCCAATATTGATCACTCCAAGAACTAGAGATGGAACAGGGTAGGGCGGCAAGAGTAGAGGGAGAAAGCATATTACAGAAAGGAAAAATTCTTTCTCTAGAATTCGCCCCCTAATTCATATCTCTTCAAGATTAGCTTCTTAATCAAATTAGGAAAGGGTTCTTTAATTCAGATATTTTTTTGGATCTAGACTCTTAAGTGGATAAGACTTATCCTCTTGCTGATTCCTATCCAAATATAAACCCAAATTCGCCCCTTTTAATTAATCTCATTAAACATAGTTCAAATTGGGCTTTAGGCCCATTAAGCTTTTAGGCTCACTTCCTTTTAATTGCTGACTAGTTTGACTCTCTTTGTATGGTGTGGGACCCTAACATTCATTTCCACAAAATCCATATGGGTTTAGCCAAGCCTCTTGTTACAAGGCTTGGCCGAATTCACTACTGAAGACAGTGAACCACTGATCCCATTAGTATGGGCTATTAGCAGGCCCAACATTTACACTAAACGGTCCCTGTGTCCAACCACCTTATGAAGGCCCAAGGACTATGAGCTTAAGTGAGATTATTCCATCAGGTAAAAGCCTTAAATAGTCTTACACTTAACCTCTTGATGAACTTACAATTTATCTATAATTTTTGAGGACTTTAGCATGGATTTTTATGCCGGTTTTATTAATTTTTGCCTTAATTTAGCTTAATGCTAAGAATAAGTTCAGGGATAATCAATCCAAGAAAAGGAAGGAAAAAGGCAAGAAAAAAAGGTTCAAAAAGACCAATTTCAGTCCAGCCCGGTCATGGAAGCAAGAGAGAGCACTTCGGCCCAAAAAGAGCAAGTGAATTCCTTGAGAAAACCCAAGAAAATAAAGCCTAGCTATGAGGAGAATTCGGCCCAGCAAGGAAGGAGCATTTTTAGCCCAAATAACAGCATAGAGTGTAGCCCACATGAGCTCAAAAGCAAGCTAAGTTGTAGCCCAAATAGCAGCCCAAAGGGAGCTAGGGGCGGCAACTTCTAGGAGTTTCTTGAAGAGAAGGAGGGAGCACTCTAGAAGGTTCATGAGGGGTGTAATACACCCCATTCTAGAGGCTTCAAGAAGGGGCAAGAGCCCCCTTGAAAAACTATATAAGGAGGCCTCTAGGAGGGGAGAAAGTTGTTCAATTGCTTGAGAGAAAGGCTCTCCCACTCTTAGAGGTTCAGCCACCTTGAGAGAAGAGAAGAGAAGAAGGCTAGGCGCAAGGAAGAAGAAGAAGAAGGGCTGAAGGAAGTTCAAGACAAGCAAGCTAGAAGAAGAAGGTGAGTTCGAATTGAGGGATTGTGATTCAAAGATTTTTTGTAATAAATCATTTGTAGTTTCATTCTCTTTTGATTTGAATTCAGTTTCTTAGTTATATGTTCTTTCTTCTTTCTCCTTGTTTCCATTCTTCCTTGATGTATTTCAGCTTGTAAAATTTCAGTTCAGCAATCTAATTCTTTTTGATTCATTCAAATGATCATGCATTGTACTTGAAGTTTCTTGAATAAGGGTGTGATTGCAGATCAATTCGGCCAACTAACCTTCAAAACTCAGATCTGAATTCTCAGATCTGAGATTGCAAGATCTGAATTGCTTGAAAGAGAATTCAGATCTGCAAATTTCAGATTGGGCGAATTAATCTACAGCTTGGAATTTCTAGAGTGCTTGAGAGAGACTCTAGGAATTCAGATCTACTATTCAAGAACTGAATTGAGTGCAAGGTTAGAGATAACTTGCACAATTCAGTTGGTGATCAATTCAGATTTGAATTGATGCCTTAGAAGTGTTTGAAGAAATGCATGCATGGGGATTAGATTCTTGCTAGAGATAGAAGAACCGTCACTCATGCATAGGATGAACATGCGCTTGAGAGAGGCTGTTCATGACCTTGGGGTTTCACCAAACCAAGGCTCAATCATGATTCATTCGAATGATCCAAATTGATAGATTGCTGAATTCTGAGATTGACATTTACTGCTTACTCTTCTAACCTGAATTGAAGGCAATTGGATCAATGATTTAGATAGATTTTAATTTAGGATTTCTTAGCTTTCATTAGAGTTTTGATTTATTTGTTGATCAGATAAGAAATGTTCAATTTAGTATTGGTAATTGTTTCCTAAATCCTCGTGGGAACGATACTTCACTCACTACTTTATTACTTGAACGGCTAGTGCACTTGCTAGTGTCACAATGAGCCACACATCAAGTTTTTGGCGCCGTTGCCGGGGATTTGGAGAAACAATATTAGGAAATATTGATCATTCTTAATCTGATCTCATTCAGCATTGCATTCATAGTTGGGTTAATTTGCTAACTTTTTCATTTCAGCTTGGACTGCAACTGCTGTACTCATGTAGTTATGTTTCTTCTTTCTTAAGTAGATTACTTTCTTTTTTTTTGGTTTCAGTTTCATTTTAATAAAGGCATTTTTGATTTCTATTCAATCTTGGTGTTGTTCCCTTCAAAAAGAAAAAAAAAAAAAGAAAAAAGTTCACATAAACATGAGTGTTGCAGATCTGAGTTGCATTTGGCACTCAGATCAGCAGATTTCAGATCTGCAGCACTCAGCCGAAAAGAGTTGCTTGTGTTTCAGACTTTATTTTTTTTTTTCTTTCTTTCTTTCATTACAAAAAGAAAAAAACAAATGAAAAAAAAAGGGGAGATCTTTTGAACAACAAGAGGAGCAATTGAGAATTCGGATCAGAATTCAGATTTGAATTCACATCTGAATTCTGCTATTGCAGATCTGCAACAGTTCAGATCTAAGTTCCTCTGAACTCAGACCTGAACTGATGAAATTTTGAGGGGAATTGGGTGTCATCACCACCCCAATTCACCCTAGGGTACTTCTACTATTCCCCAAAAACAATTTGGTAGAAATAACTGAAGGTAAGGCAATTGAGATTTCAGATCCGAACTCAGACTTGAGTTCAGACCTGAACTCTGCTATAGCAGAACTGCAATACTCAAAAAAAAAAAAAAATCTGTTCTCAGCCCTTTATTATTATTTTCTTTCATTACAAAAAGAAAAAAATATATATTTAGATAGTGAAAAAAAAAAAAAGAAAGAGAAAGAACCATGGAAACCAAGGATTCGGATCAGAACTCAGATCTGAGTTCAGATCTGAGTTCTGCTGTAGCAGATCTGCAACAGTTCAGATCTGAGTTCTCTTGAACTCAGACCTGAACTGATGTAAATTCAAAGGGTAATTGGGGGTTATCTTCACCCCAATACACCCTACAAAAAAATCTGCTATCTCCCAAAAACAATTGGATAGTCATGGTTAAAAAAAAATTCGAATCTGCAATCACCTAGATCTGAACTGGGGTTGTGAACAGAGCAGGATACAGGGCATACTTTGCTGTATTAAATAACTTGTACTCCAACCTATCTGAGCTGATTTGGTTGAAGAAAAGCATATTTAATCTGAGAATTTTTTTTTTTATGCCTCAATAGTTTTAATGCGATGCAGCACCTCCACACAATTCTCTATTTCAGACTTCTCTTCTGATATTGCAGATCTGCAACATTTCAGATCTGAGTTCATCAGAACTCAGACCTGAACCGATGCAATCATGAGGTGAATTGGGAGCCATAATCACCCCAATTCACCCTATTATACATCTTCCAGCCCCCAAAATTAGTTGGATAGCAAAGAAGGGCAATTGAGATCAGAACTCAGATCTGAATTCAGTTATTAATAGTACCAAAAATTGCAATATGTCACATTGCAATCTGATGCATCAGATCTGATTTATGATTGCAGTATATTTCATTGATGCTTCATTGATGTGGACTTGTAGCAGTATACCAAAAATGTGTAAAAATCAGATCTGCATCATTGATGAAATAGTAGCAATGTGTGATGATATCAGAGTGCACTTGATTTCTACTGTGGACTGACTGATGACATGAGGCAATATGTGGACTGATGTTTTTATCCTTTAAATTACTTTCATCCGATCTGATTGATTGTTTGTCTGTGGACTGATGTTTGTGTTATATCTGTAGGCTGATAATCATATATGTGGACTGATTTTACTAGCTTTAAACCACTTGCACCAGATCTGAACTGGATGAGTGTAATATACTGGCATTCAGGGCTGCTTATAGTATATAGTTAGCAGACTTGATTTCAGGTTTCTGCAACTACTTAATTTGAGCCATCATGATTTCAGGTTTCTGCTTTGAACCTCTTGCACATAGTCTTGGATGTCCATTAGTAAAATCAAAGTTTTAGATGACCAGCTCCGATTGCTTTGAGATCTGATCTGAAATTGGACTCAATTCTGTTCTGCAACACTGCTAAATTGCAGCAGTAACAATGCCAAACAGTGCAGACCTGATTTCAGGTTTCTGTAAATTTGTGGACTGAACAGCTTAATATATTTGAGCTAGACAGATTTGGGCTGATATGGACTGATAGAGGCTGATATGAGATCTGAAACAAAACATGGGCTGAACTAACTGTGTGCTGAATTTACAGGTTGTATGCATTGCAGACCTGTTTTCAGGTCACAGAAGTCTTCAAGATTATGAAGCCATACACTTGCATAGCTTACAAACCTGAATCCAAACCTGGCTCAGGTCTGGTTGTAGCCCAATTTAAGCCCTCTGAAGGCACATTGACAATTCAGCTCTGAATAGCAGCCCACAGTATAGCAGATGTAAGTGGTGATGTGCAATAGTTTCAATAAGTATATTCAATTCAGACTCCAATTTTTATGGTTTGTTAATTGCATATTTGAACTCACATAAATTGTATCTGAATTTAGATGCTATAATTAAGGAATGTAAATAAGATTGCTGGTTTGGATTCCCTTTTTAATAATCAAAATCATTTATGATCTAAAATCAGTGGTTATTTGAATGCTAGTAACCACTGATTTCAGTATAAATGACTACTGTAATTTCAGATCTAAACTCAGATCCAAAGGTGACTGTTCTCAGTAGGTAAGTTTGCAGATCTAATTTCAAGTCTCTGCAATTTATTGACGCATACAAGACATATAAGTTGGGACTTGAAATAAGAAGTCTTAAACTCTTGAGTTCAGACTTATTTCAAACCTAATTGCATCATAATTCAGATTTATTGATGTTAGGTTTTTTTTGTAAGACTGTTCTCAAAAGCTAAGACTTCAGGTCTGATTCTATTAAGAGCCTGAAGAGCAGCCTAAAGATACTAAATTCAGCAATTGATTTTAGATCTGATTATAGTAGATGTTAGATATGTTTACTTCTATTTAGTCTAGAATAGTGTGTAATAATATCTATTGCTAATTTAGCTAGCTTTCTTTTTCATTAATGATCTACTTCACACTTGAATGCTGGTTTTCAGTAATGGAGCTCTGTTTTTCTTGTTTATAAAAAAAGAGAGAGAGAGAGAGAGAGAGAGAGAAAAAGAGTGAAGCAAATGACTTTGGTTTGTCTTATTAATTACTTGGCTTTGTAAATTTTTCTTGTATAGCTAGTAGATTAGGATTACTTACATTCTTTTGAATTGTGAATAGTAGTCTTTTTTTTTATTATTTGGTTTAAATTATTTTTAGTTAGAACAAAACTTCTGATCTCTGTTGCAAGTAAATTCTAGCAGAAGAGGCTCCCACCAAAAGAACTCTTGCATATCTGGAAATTAATCTTCAGGAAATCCTCTTTACCCTTCTCTTTACTTGGTATTTCTCTTGTTGGTTTTATTGTGATCCCCTAACAGTAGGAACATTGAGGACAATGTTCATCTTAAGTGTGGGGGAGTGAGCCCGAGGCTAGGGTATGAGGGCTGAAACCATGCACCCCAACACACATATGCAGGCAATGACATAACCAAAAAAAAAGACTGGAACCCCTCAATTTCATTACTATTTATTTGATGATTTTTTTTTTTAAGAAGGAATTCAATGAGTTGAGGGAGACTGATGTACTTATTAAGTTTTTATTCTTGTGAATAACCCAGTTTGATATATGCATGAGAAAAGGAGAGCTGAATATGCCTTTCAGCATGACTAGCCCTAACTTCCTTCATGTGTATGGAAGCCCTTGATTTCATTGTTAATGGTCAAGAAAGCTAGTGCACATCTGAAGTGTTGATTCTTGAGGTTCAATATTTGCAAAGAAAGACAAAAGCCCGAATTGACTCCGCTATTTTGAGTTGAATAGTAAAACTAGCAGCTCAGAACATGAGTCCTACCACAAGTAAGTGACCAGTGTGAGATGGAGCATAAGATGCACTCACACCAAAAAAAAAAAAAAAAAAAAAAAAAAAGAAGAAAAGAAAAGAGAGAGAAAAGTGTGTGAGATGGAGCATAAAATGCACTCACACCGAAAAAAAAAAAAAAAAAAAAAAGGGTGAGATGGAGCATAAGATGCACTCACCCTTAGAAAAAAGTAATTGTGGTGACAACCGAGGTTCAAAGGGGCACTCTAAAGTTGAACTCTCATTGAGATTTAGTTACAGATGTGAAACTTAGTGAAATTTGATTATTAACCTTGACAATTAAGGAGCTGATTTATATATCAATTAGGAGTGAAGGCTAGACTATGATGAAATTCATATTCTCCTTTCCTCGGATCTGATACATATCTTAAATGGTAATTTACAAGAATAAGAGTTGAGCACTTACAAAAGTTCCCCGACTACTCAATGCATTTCTATCTTAAAAAGTTCACCAGGTAAATGGTGAGAACAGAAGGGGGGAATGTTAAGTTTATGGCTGATGTCTTTGCTTGAGGACAAGCAAAAGCTTAAATGTGGGGGTATTTGATGAACTTACAATTTATCTATAATTTTTGAGGACTTTAGCATGGATTTTTATGCCGGTTTTATTAATTTTTGCCTTAATTTAGCTTAATGCTAAGAATAAGTTCAGGGATAATCAATCCAAGAAAAGGAAGGAAAAAGGCAAGAAAAAAAGGTTCAAAAAGACCAATTTCAGTCCAGCCCGGTCATGGAAGCAAGAGAGAGCACTTCGGCCCAAAAAGAGCAAGTGAATTCCTTGAGAAAACCCAAGAAAATAAAGCCTAGCTATGAGGAGAATTCGGCCCAGCAAGGAAGGAGCATTTTTAGCCCAAATAACAGCATAGAGTGTAGCCCACATGAGCTCAAAAGCAAGCTAAGTTGTAGCCCAAATAGCAGCCCAAAGGGAGCTAGGGGCGGCAACTTCTAGGAGTTTCTTGAAGAGAAGGAGGGAGCACTCTAGAAGGTTCATGAGGGGTGTAATACACCCCATTCTAGAGGCTTCAAGAAGGGGCAAGAGCCCCCTTGAAAAACTATATAAGGAGGCCTCTAGGAGGGGAGAAAGTTGTTCAATTGCTTGAGAGAAAGGCTCTCCCACTCTTAGAGGTTCAGCCACCTTGAGAGAAGAGAAGAGAAGAAGGCTAGGCGCAAGGAAGAAGAAGAAGAAGGGCTGAAGGAAGTTCAAGACAAGCAAGCTAGAAGAAGAAGGTGAGTTCGAATTGAGGGATTGTGATTCAAAGATTTTTTGTAATAAATCATTTGTAGTTTCATTCTCTTTTGATTTGAATTCAGTTTCTTAGTTATATGTTCTTTCTTCTTTCTCCTTGTTTCCATTCTTCCTTGATGTATTTCAGCTTGTAAAATTTCAGTTCAGCAATCTAATTCTTTTTGATTCATTCAAATGATCATGCATTGTACTTGAAGTTTCTTGAATAAGGGTGTGATTGCAGATCAATTCGGCCAACTAACCTTCAAAACTCAGATCTGAATTCTCAGATCTGAGATTGCAAGATCTGAATTGCTTGAAAGAGAATTCAGATCTGCAAATTTCAGATTGGGCGAATTAATCTACAGCTTGGAATTTCTAGAGTGCTTGAGAGAGACTCTAGGAATTCAGATCTACTATTCAAGAACTGAATTGAGTGCAAGGTTAGAGATAACTTGCACAATTCAGTTGGTGATCAATTCAGATTTGAATTGATGCCTTAGAAGTGTTTGAAGAAATGCATGCATGGGGATTAGATTCTTGCTAGAGATAGAAGAACCGTCACTCATGCATAGGATGAACATGCGCTTGAGAGAGGCTGTTCATGACCTTGGGGTTTCACCAAACCAAGGCTCAATCATGATTCATTCGAATGATCCAAATTGATAGATTGCTGAATTCTGAGATTGACATTTACTGCTTACTCTTCTAACCTGAATTGAAGGCAATTGGATCAATGATTTAGATAGATTTTAATTTAGGATTTCTTAGCTTTCATTAGAGTTTTGATTTATTTGTTGATCAGATAAGAAATGTTCAATTTAGTATTGGTAATTGTTTCCTAAATCCTCGTGGGAACGATACTTCACTCACTACTTTATTACTTGAACGGCTAGTGCACTTGCTAGTGTCACAATGAGCCACACATCAAGTTTTTGGCGCCGTTGCCGGGGATTTGGAGAAACAATATTAGGAAATATTGATCATTCTTAATCTGATCTCATTCAGCATTGCATTCATAGTTGGGTTAATTTGCTAACTTTTTCATTTCAGCTTGGACTGCAACTGCTGTACTCATGTAGTTATGTTTCTTCTTTCTTAAGTAGATTACTTTCTTTTTTTTTGGTTTCAGTTTCATTTTAATAAAGGCATTTTTGATTTCTATTCAATCTTGGTGTTGTTCCCTTCAAAAAGAAAAAAAAAAAAAGAAAAAAGTTCACATAAACATGAGTGTTGCAGATCTGAGTTGCATTTGGCACTCAGATCAGCAGATTTCAGATCTGCAGCACTCAGCCGAAAAGAGTTGCTTGTGTTTCAGACTTTATTTTTTTTTTTCTTTCTTTCTTTCATTACAAAAAGAAAAAAACAAATGAAAAAAAAAGGGGAGATCTTTTGAACAACAAGAGGAGCAATTGAGAATTCGGATCAGAATTCAGATTTGAATTCACATCTGAATTCTGCTATTGCAGATCTGCAACAGTTCAGATCTAAGTTCCTCTGAACTCAGACCTGAACTGATGAAATTTTGAGGGGAATTGGGTGTCATCACCACCCCAATTCACCCTAGGGTACTTCTACTATTCCCCAAAAACAATTTGGTAGAAATAACTGAAGGTAAGGCAATTGAGATTTCAGATCCGAACTCAGACTTGAGTTCAGACCTGAACTCTGCTATAGCAGAACTGCAATACTCAAAAAAAAAAAAAAATCTGTTCTCAGCCCTTTATTATTATTTTCTTTCATTACAAAAAGAAAAAAATATATATTTAGATAGTGAAAAAAAAAAAAGAAAGAGAAAGAACCATGGAAACCAAGGATTCGGATCAGAACTCAGATCTGAGTTCAGATCTGAGTTCTGCTGTAGCAGATCTGCAACAGTTCAGATCTGAGTTCTCTTGAACTCAGACCTGAACTGATGTAAATTCAAAGGGTAATTGGGGGTTATCTTCACCCCAATACACCCTACAAAAAAATCTGCTATCTCCCAAAAACAATTGGATAGTCATGGTTAAAAAAAAATTCGAATCTGCAATCACCTAGATCTGAACTGGGGTTGTGAACAGAGCAGGATACAGGGCATACTTTGCTGTATTAAATAACTTGTACTCCAACCTATCTGAGCTGATTTGGTTGAAGAAAAGCATATTTAATCTGAGAATTTTTTTTTTTATGCCTCAATAGTTTTAATGCGATGCAGCACCTCCACACAATTCTCTATTTCAGACTTCTCTTCTGATATTGCAGATCTGCAACATTTCAGATCTGAGTTCATCAGAACTCAGACCTGAACCGATGCAATCATGAGGTGAATTGGGAGCCATAATCACCCCAATTCACCCTATTATACATCTTCCAGCCCCCAAAATTAGTTGGATAGCAAAGAAGGGCAATTGAGATCAGAACTCAGATCTGAATTCAGTTATTAATAGTACCAAAAATTGCAATATGTCACATTGCAATCTGATGCATCAGATCTGATTTATGATTGCAGTATATTTCATTGATGCTTCATTGATGTGGACTTGTAGCAGTATACCAAAAATGTGTAAAAATCAGATCTGCATCATTGATGAAATAGTAGCAATGTGTGATGATATCAGAGTGCACTTGATTTCTACTGTGGACTGACTGATGACATGAGGCAATATGTGGACTGATGTTTTTATCCTTTAAATTACTTTCATCCGATCTGATTGATTGTTTGTCTGTGGACTGATGTTTGTGTTATATCTGTAGGCTGATAATCATATATGTGGACTGATTTTACTAGCTTTAAACCACTTGCACCAGATCTGAACTGGATGAGTGTAATATACTGGCATTCAGGGCTGCTTATAGTATATAGTTAGCAGACTTGATTTCAGGTTTCTGCAACTACTTAATTTGAGCCATCATGATTTCAGGTTTCTGCTTTGAACCTCTTGCACATAGTCTTGGATGTCCATTAGTAAAATCAAAGTTTTAGATGACCAGCTCCGATTGCTTTGAGATCTGATCTGAAATTGGACTCAATTCTGTTCTGCAACACTGCTAAATTGCAGCAGTAACAATGCCAAACAGTGCAGACCTGATTTCAGGTTTCTGTAAATTTGTGGACTGAACAGCTTAATATATTTGAGCTAGACAGATTTGGGCTGATATGGACTGATAGAGGCTGATATGAGATCTGAAACAAAACATGGGCTGAACTAACTGTGTGCTGAATTTACAGGTTGTATGCATTGCAGACCTGTTTTCAGGTCACAGAAGTCTTCAAGATTATGAAGCCATACACTTGCATAGCTTACAAACCTGAATCCAAACCTGGCTCAGGTCTGGTTGTAGCCCAATTTAAGCCCTCTGAAGGCACATTGACAATTCAGCTCTGAATAGCAGCCCACAGTATAGCAGATGTAAGTGGTGATGTGCAATAGTTTCAATAAGTATATTCAATTCAGACTCCAATTTTTATGGTTTGTTAATTGCATATTTGAACTCACATAAATTGTATCTGAATTTAGATGCTATAATTAAGGAATGTAAATAAGATTGCTGGTTTGGATTCCCTTTTTAATAATCAAAATCATTTATGATCTAAAATCAGTGGTTATTTGAATGCTAGTAACCACTGATTTCAGTATAAATGACTACTGTAATTTCAGATCTAAACTCAGATCCAAAGGTGACTGTTCTCAGTAGGTAAGTTTGCAGATCTAATTTCAAGTCTCTGCAATTTATTGACGCATACAAGACATATAAGTTGGGACTTGAAATAAGAAGTCTTAAACTCTTGAGTTCAGACTTATTTCAAACCTAATTGCATCATAATTCAGATTTATTGATGTTAGGTTTTTTTTGTAAGACTGTTCTCAAAAGCTAAGACTTCAGGTCTGATTCTATTAAGAGCCTGAAGAGCAGCCTAAAGATACTAAATTCAGCAATTGATTTTAGATCTGATTATAGTAGATGTTAGATATGTTTACTTCTATTTAGTCTAGAATAGTGTGTAATAATATCTATTGCTAATTTAGCTAGCTTTCTTTTTCATTAATGATCTACTTCACACTTGAATGCTGGTTTTCAGTAATGGAGCTCTGTTTTTCTTGTTTATAAAAAAAGAGAGAGAGAGAGAGAGAGAGAGAGAAAAAGAGTGAAGCAAATGACTTTGGTTTGTCTTATTAATTACTTGGCTTTGTAAATTTTTCTTGTATAGCTAGTAGATTAGGATTACTTACATTCTTTTGAATTGTGAATAGTAGTCTTTTTTTTTATTATTTGGTTTAAATTATTTTTAGTTAGAACAAAACTTCTGATCTCTGTTGCAAGTAAATTCTAGCAGAAGAGGCTCCCACCAAAAGAACTCTTGCATATCTGGAAATTAATCTTCAGGAAATCCTCTTTACCCTTCTCTTTACTTGGTATTTCTCTTGTTGGTTTTATTGTGATCCCCTAACAGTAGGAACATTGAGGACAATGTTCATCTTAAGTGTGGGGGAGTGAGCCCGAGGCTAGGGTATGAGGGCTGAAACCATGCACCCCAACACACATATGCAGGCAATGACATAACCAAAAAAAAAGACTGGAACCCCTCAATTTCATTACTATTTATTTGATGATTTTTTTTTTTAAGAAGGAATTCAATGAGTTGAGGGAGACTGATGTACTTATTAAGTTTTTATTCTTGTGAATAACCCAGTTTGATATATGCATGAGAAAAGGAGAGCTGAATATGCCTTTCAGCATGACTAGCCCTAACTTCCTTCATGTGTATGGAAGCCCTTGATTTCATTGTTAATGGTCAAGAAAGCTAGTGCACATCTGAAGTGTTGATTCTTGAGGTTCAATATTTGCAAAGAAAGACAAAAGCCCGAATTGACTCCGCTATTTTGAGTTGAATAGTAAAACTAGCAGCTCAGAACATGAGTCCTACCACAAGTAAGTGACCAGTGTGAGATGGAGCATAAGATGCACTCACACCAAAAAAAAAAAAAAAAAAAAAAAAAAGAAGAAAAGAAAAGAGAGAGAAAAGTGTGTGAGATGGAGCATAAAATGCACTCACACCGAAAAAAAAAAAAAAAAAAAAAGGGTGAGATGGAGCATAAGATGCACTCACCCTTAGAAAAAAGTAATTGTGGTGACAACCGAGGTTCAAAGGGGCACTCTAAAGTTGAACTCTCATTGAGATTTAGTTACAGATGTGAAACTTAGTGAAATTTGATTATTAACCTTGACAATTAAGGAGCTGATTTATATATCAATTAGGAGTGAAGGCTAGACTATGATGAAATTCATATTCTCCTTTCCTCGGATCTGATACATATCTTAAATGGTAATTTACAAGAATAAGAGTTGAGCACTTACAAAAGTTCCCCGACTACTCAATGCATTTCTATCTTAAAAAGTTCACCAGGTAAATGGTGAGAACAGAAGGGGGGAATGTTAAGTTTATGGCTGATGTCTTTGCTTGAGGACAAGCAAAAGCTTAAATGTGGGGGTATTTGATGAACTTACAATTTATCTATAATTTTTGAGGACTTTAGCATGGATTTTTATGCCGGTTTTATTAATTTTTGCCTTAATTTAGCTTAATGCTAAGAATAAGTTCAGGGATAATCAATCCAAGAAAAGGAAGGAAAAAGGCAAGAAAAAAAGGTTCAAAAAGACCAATTTCAGTCCAGCCCGGTCATGGAAGCAAGAGAGAGCACTTCGGCCCAAAAAGAGCAAGTGAATTCCTTGAGAAAACCCAAGAAAATAAAGCCTAGCTATGAGGAGAATTCGGCCCAGCAAGGAAGGAGCATTTTTAGCCCAAATAACAGCATAGAGTGTAGCCCACATGAGCTCAAAAGCAAGCTAAGTTGTAGCCCAAATAGCAGCCCAAAGGGAGCTAGGGGCGGCAACTTCTAGGAGTTTCTTGAAGAGAAGGAGGGAGCACTCTAGAAGGTTCATGAGGGGTGTAATACACCCCATTCTAGAGGCTTCAAGAAGGGGCAAGAGCCCCCTTGAAAAACTATATAAGGAGGCCTCTAGGAGGGGAGAAAGTTGTTCAATTGCTTGAGAGAAAGGCTCTCCCACTCTTAGAGGTTCAGCCACCTTGAGAGAAGAGAAGAGAAGAAGGCTAGGCGCAAGGAAGAAGAAGAAGAAGGGCTGAAGGAAGTTCAAGACAAGCAAGCTAGAAGAAGAAGGTGAGTTCGAATTGAGGGATTGTGATTCAAAGATTTTTTGTAATAAATCATTTGTAGTTTCATTCTCTTTTGATTTGAATTCAGTTTCTTAGTTATATGTTCTTTCTTCTTTCTCCTTGTTTCCATTCTTCCTTGATGTATTTCAGCTTGTAAAATTTCAGTTCAGCAATCTAATTCTTTTTGATTCATTCAAATGATCATGCATTGTACTTGAAGTTTCTTGAATAAGGGTGTGATTGCAGATCAATTCGGCCAACTAACCTTCAAAACTCAGATCTGAATTCTCAGATCTGAGATTGCAAGATCTGAATTGCTTGAAAGAGAATTCAGATCTGCAAATTTCAGATTGGGCGAATTAATCTACAGCTTGGAATTTCTAGAGTGCTTGAGAGAGACTCTAGGAATTCAGATCTACTATTCAAGAACTGAATTGAGTGCAAGGTTAGAGATAACTTGCACAATTCAGTTGGTGATCAATTCAGATTTGAATTGATGCCTTAGAAGTGTTTGAAGAAATGCATGCATGGGGATTAGATTCTTGCTAGAGATAGAAGAACCGTCACTCATGCATAGGATGAACATGCGCTTGAGAGAGGCTGTTCATGACCTTGGGGTTTCACCAAACCAAGGCTCAATCATGATTCATTCGAATGATCCAAATTGATAGATTGCTGAATTCTGAGATTGACATTTACTGCTTACTCTTCTAACCTGAATTGAAGGCAATTGGATCAATGATTTAGATAGATTTTAATTTAGGATTTCTTAGCTTTCATTAGAGTTTTGATTTATTTGTTGATCAGATAAGAAATGTTCAATTTAGTATTGGTAATTGTTTCCTAAATCCTCGTGGGAACGATACTTCACTCACTACTTTATTACTTGAACGGCTAGTGCACTTGCTAGTGTCACAATGAGCCACACATCAAGTTTTTGGCGCCGTTGCCGGGGATTTGGAGAAACAATATTAGGAAATATTGATCATTCTTAATCTGATCTCATTCAGCATTGCATTCATAGTTGGGTTAATTTGCTAACTTTTTCATTTCAGCTTGGACTGCAACTGCTGTACTCATGTAGTTATGTTTCTTCTTTCTTAAGTAGATTACTTTCTTTTTTTTTGGTTTCAGTTTCATTTTAATAAAGGCATTTTTGATTTCTATTCAATCTTGGTGTTGTTCCCTTCAAAAAGAAAAAAAAAAAAAAGAAAAAAGTTCACATAAACATGAGTGTTGCAGATCTGAGTTGCATTTGGCACTCAGATCAGCAGATTTCAGATCTGCAGCACTCAGCCGAAAAGAGTTGCTTGTGTTTCAGACTTTATTTTTTTTTTTCTTTCTTTCTTTCATTACAAAAAGAAAAAAACAAATGAAAAAAAAAGGGGAGATCTTTTGAACAACAAGAGGAGCAATTGAGAATTCGGATCAGAATTCAGATTTGAATTCACATCTGAATTCTGCTATTGCAGATCTGCAACAGTTCAGATCTAAGTTCCTCTGAACTCAGACCTGAACTGATGAAATTTTGAGGGGAATTGGGTGTCATCACCACCCCAATTCACCCTAGGGTACTTCTACTATTCCCCAAAAACAATTTGGTAGAAATAACTGAAGGTAAGGCAATTGAGATTTCAGATCCGAACTCAGACTTGAGTTCAGACCTGAACTCTGCTATAGCAGAACTGCAATACTCAAAAAAAAAAAAAAATCTGTTCTCAGCCCTTTATTATTATTTTCTTTCATTACAAAAAGAAAAAAATATATATTTAGATAGTGAAAAAAAAAAAAGAAAGAGAAAGAACCATGGAAACCAAGGATTCGGATCAGAACTCAGATCTGAGTTCAGATCTGAGTTCTGCTGTAGCAGATCTGCAACAGTTCAGATCTGAGTTCTCTTGAACTCAGACCTGAACTGATGTAAATTCAAAGGGTAATTGGGGGTTATCTTCACCCCAATACACCCTACAAAAAAATCTGCTATCTCCCAAAAACAATTGGATAGTCATGGTTAAAAAAAAATTCGAATCTGCAATCACCTAGATCTGAACTGGGGTTGTGAACAGAGCAGGATACAGGGCATACTTTGCTGTATTAAATAACTTGTACTCCAACCTATCTGAGCTGATTTGGTTGAAGAAAAGCATATTTAATCTGAGAATTTTTTTTTTTATGCCTCAATAGTTTTAATGCGATGCAGCACCTCCACACAATTCTCTATTTCAGACTTCTCTTCTGATATTGCAGATCTGCAACATTTCAGATCTGAGTTCATCAGAACTCAGACCTGAACCGATGCAATCATGAGGTGAATTGGGAGCCATAATCACCCCAATTCACCCTATTATACATCTTCCAGCCCCCAAAATTAGTTGGATAGCAAAGAAGGGCAATTGAGATCAGAACTCAGATCTGAATTCAGTTATTAATAGTACCAAAAATTGCAATATGTCACATTGCAATCTGATGCATCAGATCTGATTTATGATTGCAGTATATTTCATTGATGCTTCATTGATGTGGACTTGTAGCAGTATACCAAAAATGTGTAAAAATCAGATCTGCATCATTGATGAAATAGTAGCAATGTGTGATGATATCAGAGTGCACTTGATTTCTACTGTGGACTGACTGATGACATGAGGCAATATGTGGACTGATGTTTTTATCCTTTAAATTACTTTCATCCGATCTGATTGATTGTTTGTCTGTGGACTGATGTTTGTGTTATATCTGTAGGCTGATAATCATA
Organism: Nelumbo lutea; assembly: GCF_056320005.1. NCBI lineage: Eukaryota > Viridiplantae > Streptophyta > Magnoliopsida > Proteales > Nelumbonaceae > Nelumbo > Nelumbo lutea. The sequence continues at coordinate 43,623,110 of NC_142684.1, read as the reverse complement.
TATGTGGACTGATTTTACTAGCTTTAAACCACTTGCACCAGATCTGAACTGGATGAGTGTAATATACTGGCATTCAGGGCTGCTTATAGTATATAGTTAGCAGACTTGATTTCAGGTTTCTGCAACTACTTAATTTGAGCCATCATGATTTCAGGTTTCTGCTTTGAACCTCTTGCACATAGTCTTGGATGTCCATTAGTAAAATCAAAGTTTTAGATGACCAGCTCCGATTGCTTTGAGATCTGATCTGAAATTGGACTCAATTCTGTTCTGCAACACTGCTAAATTGCAGCAGTAACAATGCCAAACAGTGCAGACCTGATTTCAGGTTTCTGTAAATTTGTGGACTGAACAGCTTAATATATTTGAGCTAGACAGATTTGGGCTGATATGGACTGATAGAGGCTGATATGAGATCTGAAACAAAACATGGGCTGAACTAACTGTGTGCTGAATTTACAGGTTGTATGCATTGCAGACCTGTTTTCAGGTCACAGAAGTCTTCAAGATTATGAAGCCATACACTTGCATAGCTTACAAACCTGAATCCAAACCTGGCTCAGGTCTGGTTGTAGCCCAATTTAAGCCCTCTGAAGGCACATTGACAATTCAGCTCTGAATAGCAGCCCACAGTATAGCAGATGTAAGTGGTGATGTGCAATAGTTTCAATAAGTATATTCAATTCAGACTCCAATTTTTATGGTTTGTTAATTGCATATTTGAACTCACATAAATTGTATCTGAATTTAGATGCTATAATTAAGGAATGTAAATAAGATTGCTGGTTTGGATTCCCTTTTTAATAATCAAAATCATTTATGATCTAAAATCAGTGGTTATTTGAATGCTAGTAACCACTGATTTCAGTATAAATGACTACTGTAATTTCAGATCTAAACTCAGATCCAAAGGTGACTGTTCTCAGTAGGTAAGTTTGCAGATCTAATTTCAAGTCTCTGCAATTTATTGACGCATACAAGACATATAAGTTGGGACTTGAAATAAGAAGTCTTAAACTCTTGAGTTCAGACTTATTTCAAACCTAATTGCATCATAATTCAGATTTATTGATGTTAGGTTTTTTTTGTAAGACTGTTCTCAAAAGCTAAGACTTCAGGTCTGATTCTATTAAGAGCCTGAAGAGCAGCCTAAAGATACTAAATTCAGCAATTGATTTTAGATCTGATTATAGTAGATGTTAGATATGTTTACTTCTATTTAGTCTAGAATAGTGTGTAATAATATCTATTGCTAATTTAGCTAGCTTTCTTTTTCATTAATGATCTACTTCACACTTGAATGCTGGTTTTCAGTAATGGAGCTCTGTTTTTCTTGTTTATAAAAAAAGAGAGAGAGAGAGAGAGAGAGAGAGAAAAAGAGTGAAGCAAATGACTTTGGTTTGTCTTATTAATTACTTGGCTTTGTAAATTTTTCTTGTATAGCTAGTAGATTAGGATTACTTACATTCTTTTGAATTGTGAATAGTAGTCTTTTTTTTTATTATTTGGTTTAAATTATTTTTAGTTAGAACAAAACTTCTGATCTCTGTTGCAAGTAAATTCTAGCAGAAGAGGCTCCCACCAAAAGAACTCTTGCATATCTGGAAATTAATCTTCAGGAAATCCTCTTTACCCTTCTCTTTACTTGGTATTTCTCTTGTTGGTTTTATTGTGATCCCCTAACAGTAGGAACATTGAGGACAATGTTCATCTTAAGTGTGGGGGAGTGAGCCCGAGGCTAGGGTATGAGGGCTGAAACCATGCACCCCAACACACATATGCAGGCAATGACATAACCAAAAAAAAAGACTGGAACCCCTCAATTTCATTACTATTTATTTGATGATTTTTTTTTTTAAGAAGGAATTCAATGAGTTGAGGGAGACTGATGTACTTATTAAGTTTTTATTCTTGTGAATAACCCAGTTTGATATATGCATGAGAAAAGGAGAGCTGAATATGCCTTTCAGCATGACTAGCCCTAACTTCCTTCATGTGTATGGAAGCCCTTGATTTCATTGTTAATGGTCAAGAAAGCTAGTGCACATCTGAAGTGTTGATTCTTGAGGTTCAATATTTGCAAAGAAAGACAAAAGCCCGAATTGACTCCGCTATTTTGAGTTGAATAGTAAAACTAGCAGCTCAGAACATGAGTCCTACCACAAGTAAGTGACCAGTGTGAGATGGAGCATAAGATGCACTCACACCAAAAAAAAAAAAAAAAAAAAAAAAAAAAGAAGAAAAGAAAAGAGAGAGAAAAGTGTGTGAGATGGAGCATAAAATGCACTCACACCGAAAAAAAAAAAAAAAAAAAAGGGTGAGATGGAGCATAAGATGCACTCACCCTTAGAAAAAAGTAATTGTGGTGACAACCGAGGTTCAAAGGGGCACTCTAAAGTTGAACTCTCATTGAGATTTAGTTACAGATGTGAAACTTAGTGAAATTTGATTATTAACCTTGACAATTAAGGAGCTGATTTATATATCAATTAGGAGTGAAGGCTAGACTATGATGAAATTCATATTCTCCTTTCCTCGGATCTGATACATATCTTAAATGGTAATTTACAAGAATAAGAGTTGAGCACTTACAAAAGTTCCCCGACTACTCAATGCATTTCTATCTTAAAAAGTTCACCAGGTAAATGGTGAGAACAGAAGGGGGGAATGTTAAGTTTATGGCTGATGTCTTTGCTTGAGGACAAGCAAAAGCTTAAATGTGGGGGTATTTGATGAACTTACAATTTATCTATAATTTTTGAGGACTTTAGCATGGATTTTTATGCCGGTTTTATTAATTTTTGCCTTAATTTAGCTTAATGCTAAGAATAAGTTCAGGGATAATCAATCCAAGAAAAGGAAGGAAAAAGGCAAGAAAAAAAGGTTCAAAAAGACCAATTTCAGTCCAGCCCGGTCATGGAAGCAAGAGAGAGCACTTCGGCCCAAAAAGAGCAAGTGAATTCCTTGAGAAAACCCAAGAAAATAAAGCCTAGCTATGAGGAGAATTCGGCCCAGCAAGGAAGGAGCATTTTTAGCCCAAATAACAGCATAGAGTGTAGCCCACATGAGCTCAAAAGCAAGCTAAGTTGTAGCCCAAATAGCAGCCCAAAGGGAGCTAGGGGCGGCAACTTCTAGGAGTTTCTTGAAGAGAAGGAGGGAGCACTCTAGAAGGTTCATGAGGGGTGTAATACACCCCATTCTAGAGGCTTCAAGAAGGGGCAAGAGCCCCCTTGAAAAACTATATAAGGAGGCCTCTAGGAGGGGAGAAAGTTGTTCAATTGCTTGAGAGAAAGGCTCTCCCACTCTTAGAGGTTCAGCCACCTTGAGAGAAGAGAAGAGAAGAAGGCTAGGCGCAAGGAAGAAGAAGAAGAAGGGCTGAAGGAAGTTCAAGACAAGCAAGCTAGAAGAAGAAGGTGAGTTCGAATTGAGGGATTGTGATTCAAAGATTTTTTGTAATAAATCATTTGTAGTTTCATTCTCTTTTGATTTGAATTCAGTTTCTTAGTTATATGTTCTTTCTTCTTTCTCCTTGTTTCCATTCTTCCTTGATGTATTTCAGCTTGTAAAATTTCAGTTCAGCAATCTAATTCTTTTTGATTCATTCAAATGATCATGCATTGTACTTGAAGTTTCTTGAATAAGGGTGTGATTGCAGATCAATTCGGCCAACTAACCTTCAAAACTCAGATCTGAATTCTCAGATCTGAGATTGCAAGATCTGAATTGCTTGAAAGAGAATTCAGATCTGCAAATTTCAGATTGGGCGAATTAATCTACAGCTTGGAATTTCTAGAGTGCTTGAGAGAGACTCTAGGAATTCAGATCTACTATTCAAGAACTGAATTGAGTGCAAGGTTAGAGATAACTTGCACAATTCAGTTGGTGATCAATTCAGATTTGAATTGATGCCTTAGAAGTGTTTGAAGAAATGCATGCATGGGGATTAGATTCTTGCTAGAGATAGAAGAACCGTCACTCATGCATAGGATGAACATGCGCTTGAGAGAGGCTGTTCATGACCTTGGGGTTTCACCAAACCAAGGCTCAATCATGATTCATTCGAATGATCCAAATTGATAGATTGCTGAATTCTGAGATTGACATTTACTGCTTACTCTTCTAACCTGAATTGAAGGCAATTGGATCAATGATTTAGATAGATTTTAATTTAGGATTTCTTAGCTTTCATTAGAGTTTTGATTTATTTGTTGATCAGATAAGAAATGTTCAATTTAGTATTGGTAATTGTTTCCTAAATCCTCGTGGGAACGATACTTCACTCACTACTTTATTACTTGAACGGCTAGTGCACTTGCTAGTGTCACAATGAGCCACACATCAAGTTTTTGGCGCCGTTGCCGGGGATTTGGAGAAACAATATTAGGAAATATTGATCATTCTTAATCTGATCTCATTCAGCATTGCATTCATAGTTGGGTTAATTTGCTAACTTTTTCATTTCAGCTTGGACTGCAACTGCTGTACTCATGTAGTTATGTTTCTTCTTTCTTAAGTAGATTACTTTCTTTTTTTTTGGTTTCAGTTTCATTTTAATAAAGGCATTTTTGATTTCTATTCAATCTTGGTGTTGTTCCCTTCAAAAAGAAAAAAAAAAAAAGAAAAAAGTTCACATAAACATGAGTGTTGCAGATCTGAGTTGCATTTGGCACTCAGATCAGCAGATTTCAGATCTGCAGCACTCAGCCGAAAAGAGTTGCTTGTGTTTCAGACTTTATTTTTTTTTTTCTTTCTTTCTTTCATTACAAAAAGAAAAAAACAAATGAAAAAAAAAGGGGAGATCTTTTGAACAACAAGAGGAGCAATTGAGAATTCGGATCAGAATTCAGATTTGAATTCACATCTGAATTCTGCTATTGCAGATCTGCAACAGTTCAGATCTAAGTTCCTCTGAACTCAGACCTGAACTGATGAAATTTTGAGGGGAATTGGGTGTCATCACCACCCCAATTCACCCTAGGGTACTTCTACTATTCCCCAAAAACAATTTGGTAGAAATAACTGAAGGTAAGGCAATTGAGATTTCAGATCCGAACTCAGACTTGAGTTCAGACCTGAACTCTGCTATAGCAGAACTGCAATACTCAAAAAAAAAAAAAAATCTGTTCTCAGCCCTTTATTATTATTTTCTTTCATTACAAAAAGAAAAAAATATATATTTAGATAGTGAAAAAAAAAAAAGAAAGAGAAAGAACCATGGAAACCAAGGATTCGGATCAGAACTCAGATCTGAGTTCAGATCTGAGTTCTGCTGTAGCAGATCTGCAACAGTTCAGATCTGAGTTCTCTTGAACTCAGACCTGAACTGATGTAAATTCAAAGGGTAATTGGGGGTTATCTTCACCCCAATACACCCTACAAAAAAATCTGCTATCTCCCAAAAACAATTGGATAGTCATGGTTAAAAAAAAATTCGAATCTGCAATCACCTAGATCTGAACTGGGGTTGTGAACAGAGCAGGATACAGGGCATACTTTGCTGTATTAAATAACTTGTACTCCAACCTATCTGAGCTGATTTGGTTGAAGAAAAGCATATTTAATCTGAGAATTTTTTTTTTTATGCCTCAATAGTTTTAATGCGATGCAGCACCTCCACACAATTCTCTATTTCAGACTTCTCTTCTGATATTGCAGATCTGCAACATTTCAGATCTGAGTTCATCAGAACTCAGACCTGAACCGATGCAATCATGAGGTGAATTGGGAGCCATAATCACCCCAATTCACCCTATTATACATCTTCCAGCCCCCAAAATTAGTTGGATAGCAAAGAAGGGCAATTGAGATCAGAACTCAGATCTGAATTCAGTTATTAATAGTACCAAAAATTGCAATATGTCACATTGCAATCTGATGCATCAGATCTGATTTATGATTGCAGTATATTTCATTGATGCTTCATTGATGTGGACTTGTAGCAGTATACCAAAAATGTGTAAAAATCAGATCTGCATCATTGATGAAATAGTAGCAATGTGTGATGATATCAGAGTGCACTTGATTTCTACTGTGGACTGACTGATGACATGAGGCAATATGTGGACTGATGTTTTTATCCTTTAAATTACTTTCATCCGATCTGATTGATTGTTTGTCTGTGGACTGATGTTTGTGTTATATCTGTAGGCTGATAATCATATATGTGGACTGATTTTACTAGCTTTAAACCACTTGCACCAGATCTGAACTGGATGAGTGTAATATACTGGCATTCAGGGCTGCTTATAGTATATAGTTAGCAGACTTGATTTCAGGTTTCTGCAACTACTTAATTTGAGCCATCATGATTTCAGGTTTCTGCTTTGAACCTCTTGCACATAGTCTTGGATGTCCATTAGTAAAATCAAAGTTTTAGATGACCAGCTCCGATTGCTTTGAGATCTGATCTGAAATTGGACTCAATTCTGTTCTGCAACACTGCTAAATTGCAGCAGTAACAATGCCAAACAGTGCAGACCTGATTTCAGGTTTCTGTAAATTTGTGGACTGAACAGCTTAATATATTTGAGCTAGACAGATTTGGGCTGATATGGACTGATAGAGGCTGATATGAGATCTGAAACAAAACATGGGCTGAACTAACTGTGTGCTGAATTTACAGGTTGTATGCATTGCAGACCTGTTTTCAGGTCACAGAAGTCTTCAAGATTATGAAGCCATACACTTGCATAGCTTACAAACCTGAATCCAAACCTGGCTCAGGTCTGGTTGTAGCCCAATTTAAGCCCTCTGAAGGCACATTGACAATTCAGCTCTGAATAGCAGCCCACAGTATAGCAGATGTAAGTGGTGATGTGCAATAGTTTCAATAAGTATATTCAATTCAGACTCCAATTTTTATGGTTTGTTAATTGCATATTTGAACTCACATAAATTGTATCTGAATTTAGATGCTATAATTAAGGAATGTAAATAAGATTGCTGGTTTGGATTCCCTTTTTAATAATCAAAATCATTTATGATCTAAAATCAGTGGTTATTTGAATGCTAGTAACCACTGATTTCAGTATAAATGACTACTGTAATTTCAGATCTAAACTCAGATCCAAAGGTGACTGTTCTCAGTAGGTAAGTTTGCAGATCTAATTTCAAGTCTCTGCAATTTATTGACGCATACAAGACATATAAGTTGGGACTTGAAATAAGAAGTCTTAAACTCTTGAGTTCAGACTTATTTCAAACCTAATTGCATCATAATTCAGATTTATTGATGTTAGGTTTTTTTTGTAAGACTGTTCTCAAAAGCTAAGACTTCAGGTCTGATTCTATTAAGAGCCTGAAGAGCAGCCTAAAGATACTAAATTCAGCAATTGATTTTAGATCTGATTATAGTAGATGTTAGATATGTTTACTTCTATTTAGTCTAGAATAGTGTGTAATAATATCTATTGCTAATTTAGCTAGCTTTCTTTTTCATTAATGATCTACTTCACACTTGAATGCTGGTTTTCAGTAATGGAGCTCTGTTTTTCTTGTTTATAAAAAAAGAGAGAGAGAGAGAGAGAGAGAGAGAAAAAGAGTGAAGCAAATGACTTTGGTTTGTCTTATTAATTACTTGGCTTTGTAAATTTTTCTTGTATAGCTAGTAGATTAGGATTACTTACATTCTTTTGAATTGTGAATAGTAGTCTTTTTTTTTATTATTTGGTTTAAATTATTTTTAGTTAGAACAAAACTTCTGATCTCTGTTGCAAGTAAATTCTAGCAGAAGAGGCTCCCACCAAAAGAACTCTTGCATATCTGGAAATTAATCTTCAGGAAATCCTCTTTACCCTTCTCTTTACTTGGTATTTCTCTTGTTGGTTTTATTGTGATCCCCTAACAGTAGGAACATTGAGGACAATGTTCATCTTAAGTGTGGGGGAGTGAGCCCGAGGCTAGGGTATGAGGGCTGAAACCATGCACCCCAACACACATATGCAGGCAATGACATAACCAAAAAAAAAGACTGGAACCCCTCAATTTCATTACTATTTATTTGATGATTTTTTTTTTTAAGAAGGAATTCAATGAGTTGAGGGAGACTGATGTACTTATTAAGTTTTTATTCTTGTGAATAACCCAGTTTGATATATGCATGAGAAAAGGAGAGCTGAATATGCCTTTCAGCATGACTAGCCCTAACTTCCTTCATGTGTATGGAAGCCCTTGATTTCATTGTTAATGGTCAAGAAAGCTAGTGCACATCTGAAGTGTTGATTCTTGAGGTTCAATATTTGCAAAGAAAGACAAAAGCCCGAATTGACTCCGCTATTTTGAGTTGAATAGTAAAACTAGCAGCTCAGAACATGAGTCCTACCACAAGTAAGTGACCAGTGTGAGATGGAGCATAAGATGCACTCACACCAAAAAAAAAAAAAAAAAAAAAAAAAAAGAAGAAAAGAAAAGAGAGAGAAAAGTGTGTGAGATGGAGCATAAAATGCACTCACACCGAAAAAAAAAAAAAAAAAAAAGGGTGAGATGGAGCATAAGATGCACTCACCCTTAGAAAAAAGTAATTGTGGTGACAACCGAGGTTCAAAGGGGCACTCTAAAGTTGAACTCTCATTGAGATTTAGTTACAGATGTGAAACTTAGTGAAATTTGATTATTAACCTTGACAATTAAGGAGCTGATTTATATATCAATTAGGAGTGAAGGCTAGACTATGATGAAATTCATATTCTCCTTTCCTCGGATCTGATACATATCTTAAATGGTAATTTACAAGAATAAGAGTTGAGCACTTACAAAAGTTCCCCGACTACTCAATGCATTTCTATCTTAAAAAGTTCACCAGGTAAATGGTGAGAACAGAAGGGGGGAATGTTAAGTTTATGGCTGATGTCTTTGCTTGAGGACAAGCAAAAGCTTAAATGTGGGGGTATTTGATGAACTTACAATTTATCTATAATTTTTGAGGACTTTAGCATGGATTTTTATGCCGGTTTTATTAATTTTTGCCTTAATTTAGCTTAATGCTAAGAATAAGTTCAGGGATAATCAATCCAAGAAAAGGAAGGAAAAAGGCAAGAAAAAAAGGTTCAAAAAGACCAATTTCAGTCCAGCCCGGTCATGGAAGCAAGAGAGAGCACTTCGGCCCAAAAAGAGCAAGTGAATTCCTTGAGAAAACCCAAGAAAATAAAGCCTAGCTATGAGGAGAATTCGGCCCAGCAAGGAAGGAGCATTTTTAGCCCAAATAACAGCATAGAGTGTAGCCCACATGAGCTCAAAAGCAAGCTAAGTTGTAGCCCAAATAGCAGCCCAAAGGGAGCTAGGGGCGGCAACTTCTAGGAGTTTCTTGAAGAGAAGGAGGGAGCACTCTAGAAGGTTCATGAGGGGTGTAATACACCCCATTCTAGAGGCTTCAAGAAGGGGCAAGAGCCCCCTTGAAAAACTATATAAGGAGGCCTCTAGGAGGGGAGAAAGTTGTTCAATTGCTTGAGAGAAAGGCTCTCCCACTCTTAGAGGTTCAGCCACCTTGAGAGAAGAGAAGAGAAGAAGGCTAGGCGCAAGGAAGAAGAAGAAGAAGGGCTGAAGGAAGTTCAAGACAAGCAAGCTAGAAGAAGAAGGTGAGTTCGAATTGAGGGATTGTGATTCAAAGATTTTTTGTAATAAATCATTTGTAGTTTCATTCTCTTTTGATTTGAATTCAGTTTCTTAGTTATATGTTCTTTCTTCTTTCTCCTTGTTTCCATTCTTCCTTGATGTATTTCAGCTTGTAAAATTTCAGTTCAGCAATCTAATTCTTTTTGATTCATTCAAATGATCATGCATTGTACTTGAAGTTTCTTGAATAAGGGTGTGATTGCAGATCAATTCGGCCAACTAACCTTCAAAACTCAGATCTGAATTCTCAGATCTGAGATTGCAAGATCTGAATTGCTTGAAAGAGAATTCAGATCTGCAAATTTCAGATTGGGCGAATTAATCTACAGCTTGGAATTTCTAGAGTGCTTGAGAGAGACTCTAGGAATTCAGATCTACTATTCAAGAACTGAATTGAGTGCAAGGTTAGAGATAACTTGCACAATTCAGTTGGTGATCAATTCAGATTTGAATTGATGCCTTAGAAGTGTTTGAAGAAATGCATGCATGGGGATTAGATTCTTGCTAGAGATAGAAGAACCGTCACTCATGCATAGGATGAACATGCGCTTGAGAGAGGCTGTTCATGACCTTGGGGTTTCACCAAACCAAGGCTCAATCATGATTCATTCGAATGATCCAAATTGATAGATTGCTGAATTCTGAGATTGACATTTACTGCTTACTCTTCTAACCTGAATTGAAGGCAATTGGATCAATGATTTAGATAGATTTTAATTTAGGATTTCTTAGCTTTCATTAGAGTTTTGATTTATTTGTTGATCAGATAAGAAATGTTCAATTTAGTATTGGTAATTGTTTCCTAAATCCTCGTGGGAACGATACTTCACTCACTACTTTATTACTTGAACGGCTAGTGCACTTGCTAGTGTCACAATGTCCCATAATGATCAAACACTGCCTGACAAGAGAGGACCTCTCCCTCAGCTGCAAGGTACAGTGTTGCACTCTCTGCTCACATGGATCCTGGGAATTAAAACCTTTTACAAACATTTTGTGAAACCATAATATATGTGTATATCTTAGTATAAATATATTTTGCAAAAACAAATCTCAAAAAGTTTGAAATCAACTGCCAGTAGTTTAGGTTTCCATTAGAGAGTGCATTCCCTGATCATTCACTTTATCCAATAAAGGGGCTGATTCTGTCACTATGATCACCCACTCAGGTGAATTCTCAAACTGCCTCAACATACCCAGATTTTGATCCCCACTAAGGATCTCATTGATTGACATATCAAAGACAACACAATCCAACACATAGTGCAATACCATAATTGAGTCTAGGGGTTAGGTGTAACTTTCTAGTTTTGCCTATTTGTCTTCAAGGTACAGGGCATAATTGAAAAAAATGGTCCGGTTCAGGGTTTTAAGGAAACCCACACTACATGTGCTTCAGGTCTCATCTTGGCAGTCGAGATAAGCCACCCTAACTGACTTGGTAGCAGATTAGTGTCAGATTTGGCAGGATAAGTCTCCTCAAGTCTATCCAATGGCTCTGAAGATTCTAAACTAACATGAACCTTTTAAGTTTTCAGCTTAAGGGTATTACACAGAAACACAACATAATAACATGAATCAATTATGCACTTTATTCATTTACAATAAATGTCAAAGAGTACATCAATCTGATTGGAGCTAAGGGCATATACTGTCTAACACCTGCAATGAGTTCTTCCATGAATGTTAATATCATGAACCTTCAACGCACCAAGTGGCTCACTAAGGAGTATGTCTGGAAAAAGGCAATTTCGGGGAAGTTGATCGAAGAAGGAATCCAAGAAAGTCCGATCGCCTATGTCCCTCCTTGGACCCTTTTTTGTGATACTTCACGAGAAGTGAAGTTCCCTTACACACTGGAGCAGCTATGAGTGCCACAATGACAAAGTCCAAAGATGCATGTGTTGCTTGAGTTGTATGACCGGTCACCATCCTATGAAAACTGGAATTCTTCCTTCCAAAAGATTGGGCTGATATCCATGTCCCCACCATTGGACTTGACACCCATGTCGCTTAACATCTCATCACTCAGACTTTTGGATTCCTACTCGGTCAATTATGTGGTCACATCTATGCACCAGTTACAGGTTAGTAAGATCTCCACAACTCCATTGAAATCCCTGTATAAAACTTATGAAGATTCATCCCGTGCAAATAGTTTGTTCACGAGGTCTATCTTAGTCTCTGGCTCTCTGCCTCTCATGACTTTCTAATTATTAGTAGTGAGAACGAGAACACATCAGGTATGCCTGAGATGGTGAACGAAATAAGATTGCTTCACTCTTGTCACATGAAAAGACTCGAGGGGAAGTATCAACGGTGACATTGTATCAGAGCCTGGCATGGAACCCGGTTTTGAGCGCATGCTTTCTCGACTACATTCAAAGGTTTGATTGTTGGTTGTTGGACAAGAGGAAATGATGGAATGTTTCAAACAGATGTTTGATTCCCTCATGGTTCATTTTGATCAATTGGAAGCTGTCTTCGACAAAGAAGAAGAAAGCATTGTGGTGGTTGATTCTTTAGATAAGTCAATGGAAGATGGAAAAGTGACAATAGAAGTCCCTACAACCTTGGCGGAACCAGAGAGGAAAGAGAAAGATGGTGATAGCAATAACCCTAGAAGCAATTATTTCTGCAAGTTAGAGAACATTGCTTGGGTCTCAACAGATCAATCCTGCAGAGGTACTAGCACTAATGGCGTTTCAACTGATTTAGACATCACTAAGAACTATTTGGGAAATCAAGACATTGATTTTCAACAAGAGCTTATCAGATTCCTAAATGTCCGATTCATTATTGGAGATGAAGATGAGAACATGTACAGATTTGACGCGATCATCTCCAAAGCCATGTTTCAAAACTCAAAAGCAGGGGAGGTGGTGAAGATTGAAAAAGCTTCAAATGATGAAAAGAAAATTGCCTTCAAGATTGAAACTTGCATGTGTTTTGTAGATAAGATGATGAAGGAAGGGGCCATTCTCTAGAACCCACCTTGGACAATGGGAAATGGTTCAATCTCTGTTCAGTTGTACACCGGTTTCCTCCATGACACCATTGACATTGTACTTGATGGCATCTCAGAGAGTGAGTGAGAAACAAGTATTTACTTTTGGTGTGTTGATACTTGGAATGGCCGAGGACAACACTATCAATTCACTCCTAAGATGAAGTTAGACCAAGGTATCTCAAGTGTCCAAGGTTTGAGGTGGCCGAGGACTAGTAAATTTGTCCTACGAGGAGGCAAATGTCAGAGGCCCCGAGTGGAAACCTGAGGTGGAGACTCCGACCATCAAGTTAGTATTGGGAGATGTAGGGTGGACGAGGTCCAAAGTGTGAATGCCCAGACGAGGCTAGAAGAGAGAATAGGAGATATCAAGTGCTTGCTAGAGAGCTTAAGTTCCAATTCCTTACCTTGTGGGGGTCATCTCCTATTTATACTTGAAGTCTCTTGGAAGTAGGTAAGTTTGGACGGTTGGGATGCAGTCCATACATGGGGAGTGTGGCCATCCGAGGCCATTAGGTGACTCCATGCTATTGGCTCATCGAAACCCATCGAGATCTGTCGCGTTCACACCTTAATTGGTTCCGCTCTGAGCTTTGCCACCCAACGCGTGTAGGCCCATGATTGGACAAGACCATCTACACCTACGTCATTTGCCCCCCCTCCCGAGGCTGTGGTGGAGGTCTGAGCTGAGGTCCTCAGGTTTGGACGAAAGGAGTGCATCTGTTGTATTGGGAGGTGTCAATGTGTCATGGCCTGTAGTGGTGTTGACTTATTTTTGTTCTTTGTGGGTTGCCCTAGAGGCTCCTTCAGCCAGGAGGCCTCGGCTTCGGCTTTGAGGTTACCATCATAAGTGAGTGAGGGGAGGCCTTGCCCCCTACCCTGTCTTCGTGGTGGTGTGGAGGCGAGTCCGTGGAGGCCTTGGTCTCGGCTAAATATTCTGAGGGAAGGGCACTTGGGTGCCCGATCTGGTAACTTAGCTGCTTGCGTTGATGGAGTTCATCCTTCTTGGGTTGCGAGCCATGGAGGAGACGAATCTTGGTTCCAGGTCTGGGTCATGTGCGACGTGAGTCTCTAAAATAGTGAGTCAGGGCCATGCCTACGATGGGTTGTTGTGCCGCTATTGTAGGGGAGACGAGATTCGGGCGAACTGGGCCATGTACTCATTGGGTTAGCATGGTTGGATGGATCATCAAGTTGCGATGAGAAGACTAGCGGGTTTGCTCAACATCATTTTGTCTTTCCGAGGCGAGCGATGCATATCAGTCTGCGGATGGGGCTGTAGAGGCGGTTGCTACGTGGCCGTTGGATTTGGTGCGATTTGGACTATCCATTTCTCTTTAAATAGGGGCCTTGGTCGCACATTTCCTCACCGTTTGCTCTCGAGTGCCTTTGCCTTCAAGAGACCCTTGCTTCTTAGAGCCTTCAACTTACTTGCTATCCTTAGAGCTTTCTGATCTTCAGACCCTAGCCCTAGTGATACGAGCTCCTAGATCCCTCGAAAGCAAGCTCCTACCGAACCCCAAACGCAGTCAGCTCCGACCGAGGCTCATCGGTAGCTGAGATCCCAGCCCAACGCCAAGAGGTCGAGGTGCTGGGGGAGAGGGTTTCCCTCGAGGATGTCAAGTGCAGCCGGAGGGGTGAATACTCTCCCTGTGAGAGCATCATGTCATGGCAGCAAGGGAGGCCGAGGGGGAACCTGTTCCCAAGCCTAGCCCGAGGACAGTGGCCGAGTACGCCGCCCGAGGGGTGCACATAGAGCATCTACCCCGCTTGAAGCATGACAAAATCTTAGATTACGACTAGGTGAAGTCCCTAGCTAAGAAGTACTATATCCCTCGGTCCTACAGATTGAGGGTCCCCGACGTTGGTGATTGGCCATGGGTGCTGGAGGAGGGGGAGATTTGCGTCTACCAACATTTACTAGAGCTTGGCCTTAGATTTCCCCTTCATCCATTGATCTCCTAGCTGTTGAAATGGTACGGGATTACCCTTATCCATTTAATGCCCTTAGAACCATTAGTGCCATGCTGGTGGTGGCTCAACTTCGGGATGTAGATTTGACACCGAAGATGTTCCAGGCTATGTTTGTGCCGAGGGCACATGCTACTGAGGACAATGTGTATTACTTCCAGCCTTAGAGAGGTCAACGCCTAGATAACCCTTCGTCTGTTCACAACTGGAAGAGCAAATTTTTCTTTGTTTCCTCTCTTAAGGGTTGGTCATTTAAGTCGGGTTGAGGGGAGATGTACCTAACTGTTGAGAAGTCCAAGCTTGTACTTTGGGATGATGAAGCTGTCGTGATAAGCCACCTAATTGTGTGGGGGACGCTCCGGGCCAAGCCCTTGGTGGAGGCAGAGCTTCCCATGGTTTTTGGGGGGCTCAACTCTGCTCCCCTCGGCAGTAGAAGTCCTCCTATTGGCTCTTTGACACGTCGGCTTTCACTTTACTTGGAGGTGTTGACTCTTTGTTTTTTTCTTGTAGAGATGCCACTTGGCCCGAAGAGGATGCTGTTGGAGAGCGCTCTAGCAAAGAAGAAGACTTTGGACGAGGGGACATTGGGAGGGCAGACGCCGAGGGGGCCTACGGAAGTGATGCCTATGCGCATGAAGAGGGGGTCCGCACCTGATGGGGGGTCACCTCGGCCACAAGCCCCCACTGGTGAAGGGGGTGACCGAGGGAAGAGGCCGATGGAAGGGAATCAGCTGAAGGAGATCAGTAGGAAGAGGCCACCCAAGGCATCACATGCACCTTCGACGAAGAAGCTGGCACACAAGGACCATCCTGTTAACGGCTATGAGCATGGAAAGAGCTCCCTGCTGCTCTGAGGAGGCCTTCTACAAAGGGGCCTGCAATCGGGCCTTCATCCACCCCTCCTTCATTGGAGCTAGCCGAGGAGGGGGAATGCCTTACACGAGTGTTTTGCCCCAAGTGGAACATTCGTGAGGGGGATTCGATTGATGCTGAGGGGGTTGGTAGAGCCTTGATCAAGGGGATGATCCCTCAAGGGGATTGCCTTGGCATGATGCAGACTGATCCCCTTGTCTTCTGGGACTAGAGGTTGGACTTCCTAGTCGAGGTAAGCTTTGTTGATATTTTAGTTTGCTATTTGTTTTCTTTTATTTAGTTTGCTGACGGAGGCGTGTCTGTTGCAGGTCTACCGGCACTACGTCAGCCTAGGGGGCTAGGTCAACCTATCCTTGACCGTGTACACCGGGTCGAGAAGAAGAACAAGTAGCTCTAGGTGCGGGTTGCTTTAGTAGAGAGTAGCCGAGATGAGACCCTCTTGGCTCTAGAAGAAGATAACCAACTCTTCCAGACGTTGAAGGTTGATCTGAAGGCAGAGCAGGCTCGGCTCGACAGGCTTCAAGAGCAGCTAAAGTCTGAGTTGGAGTGTGCTCGCCTCGATGGGGTCGCGTTGGAGGCCTAGAAATGGGCTGCGGAGATTAAGGCTCGGGCAGCGGAGGCCGAGGCACAGGCAATGGAAGCCGAGGTGAACTACCGGGATGCCGTCCTCGTTTGGAGGCAGACGCCGAAGTACCAAAAGTGCTTGGCCGACTATGCGGCAGAAGCCTACCTTGGGGGGATTGAGGAGCCCAAGATGGTGCTGCTGAAGCTAGTTTCAAATTTTCAAGTGGATTTGCTGAGGGTGCTTCCCGACTCCCTCCCAAGGTCATTGCTGATGCTACTGTCGCCTAGGATTCTGTTGCCCCTCCTGCCAAGGGTGGTGCATAGGCGATTGGGTCTCCTGAAGTGATTTTGTACATCTTCTTTTGTAATGGGCTTGTCCTCCTCGTCTGAGGCCACAACTTTTGTAATTGCTGAATATTGAATATTAATGGAATATATTTTTTCATATGGCTTTGTACAAAAAATTATATATATATATATATATATATATATATATATAATATTACCAAGGGGTTTATGCCCCTCCCTTTGAGAGGTCACAAGTAGGCAAAATAAGTTATTTGAAGTGTTTCATTACTTAGACGCTCGCTTTAGGAAGTTAAGGGGCACTGGTCGAGGCCAAGCTCCGCCTCCGATGTGCTCGGGGCCCCTTTTCTCTTCGTGGGGGGGGGGGGTTACCATCAGCTCTCCTGGCTTGCTTTAATCCCTTAAGGGTTGGTTACGCGAGGCCAAGGTGAACCGCCGAGGTGGTTAGGGTTGCATCCCTTTTGACTTGGTCGCACTAAGTGTTGTGGAGCTGAGGTGGCTGACTGTCGCCGAAGGTTGGGGTGAGGGGTGTAATGCCTCGGCTGACCTGGCTCGTCTCTTCTTGGTGAGGTACTTAGGTTTAATTTGTGTGTTTTTTCGTTATAGGCCGAGGGTGCTGGCTGATGCTTGTAGCCGAGGCCCCTGTCTATCCCTGCCTCAATCACGGAGGCTAGGCGGATGTTTGGTTCGTGAAGAACCGTGTGTCCTGGCCGCAACCTAGTTTGAGTGTGGGGGCCATTTAGAATAAGAACATATACACCAAAATATTAAGCCGAGGAGAAACTTTTCACTAGTATTCACTTTTAAGCCAATAGGAGTTACATTCATTGATAGTACATCCAGAGATTTTCTGAGTTCCATGTTTGAGGGAGATTTTGGAATGTCTTTGGCACTTGTCACATTTTGACACTAGCTCGGTTGCATCTTCCAGCACAGTCAACTAGAAATACCCTTGCCTTAATGCTTTTTGGGCCAAGGCTTTGCTCCCGAGGTGGTTACCGCAGATGCCTTCGTGAATATCTCAGAGTACGTACTCACCCTCCTTTTGATGGAGGCATTGGAGGTAGGGCAAGGTAAATGACCTTTGGTACAACTTTCCTTCGAGCAAAGTGTAGTGTGTGTCCTAATGTCGGATTTGCTTGGCCTTGTTCCTATCATCGAGCAATTGCTCGGTTATGAGGAAGTTGACGATGGGATTCATCCGCGATGGAGGGCCGAGCTAATTTCTCCACGTAGACCGTGTGGCTGAGGGTTGCTCTCGAGGTGCTCACCAGCTTGGATCGAGCGTTGGCTCTCATGTTCTTGAACCGTGAGACTTGCTGCAAAGAGAAGTGTTGGAAGTGGCGAGCTTGTTCTTGCACTTTGGCGAGGTACTTGGCCATGCTTTGTTCCTTGGCCTCGTACTCACTGTTGACTTGGTTTACCACCAGGTGGGAGTCGTTGAAGACTTCAAGGTGTTGTGAGCCTAGGTCCTTTGCGAGTTGTAAACCGGCGAGGAGGTGTACTCGCTTCATTGTTGGATGCCGAAAAGTCAAACCTTAGCGCATATTCCACCTTGGCATTGTCTAGAGTGAGGAGTATGAGGCTGACTCTACTTCCTTTGGATTTGGAAGATCCATCAATGAACAACTTCCAGGTGGGCTGAGCTTGTTCCGTCGACTGAGGTCCTTCTTAAGGTTTGTCTTCGAGGGCTTGGCGGAGAGCTCGACTGAATGTCCACTTTGTGACAAAATCCGCTAAGGCCTGGACTTTGATTGTAGGCCTTTGTTGGAACTGGAGGTTGAACTCAGACAGCTCGATAGCCCATTTTGTGAGTTGTCCTGAGGTCTCGTGCTTGGTGAAGACAACTTTGAGGGTTTGGCTTGTTAGGACCGTCATTGTGTGGGCTTGAATGTACGACTTGATCTTCCTGGCCGAGACCACCAAGGTGAAGGCCAACTTCTCCACCTTGGGGTATCGGGTCTCGACGTCGTAGATAAGCTTGCTGACATAGTAGATCGGTCTCTGCATTCTATTTTCTCTAATCAGTATTGAGTTGATGGCCTCATCCTCGGTTGATAGATATAGGTACAAGATGACTCTTGGGAGGGGCCGAGTGAGGAGGAGAGGTGAGGCGAGGTAGGACTTCAATTCCTCAAAGGCTTGCTGACATTCCACCGTCCATTGGAAGTCTTTTAGTTTCTTGATGGCTTAGAAGAAGGGTAGGTAGTAGTCGGCTGACTTTGATAGGAAGCGGTTGCGGTCGACATACAGCTTGGATCTTCTCTAGGTTGGCCTCTATGCCTTGTTGAGTGACGATGAAGCCTAAAAACTTGCCCAACGTGATGCTGAAGGCACACTTGCTGGGGTTGAGCTTCATGTTGTACCTCCGCCAGGTGTCAAAGGTCTTGGCTAGGTCCGAGGTGTGCTAGTCGGCTTTTAGGCTCTTCACCACCATGTTATCCACGTAGGGTTCGACGTTCATCTCCATCTGGTGCTTAAAAACTTTGTTGACAAGGCACTGATAGGTGGCCCCAATGTTCTTGAGGCCGAAGGGCATGACTTTATAGCATTATGTAGCATGCTCAGTGATGAAAGAGGTCTTCTCCTCGTCTTCAGGGTACATCTTGATTTGGTTGTATCCGGAGAAGGCATCCATTAAGTTGAGTAGCTAGTACCCTGTAGTGGCGATTACAAGGTGGTCTATCATCGACAAAGGAAAACTGTCTTTGGGCAAGCTCGGTTGAGGTTTATGAAGTCAATATAGATCCGCCACTTCCGATTAGCTTTTTTACCATAACCACATTTGACAACCAGTTAGGGTAGTGTACCTCTTGGATGAAGCCGACATCGAATAGTTTGTGAACTTCCTCTTCTATAGCCTTCCAATGCTTTGGTGCAAAGTTTCTCTTTCTTTGTTGAATTGGCCTAGAGCTTGGGTCCACACTCAGCCTGTGAATAATGACTGAAGGGTCAATTTTGGTAATGTCAACGGCAGATCAAGCAAAGACGTCAGCATTAGTTCTGAGGAAACTTACCATTTTGGATAGACTTTGTGGGGCTAGGTTGGACCCAACGCAGACTGTTTTCTCGGGCTCGGCCTCGTCTTGGGGAACCGAGACGAGGTCCTCGGCCGGCTAGCCTCGGCTCGTTGGCTCTTCCCTAAGGTTGAGACCCTCGACTGGTAGTGCTTCATTGTTCTTGTCCTTCAATGCTGCCACATAACATTGGCGGGCCACTTGCTGATCCCCCTGAATGGCTTCGACGCCATGCTTGATGGGGAACTTGACGGCGAGGTGGTAAGAGGAGATGGCTGCCATGAGTGTGTGGACGTTTGGCCTCCCAATGATGGCTTTGTAAAGGGAGATGATCCTCACAACTAGGAACTTGTTCATCCTCGTCACTTGCTGAGGCTCTGTCCCTACCATGACAAGTAGGGTGATTTTTCCTTATGACCTGACCACACTGCTGAAGAAGCTGACGATGGGACATCGGCGGGCTGAAGGTGCTTGGGTGGAAACTTCATCTTCTCGAAATCCTTGTAGAAGAGGATGTCGGCCGAAGATCTACTGTCTACCAGGATCCTCTTTACCATGAAATTTTCTACGACGGCCAAGATCACGAGCGCGTCGTCATGGAGGCTGTGACCCCCTTCAAGTCCTCATTTGTAAATGCAAGGGCTTCTTATTGTCTCGGCTTCTTGGGGGCCAACCCCTACATGTTCAATTGCCTGACGTAGGCCTTGCAAGTCGAGGCCGTGCCCTCGGGTATGACGCTGATGATGCTGGTGAGTTGTTGTTGATGTTGCTACTGTTGCTACTGGGAGGACAAGGCCCCGACCTATTCTTTGACATATTGCTTGAGGTAGCCACGATGGGTGAGGGACTGTATCTCATTTTTCAACTCGTAGCAGTCCTCGATGTCGTGGTCGATGCTGCAGTGGTACTTGTAATAGTTTTTGGATTTCCCCTCTTGGGGTTCCTCTTCATCTTCTCTGGCCACTTCACATATTCCTCCTTCTCGACCTACATCAGGATCTGAGTTCGGGTGGAGTTGATTGGCATGTACTGAATGTAAGCGAGGGCCGATGCCAGTGGTTTTTTGTTGTCCTTGTTGTTGTTGCCACTGCCATGGTGGTCTCCGTTCTTCCTCTTCTTCTCTGGGCCTCCGTGATGGCGGTCGACCACTCCCTCTTAGCGGTCACTAGCCAAGGCCTCCTCATCTGCGATTTACTTCTGTGCCTTCTTAAGAAATTCTACCTTAGACTTCGCGGGGTCCTGACTACCGAGCACTTGAGGGCTGAGCCGAGAAGGAGGCCATTGATGGCGGCGTGTATGGAGACCATAGGATTGAGGTATTGGACCTCAAGTTCTTCTTTCTTGAAGCAGTCGATGTAGGATGCAGGCTCTCACCGCGCTTCTGCTTGATGGACATCAAGGAAACAACGCTCTTCTGGCACCGTTTGTTGCTAATGAAGTGGGCGAGGAAGAGACTGGCGAATTGCTCCTTTCCGGGTTATGGTTGAGCTAGTTTTGGATGCCACATGACCGCCCTATTTCCTTGACCACATCAGTGCTTTGTCACTTCACGACCCAGCTTGACTTTGTGGCTACATCAGCATCGCGTCACCTCCGTGGCCCCACCTTATCCCTTTAACCACGACGACACCACGCGATGAGGATAAGAACGACCAAGATAGGAGAGCAGATGGGGATAACTCCACTGGGGATTAGGTCTTATCCTGAAACTCAACGGTTAACCTCATCTCGACAACCCCAGAAGCCTTATCCAACTTGGACATGGATTTCCGGCTATAAAAGGTATCTCTCGCTCAAGGTAAAGGACCCAACTCTGAACTCCCATACCGTTACTTTGTTCGGATCAACACTGCTCTAATTGCTTAGCCTGACCACCCACTTGCTTTCGACTGACTTGAGCGTCAGAGTGCCTACCCGGGGATAACTCCTCGGGCCTCTAACTTCATTCTTGATTCCAAATCTCATTGCGCGGCTTCATCCTTCAACCTCGGCTCCGCCCAACTGGCAAGGATTATCTTACTATGATCTCGGTTCTTGCACCACCTAGGATTGAGAAACATCATCTCCCATGAATCGACTGATTGAGGAGGGAGCTCGGAGAACCAGTGTTAGGCTACCCCCTTGAAGGTTGCTTGGAAAGCCCGACATGTCAGGGCATTGGAGTATCTGTAAAGGAGCATGAGCACCTTGAAACTTTCTAGGTGGTCATCAGGTCGGTCATCCCATCATACATTTCCAACGTCGGTGCTTTAAAGTGCGGGGGGAGAGGCTCAGAGATGATGCCCGTAGTGGAGGCATCAATCCTCCCAGACAGATGGCTCTGACTAGCCGAGGCTTCAACTCGGCTTTCTTTGACTTGGCGAAGCTCGTCCTTGATGACTCCGAGTTGGGTTTGTAGGTCAACGATTTGTTGGACGAGGGGGGATTGTGCCCCATTTCGGTCTTCTCGGACTCGATGGGGGTTGGCCTGAACCCCCGAGTATTCAAATGTGGGGCCACGTCCATTCCTTCAGGCCCGTCAATGGTTGAAAAGGTCTTGAAGGTCCAAAACTTGTGAGGGAGAGGCGCAGCGCTGGCCTTCGGCCCTCAAGTGGGGGCTGTGATGGCCGGATTGTCCGCCTTCATCTTGGGAGTTCTCTCTTTGGTGGCAGTGATGTTGTTCGGGGTCTTGTTGATAGTCACGAGACTGTTTTGATTCTTCCCCTCTTCGGTTGGGGGGTCTTGAGGTTCTCGACGACTAGCTGTCATGTCGGTTGTTGTTCGAATCCGAGGGGTCAGTCCAGTTGGAGTCGGCGGGGCTGAGGGCTAGCGGGTCTATGGATTCGCGTTCAACCTGGGGGTTTGCCTCATTGATGTACTTGGCGAGGTGGTTCAACCGATCGAGGACCACTTGGAGTTGTTCTGTTGTGACTAGGTTCTGGGTGTTTCTGGTGTTCCTTACCATCTCAGCTGAAGTTCAAGCTTAGGAGTCTGTTCTTTTAGTTTTAATTTGAGCATAGGGAAGTCTTAGTGACGTTCCCATAGACGGCGCCAATTGTTGATGCTCGGAATGGCCGAGGACAAAACTGTCAATTCACTCCTAAGCCGAAGTGAGACCGAGGTCCAAGGTGGCTGAGGACTAGTAGATTGGTCCTATGAGGAGGCGAGCGCCAGAGGCCCCGGGTGGAAACCCAAGGTGGAGACTCTGACGGTCAAGTTAGTATTGGGAGATGTAGGGTGGATGAGGTCTAAGGTGTGAACACCCAGATGAGGCCACAAGGGAGAATAGGTGATCTCAAGTACTTTCTAGAGAGGATAAATTCCAATCCCTTACCTTGAGGGGGTCACCTCCTATTTATTCTTGAAGTCACCTGGAGGTAGGTGATTTTGGACGGTCGGGAGGCGGTCCGTACATGGGGAGTGTGGCCATCCGAGGCCCCCAGGTGACTCCACGCTATTGGCTCCCCGAAACCCGCCGAGTTCTACCTTGCGCACCCTGATTAGTTCCGCTCTGAGCTTCGCCGCCTGAAGCGTATGGGCCCATGATTGGACGAGACCATCTGCGCTACATCATGGTGATTTCAAATTGTCTCTGATAGTTAAATGTGTTCTCAACCACATTAACCACAACGACGATGCTGGAAAGGTTCATAAACTCATGTAAAATTGGTTGGTGCTTCCACCGTCACCTTCATTGGTGGTGGGTATAATGTTCTCAATTCTACTGCCGTTACTTGCAATGAGAAACCTCCTAGTGTCCCAATTATTGAAGTCATAGTTCCCAATCCAAGTCCAAAGCGTATGAGAAATACCAATGTTATAGGAGTTAGCACCGATTTCTCAACTTCCTTCCTGAGTTCAGATCCAATCTGAATGATGAAAAGATTTTGAGCTGGCGGTTCCATGATTTATGCATGAGCTTCAAGTCTCATCCTACTTCTGGTGCCAACAGATTGTATGCATACTTTTGGTTGGATACCCAATTGTGGCCGGAGGGCATTTAATTACAGAAATTGTCTATGGGAAACTCAATCCAAGTGGTGGTGCTGCCTGGCTACATAGGAGATCTACACACACTGATCGAGAATACCACCTGAAGTTATTTACAAAAACAGCTGATTGGATTCAACCATGTGTTTGTGGGAAGAACATGGGGAGTCCCATGCATTACAAGGCTGTGTTTGGTTCGTTGAAGCTATTACCTTGAGGACAAGGTCAATTTTAAGGGGGTGGGAATGTCACGGACCCGCTAATGGGCCCCCCATGGGCCAAATTTATTAAAGAAACTTAAGGGAGTCATTGGGGTGGATAAAGTTTGGTTTTTGAGATTTTTGTATCTATTGGGGTCTGTTAAAAGTGATAGGTTGAGTATAGGATTGTTGGGTCACGTTGGGAAGTTATGTGGAGAGTGGTCTAGTTGACGGTGGGATAAGTGGTCAAGTTGTTTAATTTTAGGAGCCAAATTTTTAGGAATCAGTTATTATGCAAGAGTCTATTTAAGTTGTAATTTCCTTCTTAATTAATCATTATGAGAATTATCTTTACAATTGAGAATTTTATCTCTTGGAGGTGTTTCGTCTCCCTTGAAGCAGACGGAGTTCACGTTGTCCCTAACCGGGATCGTGACTGGACATTACATATATGGTATTTGTTTTGACGAATTTCACTTTCTTATTGACACTTCACGTTATGATAACTTGCATGCCCAGATCAAATCTTTTTGTTAATCTCCCAGCATTGTGCCCTAGATCTTATCAATATGTTGTTTAATTTACACAATTTTGGGAGATTAACAAAAGGGAGAGTGACGTTCATCCCAGGGTCAGAATTTTTAGGCCCAAAGTACGGTTGGGATAGGTGCCAATTAATGTTATTTTACAGGTGGGCATTGGTGTATTATAGAGTGGGGGTTTTTCACATTTTGAATGTTTATAGGTCTGTAGTGAAATTCAGAAATCTGCATTGGGGTTGTTCGTACTTTTCTGTAAGATTACGATTTAGCGACACAATTCTTGTATGTTGATCAAGTGACTTTAGCTTTGGATGCTGATGGATCAATCTCTTTTCATTGATCACTTTAGCACCAAGATGACAAATGGTGGGTTTCCTGCTCTCCATCAATATATCACCTTGCAACTTTTAAGGTGATGTTTGATTGCACTTTTCAGATGTTTGAGATCTGAAAATGATGCTTTTCAGATGCCACTTTTGTTTGGTATGCCCTCTTATTAGTAGATCTTAATTCCTAAGAGGTGGAGCGGGTCTTTAATGCGGTCAGACGTAATTCGAAGATGTGTAAAAGTCATAAGTGTCCTCAACGAAATTTAAATATGATATGGTTTGTTTTTCATATAAGCTCGGAAATTAGGTCATTCAAACCCTCATTGCGACCTGAGCGAAACTCCACCGCCACTGCCGCTCTCTCTCTCTCTCATAAAATTATTTTTACTAATTATTAATTATTTTAATATTTTTATTAAAAACTTAATTATTTTTTATTAATTTAACTCGTGTTATTTATTACTTATTAATTCTTTTTATTAACTAGCAATTTTTACAAATTATTTTAATTCTTATTTGTGTAAATTATTAATTATTAATTACTTTAATATTTTTATAGTCATTAATTGTTTTTTTTTTAATTTTAATCATTTCATTTATTAATTAGTAATTTTTAATTATTAGTTTATTATTTTTTATTTGTATTGTTTCAATATTTTTTTGAGGTTAAAAAATAAATTTTATGAGATAATGCAAATTGAACTCAACATTTCCAAATAGTATGTTCTTGGGGTAAAATAGTAAAATTAGTGAATTTTAGATGGTAAAGGGTTGATCAAACACAAACTTATGGATTCAGAGTCTCTAAAAAGTAGAAAAGCACCTATGCTTCTTTTCAGATTTCAGACAAAATATCTTTTTTAACTTTTCAGATCTGGAATTTCAGATTTATCAAACGCCACCTAAGTCTCCCCAACAGTCGGTGATGATTTAAGTGTTGGAATCCATTGATTTCCTCTACATGGTTGGTAGATACCTTAAACCAACATATTTCGATACTCTAGCTCCTTGTCTTAATAGACCTCAATTTCCATCCTAAATGATGATGGAAATTAATCATGGAGGTCTCATGAAGTTCTCAGCTCCATTTCGACATAAATGTAAAGTTTAAGATTTTGAAAGTTGTAACATGCACCAAACATATTGATCCTTTGATCTGATGGGCCGTACTCTGGCTAGATTGCCTTGACTCCTTCAATCTAGGGGTGGCAAATGGGTGGGTTGGGTAAGGGTTGAATACCAATCCACCCATATTGATCCACCAACCCACCATAACCCATCATCAATCCTTATTAAATGGTCATAACCCACCCTAACCCTAATCCATTGTAATCCACCCATATTGACCCACTTGACCCATCCATATCCATCCTTAACCACCCTCACCCATACTAACCCACCTACCCTTACTTATAAATAGAAAAATGGTTCGAGACGGCCCATATACCCAAAATATAAAATAACTTTTGAGAGAGTAATCTCTCTCAAGACTACCACCTCACAAAAACGAGTTAGGTCAACCCATATACCCAAAAACGCAAAAAATGTAGATAAATGCAGAAAATAGTAGAAAATTGCTGAAAATGAAAAAATTACTGAAAATAGAAAATTTAGAAAAATACAAAAAAAAAAAAACAAAAAATGCAAAAAATACTAAAAATTGTAGAGGTCATAAACAAGTACGTGTGTCGCTGACAATACATCCGACAGGATGCTTCGTAGGCTTAAAGAGGAAATGCGAGATAAGTAGTGACGTCATCCATGCCACATCGGTTTAAAAGGGTCACGAAAGGAAGTAGCATACGTGTATTATGAGAATCCTCAGATGAAAGAAAAGTTTGTCCTTGAGATATCTCATAAAACACATGGCGAAACCCTAGTAGTGTTCCCTTACAACTGACACCGGATTCAAGATTCCCTTTCCTAATGGGAATCAAACACTTTTGGCTCATTCCTTTTGGGACCTTAGGATCTCTCCCTATAAATAGGGGCCCAACTCATAATAAGATATTCATTTTATCATTTCATTCACCCTATCCTTCAGCCTACCTCTTGCTCCCAGCTTTCCTTTGTCTTTCAAGGAGACCCCCATAAATAGCCTTTCAAGGAGACTTCCTCCAATGGTCAATCGAGACCCAACGATCACCTTTCACCCCAGTCGCTCCCTCAGTATCCATTCTGGCTAGTCACCAATCCGCCAACCAGATCCCTGTCATCCCTAAACAACTTACAAGAACTAACCCTGCGCTTGCACAAACTAGCCTACCCACTGTTGAACAACCCTGAACCATGCCATAGACCAACTTGGTGACAAAAGCGCTACTTAGCCGTGATGAACTGAAAGAATATGTTTAGGGGCTGATGGTGGAAAACCAAAATAGAGCCCAAGCCTCACTTGTCCTGTAGAAACCCTATTTCGACCGGATCTTATATAAACCTTATCCCACTAGTTACGTCCCTCCTCAGTAGTGGCCGTAGTACGATGGGCAAAAGGGAAGCCCACAAGAGCATGTGAATAAGTTCAAGGATGTCCTAGGATCTTTTGATCTAGATGGAAATCTGAAAGTTAGGGAGTTCTCCAAGTCTTTGACCGAATTGGCCTACACCTGGTTTGTTAATCTGACTGGGTAGCATAAACTTGTAGGTAGAGCTGGCGAAGAGATTTTTGTCCAAGTGCTTCACCTTGGAGTGGAGAATGATGATGGTAGACCTACACAACCTAGAGTAGCTCGCAGGCAAGGACCTCTTAGCCTATGTGATGAGGTTCTAGAAGTTGACCCATTTAGTTTTCGATGAACATGTTACTCAGAAGAGTTTCGTAGAGCAGTGTGGGCAAGGCATGCAACCCACCTACAGGATAGGCATTGAGAACATAGAAGTTAAAACCTTTAGTCAACTACGGCGCGCATTGTCAAGAGTACCACATCCCAATCTACATCGACTTCAGGGTAGTATGGAAAAAATGAAGGCTTACACCGTTAATAGAAAGCCTCGAAACACTGGAGGGCCTAGGTAGGGGCCCTACTATCGCGGTGGAAACCAGAACAAAAGAAACATCATGTTGCCACCACCCCTCCTTTTGCCTGCACCAAAGAGTCATGATAATGAACAAGCTAGTAGAAGACTGTGTCATTAACTTGCCATCACCACTGGCAGGAGTTGAGCCAGACAAGGAAAGGTACAGAGGGAGGTGGTACAATTTTCACCAGTTGCCGCACCACAACTTGATGGATTGTTTCACACTTCGACGCTTGTTCAGGTAGAAAGTAAAGTTCGATGGCTTTGTCAAGAGAAAGCCAGCCCAGGTAGACATGAACCCCCACCCTGCACACACCCAGTAAGGGAGTATCAATGTGGTCAAAGTGCCGGGCCAAGATCACTTGGACATGTTGATACAAAGGTTCGAGCAGAGTGTGGAGTTGCAACAATTTTTCAATAAGTAGGGGGCTAGTGCATCGTCAAGGAGGCTCGCCATCAAGGCACTGGTAGAGACATTCAAAAGACCGTTGGAGCCCCATTGGTCTGACTGATAACATGTGGAGTTTACGTAGGATGACATGTTTTCCACCGATCCCCATCATAACGAGCCCTTATATATCACAACGAAGATAGGGGGTTATGAGATGTGATGATCGATGATTGACCAAGGGGGTTCTATGAATTTGATCTTTGTTCATACCTTGAAATTGATGGATATTCAAAATGAGATCATTAAAGGACTGCCTATGGAGATCATGGACTTTATCGACAATGCGTCTATCACAGAAGGATCCATCGAGTTGCTAGTTGCTATAGGGCCATTCACTATCACCAGGAGTTTCAAGTAATCTCAGGGAGAGTTGCATATCACACTCTGCTGGGGCATCCACTAATACATGGTTTGGCCTTGGTCCCATCAACGTACCATTAGTGCATCAAGGCGAAACACAGAGGACGTGTGGTGAGGATCCCAATGACTCGCATCCATTTCAATAATGCAGAGACTCACCTATAGGACACGATCTATTATACTGAGCTAGTCGATGAGGGTGAAACAAGGGTGAACAAGGTAGAAGGTGTGCAACTATCAAACCCTCTATCGTGCTGGAAAAGAAGAAAAGAATGAGATGCGTCCAAGTTACTGGTGACAACGGAAAAAGCTACTACACTATTGTGGAGGAGTACGAGGATGATGGCGTGCTTGTTTTCTATATATATGATGATAGGAGGCAGGAGTAAGGTGTCCATTCTCCAACATAGAGTTCATGTGGACATTGATGCATCGGTTGAATATCTATTATTGGTGAAGTGATGTCTTGTCTCAAGTTGATAGAGTGTTTGTCTTTGTTTATTGTTAAATGTTAACCCAAACCGGTCGAGTTCTCCAGTTGTGTGTAATGGCATCATAAAAAGAGTCATGAGGTGAGGGGTTGAACGTTGCCCTACATAATGAAAAGAATAGAAAAAATTTATCTCCAAATGAGGTTGGTCTAGTTTGTTGTAATTTCATTTGTCTCCGAAAGGTCTTAGGTGCAACCCTTTCAAAAGGCGCATGCTTGGTGTGCGCTTGATGCACCTTGCACCTCAGCCCAGGCATGTGCCTTTTGAAAATTTGATGCTTTTTTTGCTTTTATTGAAGGAGCCCTCGGACCCCCAAGAACCCATATTTGCTAATGTTTTTGATTCATTCATCCTAAATTCCTAATAAAATATCTTCTTAAAAAGCAATTAAAATTGTTATTTTTTGTGTAAGATCTAAGAATTTAAGACCCTAAGGACTTGTTGGGCTTGCCTCGAGGGGCGTGGCACAAAGGCAGCTCGTAGAATCAGGAATTTAATATGTTTAACATCACATTAGCTACTTGAAGTAATGCACAATTGAGATAAAAAAGAGATTGTGGGTTTTAAATTCTTGAAAATGTTTTATATGTTTGATTTTATATTTAAATTCTCATTTGATTATGCTTTACATGTCATGTTTATGTATTTTAATTTTAGATAATAGGTTTTTTACTATTTTAAAACATTTATTTTAAAATTTAAGTTTATAGTTTTTTATTAATATTATGTTTAATATTTTTATGATTTTTTTGCAAATTTTTTGAATTTTTTGGTACTCTTTGAAAATTTTGGCTTTTTTTTTTAAAATTTCTGACATTTTTTTAAATATTTGCACCTTGCTTAAAAAAGGCGTGTGCCTTACCTTGCGCCTTGTACCTTGGGTGCAAATTGACTCTTGCACCTTTTGTGTGCCTTGCACTTTTAAAACACTGGGTATTCCATACTCATACCTTCTCCATCTTGAAAGGTGTCTTTCCTTTTCAAAAAAAATTCATTTTGGAATCTAAATAACCACCAACTAATGATCAGAGATCCAACATGGCATGATTGATTGTAAGCAGTTGGGGAAAGTGTTCTTCCCAGTCATTGAACAATAGCCTAGAATCTTTGTTATTTTTTAATAAAATGCCGTATGGAATGATGGAAGACAATGATCTGAAGATGTTTTCATTTTGGGTTCAAGTTTTGTATCCATTTTCTATATCTGATCCTTGTATGGGGAAATGTCTTCTATTTACATATAAAAATTGTTGTATGCTACAAGAGGAATGGTGTGATGAATCTGAAGTCCAGATCATCCATCTAATTCTAGATTGTCCATTTGTTACTTCTCTCATTCATACCTTCACCATATCCTACCATGTAATAGATTTCTCACATAAAAGATACCCATTGAACTTTTTGCTTTGCTAAGTGATAGAAAACAGAAGGGGAGCGTGGCTTTTGACATTTGCTGGAGGACCCTTGCATTAAACTTGGCTAGTGAAAAGGGTAAGGTGTTGGGGGCAATTCTAGTCCTGGAACATCTGCTGCCATTTATATGGTGTATGCATGTTTATAGTTAGCTACATTTCTGGAAATGTATCTGGCATTACAACTCAACATCTAGAATGGGTAAGGGTAACATGTTTTCCATTTAAAATCCTTTGCATACTTCTAGTTATTTTGAATGTCCATGAATTTTGAGGAAAGATGATCAAGAGCTCTCTCTTTCTTTGGTGACCAGTTTACCCACCAAAGAAAAGATACTGTCAATTTTTGCCAATTTCATAAAAAAAAAAATTGCATGTATCTCTTTTCTAGACAAGTTTTGGTGTTTTATTTTGATGGATAAAGATTTGAAGAGACAATATAGTCCATGCTTAGACATATTGGGATCTATGCATAATGGGCATTTGTAGGCACCTTTGCTGCATATTTTAATACTCCAAGTTGCTGAAATCTCAATAGTACTGTAGATTATCACATATTTACTTGACACAACATCTATGACCCCATGAGAGAACACACAGATGATCAAGTTGAATATTTAAATTCCAATATTCCTTTTCTTTTAGTATTAGACACATGGTGAATTCGTGTGAATGGTTACTAAAGTTGTCATTAGAGACGATTATTACAACTGTCATTTACAACTGTCTCTTGAACTCATGTACATGTAATCCTCTACATATTTGACATGGAATAGAAGCTATTCATTTCTCTTCGAGCCAAAACCTTTATTCTTATATGGTATCAGAGCTATGGAAAGACTCTGTCTTTGATCGTTGTTTCTTTGAACGTCTGCGTCAATTTCTTTGGTTGGAGATCAATGGCGATGGACAACTTTAGCAAGGGGTGAAAAGTTTGCCTAACCAATGTCACCATTTTACCTTCACCCGTCTAATAAGCTGGGCACCATTCTTGTTTTGTGCCCTTTTAATAGGGGATAACTACCCTACCTGGAAATGAGCCATGATGAATGCACTCTAGGCCAAGAACAAAGTAGATTTCATCGATGGATCCACTGAGAAACTAGACTCTTCAAAAACTATTGAGTTATTGGCTTGGAAGAAATGCAATTCAGTGGTTATCTCTTGGATTTTCAATGCCCTGGCCCGAGAGCTGCACGAGAGCATTGCGTATGTGGAGAATGCTTGTGAGTTGATCTTGTTACAACAAGAAAACTTGCCAGTCTCTATCTATTACACCAAGATGAAAGCAAATTGGGATGAGCTTGCAACATACACAATGACTCCAATGTGTTCGTGTGGAGAAACAAGAAAGGAATTCTTGGCAAATAAGGAGAAAGAACATGTATATCAGTTTCTTCTTGGACTTAGTGATCGATTCAATATGATCAGATCAAGTATACTCGGCATGGATCCGCTGCCTAGCATTGGACGTGTTTACGCACTTGTCTCTCAAGAAGAGAAACACCAAGCACTGGCTAGCAATTAGATTCCTACCATTGAAGCAACAACACTACACGTAGCCAGTTCTTCTCATCCCAACAACAACAAGATTCTGAAAGAACGATTCAAAGTCCAATGCGAGCATTGCAAGAAACACAGACATTTTAAGGATCGATGCTATGAACTTGTGGGTTACCCTGCAAATTGGGAAGTAAAGAAGAAAAATGCGGGGAAGCAAGGTACCATCCTTAGTGAATGAGTTGATGGGTCTGGAAACTCTAAAACACTGGCATTAGTCCAAACTGTTGTAATAACTGAAACTTCATCACCAATTCTTGGTCTCAATCTTGGGCAATATCTTCAACTTCTGCATCTACTGAATGGAGAAAAGTCAAGAATCTCAACAAACTTTTCTGGTAAGCCTTCATAGTCTCACTGCATTTTGTCATCTAATTCTTGGCTTTTAGACAATAGAGCTTCGGATCATATGGATTTTGCCAAATTCAGCCACCAAACTATTCCTTCTCTTGAAGGGAGATCTTGACCAGTACAATTACCCAACGGAAATCTTCTCCCTGTCCATTCTCAAGGAGATGTTTCCATCACAGATGACTTTATCCTTAAGGATGTATTATTCATACCAGAATTTCGGTGTTAGCTCCTGTCAATCAATAAGATTACATCACAGCTAAATTGTGTTGTTATTTTCTTTCCCACATTTTGTATCTTACAGGACCTAACATCCAAGAAAGTAATTTGGGTGGGCGAGATGCTTGATGGCCTCTATCACTTTAGTGCGCCTGTGCCTTCATCACCAGTTGTTCTACATTCCAATCATGACTCCACTTCTAGCCTCTGGCATTCCAGATTTGGACATGCTTCATACAACAAATTGTCTTCAATTCCAGAATTACAGGTTATTGTACCTAGCAATAAATGTTGTGATGTTTGTATGCGGGCAAAGCAAACACACTTGCCATTTCCAATCAGTACCACTCATTCTAGGTTTCCTTTTGAACTCATACATTGTGATATATGGGGGGGTGTGGGGAGCTACAAAATGCCATCCCACACTAGTGCTCGTTATTTTCTTACAATAGTTGACGATTTTTCTCGAGCAACCTGGGTATATTTGTTGAAATGTAAATCTGATGCTTGTGCATTTATTGTTTTCTTCTTTGCAATTGTTGAAACCCAATATCATACCACTGTTAAATGCATGAGATCTGACAATGGAGCTAAGTTCACGTCTCGTTCAGTTCAAGCTTTCATGATGCAACATGGAATTCTGCACTACACTTCCTGTGTAGACACCCCTCAGCAAAACGATGTCGTAGATAGGAAGCACAAACATCTCTTAGAAATGACCAGAGCATTGAGATTTCAACCTGGGCTTCCCATCCAATTCTGGGGCGAATGCATATTGGTAGCTGCTTACCTAATCAATCAACTTCGCTCTTCGGTAATCCACGATAAAAGTCATTTTTAGATGCTTCACAACCGGACACCTTCTTATCAACATTTGCAAAACTTTGTGTGTTTGTGCTATGCAAGCACTTCTAAGCATGGTAGAGATAAGTTTGCCACTCATTCAAGACAATGTGTGTTTATCGGCTACCCACATGGTCAGAAGGGTTATCGACTATATGATCTGAACACCAAGCAAATTTTTGTTTCATGGGATGTGATTTTTTGTGAGTAAAGCTTCCCATTTCTATCTTCTAAGGTAGTTGATACAAGAAACTCATTGGTAATTCAAGTTCCAGCTTCTGATGACGTACTAGAATGCCCACTTGCATCCCCTAACTATGGGCCTAATATTGTCACTAATGATCCAACCATTAATAGGTCATGTGCTCTACTAATTACTCAAATTGATAATCAAATTTCTAGTGAACCAGGGTCTCACAATTCATATGATCCTGGGACCATCACCAATATACCTGTTCGGGTCCACAAACTACCATCTCATCTTAATGACTTCATTTGTCCTTCTCTCCAAACACGACCCACTTTTGGTCTAGCATACCCCATATCAAATTACCTCGCTACAAAAAAATATTTGGCTTCCCATACTTCTGAAATTATTGATGAGACCCTTGAACCCACTTCTTACATACATGCCCAACATCATGAGTGCCGGTGACAGGCTATGCAGGATGAATTACAATCTCTGGAGCAAACTTGTACATGGACTCTTAGTGACTTGCCACTAGGAAAGACACCCAGAGGTTGTAAATGGGTATACAAGATCAAGTGCTGATCTGATGGAAGCATTGAGCGCTACAAAGCTCGACTCATTGCAAAAGTTTACACCCAAACTGAGGGTGTGGACTACATTGACATCTATGCCCCGATGACTAAACTCGTAACTGTACACTGCCTATTAGCCTTGGCCATAGCTCAGGGTTGGTCCCTTCATCAGATGGATGTAAACAATGCATTCTTACATGGTACTCTACATGAAGATATCTATATGTTGCCACCCCAGGTCTTCTCTCTTCAAGTGATACATGTGTTTGCAAATTAGAAAAGAACATTTGTGGACTTAAACATGTTTCATGTAATTGGTTTGAAACCTTAGCGCATGCCCTCAAACAACGTGGATTTGTTCAATCCTCTGTTTACCGTTCACTCTTCACTTTGCGCCAATCCGAGAGTTTCATGGCTATCTTGGCATATGTGGATTATCTCCTAATTGCGGGTGATGATCCAGCCAACACCTCAGTACTCAAGAGCTATCTTTGTAGCTGCTTTCCTATAAAAGACATTGGGCCCCTAAGTTACTTTCTAGGAATTGAGGTTTCTCGTTCCAATGAAGGAATTTTTCTTAGTCAGTGAAAATACGCTCTTGACATCCTCAATTTTCATGATCTGGGCCTCACTCATTCCCAACCAATGCAACTGTTCAACGACAACAAAGCATTTCTCCACATAGCAGCCAACCCCATTTTTCATGAGCGCACCAAACATATCGAAATAGATTGCCATTATGTTAGACAACACCTTCAGTCCCTAGACATTACTACTGCTTACATTCCATCACATTTGCATGAAGGGATAAGAGATCCATCATATGGTTAGCCGAACCCTGTAGGTAGGTTGGACATAATTTCAAAAATTTCTCTCTCTTCCATGTGGGAATCACATTCATTATTTTAGAAACTGCATTTTCAAGGATCAATCTTGAACCCTAAACCGGACCAAATTTGAAACCAAAAGGTAGGAGAGGGATATACCTGATACAAAGTAGTAGTAACTCCCAATGAAGGTGTTCAAGCTCAAGGAGATCTCCAAAGAGTACTCCCACTAAAGATGACACAGTGTAGGGTGGAGCAGAATCAACAGGGTGGTCCTTCAGCAAGAACCTGATTCTTCACCAAGAAACTGATGAAGGGCATGTGAGCATGACTTCAGATCAGTTTTTCTCCAAAAACTGATATCAAGAACCTTTCTTGATCGTTCCTACAGGTGGAGATCGAATTGGCTATGGTGGCAACAGTAGGAGAAGGCAAGAGCAGAAGATGGCATCAGTCCAACTGGAATTGTCTTATCTCTTGAATCTGTAATCTGATAGGTGATCTGGGGTTCTCCCTCCTCCTCTATTTATAGCCTTAAAGAGAGGTTTTCCTAATCCCATTAGAAGTTTCCTAATCCAAATATTGTATTTGGATCTGGACTCTCTAAGAGATAAGGATAATCCCTTATCTTATTTGCAGATAAAGATCAACCGTCCTAATCTTATTAGGAGTTTCCTAATCCAAATCTTTATTTGTATTTGGACTCTCTGAGTGGATAGGGATAACTCCTTATCCTATCCGTTGATCTAAATCTCAGAACCGCCCCTTCTTTAATTAATAATATTAAATCAATTCGAATTGGGCTTTAGGCCGATTAAGTCTATGTGCTCTTTTATCATCCAAACTGCTACCCAGTTGGATATCCTTGTATGGCGTGAGACCCAAACATTGATATATGCATCAGTCACATGGGTTCAGTCCAGCCTCTGTTAAGAGGCTTGGCTGAATTTACTATAGGAAACAGTGAACCCTTGAGTCCATCACCATGGGCTCTTAATGGGCCCAACATTTACACTAAATGGTCCCTGGGTAAAGCCACCTTATAAAAACCCTAAAACTGTGGGCAGATGCAAGATTAGCCCATTAGGTATAACCCTCAATGGTTTTACACTTAACCTCTCAGCCCATAATGATCAAATACTGCCCGACAAGAGAGGACCTCTCCCTCAGCTGCAAGGTATAGTGCTGCACTCTCTACTCACATGGATCCCGGGAATTAAAATATTTTGCAAACATTTTAAAACCATAATATATATATATATATATATATATATATATGTATATGTATATTTCTATATAAATATATTTTGCAAAACAAATTTCAACGGTTGAAATCAACTGCTCGTAGTTTTGGTTTTCATCAGAGAGAGTACATTCCCGATCATTCACTTTGTCCAAAAAAGGGGCTGATTCTATCACTATGATCACCCACTCAGATGAATTCTCAGACTGTCCCAACATACCAAGGACTTGACCCCCTCTAAGGATCTCAATGCTTGGCATATCAAAGACACCCCAATCTGACACCTAGTGCAATATTATAATCGAGTCTAGAGGTTAGGTGTAACATTTCAGTTTTGCCCATCTATTTTCAAGGTCTAGGGCAATATTGGAATTCTAGTCCAGTTCAGGGTTTCAAGAAAAGCCACATTGGATGTACTTCAAGTCTCACCTTGGCAGCTGAGACAAGATACCCCAGCCAACTTGGCGGCACATCAGTGTTAGCCTTGGTAGGATAAATCTCCCTAGATCTATCCAACGACTGTGAAGATTCTAAACTAACACGAGTTTCATTGTGTCTAGTTTAAGGGTGTTACATAGAAATACACCATAATAACATGAATCAAATATGTACTTTATTCATTTACATTAAACGTCATAAGTTACATCATTCTGATTGGAGCTAAGGGCATAACACTGTCATTAGAGACTGTTATTACAGCTGTCATTTACAGCTGCCTCTTGAACTCATGTACATGTAATTAATCCTCTATATATTTGACATGGAATAGAAGGTAATCAATTCTCTTCGAGCCAAGTCTTGTTCTTATATTTAGAGCTGGCTACGTTTTACCAATAAAAGATGAAAAAGAGAGCAATTAAAAAGAATTAAGAGTTTTTGTCTACTACCCCTTAGAAACACTCATGAGTTTTGTTTTTCTTGCATCCAGGTCAATCAGAAGACGCTTCAAGTTTCCAGGAAATAGCATTTTAGTTTTGTATGGTGGACACCAATGTCTCACAATAATGCTGAGCAATTTTTGATCGACTAGTTTCCTTGAAAAAGAAGAGATCTATATGATGCCGGGAATTCCTGATCAATTTTCTTTGTCAATGAAATTCAAGTTGTACTAACATTGAGAATCTGATTAAAGTTGACTTGCATATATGAAAAACAGAGGAGCATCTCATTTGGGTCAACTGAAACATATCTTCAATTTCAGAGTTCAGTTTTCTAAATATTAGATGCATCTTATTTTGTGTCCAAGCATCTAGAAGTGTTTATGACTTATTACATGAATAAATTCCATTTTACCCAAAAAAACAAAAGAAAAAAGTTATGACACACGCATTCTCCACGAATTCTTGCCTGAAGTTCCTTCGGAGGAAATCATATACATAATCTACCACCACCCTCTTCAGCATACAAGAATCCTTACTAGCCCTGACCTCGCTGTGTTCTAACAAGTACACTACTCCAGAGCTTCTTGATTTTTCCAAGAATTGGATCTCTTCTTCTCCACCTCTGTCTGGGACTGCTGCAATTTTGTCATCCTGGTCAAGTCCTTCCAAATACTCCATTCTGATGAATGACTTGAGGTGCTCCATCAACAAATTCTCAAATTCTTCATTCCCTACTCTCCTGTCGCGATATCCATACCATGCTATGCATCTATACATCTTGTAACCTTTGGGTCCCACCCGCCTAAGTGAAAACCTTTCAGCAGCTGGGACTTTGTTCACTGCCAAGTATTTAACAGAGACAAAAACTAATACAGAGTGTATGGCTGGCAGGTTGGTGAGGAAGTGAGAAAATATAGCTGGAATTCCATGAGTCAGTTCTGTGTAGAGAAGCCCAACACCAGGAACTCTTACAATGCCAAGGTCAGAGCCCAGGTTGTTTAGGTATTGAGTTGATACCTTCTTCTCTACTTCAAAAGCATAGTGTTCTGACTGGACATAGTGCCAGACATACATTACAAAGAAGAGACCCCCAGCAAAGGAGAGAGGAAGATAACCACCTTTATCGAACTTATAGAGCACAGAAGAGAAGTAGAGGAGCCCAAAGGAACCAAAGACAAGAACAAAGAGGGTAATAAAATGAAGACTGGTTTGACATATTGTTAGTATTATCAAGATTAGAAGCGAAGTCGTAACCAGCATCACTGCATCAACAGCAATTCCTGTAGGTTTTAAGGAGGAAAAATTAATATCAGCTGATTCATGGAAATAACTGTGCATACGTGTTTATGAACACAACATCTCAAGGCTTTTACCATAAGCATTATCATTTTAGTGGTGTCCTTGAACGATGCAGTGACCACGACACAGGCAAACATAAGCAGAAAGTTTATCTCTGGAATGTAGACTTGTCCTTCATGCTTGTGAGAGGGGGACAACTCGGACACTAGGGAAGCAGCCCAAAGCCACTGACTACTTTACAATAGAAAAGGTTGCAGAGATCATGGTCTGACTTGCAATGACCAATGCTGTCACAGCAGTCACAAACATAGGCCAACACACTGAATCTGTCAATGGCAATCGAAGGGTTGTTTATCAGATACCAAGCTCAAATTGAAGCTTCAATACCTTGAGGCCCTGAAGATGGAAAGGAATTACCTGGAGTTGATTTATAGAAAGCATCTTGGACATCCTGTGGGAACTTGGACAAGTAAGCAGCTTGTCCAACATAATCATAGACCAAACATGGGTATACTAAGCCAGTAAACGCAATCTAAGGAGGAAACAATTCCAAAGGAAAATAAAATTATTTGTTAGTTTATCAGAAAAACAACTATCATTCATTGTAATCTATTCTTCACAAGGTAATGAAGGGATAGGATATCCATCACATGGACACCCAAAGATTGCGGAATAAGGGGCGAATTTCAAAAAATTTTTCTCTCCCTTCAACTGGGAATCGCATTCCTTATTTAGAAAATCATATTTTCAATGATCATTTTTGAACCATAAACTGAACCAGATCTGAACCAAAAGGAGTAGGAAGAGATTATACCTGATACGGAGAAAAAATATCTCTTAATGGAGGTGTTCACGCCCAAGGAAGGATCCAAAATCTGCTCCTACTGAAGATGGCACAGTGCAAGGTGGAGCGGAATCAGCAGTGTTCTTCCAAAAGAACTTGACTCTTCGCAAAAATCAACTCCAAAAGATTGGTATCAAGATAAAATTTTGATTTCTCCCAAGAACTGGAGATCGAACTGCTGAATGCGGCGGCTGTAGGAAGGAGGCGGCAAGAGAGTATTTGCAGGGTGCAGAATTCTCTCTTCTTGTGATCTCAACTCTGAAGACAAGAGTGTGTTGGTTGCATGTCTAAGAGCTGCCGCCCCCTCCT
The DNA here is from genome assembly GCF_056320005.1 of Nelumbo lutea. Lineage (NCBI taxonomy): Eukaryota > Viridiplantae > Streptophyta > Magnoliopsida > Proteales > Nelumbonaceae > Nelumbo > Nelumbo lutea. Next base: position 43,583,853 of record NC_142684.1, on the reverse strand, counting down.
CCTTTTATAATCTCAAAGGGATCAGCTCCTAATCCCATTAGGAGTTGCAAATCCAAATCATATTTGGATAAGAAGTCACTTTAAGTGATAAGGGATAACCCTTATCTTATCTGCAGATTAGATTAACCATCTCCTAATCTAATTAGGAGGCTTCCAAATCTAAATCTTATTTAGATCTTGGACTCTCTAAGTGGATAGGGTCTGGGCCCAATCTTATCAGCTGATCCATCTCAGAATTTGCCCCTTTAAGTGATTAATCAAATCAACACACTTCAAAATGGGCTTAAGGCCCATTTAAGGTTATGTATTCACTTAGCCTTCCAAACTACTGCCCAGTTGGGTTTTCTTGTATGGCATGTGACCCAAACATTGATCTACACATCAGTCACATGGGTTCTGCCCAGCCTTTGTCACAAGGCCTGACCGAATACACTGTTAAGGACAGTGCACCCCCTGAAACTCATCTTATGGGTTCTATGGGCCCAACACTTACCCTAAGTGGTCCCTGGGCCAAACCACCTTGTAACACTCAGGGACTGTGGGCAGATGCAAGATTAGCCCATCGGGTTTATCCTCAATGGTTTTACACTTAATCTCTCAGCCCATAATGATCATACAATGCCCGACAAGAGAGGACCTCTCCCTCGGCTACAAGGAACAGTGTTGCACTCTCTGCTTATATGGATCCCAGGAATTAAAACCTTTTGCAAATCATTTCGAAATCATAATATATATACTTTTATATCTCATATAAAATATATTTTGCAAAACAAATCTCAAATATTGAAATCAGCTGCCGGTAGTCTTGGTTTCCATCAGTGAGAGTGCATCTCCGATCATTACCTGTCAGTATGATCACCCACTCAGATGAATTCTCAGACTGTCCCAACATACCCAGGTTTTGACCCCCGCTAAGGATCTCACTGATTGGTATATCAAAGACAACCCAATCCGACACCTAGTGTAGTATCATAATCGAGTCTAGGGGTCGAGTGTAACTTTCCAGTTTTTTCCATCAATTTCCAAGGTCCAGGGCAATACTAGAAATCTGGTCCAGTTCATAGATTCAATTAATCATACACTGTATGTGCCTAGGGTCTCACCCTGGCAGCTGTGACAGGCCACCCCTACCGACTTGGTGGCACCAAAGTGTCAGCCTTGTCAGGATAGCTCTCCCCAGACTGACCCACTGACTATGAACATTCTAAACTAACACGGGTCTCATTAAGTGTCCAGTTTAAGGGTATTATACAGAAACATACCAAGGGAACATGAATCAAATATGCACTTTTATTCATTTATAATAAACTCATAAAGTACATCATCTTGATTGAAGCTAAGGGCATACAAAACTGTCTAACAGGTAATAGATATTGAGTGAATTCTAAATGAATTAAAAGGTTAAGTTACCAGAATTGATCTTACAGAGAAGTGTCTGAGATCTACAAACATTGCTTCTGTTCCTATTTCACCAGATTTGTGGAGCTAATGTTAATTGCAGTTTTATACAAAATCAATATAATCAGATTTTCAATAAAATTGTCTTTGGTGATCAAATAAAGTTGATCTTTTGCTTGATAGATCTCCAATGTTTGGTCCATATGTGAAAGCTGAAAATATGAATGTTTACCAGTCATACAGAGGACAACTCCTCCAAGAGATACCCAAGCTCATTTTGGGTCTCCATTGAAATATTGATATATGTACACAGGGTTGAAAGCTTTCAAGACTGATGAATCATGGCCGATCAAGTTGAATATTCCAACAATCCCAATGAACAAGTACCATATCAAGATTGCCGGTGCGAATGTGTATCCTACTTTGTGTGTCCCAAATCTTTGAATTGAGAACAAGATCACTAAGATGGCTATAGAAATACTCACCACGATGTCTGGAAGGAACTCATACAAAGAAAGATAAATTAGAGAATGACTAGAGACTAAATTATAGACTATATCAGAAGAAGGTTACTAATGGATATATGTGACCTGTGCTTATACTTGCATTTACTTTCCTCACTCCATCCACTGCTGATAGAACTGAAACAAAGTAAGACTTTCTCAAGTCAGAAAAAGAAAACCCAAATGAAATAGGAGTGGGCCAGCAGCTAGATATGGATTCTTCTAATTCAAAAACCTCTTCTTGACTCATATGAGGTCAATGTAAGGATCCATATCTCTACATGTGTTGGACCTTTTCATAGTAATTTTAGAAGTTGATACTAAGTTATGCATTAAAAGGTGTCTGATAAAAAAGAGATTCCTTTGCCACAAGGTAGGAGGCCATTGAGCTGAAACTTACCATGGCCAACATATGTTGGAGCCATTTGGTTGGGAATAAAACAGCCATCTGGAGGGTTTCTTGTTTACTAGATTTGTTAGTCATTTTGATAGTAAAGGGATCCTCTTTGATGCAATAATAGATAGAATTAGAGAGCTAGGGATGCAAATTGCTGTGAAATGTCCTCATGAGCACCCCGAAGATATACAGGTTGCAGTTTAGATTGGGGGTCCAACATACATGATAACTCTTTGGGCTTGTTTTACAAAGATTTACCCAATATCTAGTTTTGGACTCTTATGGGCCTCACTTAATTCATAACTGTCCAATATGGGATGAAGTACGTAGCGTTAGTCCGTTAATCACTAACAGTGGTTGTGGGTCCAATATTCACTACCCCAGAGTGACTGAACAGAATCAAGACTTAGGTAGCATTTGATAAATCTGAAATCTGAAATGTAGAATCTAAAATCTGAAAAGTTTAAAAAAAATTATTGGGATCTGAAATCTGAAAAGAAGTAGAAATACTTTTCCGCTTTTTAGAGGATCTGAAAAGATAAGATCAATTGAGTGGGAGTAGTTCTCCAACATCAGAAATTGTGAAGTTTACTATTTTATCTTTAGAAATAGACTGTTTGATAATATTATAAATAATAAAAAAATATTAAATAAAAATAGTATTCTATTAATAAACAAATTTTATATTTTTTGAAATAAATTATTATTTATTATTTAATTAAAAATGATATTTATTGATTTATTACTATTAACTAATAATAAAAAAAATATTTGAAATATTACTAATAAACATTTTATGAAATATTCTTATTACTATATAAATATTAATACTAAATATTATTATTTATTTAAATGAAGAGGATATTATTTGCAATTTTATAATAATTATTTAGTAATAATATATTTATTATTAGTAAATAATATTAAAAAAATATTAGTATTGTCATGATTAATAAATATATCATTATTGAATATAACAACAACAATAATAATAATAATAATAATAATAATAATAATAATAATAATAATAATAATGGTTTATTATTACTTTTAATAATAATAATATTATTATTATTATTAGCCACCTTGACAACAATGTTTTGTCTGTATGTGATTGTAACGTACAGAATAACTGTAACCCGTTTATTGGCTGCTAGAGTTCTACAATCTACAATCAAATCTCCTTCCATCATGTATCATGCATCACGAAAGCGTCACTGGTCCCAACCCAAGTCAAATAACTAAGTATCAAAATTTATGGATAAGATATTAGTAGGTGAATGTATTGTCAAGAAAATTGAAAAACAAGAACGCAAAAGATATTTTAGAGATTGAGTCTGAGATTTCCTTCCAATTCAAAAGTGTTTGTTAGCAGCTCCCAACTTATAAGCAGAAAGCTTCATCTCCTCCTCTCCTTGTTGGTTGCTTGGTATTGCACTTACCTTCACATATCTACATATCAACGAGTACATAGCAAAAGTTCCACCTAATGATGGTTTGCGGATGATAGTAACAGTAAAAAAACAGTAAAATATATAACAGAAAAGAGAGAAAAGAGATTAGTAGATCGAGAGAAAAATTCTGTAGATGTATTCTGTTGTTTTTCTCATATATTCGAATCAATACAGAAGAGGGGATTTTATAATAGATGGAGTCAATGAAGGTGAACCGACTTATATTGAACGAAGACTATCATTAACTCACCTTGGGAGCAGAATCGACTAACTTTGGAATTACCTGACTTTGTAAAATGCAACGACGCACATTGGAATGTAGCAAACTTTAAAGAAAGCTTTTGTGTTCTTCGAGAAAACTGATTCAATGATTTTGGGAAATGTGAAGCAACTTTCAATACTCCTCCTTGGTGCACATTTCAGCAATTTCAATCATATCTCGTAAAACTTCGAACTTGCCTTTTGGTAGAGCCTTTGTGAATATGTCAGCTAACTGTTCTTCAGTTTTGCAATGTCTAAGTTCTATTTCTTTTTTTTCCTTCAGCTTCTCTGATAAAGTGATATTTGATGTCAATGTGTTTGGTTCTGCTATGAAATATGAGATTCTTTGCCATTGCAATAGTTGATTTACTATCGCAGTAGATTTTAGTAGCACCAATTTGTGGTTCTCCTATGTCATCAAATATCCTTTTGAGACATATAGTTTGGCTCGTTGTTATTGCTGTTGCAATATATTCTGCTTCAGCTGATGATTGGGCAACTGTTGCTTGCTTCTTTGAAGTCCAAAAAAATATCCCTGATCCAATTGTGAAAGCATAGCCAAATGTACTTTTCATGTCATCTACCGAACCTGCCCAGTCACTGTCTGTGTAGCCAATAAGCTTAGAGTCATGTGTGACTCTGTACCAAATTCCATAGCTCTTTGTACCTTGCAAATACCTTAGTATTCTTTTAGCTGCTCCATGGTGGACTTGACTTGGATTATGCATGAATCTTGATAGTAAACTAACTGTATACATGATGTCTGGTCTTGTAGTAGTTAAATAGAGAAGACTTCCAATCATACTCTGAAATTGTGATTCATTTGCCTTTGGTGAGCCATCTTCCTTTTTGAATGTTTTAGTGTTGTTTAATGGGGTGGAGATTATTTTGCACCCCTCCATTTTGAATTTCTTCAAAAGAGTTTCTGTATACTTCTTTTGTGAGATGAATGTCCATTCTTTTTCTTGAGTTATTTCAATTCCAAGAAAGTAGTGTATTAGGCCCAAATCAGTCATCTCAAATATCTTCATCATGTCTTCTTTAAACTTCTTGACCATATTCTCATTATTTCCTGTACAAATGAGATCATCAACATATAAAGAAACAATGAGAGTGTCATTTGTACCTTGAGTCTTGATGTAGAGTATTGGCTCACTATAGCTCCTCTTGAATCCTTACTCTAAGAAGTAATTGTCGATTCTGCTATACTAAGCTCGTGGAGCTTGTTTTAAGCCATATAATGCTTTCTTTAATCTGAGAACTTTGTCTTCTTGTCCTTGCACTACGAACCTTTGAGGTTGCTCCACATAGATTTTCTCCTTAAGATAGCCATTGAGGAATGCTGATTTTATATCAAGTTGAAAAGTTTTCCATTTCTTCTATGCAACTAGTGCCATCAATGCCCTGATTGTGTCAAGGCAACTGGAGCAAATGTCTCATTGTAGTCGATACCATATTGTTGAGTATCCTTTGGCAACTAGCATTGCTTTAAGCTTCTAGATTGAGCCATCTGAGTTAAGCTTTGTCTTGTAGACCCACTTAACTCCAGTAGTGTCTTTGTCTTGTGGACGATCCACAATCTCCCAAGTCTCATTTTTCTTGATCATTTTTATCTCTTTATTCATAGCTTTTCTCCATTTTTCTTCCTTAAAAGATTCTTCAAAGCTTTTTGGTTCTATGATCATCAAGTTGCATGTTTCATATATTTCCGTTAAGGATTTAGTTCGCCTTGGTGGTGAGTCCGGAGTAGATAGTGAAGCTTGTTCCAGTTCCGATTGTGTTAGCGAACTGATTTGATCACGATCTTCTTCAATTCTTTGACTTGGTAATAGAGGCAAGTTGATAGTCTTTCTTTCAACTTCTTTTGTCTCCCAATTGTATGTAGCATTCTCATCGAAGCTTATGTCTCGACTAATTATGAGTTTTTCTTTCCTTAAGCTATAGACTCGATAGCCTTTTGATTGAGTGCTATAGCATAAGAAAATTCATTTCTCAGTCTTTTCATCTAGTTTGCCTCTTTTCTCTTGTGGGATGTGTGTAGCATATCCATTCGAAAATTCTGAGATGCTTTGCTGATGGCTTGTGCCCACTCCAAGGTTCAATTGGTGTCCTATCTTGCACAGCTTTAGTAGGACATCTGTTGAGCAAATAGATAGCAGTACTTACTGCCTTTGCCCAGAAATTTTTGGGAAGACCCTTTTCCATGAGCATGGCTCTTGCAGTCTCCACAACTATTCTATTTTTTCTTTCAGATACTCCATTATGTTCTGAAGTGTATCCGACTGTAAGTTGATGCTCCATGCCTTCATCTTCACATAACTTGTTGAATACATTAGAAGTATATTTTGCCTCAATCACTTCTTATGGTCTTGATGTTGTGACCACTTTGCTTCTCGACATGGGCTTTGAATTTCTTAAAAATATAAAAAACCTATGATTTTTCTCGCAAGAAATAAACCCATGTCATTCTAGTATAATCATCAATGAAGAGAATGAAATACCTGTTTTGATTATTTGATGGAGTACGCATTAGACTACAAACATCTGTATGAATTAACTCTAGTGGCTCTTTGGCTCTCCAAGCTTTGCCGGATGGGAAGGGGTGTCGATGTTGTTTTTTGAGCATACACCCTTCACAGACATTGTTGAACTCCTTGATAGCTGGTAGGTCACGCATCATGTTCTTCTACTGAAAAATCTTTAATCCATGGAAGTTAAAGTGTCCGAATCTTTTATTCAATAGCCACGACTCGTCCACTTGTGCTTGCATTGAAATATAACTTGCATCTCTCCATTGAATGGGAAAGCATTTGTTTCAGTCATTTTTGTTTTTGCAATTTCAGGGGACTTGTCTTGCTTGTCATAGATTGTGCAAGAGTTTCCCTCAAAATGTAAAGAGTAACATTTTTCAATCATTTGGCCCACATTGAGTAGATTTTGGTCAATGTTGGGAATTAAAAGTACATCATTTATGTATTTCTTCCCTTGTTTGGTGTCAATAACAATAATGCCTTTGCCGGTTGCTTCCATAAAATCGCCATTACCAATTTTGACTTTTGTCTTGATTTTATCAAGACTATGAAAGATGCTTTCATTTTTAGTCATGTGGTTACTGCACCCACTATCAAGATACCAAGTATCATTTTTTTCTTCTATTGCAAAATGACAAGCATAAAAGAGGTTATTTTCCTCATTTTTCTTTTCTGAGAAATTAGCTTGATGTGTATTCTTGAATCTACAAACTTTTTCAACATGGCCAATTTTTTTACAATTATGGCACAGTGGTTTTCCTTTAAACCAGCAATCTTTCTTCAAGTGATTTCTCTTTTGCAAATACCACATGAAGAATACTTGTCATTATTTTCTTTTGGTTTTCCTTGTGATTTTCTCCCATCAACTTTTGGTTTATGAGACTGCAAATTAACTTTAGACTGAAAGGCACTTTCAACCGAATTTTCATTCTGCCTATCACGCCTATTTTCATGTCTCGAAAGAGCCCATTAATTCAGTTGGTGATAGTGTTTCTAGATCTTTTGTTTTTTCTATCACCAAAATTATTACATCATATCTCTCTGTGCAAGAGATTAGAATTTTTTTGATTATTTTCTTGTTAGAAATAGTCTCTCCATAAGCTCTCATTTGATTTACTATTTATTTTACTCTAGAATAGTAATCCTTTGCAGTTTCATTACCCTTCATCTTAAGATTTTCAAAATCCCTTCTAAACTTCTGCAATTTAATAATGTGTATCTTGATAGATTCTTGAAACTCCTCCTATAGTGTATCCCATGCTTCTTTTGCAGTTGATGCGCCCATAATTCGAGAAATATCTCCTCAGCCATTGCTTGCTGCAAGCAGAATAGTGCTTAACAATCCTTTTGTTGATTCTCTTCATAGATCTTCTTTTGATTTGCTGAAAGAGTAGAGATATCTTCATCATTCCTCAACGATTCTCCATAAACTTTGTGACCGAAAATATGTTTTCATTTTGATGGGCCAGAAGTCATAGTTTTCTCCATTGAAGGTTGGAAGAAAAAGGGTGGAACGATTGGCTTCTGCACACATACTATTTAGAAGAAATCTTGCCCAAGAGATTGATCGAACGAGCTCTAATACCACTGATGGTTTGTTTCTATAGATGTATTCTGTTGTTTCTCTCATATATCAGAATCAGTACAAAAGAGAGGATTTTATAATAGATGGAGTCGGTGAAGGTGAATCCTCTTACATTGAATGAAGACTGTCATTAACTCACCTTGGGAGCAGAATCCACTAACTACCTCACTTTGAAAAATACAACGACGCACATTGGAATGTAGCAAACTTTAAAGAGAGCTTTAGTGTTTTTCGAGAAAACTGATTTTTTGGGAAATGTGAAGCAACTTTCAATACCTAATAACAGTTGATGAAATTAATAAGAACAAAAACCGAGTCTTCTCAAACAGAGGTGAATTTTTCACTTGGCCAGAAATAATCTATTAATTAGAAAGCTTTTCACTCGTTATTACCGTCTCCGTTGTCGTTGGCTTGGAGAACTATGGCAACATATTTGAAGAGGGGGAAGAGAGTGAGGCTGTATTAGATGATGAGTGACAGAGCCCCGATTATATGGTTGTGAGTTGAGGTTTGATCGGTGAAGGTTCTCTCAAATACATACAACGGAGATGTTCCGATGTCGCCGAAAACAATTCCGATGCTCTGGAACGCCAGCTTCATTGCAGCAGCCATAGATGCTGCCTGTACGTGAGAGTGAAGCAAGAAAGAGAAGCGGCTCAGAAACTGTTGATTATATATATATATATATATATATATATATATATATAATCTCAAACAGCAAAGCCCAACTTCAAAAAATAAATAACATGATCAAATAACCATGAACCTGAAAGTATTCATCAGAAGTAGAAAAATGAACTGAAATATTATAGACATATATTTCTTTAATTTTTATCTTGCTTGCTAAAGTTCAGACCTTGGTTAGCTTGGTTGCGGTAGACATTCCATAGACCTTAGAGACCTCTTGATCAAGTGAGTCGAGCCTTTGAAAGAGTTTCTGTCGTTTGGATTGGTTTTGGGTAGTTTCCACATCCATTTTCTCTTCTTTGTTATCTACCAAAACAATATTCTTGATCTCCTTTTCCTCCTCCCTCTCCACCATCTCTACCACATTGATGACTGCGTCGTCGTTACAGACTTCTTTTTCCATGGCTACCAGGCAAAGAAGTCCAGACACAACTCCTCAACTCTCAAGAGCTCCCTCCCTCTTACAGTCTTAACTGTTACTTTGCCAAGAAGTGAGGAACCTCTTCCGTTTTTATGAGCCCTCCCAGAGACGTACCGAGTTCATGGGTCAGCTTGTTCACTTGCTCTGAAAACTTTTCAAAATGGGCGAGCTTAAAAATAAATGTCTAAAACTCACAAGTGAGCTTTTATTTTCAAAATACAATTTGCATGACCAAATTGCCCCTGACTGGTGAATTAAATAAAAAAAAGCTCATTTAGGGTTTCTCTCTCATTTTGCCGATCTTCTGTCGCTCAGAACTTCCAGCCCTCAACTCTCTCTCTCTCTTCGCTCTCAAATCTATGCTTTTCTTCCCAAATCAGCAGAGAAGAATAGAAAGGAAGGATTTTTCTTCTTTCTCTTTTATTTATATATATTTTTTGTTTCTTTAGGAATTGTAATATATTGGAGGTGATTTAGATCTTGATTTTGGAGGAGATTAGATTGCTTTCTTCAAAATTTCAGGTCGTAAATACAAAAAAAAAAAAAAATTATTCACCGTTCTGTTTTGACTTCAATGGCATGGCCTGGTTGAAGTGAGGTCTTAAAAAGACAGCAGAACCCAGACCCCAGGAAATCCAATCCAATCCAAAACCCTTCTCAGAAATCATAATAAAATAAAGAGCAAATCAACCTAATTAACAGAAGAAATCAAGCTTCGGTGCCACAAAACTCTGAAGGAGAAAAGAAGGAAGAGGAACAAGGGCAAATAATTTCTTAGATTAGACACATTTTGAAAAGTTACAGTGAGTTTAAGAGAAATGCTAAAAAGTTACGGCGCATTTTAAACAATTTCTAAAAATCAATGAAAAATGTGACCTTTGATCACTTTTAACACGTGGCAATACCTCATTGGTTAACACGTGGCAATACCTCGTTGACAAGTGAACCTGCTCTGCCAGTTAATGACCTGTATGAATGCTCAGTTTGTCCTATTCCAGTTTTCTAATTTGCTTTTTGCTTTCTTTTTTTGGTAGTAGTCTTGCTTTTGCTTACTCGGGTTACACTTTTTTTTTTTTTGATAACTATTACTCCGTTTAGACCAAATAAAGTGTTTCATGTCACGGTACCCTCCTGGCTGGAAACTACAAAAAATTACCGAGATGACTCAGAGAGCTGAGAACCGTTGGATTGGTGCCTTGGTGGGACATAATTTTGGGCGAGACTCGTGAGATGAGAAGGGAATGGGTGGGGGATGACGTTTGTTTGGGGTAGGGAATGACGCTTGAACCTTAACATCCGTTTGGCCATGAGAAAATGAGAAAAAAAACAAAAATATCGATTTTGCCCCCCTCCTAAGCTCCCCTCCCCCATGTTTTGCTTAAAAGTGGGGTAAATTATAAAGACACTTTTGCCCTGTTCACATTTTGGTAAGTCATTTATCCAGGTAAATGCACTTATTTAGGTAAGTGTTTCACAGGAAAGACTTATCCGGGTAAGTGCATTTACCAATGCTCTTTTATTTCCGATGTAAATAAGGTAATTCCATATTAAAAGGGATATTTTTGTTCCATCCAAGTATATACAGCTTTTCCCTAGATGGGAAAGTTAATTTACCCACCTAGGAGATGGGTATCACTTATTTGATCGTGTTAATCAAAAGAAAATGAAAAAAAAAAAACAAAATATCGATTTTTCCCCCCTCCCCCATGTTTTGCTTAAAAGTTGGGTAAATTACAAAGAAACTTTTGCCCCATTCGCTTTTTGGTAAGTCACTTACCCATGTTCTTTTATTTCCCATGTAAATAATGCAATGACCATCTTAGTTATAAAAATTCTATATTAAAAGGGACATTTGTTTCCCATCCAAGTATTGACAATTTTCTCCTATATGGGAAAGTTAATTTACCCACCTAGGAGAACCCAGGAAAATAAACTTTCACTGATCCCCATATAAATATGAAAAATGAACATGGGTTTCTTAGTCAATGGGAATCAAAATCCCCTTGACCAACTTTCCCCCTCTTAAAAAAAAAAAAAAAAGAATGCCCTCGGCGACAAAAACCCCCTATAATTTAATTTTCAATAAAGATCCTCCCGAACTTTAGCTGTTAGATAAAAACTTTCATCAATTAGTGTTCGGTCAGCATGTAAAGCAACCTAGGGACTCCAGCAAGTTTCATAGAGATAGAGACAACAAAAGTTGTATGCACAAGAACCAAATATACATCCATCCAACATAATTGAATTGTATTTTTTAAATTATATTTTTTATTTAAACTGTCAGTATTAAGCAGGTATTAATGTGATGAATAAAAAAAATATAAATACAAAAAGTGTGAGAATTAACCTTTCTTTCTAACCAATTGCCAGTGTCCATTCTCTCTAGCCAAATATAGTTTCTCAAGTTGCAACTCAGTAAGTAATTAAAATATTTAATTCCATAACCTCTAACTAAATATAGTCAGGCTAACAAGGTAGCCCACCATGTAGCCAAATGGGATACTAGCATGGTTTTGAAAATTGGATTGAATCAGACAATCTGACCAATTGACCCGGGAACTAGTAAGGCAATCGGTTCTATTCGACCTGGAAATTGGTCCCCAAAATGGTTTTGTGTCCAATCTAGTTTTTAAAACCTTGATTACTGGTTTTGCTTTGCTTTTGAGCATTCCTCTGTTATTCCTCCATGTTTGCTATGATCTGAGATTTTGATGTATCCCTTAAGGGCCTCTTTTTTCACTTTTAAAGCCAATTTTGCTAGCATTTGGTTATGATGCTGTTTTACATTAATATTTTGTGAAAAAGTATTACATTAATATTTTAAAGCCAATTTTGCTAGCATAAAACTCCTTTTTGGACAAGTGTTACATTAATATCTTGTGAAAAAGTATCACCAATAAAATAGATGTAAAACTCCATCTTTTTCTCCATTAGTATAAAACTCCCTACTCACACCTCCTCAGCCACTGCAGTGGTCATATATCACTGATGGAAAATCACCACCATAAAACGGCTTGATCTATAAGATTTTTTGGTACCGGATCTGAGGAAGGGATGCCTACTAGTCCTTGTCAAATTTTTACGATCTGGTTACTAGTGTTTTCTCATCACTTCTTCTAGATTTTTGGATGTAGATTGAGTTCTTCTTTTACGAGATGTTGATATGTTTTGGTGATTTGGAGCAAAACAGAATGTGGATTGTGAGTGTCGAAAAACGACTAACTTTGCCACTTGGGCTGGAAATGGAGTCGCCAGCCATCATTTATGAAATTGGAGGTGATGGGACCTTCGAGAGTGATTTTCAAAATGCTTTGTTTTAATAGTGACTCCGAAACCAAGGGACTGGTCCAACCAGTCTGGGTAAGACTCGGATGGGAGATGGAAGGGGTTAGGCACCCCTCTCCCAGGTCCAATATGTGGGGCTTACATAGGATTCCAAACAAACACAATCACAAATGCATACTTTTTTAAATGACTAAAAAAATAATAAGGCAAAGAAAATAGAGAACAAAACATCAAAAGAGAATTCCCCCCAAATTAGTAAATTAGTTTTATTTTATTTTTATATTTGTATATTTTTATTTATATTTCTTTTTTTACTTTTTTTGTTATTTTCTTATGGAACCCTATTTATTTATTTATTATTTTATTCTCTTTTTTGAATCTTTTATATTTTCTTTGTTTATATTTTTTTACTTTTCCATTTTCCTTATTTTTTTTAGTTTTATATTTTTTACTGTTTATTAGTAGCTTATTCTTTCTCCTATTACTTAAGTACGGCTGAATCGATTTTATTGACCTCTCCATTTCACTCCTTTTTGCCTAATTTATTTATTTTATTGTTTGATTTTTGTTATTCTTTTTTATGTAATTAAGTTAATTTATCATCCCAGCCTTATCATTCTTCCCTATTAAGCATCTAAAAAAATAAAAGATCCCCTTTGCCCTCATATTTCTTTCCTGTCATCATCTTAAACTAGTGAATGACCCTGTACTAAGAATGGGAATCAATAATGTTAAATTTACATTATGGAATAAATCATGTTAAATTTATATTTATTAATATTTTAAATAATTATTAAAATTTCAAGAGATAGCTTTTCCATAATTATTAGAATATGGATAGTTTTCTTTTGTGATGATACATAGAGGGTTAATGATTAATTGAGATTGATAGAGTATAGGCAGAAGTGGTTGTGGATAAACCACATTTGCATTTTTTACATTTTTTTAGGAATGGATTGATGATGGTGGTAGTGGGTTATGGGCTTTGGTAGCAACTTCTTCAAAAATGCTACATGTCTAACTTTCCAGAAAAAATGAGAAGGCCATGTGTCTAAATGGTGGGGGGTTGTAGCTTGGTAGGGGGTTGTGGGCTTTAGCAGGATTTTTTCATAAATTGCCACATGTCTAACTTTCTAGAAAATGAGATGCTCATTTATCTGAATGGTGGTAGTGGGCTATGGGTTTTAACAACTTCTAAGAAAATATCATGTATCCAAATTTCCAAAAAAAATAAAAAATCCACGTGTCTAAATGATGGGGCTGTAGCCTGAAAAACTTCTTTTAATATATATATATATTAGATTTCTCTCTCTTTCTTTTTCTTTGTTTTTATTTTATTTCTTATTTTAGTTGAAACCCCATTTCTGGTAGCAATCTCATGGGTTAACTTTGGTTTTTGGAGCCCAACAGCATAGGCAATTCATCTATTCACATTCATGCTTTGGTTTTTATTAAAAATAAAATAATATGTAATTACTCATTTACCCATTCTCATGGTAACGTGGCATTTCCAGAAATTCTCGCAACATCATAGACTATTGGCCCCCAACAGCTAAAGTTTTTTCCAACCTCATTGCTTGCGGGAGAATCACAGTTACGGTCTCTTCTCACCCTGATAATAACATGGTTAGTAGAATCCAGGACCTCCCCTCTCAGCACCGAAAGACTAAACAGAAAAAAAAATAAAAAAAATTGTAATTTAAATAAACTTACTCAATGTTGAAACAGACGTATCTAGATTCCTCAAGAAAAAAAATTGTAATTTAAATAAACTTACTTAATGTTGAAACAGAAGTATCTAGATTCCTCAAGTCAATGCCCGCGAAACCAGACGATCTCCACACTTAATCCATTCATAGTAAACACAGAAAACATACTATGGGCAGGTAAAATGGAGCTCACCTGAAATGCGTTGTAGCCTAAGATCGGTTGCTGCAACAGAGATTGTGAGTTTCTTGGGTTTGGATCACTCTCTCAAACTCTCATAATCATCCAAACTAATAACTCGGTTTTGCTGAGCCACTAAGAAAGAGAAATAGAGGGTTTAGCAACGTTTGTCGCTGCTATTCTCAAGCAGTCATAGCTAAGTTGGGATTTCATCCTAAATTGAACTGATGTCGAAGGAGATTTCGTTGAACTCAACTTCAAATTCTCAAGTTCCAAGCAATGGCAGAGGATGATCTCGAGATGGACAGAAATGAAGTGGGCTCTCCATCGAATTCTTTTACTCAGTGATGGAACTTCCACTGTTGGAGAAAAATGGGGTCACTGTAACTTTGGAGGAGAAGCTTTGAAGCGCATCTGAAGACACTGTCTTTAGAACGTTATTTGCCCCCACTCAGTTTTGGTGAGTTTGCTGTTGGGTTACAGGAAAATTCGTTCCTAGGATACAACAGAGCATTGGGCGAGAATCTGCAACCAGCAAAGTTGAAGAGTCTCCAAAGAAACCTTCTATGAGACTATAGTAAACCGGACTGAGAAAGAGAGAGAGAGTGAATTTCGAAATTACGTGTTTTGGAGTCTGATTCATGCTCCTTAAATAATTTGTGAAGAGGTATGAAGAAAAGGTAGGTACTAGTTTAGAGAAGGCACCTTGAACAGTCACAATTTCAAACATTGTGACTGTTTAAAAAGTAGTTAACAGTTAGTGACTGTTAATTTTGAATTGTGCCTCTTGATCACACCCGATCGAATCATGACCATTGATCTCATCAACGGTGATCAACGGTCAATAACGCACCAAAACCAAAGCCACTCATCGCGAGCCACGCGGGTGCAAGCAAAGTGCACCTCTAAAGCGCCGCACATACGCGCGCACACGAGTGCGCGTGCGTTGCTCGGTATCGAATCCCCATACTCTCTTCTACTAATTCTAAGGAGTGTAAATCAACTCCTATTGAAATACTGAAAACAAAACTTACAATTTTCCAATGTGGGACAAGTTCAAAATTGGGTTTTGTTAGAGAAAAACTGATTTTTCAATCAAGTGTGTAGGTGCAATTTCTTATGTAATTGACCAATCAAATCCATTGGATTTAATCTCTTATGAGATTAAAATCTAATAATTCCCTATATTGATTGATCAATTACATAGTTCTTTTTCAATACAAACTACTATGACATAGGAAGAACAAATCCTTCTGGTTGTTCCATGTAAACCTCTTCATTTAAATCACCATTTAAGAAAGCGGTTTTAACATCCATTTGGTGAACAGATAAGTGATTAATGGATGCTAATGCTATGAGTGTTCTAATACTAGTTGTTCTAGCCATTGGTGCATAGGTGTCAAAGTAATCAATCCCTTCCTTTTGACTAAATCCTTTGGCTACCAATCTAGCCTTAAAAGTTTGTATAATTCCATCAGTGTTGTATTTTCTTCTAAACACCCATTTACATTTTATTGGTTTTGATTCTAGAGGCAGGTCTAATAGTAACCATATGTTATTTGACATTATTGAATCCATTTCATCATTTATAGTTTCCTTCCAAAAGGCAGCATCTCTAGAGGTCATAGCCTCACTGTAGGTTTTTGGATCATTTTCAATGTTTAGGACAATATGTATCTTATTTAAAATCTTCTTTCTGAGTTTCTCTGTCATTTTCTATGTGTTCATTTTCTGTAGATTCAGAACACAATTTATTTTCAAAGATTTCAACATCTCTAATTTCAATTATTATATTGGACTCTAAGTCTAGAAGCCTATAGGCCTTGCTATGTTCTGCATATCCAACAAACATACTTTTCTTAGCTCTGAGTCCTAATTTGGTTCTTTTAGGATCTGGAACTTTATAATATGCTAAGCACCCCCACACTTTTAGATAAGCTAAATTAGGCTTTCTTCTTGTCCATAATTCATATGGGCATTTGTTATTAACTCTAGAAACAATTCTGTTATATAAATGACAGGCTGTTAGGAGTGCTTCCCCCCAAAAGTTTAAGGGTGCATTAGCTTTTAACAACATGTAGTTTATTATTTCTGTAAGTGTTTTATTTTTCCTTTCAATCAGGCCATTCTATTAAGGGGTATAGGGAGCAGAACACTGATGTATTATTCTAAATTCTTCATAGAAAGAATTAAACTCATTTTTAAAGTATTCAGCACCCCTATCACTTCTAAGGATTTTAATTTTCTTTTCTAGTTGATTTTCAACTTTAGTCTTATATAGTTTAAACATGTCAAAGGCTTCATCCTTAGTTCTCATAAGGTAGACATAGGTGTACCTAGAAAAGTCATCTATAAATGTTATGAAGTATCTCTTACCTCCTCTAGTTAATACACCATTAAGTTCACAGATGTCAGAATGAATTAGTTCTAGAAGTTGAGAATTTCTCTCAACACTAGGGAAATGTTTGTTAGCCATTTTAGATTTTACACATATTTCACATTTTTTAGTTGATTCATTAATATAAGCAATTATACCAAGTTTGTTCATATTCTTTATGGATTTAAAATTCAAGTGTGCTAATATGTCATGCTATAAAGAGAAAGAATCAACAATATAAGCATAAATTTTTTATTCATTAATACTTAATTTGAACATACCATTACAACCATATCCCTTTCAAACAAACATGGAGAAAATTCAGGAGAGTCAATGTCTTTCCGGAGGTGAAGTTCAACTCTATGCTGCCTCTTCCAGCAACTTTGGCACATGTTTGGTTTCCCATCTGTACCTCCTGGCCATCAGTCACTTTTTCATATGTCTTGAACAAGGACTTGTCTTTGCAAACATGGACTGTGGCGCCTGAATCAAACCACCATCCAGAGGACGATTTTGCCATGTTGACTTCAGTAATCATGGCCACTAGATTGTCTTCTACCATGTTTGTAGACTTGGTTCCGCCTTTGCGATGTCGGCATACTCGAGCATAATGCCCCTTCTTTCTACAAACATAGCAGGATCCTTTCTTATTGTTGCTCTTCTTGAAGTTCCCATCCTTCTTCTTTACTTGTAATGCAGGGTTAGTCTTCTTCGATCCGTTTTCCACAAAATTGACCTTAGAGTTTAGCATACCGACCAGGGTCTTATCCCTACTGTCTCTAAATCGAGACTCTTCTTCTATACGAAGGTGTTGCTGAATTTGCTCCAAGGTAAGTTCTTCAGCCTTGTGCAGAAACTTCTTCCTATAATCCTTCCAAGAGGGTGGAAGTTTGGCAATGATTGCTTCCACTTGGAAAGATTCAGGAAGGATGATGTTAAGGGATCGAATTTTATTGACTATCACCTATAGTTCATGAACTTGCTCTAGTATGAGTTTATGGTCGTTCATGGTGAAGTCAAATTATTCTGCAATAAGATACTTATTCGTACCTGCTTCTTGCACATTGTATTTGAATTCTAGGGCCTTCCAGATTTCTTTTGGAGATATAAGTTCCTTGTAGAAGTTGTAGATTCAGTCTGATAAGGCATTCAGTATGTGTCCTCGGCACAGAAGTGAGTCATCTTCTTGTTTTGCTCTTTCCTTTAGTTTTTCTAAGTCTTTGTCAATGGGTTTAGGAAGTGATTGCAGATTCAGGTCCAATAGATAGTATAAGTTCAGTGTGGTCAGAAAGAAGATCATCTTGTTTTGCCATCGGCTGAAATTTGCTCCATCGTACTGGTCTAGTTGAACAAGATCTTGGTTCATCATCTTGATCGAAGTCATGCTTACTTCCGCCTCCATTGCAGAATAACATTTTAAAAATGTTGGAGAAAAATTGGGTCACTATAATTTTGGAGGAGAAGCTCTAAGGCGCGTCTAAAGACACTGTTTTTAGAACGTTAATTGCCCCCACTCAGTTTTAATAAGTTTGCTGTTGGGTTACAGGAAAATTTGTTCCCAGGATACAACAAAGCCTTGGGCAAGAATCTGCAACCAGCAAAGTTGAAGAGTCTCCAAAGAAGCCTTCAATGAGACTGTAGCAGATCGGACTGAGAGAGAGAGTGAATTTCGAAATTGTGTGTTTTGGAGTCATGCTCCTTAAATAATTTGTGAAGAGGTATGAAGAAAAGGTAGGTACTGGTTTAGAGAAGGCACCTTGAACAGTCACAATTTCAAACATTGTGACTGTTTAAAAAGTAGTTAACAGTTAGTGACTGTTAACTTTGAATTGTGCCTCTTGATCACACCTGATCGAATCGTGACCGTTGAACTCATCAACGGTGATCAACGGTCAGCAACGCACCAAAACCAAAGCCACCCATCGCGAGCCACGCGAGTGTGAGCAAAGTGCGCCTCTAAATCACAGCCCACATGCGCGCGCACCGCGGTATTGAATCCCCATACTCTCCTTTACTAATTCTAAGGCGTGTAAATCAACTACTATTGAAATACTGAAAACAAAACTTATAATTTTCCAATGTGGGAGAAGTTCAAAACTGGGTTTTGTAAGAGAAAAACTGATTTTTCAATCAAGTGTGTAGGTGCAATTTCTTATGTAATTGACCAATCAAACCCATTGGATTTAATCTCTTATGAGATTAAAATCCAACATCCATGCTGGAGTATAGTAGGAAGGAAGGAAGAATCCCACTATTGCAGTGCTTCTGGTTTCCACCACCGTTCGGGTGTCAAAGAAATGAAAGAAAGACGTTCAGCCACTGCTGGTGATCTTTTAGAGATGAAGATGAACAATGTCTGGTTTGTGGTTCGGTGGTTACAAAAGAACAAAAATGAAGAAGAAGAAGAAGAAGAAGAAGAAGAAGAGGAAGAAGAAGAAGAAGAAAAGGAGAGACAGAGAGAGAGAGAGGGGGAGAGAAAGATTGAGGAGAGGTTTTCGCCACTCTCTATCGCTAGAAAGGAGAAGACGGTGAATACTAAAATTCCCTCCTTTGTTGGCTAAAATGAAGGGGTCGGTCTCTTTTAAATGGCGGTAGGGGTGTTTTAGTAAGTTCTAGGAAATTAGTGGGGTATTTCGTAATGTCGAAAAAGTTTGGTCAAACCGGGTTAAAGGGTGGTCCAACCAGGTTTTGGGTGGATGGTTGAGATTTTGGGTTAAAAGATAGAGGGTTGAGATGGGTTTGACAGGAGAGGGGATTTTGTATGTGAAGGTTAATGGGATTGGCCGAAACGAAATCCTTTTAGATGCAGGGGTAAATGAGGATAGTTTTGACTGAAATTTGATAAGGTGAATAAAGGGGCAAATAAAGAAAAAGGTAAATGGGGCGAATAAAGGGTAGTTTTTAGATGTAGAGGTATATGGGGGCTTTAAATGGAATCTTTGTGCGATGAAGGGGCAAATAAAGGTAGATTTGGGTGAAATTTCACAATGTAGGATTTTTAGGCAGTTGAGGTGATTGGTAAGATTAGATTGAGCCAATTGAGCCCAGATTGGGCAGATTTGTAATCCGATGAATTTGGAACCTTGAAATGGAATCTTAGCATGATTGAAGGTTAAATGAAGGTATTTTGGGTTGATATTCATAGGGTAGGATTTTTGGGTATTCTGAGGTGATTGGTAAGGTTAGGTTGAACTAATTGGGCCTAGATTGGATAGATTTGTAATTCGATCAATCTAAAACCTTGAAATGGAATCTTGGTGTGATTGAATGGTAAGCAGAGGTATTTTGGGTTGAGATTTCACAGGTTAGTATTTGGACGTGTTTGGGATCTGATGATGAGGTTTGATCTAATGGTTGAGGTGTAAGTGGGGGTCGATCAGGGCCATCAGATAGGTATCAAGTAGGTTTAACGGTGGATCTGATGGCTCTCGGGGTGAAATTTGGGTTTTTTGGGTGTTTTGGATGGATCGGGAGGGTTTGATCAAGCATTTGAGGTGAATTGAAGGTTTAGGTGGTAGACCGAGCAAAAATTGGATGCTAACATGGATCAAGAGTTAAGTATTGCTCAACTCTAATTCCATGAATATAAAAAGATCTTATTGATTACGCCCCCAAGTGCGCCTAGTACGAGAACTGTTAGACAGTTTTGTATGCCCTTAGCTTCAACCCAATTTGATGTACTTTTGACATTTAGTGTAAATAAATAAAGTGCATGTTTGATTCATGTTGTTTGGTATATTTCTGTGTAAGACCCTAAAACTGGACACTTATAAAGACTCGTGTTAGTTTTAAAGTTCACAGCCATTGGATAAGTCTGGGGAGATTTATCCTGCCAAGGCTGATACTGGTGTGCCACCAAGTATTGGGATGGCTTGTCTCGGCCACTAGGGTAAGACCCAAGGCAAATGTAGTAGGGGATTACTTGAATCCTTGAACCAGACCAGATTTCCAGTATTGCCTTGGACCTTGGAGACAGATGGAAAAATCTGGAAAGTTACACTTGACCCCTAGACTCGATTATGACACATCACTATGTGTCGGATCGGGCTGTCTTTGATGTGTCAATCAGTGAGATCCTTAGTGGGGGTCGAAACCTAGACATGTTGGGGCAGTCTAAGAATTCATCTGAGTGAGTGGTCGTAGTGATAGGATTAGTCCCTTTGTCGGACAATGGTAATGATCGGGAATGCACTCTCTCTGATGGAAACCAAACTGCCGGTAGTTGATTTCAATCGTTGGAATTTTGTTTTGCAAAATTAATATATATATATATATATATGTATATATACGGTTTCAAAAGGTTTGCAAATGGTTTTAATTCCCGGGATCCATGTGAGTAGAGAGTGTGACACTATTCCTTGCAGCCGAGGGAGAGGTCTTCTCTTGTTGGGCAGTGCTTGATCATTAAGGGCTGAGAGGTTAAGTGTAAGATCATTTAGGATAATACCTGATGGGCTAATCTTGCACCTGCCCACAGTCCCTGGGTTTTTATAAGATGGTTTGGCCTAGGGACCACTTAATGTAAGTGTTGGGCTCAAGGGGTCACTGAGCTTTTTAGTGAATTCGGCTGGGCCTTGTAATAAAAGCTGGGCTGAACCCATGTGGCTGGTGTGTAAATCAACGCTTGGGTCCCACGCTATACAAAGAAGCCCAACTGTGTAGCAGATTGAAAACTAGTTAAACACTGAATACTTAATGGGCCAAAATCCCATTACGAGTTGGGCTGATATAATCATCCATCTATGGGGCGAATATGAGATTAATGTTAGTAAAAGGATTGGGCCTTTAACCTTATCCACTATGGGAGACCAAATTCAAACCAGATTTGAATCTGGTAACCTTCTGATAAGATCAGGAGTAAAATAACTTAATTTGCAGATAGGATTAAGATAATCCCCTTTCCAAATATTGATTTGGATTGGGATAACTTCTAATTAGGAGGTTTTCTTAATCAAGAAGAAAGGAGGAGAAATCCAAGAGAGAAATATCAGATTTCAAACCAAGGGTTTTTGAGTAAGCAAGAAAGCTTTCTGCGAACAGAGATTAGATCTCACAAAACTCCAGAGAGAAGAAAAGTTGTTCATCCATCTTCGTCCCAGGAGTTCTCTTCCAGCCGCCGCCATTCCCTCTTGCAAGATTCGATCTTTGCAGAAGAAAGAAGTCAAGAAATTAGTTCTTGAGATCAGTTTTGCAGAAAAGACTGAAGAGGATTCGGTGTTCAGAGTTTGTAGTGGGTTCTTGCGAAGGATCCAGTGTGTAGGACGCACCCTGTTGGTTCCGTTCCACCCACAACTGTGTCATCTTCAGCAGGAGTAGATCTTGGTGTCTTCTTTGGGCGTGAACACCAACTTTGGGAGATACTGTTTCTCTAGATCAGGTATAATCCTCCATTTTTTCTTTTGGTTCAAATCTGGTTCGATTATGGTTCAAGTAGAATCATTGAATATTGTATTCTAAATTTAGGGAATATGATTCCCAGTTGGGAGAAGGTAGGAAAATTTTTGAAATTCGCTGACCCATTCTGCACCTTTCATGGTGTCCATTAGATGGATCCTACCATTCTTTTAGTGGTATCAAAGCCATGGGTTTGAATCTTGAACCAAAAGAAAATCATATCTGAACCTGTGTAGATGGACAGAAGATGTTCTGCGAAGATTTGCATAGATTGTTTTCTTTATTTCAAGAAATTGTCTTGTTAAGGGTGATTGATCTAAAATTAATTTTGTTATATCCAAATTTTATTTAGAACTGTTCCTTATTTATTTTGATTTAATGGACTATTCGAACTTGGAGATCGCAGTGTAGATTTGACACAGATGGTTTGCACACCCTTTTTCCTTTCTATTTTATTCAATTCGGTCTGTAAATAATTATTATTTTTTATTTTTCTAGACTGAATGTATAGTATTTGATCAAGAATGTAATTAATTAATAGAAATAGGATTTCTGCTATTTTTTTTTATTTTCTTGATTAAAGAAGAAGGAAGAAGATGGCGGCGTTGGAGATATGCAGATGGAGAAATCGCTTTCTGCGATTTGTAGTTTGTGAAACTGCAACCCTAGTGATTAACCTCTATTTTGTAGGTGGTGCAACCAGTCCATAGTTAATTTGTGATTGCTAAAAATCAAAATTATTAATTTCAGATCTTTCATGAATTAATTCTTGAATTGAAAATCAGTTTCAGACAATTTCATACTAGATTGGACCAAAACTGTTTGGACCAAATCTGGGGTTCGAAGGGGACTATTTTTCAGTCCATTTTTCTCACACTTTTTGTTCCAAATCTGATATTCAATTATAAGGATTAATTCGGCCCACCTGTAAAGCCTAGTTTTAAAAGGTTAAAACTGCAAAAGCCCACACTTGTGAGAAAAGCTGTATGGGCCGAACTGCTAATTGCGATTCAACCCATACACCTAGTAGACATTAATTGTTAATGTTATGGATTTTAAATGGGCTATTCAATGGGCTTTGCAACAGTTAATTGATTGGATCAGTTCTTCCTTTACATGTGATGTTTGGATGTTTGATGTGCTGCGACCATGGGCCAAAAGCACTTGGCCCATGAAGACTCATTAGTGGCTCTTGCGTGCACCATGGCTGAATGCACATCATTGCCATGGTGTCCCTTAAGGTCATTGGATGACCCCTCCTTTCTTGGTGGGCCCCACAACCTTGAAAAGGGATGCGTACGAAACCCTAGTCGATTAAGGCCCACCAGAAATTTGACTTTATGAAAGTCAGTGGGAGCCACTCTGGTTTGACCTAAATTAGAACTAGGGCGTAATCTCGCTCCCTCCAGCAAATATGAGCGCATGTGATAGAGAGATCCATATGATGGACTCTCTAAAGGCCTTCCGTCATTAGCACAATGGTGGGTTCTTCAGTAACGAGGAAATACACCATAAAATTGGGCTATCCATTTGCTGTTGGATTTGTTGGAGTGTTTCATAAGATGATAAGGGCGTCATAGATCGATGTGGGAGGGGCTTCACCAGAAAATGGGAACTCTCTCACCGTACCTTGGTGTAACCTGAATATGATGGGTGAGCACTCACTGGACAGAAATGTTTACCCGAAAATGGCTCTGAACCTTGTCTGACAGAGGCCAAAGGGAAACTCATCTGATGAGTGGATATGATCCGTCACAGAAAGGTGGTGGGGTTATGTAGTTGAAACAGTTGGCTTCATGCACCCCATGTGATTTCCCACATTTCCAGAGACATTTTGTCGTCTCCGTCACTGAGAAAGGAGGGAAATATCATAGATGAACAAATGGGAATGGAATATAGATTAAAAGCCATACCTATGTAGGTAACTTGAATCAAACCAAGGTTGTGGACTAATGATTTTGCTGTTTTATTAGAAAATGGCAAACGGTCAATTCGCAAAGCTTCTAGATGATAACAAGCTTAAGGGCCCAGACTGTGCCGACTGGTACATAAATCTTATACTGGTCCTAACTTCTGAAAAGTTAGATAAGGTGGTGAAAAATCCTGCCCCGGAGCGTCCAGGCTATAGGGCTTCTGAGGCCCGTAGGAGGGACTACCAAGATTGGGAGGATAAGAACTCCCTAGCCCACTGCTTTGTCATTGCCTCACTAGACAATCAATATAGAGGCAGTTCGATCAGATCGAACTAGCCAAGGACATATTGGACAGTCTAAAGACAATGTATGAAGAGCAGAACCGTTTTACTCGACAGAAGGTCCTGAAACTGTTCATGACCGCGCAGATGTCCAAGGGGTAGAAAGTTCATGGCCATTGTCTTCGGATGATGGGCTTCATTAACGAACTCGAAGCCCTTGGATCCGGGCTAGATCTTGGCACGCAAGTGGATGCCATCCTGAATTCTTTGCCCTCTTCCTTCAATGCATTCACAATGAACTACAACATGAATAAGCTGAATGTCAGCTTCCAAGAACTCAACAATATGTTGCAGAGGGCCGATGATCTACTCAAGAAGGATGAGCCTGTGGTTATGCTTATTGAAGCTAACAAATCGGGCAAGAGAAAGAGAAAGGCAAAGAAGCCCCAAAAGAAAGGTACCAAACCCAAGAAGCAGAAGAAGAACAAGGCATCTGATGCTTGTCACTTTTGCAAGCAGATCGACCACTGGAAGAGGAACTGTCCTACCTACCTGGAATCTAAGAAAGGTAATGTCGAAACTTGTGTCATAGAAACTAATATGTTAGTTACTTCTGTGTCCTTGTGTGTTGACTCCGGGGCTTCAACTCATGCATGTAACTCATTGTAGGGGTTCAAAGTTAGTAGAAGATTGAGTGAAGGCGAAGTGACACTATTTTTGGGAACAACTGCAAGTGTTGCAGCTGCGGCAATAGGAACCGTAGAATTAGTTTTTAGAGGAGTGCTTGTACTTAAAGATTGTCTTTATGTGCAGAACTTGAGAAGAAATTTGATTTCTGTTTCTAAACTGTGTGCTAATGGATATACTGTTTATTTTAGTAATATGATTATTGTTAAACGGAATAACAAATTCATCGCATGCGGGGAACTGGAGAACAGTCTCTATGTTCTACATCTTTCTCTGGAAACTAACTTAATCGAAACTACGTCGGTCGAAAATCCCAAGAAAAGAAATCGTGATACAGTAAATCCCACGTGCCTCTGGCATTACCGACTCGGCCATATCGGTGTTGTCCGAATCACAAGGTTGTTTAAGGATGGTCCTTTGGATTTTCTAATCGTAGAAAATCATCCCACTTGTGAGCCTTGCCTTCAAGGCAAGATGACTAAGCGACCATTTGACGGTAAGCCTGAAAGATCTACAGGCACACTTGACCTAATACATACTGATGTATGTGGTCCCCTGAGTGTTAGGACACAAAATCAACACGTGTATTTCATCACCTTTACAGATGATTTTTCACGATATGGTTACGTATACCTAATGAGACACAAGTCTGAGTCATTTGAAAAGTTCAAAGAGTTCAGACAGGAAGTTGAGAAACAGTTGGGGAGAGAAATTAAGGCCCTTCAATCAGATCGAGGTGGCGAGTATCTCTCTGACGAATTCATGGACTACTTAAAGGTCAATGGGATAATGTCACAATTAGCTCCTCCTGCCACACCTCAGCTCAATGGTGTTTCAGAGAGGAGGAATAGGACCTTGTTGGACATGGTCCGATCACTTCTCGTACACTCAGAATTATCCACATCCTTTTGGGGTTATGCATTAGAGACTGCTATCTACGTATTGAATCGGGTTCCAACCAAATCGGTTCCGAAGACTCCATATGAACTATGGACCGGAAGGAAGCCAAGTGTGAGACACTTGAAGATTTGGGGTTGTCCTGCACACATTAAAAGAACAGGTGCGGGCAAATTGGAATCCAAAACCAGTCGTTGCCTATTTATAGGCTACCCAAAAGATTCGGTGGGTTATCTATTCTATGACCCAAGCGAGCAGAAAGTGTTCTGCAATCAAAACACCCAATTCTTAGAAACCAAATACATACTGGACACCCATCGTCAGGAAATAGTTCTTGATGAGGAGAGCTTAGGTGTAGTGGGAGATGTTCCACAGGCTCCAGGTAGTGACCAACCTAGAAGATCCACTCGGGTATCCAGGCCACCAGTCCGATATGGTTATGACCAGGATAGTTACCTGGTGGAAGCCTTGACTAGTGAAGAGGATCCCGTGACTTACGCACAAGCTATGTTAGACATAGATTCCCAGAAGTGGGTGGAGGCCATGAGAGTTGAGATGGATTCAATGAAGGCCAATGGAGTCTAGATTCTAGTAGATCTGCCCTCCGAGGTAAAAGCAATTGGTTGCAAATGGATCTACAAGAGGAAGAAAGGCCCCGATGGCGGGATTGAGACCTACAAAGCTCGTTTGGTGGCGAAAGGGTACACTCAGAAAGAAGGTATCGATTATGAGGAAACCTTTTCGCCCGTGGCCATGCTCAAATCCATTAGGATCCTGCTAGTTGTAGCAGCATACCATGACTACGAGATTTGGCAGAAGGATGTCAAAACCGTGTTCCTGAATGGAGATCTTAATGAAGATATCTACATGTAGCAGTCGCAAAGCTTCATTGCTGCTGGTCAGGAACACATGGTATGTAAACTTAATAGATCCATATATGGACTTAAACAGGCTTCTAGGAGTTGGAACATCCGTTTTGATTCTACTGTCAAAACATTTGACTTTGAGCAGAATCTGGATGAGCCCCATGTTTACAGGAAGTCCAGTGGGGATAAGATCACCTTTTTGGTATTGTACGTGGACGATATCCTACTCATTGGGAATGATGTAGGAATGTTGACTTTGGTCAAGGTATGGCTATTACAGCAGTTCTCCATGAAAGATCTTGGAGAAGCTTCATATATACTGGGTCTTCAACTCTATAGAGATAGATCGAAACAGATAATTGGATTATCTCAAGCTGCATGGAGTCATTCTTTTCAAGAAGATGTCTCCAAAGACTTCTGAGGAGATTGAGGGCATGAGAGACATTCCCTATGCCTCAGCTGTAGGGAGCATTATGTATGCCATGCTGTGCACTCGCCCGGACATAGCTCAAGCGATGAGTGTGGTAAGCAGATTCCAGGCCAACCCAGGGCAGGAGCATTGGACTACTGTGAAGAACATACTTAAATACCTTCGAAGGACAAAAGAGTTTTGTCTGGTATTCGATGGTAGTTCACTACAAGTTCTAGGGTATACCAATGCTGATTTCCAGTCAGATCTAGATGATAGGAAGTCTATATCTGGGTATGTTTTCATGATAGGATCGTATGCTGTTTGCTAGAAAAGCAACAAACAGGGGTCCACTACAGATTCCACAATCGAGGCCGAGTACATTGCCGCAAGTGAAGCTGCCAAGGAAGCCGTGTGGATGAAGAAATTCATACACGAATTAGGAGTGATTCCGTCCAGCACATCACCCATCCTGTTGTTGTGTGACAACAATGGAGCGATCGCCCAGGCTAAAGAGCCTCGGACTCACTCGAAGTTGAAACACATCGAGAGGAAGTACCATGTACTGCAGAAGATCGTTGGAAGAGGGGACGTCCTAATTCAGAAGGTAGCATCAACGGATAATGTGGCAGACCCATTGATTAAGCCACTGACACAGAAGGTGTTTGAGAAACACGTGGAAAGTATGGGACTCCGGCTTGTACCAGATGGGACCTAAGTGCAAGTGGGAGTTGTTAGACAGTTTTGTATGCCCTTAGCTTCAATCCAATTTGATGTACTTTTGACATTTAGTGTAAATAAATAAAGTGAATGTCTGATTCATGTTGTTTGGTATATTTTTGTGTAAGACCCTAAATCTTGACACTTATAGAGACTCATGTTAGTTTTAAAGTTCACAGCCATTGGATAAGTCTGGGGAGATTTATCCTGCCAAGGTTGATACTGGTGTGCCACCAAGTGTTGGGATGGCTTGTCTTGACCACCAGGGTAAGACCCAAGGCACATGCGGTATGGGATTACTTGAATCCTTGCACCGGACCAGATTTCCAATATTGCCCTGGACCTTGGAGATAGATGGGCAAAACTGGAAAGTTACACCTGACCCCTAGACTCGACTATGACACATCACTAGGTGTCGGATCGGGCTGTCTTTGATGTGTCAATCAGTGAGATCCTTAGTGGGGGTCGAAACCTAGACATGTTGGGGCAGTCTAAGAATTCATCTGAGCGAGTGGTCATAGTAATAGGATTAGTCCCTTTGTCGGACAATGGTAATGATTGGGAATGCACTCTCTCTGATGGAAACCAAACTGCCGGCAGTTGATTTCAATCGTTGGAATTTTGTTTTGCAAAATTAATATATATATGTATATGTACGGTTTCAAAAGGTTTGCAAATGGTTTTAATTCCTGGGATCCGTGTGAGTAGAGAGTGCAGCACTATTCCTTGCAGCCGAGGGAGAGGTCCTCTCTTGTCGGGAAGTGCTTGATCATTAAGGGCTGAGAGGTTAAGTGTAAGACCATTTAGGATAATACCTGATGGGATTGCACCTGCCCACAGTTCTTGGGTTTTTATAAGATGGTTTGGCCTAGGGACCACTTAATGTAAGTGTTGGGCCCATAGGGTCCATGTGATGGGCTCAAGGGGTCACTGAGCTTTTTAGTGAATTCGACTGGGCCTTGTAATAAAGGCTGGGCCGAACCCATGTGGCTGGTGTGTAGATCAATGATTGGGTCCCACGCCATACAAAGAAGCCCAACTAGGCAGCAGATTGGGAACTAGTTAAACACTGAACATTAATGGGCCAAAAGCCCATTACGAGCTGGGCTGATATGATCACCCATCTATGGGGTGAATCTGAGATTAATGTTAGTAAAATGATTGGGCCTTTTACCTTATCTACTCTGGGAGACCAAATTCAAATCATATTTGAATCTGATAACCTTCTGATAAGATCAGGAGTAAACTAACTTAATCTGCAGATAGGATTAAGATAATCCCTTATCCAAATATTGATTTGGATTGGGATAACTCCTAATTAGGAGGTTTTCTTAATCAAAAAGAAAGGAGGAGAAATCCAAAGGAGAAATATCAGATTTCGAACCAAGGTTTTTTGAGTAAGCAAGAAAGCTTTCTACGAACAGAGATTAGATCTCACAAAACTCCAGAGAGAAGAAAAGATGTTTAGCCATATTCATCCCAGGAGTTCTCCTCCAACTGCCGCCATTCCCTCTTGCAAGATTCGACCTTTGTAGAAGAAAGAAGTCAAGAAATCAGTTCTTGACATTAGTCTTGCAGAAAAGATTGAAGAGGATTCGGTGTTCAGAGTTTCTAGTGGGTTCTTGCGAAGGATCCAGTGTGTAGGACGCACCCTGCTGGTTCCGTTCCACCCACAGCTGTCATTTTCAGCAGGAGCGGACTTTGGTGTATTCTTTGGGCGTGAACACCAACTTTGGGAGATACTGTTTCTCCGAATCAGGTATAATCCTCCCTTTTTCTTTTGTTTCAGATCTTGTTCGATTATGGGTCAAGTAGAATCTTTGAATATTGTATTCTAAATTTAAGGAATATGATTCCCAATTGGGAGAAGGTAGAAAAATTTTTGAAATTCGCCCACCCATTCCGCACCTTCATGGCGTCCATTAGATGGATCGTACCATTCTTTCAAGAACATCATAGTCCTGGACCAATATCAACTTAGGATCAATGTGGTCTCACCTTTTGAAATCTTTGAGTCTACTCTACTCTTTGCAATGTTTGAGTAGTTTTTCTATTTTTTATGGCACGTGTGATTATCATGTGACACCAGTAATTAATAAACAAGAACAGAGTAAATCTCAACAAATCACTGGTTCCATTTTGCATCGTTCAGTGAACCGTCAATGTCAATGGTGTAAATATGTATTTACAACCCCACAAACAAATGTAGCCTTAATAAAAATTTCCATTTAGGCTGCGTTTGGAAATCATGCAAATTAGTGTGAATGCAAATATGGGTTAGTTTTGTATTGACAAATTTACCTTCTTGTTGAAGAGACTTTTAGCTGTAATGGATGCAAACATGAATTTCAATAAAGCATATGCTTTTTTTTTTATCAAAAGCCCACTTGAATGCAAATTTACTTCTTTTTTATTGATGTACTTTTACATCTTATTATCAATGTAAATATGCATTAGTTTGTCATTTGTCAATACATAAATGTAATATTGCCAAACACAGGCAAAAGTGAACCAGAGTGCAAATATAACCTGAACCGGAATTTACACTCTATTTGCATTGTTTCCAAACTCAGCCTTATCAAAAAAAATTCCCCGTGAAATTTTTATAATTTTGAAACTTTTAAAAAGAAAACAAGAGAAAGAATTTGTGATAGCCTGACCCAGCCCACGATCATCCCTATATCACACTTTACAAAAAGAGGGGGTTCTACATAATTAGGGCTGCCAATGGATCAAATATTGGTCCAACCTGACCCAATTCAATATGAATTCATTACAGATGGAGCATGTCTAATTCAACCCGATGAATACATTGAACCATTCTAGATTGGTCCAATTCAATGTCTGGACCATCCAATATGTTCAAATTGGTTTTAATTTAAATTGGGTCCAACACAAACCTGGTCTATTGACACCCGTACTCTTATATATCTTCTGTCAATGGTTAGGATATTGGTCCAATCTGACCCAGTCCACTATAAATTCATTACAGATGGATCAGGTCCCGTCCAATCCAATAAATACTTCAGACCATTAAATGAGAATTGGTCCAATTCAATATATCTTATTCGACTGTTCAACCCATTCAAATTGATATTGATCTAGATGGGTCCAATCCAAACCAGGTCCATTGACACCCCTATGTATAATTTACCCTAAGGAAATAAAGAGACAACCTAATATACAATATTCTTATACATGATATTGTCATCAATTTGTCGATAATTTTTCCCTGTAAGGCAGAAACAGACGAAGGTAAGCCATTTTGGAGAGTATTGCAGATAAAGGAAGCGCCTTTAAGGCTTTTATTAAGAAATTAAAAATTTACTCCTAAGTGGATATCATATTTTTTTTCTTGTACATAATGTTAGAGAATAAAATCACCTCAGTTAACCGTTTAGGTTTTATGTTGAATGGTTATTTGATATGGTATCAAAGCTTCTTTGATCAGGTGATCTAGTGTTTGCATTATAATTAATTAAATTTCAGTAAAATATGGATGTGTCTATTTCTAATTAGATGAACTTTTGCTTGATAGGACATGTGTTAGACAATAAAAAACTATTTAAGGACCTCATAGTTGAATGGTTTCTGATACACTAAAATTATGTTTGGTTTGATATATAGAGAATAAGAAAAAAAAAAAATTGAAGAACAAATTTTATGAAATTCCCTAATAACTTTTGCTGAACTTTTTCTTATTTCTATCCAACCAAAGCCTTAATGCTCTTAATTTCTGTACACTGTTTGCATTTGTAGGGTGATCGCTAGTAATGATATATAATGGAAACAACTCTGATCCACCAGCGGATCTTCCATCTCACCACTGAGTTTGATGTATAAAAGGATCCCCATCCTATATTTATGAAAGAAAATTTGGCTAAGAAATGAGAAAACTTTGTTCATTTATTTATATATTTGTTTAACAGACATAGAATGGAGCTCAAATCTGTGGGGCCACCCTACAATGTCCCACAGTACATCCTCGCCGTGTATTAGGAATATCTCCTGATGATAGTATCAATGCTGGTGATGTTATCATTGGGAGATGTTCCCAATATATGGCAAGAATGTGCTTGGGACGTTGTGGGGTAGCCCCCTGTGGGGTGGAGATGTGAACTCCATAGACGGGGTGGAGATAGGGAGTGGTTCCCCATCCTCTTCCCCGTCCCCACCTCTGTAAACGGGGACAGGCATTTCATTTAAAAAAAATATTAAAAATAAAATAGTTTTGGGCCTCAAACATCTCCAAATACAATCAAACATATTCAACTGTAATTTTAAAAATATTAATACAATTTCATTAACTAATTAACAAGAAAAAATATAGAAACTCAGCAGAAATCCCATGTTTTGGGCCTCAAGGCTTTGAAGTTTAAACTGATTTATTGAAAACCTAAATATCTACAGTTAATTTGAAATTATATATATAGCTGATGTCCCCACCCCGTCGACAGGGATGAAAATTTTAATCCCCATCCTCATCCCTGTAAAAAAAAAAAAATCATCCCCCACCTCGAATATGTTTCTTGATCTGCGGGGGTTTCTTCAACACAACTGCTGTATAAACAATCAGTATATTAGAGTTCATATCTGCTGCGATAATCCATCTGTCGTGTAAGAACGTATGCTTAACATATATGAAGCTAGAGGAATTTGATTAATTTATCTAAGCTAATAGATGTATCCAAGAATCTTGTTCAGCATTTACAGACAGACTTGTTGGGCCGAGGCCTAGCCCCTATCTTACCAGGTTATCAACATTCCAATCTAAACTCCAAAGGGAAACTGCCGCCCCTACATGTGACTTGAGGGTTCCCCGTTCAATCACAATCCATTGGTCTTTCTATGGACAAATGATTATCTGGAACAACCGAAAAACAAGTTAACGTATATATTGATTATATAATTTCTTTATAGCACAGTGAGCTTAACCATTCTCAATACAGGGGACATAAGAGAGCTAAAGAAGAAGAGAGAAAATAAGCCCAGTCTAATGGGTACAAGATTAAAACACACCAGCTCAAACAAATTAAAGAAAAAGGGAAACCCCACAACACAAGACAACACCGATACATCTATTGAAGGCATTCATGGAGGAACAACCACCAGTCAGTCCCTTGTTCCTTGCTTGCAAGTTGCAACAACAGTCCATCCCAATTGATGATTAGACTTGAGGTAAATCTTTCTCATCATTGTTGATAAAACCTCGATCGATGATCAGCTGGAACAATCACAGAAACACACATACTCATCAGACGACTGCTTGCTTGAACATGAAGAAGATATGCAGGCAGCTTATCTGTTTGAGAGAGAGAGAGAGAGAGAGAGAGAGAGAGAGAGACCTTATTCGCAGTTGGCTGGTGGAGTGAGTTTGCACTTGGTAGGGAGTTGCATGGCAAGGTCTGGGTCAATGCCGAAGGTGGGCAACAGCAAGGAGTGCTTATAAGAACAAAGGCAAGACAAGTCAGCATCGGACAAAGCCTTGCAACACGCCGGAGTCGGATCGGCAGGGTTTGGCTTAATGACAGCAGGCTTGCAAGCCATTAGGTCATCCTCGCTCATGTTACATAGATTCACTTCCTTGGACCTCGCTACTTGGGTCTCAAATGCTGCCGCCATGATCAGCAGCACCATCACCACCACAAGCTTTCGCTGCATTTCCATCTTAATTTCCTTGGGGCTTCAGGCTTCTGAAGAGATGAGTCGGAGCAATGCAGATGTCTCCTCTGCTTATGTAGGAGATCAGCAAGAACCATTGGTTTGGAGCCCGTGAATGAGAATTGTCGTCATTCACAGCTCACGAGAGTCACTTGGACACCACTCGTTTAATTCCACCTTTTTTGGTTAATATACTTTTTTACATTCCATGGTCATTAAAGCTGCCGGCCACTGGTAATTTAAAGTAGTGTGTCCTGTGGCTCTCGTGAACGGTTTGAAGGGTGAAACATGGTAAAAACAAATGATGGATTTGAGGCTTTTGATTTTCGATTACTATTTTGTTTCTAAGTCCGGTTGGTGCCCACATGTCCTTGTTTTGGAATCCTCAACGTGTATGGCCATGTGAAAAGTCATGGAGAAGCTTGTTAATACCATCCCTACCTATGAATTGTACTATAATACACACTAATTACAGTTTTTATATATTTTATTGTTTTTTAGTAAAAGCAAAACTTTCAATTGTATTTGATATGTTCACAGCAGGGTGGCCTTTCGATCTAAGTTAGATCCATTCAACTTTTGACTAAATCAGCTAGAGGAGTATTTGGCTTACAATGGATTGACTGATCATGTGGTGTAAAACCATGATCATTGAGACATTTGTATGCAGAACTGGTCAATTTGTGATGTTATGCTTAGCCGATGGTTCGACCTTCCTACTTCATAGGGAGGGACGTTGTTGCCATATGTATTAAAAGGCAGAAGGCAAGAGTCACAATGTATGAGAAATTCTTCATTCCTGGAAGGCTATCAAAACTTCCAAACTAAGGATTCTACTCAATTCGGATTGTACAAGATGGGGTCCAATGGTGCGCCCAGTTCTGGCCTAACACATGGCCATGATTGAGGGGGACTTTGGGAAATTCATCAGCTATATGACCTGGTAGCAATAGTCTAGGTTAGAAGATGAGCTGACTAGGCCGGCCTTGACTACATGTCCCTCATGAACCAGGAACTAGATAAGGACAACTAATGCAAACACCTTGGACCAGGTAAGGAATATGTCTCCCATTCAGGTTGGAATTCTATGGTGGGTACATCTCTCCCCCTTTTCTCTATAGATAGCAAGACACCGCGAATAGGGTGTGCACACTCTAGCCCTCTTTTTTCTCTTGTATTTTCACCTAGTCCTTTGCCTTCTCTTACTTTTAACAAACCTAGCTAGCTTAGCTGGGCTTGGGTTCTTCCCATCTTGTTACTAATTACTTGAGAGTTAGAGGGTTCATCCCTGGGGATACACCTCGGGGACTATGATGTTATGCACGTTGCATATCTCTTCAGAAGTAGCTTAATTGGTTTAGATATGAAACAGAGAGAGAAACCAAGAGAGTGTTTTGAAGAAGACTTGTATTGACTTGATGTGTTAACTGAGAAGGAACAAGTATTTATAGATGTTATACAGAGTTTGAGTTATAATACAATTGCATCACAATGGGAGATCAACATAGGATAGTAGAGTCCATAGCAGTTGGGGCTTCTCCCTGAACTGTATCTTTATCTTATCTATATCATGAGAGACGTGCTTCACTGTCTCTCTTACATGCCCCCTCAAGCTGAACAGAGGAACAGACGTTCAGCATGTCTTTGAAAGCAGCAAACCAGGAGTGCGATAGGCTCTTAGTGAAGACATTTGCAAGTTGAGCTTTAGTAGGAAGGTAGCGTGCAGAGAGTGCTTGTTGTAGAAAAAGATCACGGATGAAGTGAAAATCGACTTCCACATGCTTCGTACGAGCTTTGAACATAGGATTTGCACTAAGGCACAAAGCACCAAGATTATCACACTAGAAGATTGGTGGAGAAGGTGATGAAAGGTGTAATTCTTTCAGCAAATATTGTGTCCAAATAACCTCTGTAACATCAATAGCCAGAGCCCGAAGTTCAGCCTCTGTACTGGAATGAGTGATAGTTGGTTGCTACTTTGCACTCCATGATATCAAGTTTGGCCCAAGAAAGACAGCAAAGCCACCAGTGGAGCGGAGGTCATCCGGGCAGCCTACCCAATCCGCATCAGTAAAGGTTTGAATCTGAAAAGAGTGGGAAGGCCGAAGTTGGAGACCATAAGTTAGAGTCCCTTCCAAATACCGAAGGATGCATTTGACTGCACTCCAATGTGTAGTTGTCAGTTGAGAGAAATTGGCACACTTTATTGACTGCAAATGCGACATCAGGTTTGGTAACGGTGATGTATTGGAGAGAGCCAACAATACTTGGGTAAGTTGTTGGGTCTGTCGAGGGAGTGCCATCAGTCTTGGAGAGCTTGCAGTTAACTGCGAGGGGTGTGTCCATGGGTTTAGCATCAGCAAGGCTAGCTTTCTGAAGTAGATCAACAATATATTGATGCTGAGAAAGAAGAAACCTAGAGGATGTTCGTGAAACCTGAATGCCAAGAAAGAAATGAAGGTCACCAAGATCTTTGATGGCAAAGCACTTAGAGAGAGCCAAAATGAGAGAATTCACAGAAACAGGCTAATTACCTGTGACAATGATGTCATCGACATAAACCAAAACATAGAGACTGATTCCTCGATCATGAAAGAGAAAGAGAGAGGGATCACATGTGGACCCGTGAAAACCCAATTGCAAGAGATAAGCATACAACTGGAAGAACCATGCTCTAGGGGCCTGCTTGAGGGCCGTACAAGGCTTTATGAAGCTTACAAACATAACTGGGCCAAGCAGAATCCATAAATCCTGGAGGTTGCATCATATAAATATCTTCATTTAGAACACCGTGAAGAAAGGCGTTGTAGACGTTTAGCTATCGGACTAGCAAGTTCTGAGAGAGAGCCATGGATAACACAGTGTGGATAGTCACGGGTTTGATGACCGAACTAAACGTATCAGTGTAATCAAGCCCATACTGTTGAGTGAAGCCACGAGCCACTAAACGGGCTTTGTAACGGGCCAAAGAGCCATTAGGATTCCACTTGAGTTTGAAGATCCATTTGCATCCAACAATATTGACATTAAACGGAGCAGGTACAAGAGACCAAGTCCCATTTCGAATAAGAGCATCATATTCACTTTGCTTAGCTTGTTTCCATTCAGAAAACTTCTTAGCAGCGGTGTAGGATGTGTGTTCAATTCTTGCAGCCTCAGCAAGAAGTGCTTCAGGAAGTCAATGTCGTGTTCGTCGGGGAACACCACCCGAGGGAACATTAGGAGCACGAAGTAAAACATCTTCTAGGGGAAGCATTTTACGAGGAGGTGTTTCGGATCAGATTCAATGATAGGTGCCCTAGCAGGCCCAGGTGGTGGAGTAGACGCCATGGGTTCAGATGATATTGGAAACGGTGAAGCAGAGTTGGAACTACCTTGAGTGGGCTCGGCTGGAGTTGTAATGGGTGATGTGGGCCCTCGAGTAACCGGCAGCATGGGCTGAGAAGGGGCTGTTGAAGCACTTGCACATGTAATAGGAGTAACTGATGGGAGGTACATGGGCCCATGAACTGGGACTGCAACCTGATAGTGGATGGAACTGAAATAAAGGTACCCATGGGATGTGGGGAATTTGGCGGCGGTGGAGAAGCTTCTGCAAATGGAAAACAACCTTCATCAAATTGGACATGCTGAGAAACAATCAGTTTGCCTGTAGTAGGGAAATAGCACCTGTAGCCTTTGTGCATAGCACTGTAACCAAGAAACACATATCGATTAGATTTGTACTATAATTTAAAACGGTTATAGGGCCTTGGCAGAGGGTAACAAGCACACCCAAAAGTTTGAAGAATGGTATAGTTAGGTGGGCACCCAAAAAGTTTTTCAAAAGGAGAGATATTGCCAGTCATAGGAGATGGGAGACGATAAATTAAGTACACAAAACAATGAGCGGCTTCATCCCAGAACCGAAAAGGGAGAGAGGCATGACTAAGGAGGGCTAAGGTAGTCTCAGTGATATGGTGGTGTTTGCCTTCAGCCATACTATTTTGCTGATGGGTATGAGGGCAAGACACCTGATGAGAGAGACTGCATTCAGCAAAGTGTTTGGAGAGGCATCAAAATTCTCCTCCCTAATTACTTTGAAAATACTTGATTTTGGTAGAAAAGATGTTCTCCACATTGCGTTGGAATTGAAGAAATACGGTAATCACATCAGACTTGCAAGCAAATAGGATATAACCATGTGAAATGAAAGAAATGATCAATAAAAATAGCATAATAACAGTATCTATTATTTGAAGTGTAAGGAGAAGGATCCCATACATCAGACATAACTACTTCAAGAGGAAAATGAGATTGAAATTTCAAAGGTAAAAAGGGTAATTGATGCCCCTTGGCACATTGACAAGAATAGCAAAGAGAACCAGGCATATCATTATTTGCATTAACACCTAATGAAGAAAGGACTTGACAAACCACACGAAGAGCTGGATGGCCCAAAAGGGCATGCCATTGAGAAGAATTGATCCAAACACTGCTAAAAAGTTGAGGAGAGGAACTACTGGATGAACTAGTTGATGAATGAGCTAAGCAATAAAGCCGATTAACATTGGGACCGCGAAGCACTTCCTTCCCCATGGTAGGATCCTTAACAACAAAGAAAGAGGGATGAAATTCAAACACCAAATTATTATCTTTTATAAACTGAGATACAGATGACAAATTCTTGGAAACGGAAGGAGCATGAAGTAAGTTATTGAGATGAAACAAATGATTCTTGTGAGTAAAAGTAGAGTGCCCAATGTGACTAAAAGCCATACCTGAACCATTGCCAACTTGAACCTGATCTGTACCACCATAATCCGTTTGTGATTGCAGGTTGCTGAGATCCGGTGTAATGTGATTTGTTGCACCCGAATCAAGATACCAATTTGGATCAAAAGTTGTAGGAAGCAATGCTGTATTGGCATGATAGTCTTGCGTAGGGGCATTGTTCTGTTCACCATGAAAGGAAATATTGAACTAGTGATGGCAAGTAAGAATAACATGATAGGGACATTTGCACAGTTGGCAAACAACACCATTGTTTGAATGGTCATTGAAATTTGGACCACGACCATGACCACCAGAACCATGGCCTCATCCACCCCTATTGTTGTTGTTCTAGGATCCATGATCACCATTATTGGATCCCCGTCCACCAAACTGATGTGGAATGTTATGACTACCAACACGAGCCATATTGGCTATAGGGGAAGCTGGATCTAAACTAGATGAATGTTGGTATTGCTATTGGAGCCAAATCTCATAAATGATAAGAAGTCCCTGTAGATCTTCAAGAGTGAGAGAATGTGCATCTAATCTTGTAGTAAGTGAAGTTACAAATGATTCATAATTTGGCCAAAGGCCAGTAAGGAGATATAAAATCATATCATTCTCTGAAACAGGTTCGGAGATTGCTACAAGACAGTTAGCAAAATACTTAGGTTTTTGGATGTATTCATGCATAGGGCTCGCACTCTTCTTCAAAGTTTGAAGCTGGAGTTGCAGTTGAAACACATGTGCTTGAGAAGGTGACCCATACGTCTTGGCAAGATCTTGCCACACCATTGTTGCTATTGAAAGTCCAACGACCTAGGTTATAATGCTTTCTGACAAAGAAGAAATGATCCAGCTTAATACGAGCTGATCAAAGCGTTGCCATGTATTTGTAGGGGGGTTATCAATCAACATAGAGGGATTGAGGGGATCATTAATTTCAAAAGGTGAGCAAGCCGTTGAGCCATCAAAAAGGCACATAAGATCATGTGGATTAAAAATGGGAAAGAACTGAGCTTGCTAGATGTTGTAGTTTTCACTGGTGAGCTTGATTGTGGTAGGTAGTGTGTGACGTTGGGCATTGCAGTAATTGAAGTGGTAAGGAATGAAGGTAGGCTAGTATCTGATTGTTGAGAAACTACAACAACATTAGACTAGGATGAGAAACTACCTTGACCATTAACAACCATTGTTGGCTCTAATACCATGAAACAGATAGAGAAACAGAGAGAGTGTTTTGAAGAAGACTTGTATTTACTTGATGTGTTAATTAAGAAGGTACAAGTATTTATAGATGTTACAGAGAGTTTGAGTTATAATACAATAGTATCACAGTCGAAGTATATCAACATAGGATAGTAGAGTCCATAGTGGTTGGGGGCTTCTCCCTGAACTGTATCTTTATCTTATATGTATCATGAGAGACGTGTTTCACTGTCTCTCTTACAGGATATATCTATTCACCTATGCTCGTTTGTCTCCAAATTTCTCCCACCTATCTTATATTTTAACAACAATAGATTGACATTTTCTATGGAAATGAATGAATAAGCTAGAAAACATGCATTCGAAGACTCTCACCCATGCTCACAATGAGTTCTAAACCCTTCTCACTCTTAACACAACTCCATGGCCACAAAAAACCATGTTAACCCGAATAGTTCTAGTCCTTTCATGCGGTAGGTCGAGCACCATATTGTTTTGATGCATTCTAACCGTGACGTACCTTTAAACGGTAACTAGCAATGAGGCTGGGTTCTTGATTCGCTAGATAAATGTTCTAACCACCATGATAATCAAGTTGAATAGTAGATGCCTTACTAGATCGACCACCACCCTTGGTACCTAGGCTCCCAAGTCCACCGTGTAGATGATCCTCCAGCACATGATGGTGGTGTTCATAACCCACCAAGGGACCATCGGTTGGCGGCCTCCAAAACCAGAACAGACTCAGTTAAGGACATTCATATTTAGTCCCCAAAATCGAGCATTCGAGAGGTAAGCCTTGACTAGTAGATCAAAGACATGAAGGCTTGACTTTTGGCAATCAATAAAGGATGGAGGATGTGCCTCAACCTTGGACATGAGCTTTTCAAAGATCCACTTTTCACTTTAGACATTCAAGATGAGCTCCTCACCAATAGCTTAAAAGTGTCCATCATAGACACCTATGATGGCACCAACAACCTCATTGAACACTTAAGAGAATTTTAAGGCCATCATTCTACTCCATAGATACTCTAAGTTGAATATGTGTAGAGCCTTCATGGTCAATTTTAAGGGCGTGACTCAGTAGTATTTTTTTTGGATTGTGGGCTTAGCTTAGTAACATATTTGTATTTTATCTCATAAGGAATAGGATGTACTAGAGGACTTCATCGGCATTTAAATAAGTTTAGCAAAAGATGGAAGAGTTACTCCAAGATTATATCAAGAGGTTCAATGTTGAGGCTTTGGAGGTAAGGAACAACCTTGGTCCCTCCCTAGCAGTGAGTAATATAGTTACAATAGCTACTCTATCGATTTGGCAACACATCAGTGTTAGCCTTGTTAGGATAAACTCCCAAAGTTTATCTAATGGTTGAAAACTTTCTAAGCTAAAATAAGTCTCATAAGTGTTTAGTTTAAGGAGTAATTCATAAAAACATACCAAACTAAATATAAAAAAAAATAATGAACTAATGAACCCTTCTATTGAAACGTAAGTCTTCATATCTTTCCATTTCACTAGAAGTGTAGCTCTCCTATCAAAGTATATAAATATAGTCGACCATGGTGAATTGGAAATCACCAAACCTTCATTCCATTCACGTTTATATATTGTTCATCTATTTTGTGTTTAGATTTTAAATTGCTATCAAAGCCAATGGCTACCAATGACAATAGTAGTACCAAATCTACAAAGGGCTCTAATAGATTGACTTCTCCTCTCAGTTCCATACTTGGATCATTTTTTCCATCCATTTGTAGCATCACTCGTTCACTTCCAATCAAGTTGAATAATGAGAGCTACCTTCCTTGGAAGGTTTAGATGATTCATGTACTGAGAATTCACAAACTGCTAGGATTTGTTAAAAGAACAATGAAGGCACTTCACTAGGAAATCGATGGCACTAATGGCAAGAAGATTGCAAATCCTGAATACGAGAACTGGTTGCAATTCGACCACCTGTCCTTGGATGGATCATCTATTATGTCACTGAAGGCATTATAGCTTAGGTTATTGGTTTGACATCCACAATAGAGGTATGGCAAACTTTACCTACATCTTATTCTTCTATTTCTCATTTATGACTGTTACAACTCAAAAGACAATTGTGAAGCATTAAGAAGAGATCTCAATCTATCTTAGGTTATGTGAAAATGGAAAAGGCTACAATTAATAATCTAGTTGCTAAATCTTAGCCAGTCTCTAAAGAAGAGCTTATTCATTACACTATATCTTTAGACTAAGATCTGAATATGAACCTATCATTACTATTCTTACTAACAAACTTGATTTTGATACTTGGACTATTGATAATGTACTTGAATTATTATTGAATCACGAGGCTTGGTTGGAACAACACAACCAACCAATTTTGAAAATAGTCCATAAACAAATCTTATAGCACAAATGGACATAGTGGTTTTCCTCCAACAAATGGTCATGGTCATGGTGGTAGAGGCTAGAGTGGTTATCCAAATCCTCCTAACATAGCTAGGTAGAGGCAATGGAGGGGGTTGAGGTAGAAGTGCTACATCCTAAATCATTTGGCAAGTTTGTAGCAAGCCAGACCATGGCACATTGACTTGTAGAAGGTGATATAATCTTTCATGTCAAGGGGAACAACAATAAAATTCTACTAAGCCTGCTACATATCACATTGTTGTGAGTTTTGAATTCAATCCCACTTGGTACCTGGATTTGGGTGCCACTCATCATCCACTTCAAACTTCGAGAATTGCAGAATATGTCTGAATATTCAGGTCCTGATCAAGTAACCATTAGTAATGGAGCAAGTTTAAGTATTTTGAACACTGGACCATGTTTTCTTTAGTATACTCATCATAATTTTGCACTACACAATATATTTCATGTGCCACATATTACAAAGAACTTTCTTTTAGTGAGTCAGTTCACAAAGGATAATGATCTATTCTTTGAGTTTCATCCTAACCATTTTTTTAAAGGATTATATGGAGAGAATTCTACTTTGAGGAACCAAGAGAGATGGCTTATATTAGTTTCCTAGTATTGTTCGAGTCAAGAATAAAGCTACAACATTTGTTGGAGAATGTACAACCTTTTTAGGATGGAACCATGATTGGGGCATGTGGCCTTCAAAGTTCTAAGTTAGGTCACTTCTAAGTATAGGTTGCCTTTTACAAGTAAAATTAGACAATCTGTTTGTTAGTCTTACTAAATAGCAAGAAGTCATAGATAACATTTGTCAATTTCTACTTATTGATCTAAGGGTCTATTGAATTTGGTTCATTCAAATGTTTGGGGACCAGGCCCACTTTATTCTAATAAAGGGTTTAGTTATTATGTAATCTTTATGGCTGCTTTTTCTAAATTCCAGTGGTTGTTTCCTATTTCCAAGAAAGTCTAAGGTTATGGATGTGTTTCTATATTTTAAACATCACATCACCATAGAATTGTTATTCTCAACTAAAATCAAGAGCTTCCAATATTCTAATTGGGGTGGAGAGTATCAACTAGGTCAAAATCTTTGTGCATTATTCTCAACTAGGTCAACATTTTTCCCTTTTGATGATTGAAGTGATAAGCCTATTTGGAGATTAAATCCAAAACATGAATATATGATTAAATCAGCTTATAATATCGAAGCAATGAGCTCTTTTAGGGGGTGTTTTTTTTTCTAGATTTTGAGAGGAGGGAAAATTGGTCAATGGAATTTTGATTGCAATTGACCAGAATCCCACGTTCTTTTTTTCAGATTTATGTGGGGACTAGGGAAAGTTTATTTTCTTGGGTACTAGGTAAGTGATACCCATCTCCTACAAGGGTAAATAACTTTCCCACCTGGGGGAAGTTGCCAACGCTTGAATGGGACAAAAATGCCCATTTTAATAATGGATTTTTATAGATAAAGTGGCCATTGCCTTATTTACATGGGAAATAAAAGAACATAGGTAAATGCAGTTACCCATGTAACTTATTGAAAAGCAACGGAGCCTTAGTGTCTAATGTTCATTCGGAGTTTAAAAAAGAATCTATGAGATAAATTGACCTCCAAAAGTGAAATTCTTTCTCAAGTTTTAAATGTGTTTGGTCATCATCTAGATGTGATTCCTAACCTGGAGGTACATCTCTAATATATAAATTGGTGGGCCAAAACTCAAAGTGCAATTTTGGATAATGTGAGAGAATTTATGGTATTATTCTGTAGCCATTGTGGAAGAATAGAAATGATAAAATATTTAGAAATAAGAATATCCCCCAACCATCTTAATTGATTGTGCTAGAGAGGAGGCAATCGTATTTTGAGAATATAACTTGAGAAAAGATGATGGTCCAAGGAAAAAAAAACAAGTTTAGCTCAACTAGGCCCCTTCGGGAACTCATACATTAAAATTAACTTTGATGCATCTAAAAATGAAAATGGTGCTATGGCTACTGATATAAGAAATGATCGAGGCAAGATTATAAATCTAAGCAGTAAAGATAATAATTATTGTTCCATAAATGTTGCTGAGGCATGAGCAGCCCTCGAAGCTCATGTTTTGGTCAAGAATCTAGTTGGGATCAACATCGTTATCGAAAGTGACTCAAAACTGATTGTGGACTGTCTGAGGGGCAGAGATAATCCACGTTCGGTAGTCAAAAATGACGTCAAAGAATTAATACTATTTTATCTGTAGGAGTTGGAATTTTATTGGCCGTTTGGCAAACCTTTTTTGAAAGATCTTCTGGAAGCTCTAATAGTCAAAAGACGATGTGAGCTTTTGCATCAAGATCTTAATATTTTGAAGATCATTTGGTTAAGGTGGGTCTGTCTACACGTCTTTCTGTGCGAAGATGAATTGAATAAAATGTGAAAAGTTCCCTTTGGAACTTCTCGAAAATAGCCCGAAATGAGCTTCCTATGTCTTTTCGAGATTGCGGCTTTCAGTGACTAGATATTTTCTCAACCAAATGGAAGAAAATCAAAACGCGAACTAGTGAGCTTCTAAAAATCTAATAGCCTGCACATAAAGACGTGCCAAACGGGGCTTAATGTTCAATATGCTCACGTATGTGAGGAGGTGAACTTTGCAACTCACTGACTAACCAATGTAGCTCATGACGTGGTCATTAAAATTCATTTGTTTTAGTGATTGTTGGGGGACTTGGGGGAGGGCTACCCCATGTTTGAGTCCGAATTCGGTGGACCCTTCCGTTTAC
The DNA here is from genome assembly GCF_056320005.1 of Nelumbo lutea. NCBI lineage: Eukaryota > Viridiplantae > Streptophyta > Magnoliopsida > Proteales > Nelumbonaceae > Nelumbo > Nelumbo lutea. The sequence continues at coordinate 43,539,090 of NC_142684.1, read as the reverse complement.
GGTGCGCGTGAACCCTCCAATAGGAGGGTTGCACGTCGCCTCTTCGGCTCTCCTCTATTCGTTACTCTAAGTAACGCTCAATTCTTCGGCGTTTTTATTGTCAGTATGGTTCAACCGGGCAGTAAATCAATCGGAAAGAAGAAAGCCAAGCTTTCCCTCTTCGTTTGAACTCCCTATCTCCCATTTTCACCCGAGCCCTATCTCAAGAACATAAGACCACAGGCGGCGTCCGCATTGTTTCACCGAGCTCTGATGCCTTGCTCTCAGCCGGCGATCTTCGTTTGTACGCTCTCGGACTCAGCTATCCGGCACGGTATCGTAATCCCACCTGGGCAGTGGAACCCATACTCCTCCTCGGCCTCCCTCAACAGGTCTGCGAATAAGGGGTGATTGAAGTAGATAACCGGCACCAAGAACCGATGAAGACCGTCGTCTTTCTGACCCACGTATACCACCATGTGTCCTTTCGGCACTTGCACCGGTTTATCTTCCAATGCCTCCCGATCATAGCGACTGTAGCCGGAGGCTGATGACTTGTTGGAAGAGCAGAGTCCCTTCGCCCCTCGCTTCAGGCAATCACCCAAGTCGCAAATTTTGGATATGGCCTTGCTTTTGCAGCTCGGAGGATCCAACTCCAACCGGCGGTAGTCAGCTGGCTTTCGATTCGGCCTGACTACCCATCTAAACACCTTAACCAGCTTGCGGCCCAACTTGAAACCTCTCGTCTTCCTCATAGTGTGTGCAGTGAGTGAAGAGAAAGATGAGACAAACAGCGAGAGAATGGGAGGTAGACTATGTACCGATATTGTTGTAATTGGCTTTGTTTAGGAGAAAGGCCATAGGTCTGCGATCGACATGGTGAGACGGAAGAGAGTGAGATAGGCTTCAGAGAGAGAAGTGGGGACATTTGACTTGGTAGGAAGAATGAAGTGTGTTAGAGAAGGAAAGCTTCATTCAAATCTTCAACAATCAATTCCCTCGCTGACGTTCACTTGTTTTTAACCTCCAATTTTATGGGGCTTGTGGAGGTGGAGGAGATGACGGTTATGGTGGTATGGCGAGATTCTTTGATTGGACCAGAAGAATAAGGTTCCTCCGCAAGAGGATTACACAGCTTTTTTATAGATGCCAAAGCAGTCAAAACCACGAACGACGAATTAGAATTAGAAAATCGAAGAGAGAGAGAGAGAGAGAGAGAGAGAGAGAGAGAGAGAGAGAGATTGATGAAGCTTTATTAGTTGGTCGGCGGAAGACTGGAGAGATCCATAGTCCGGATATGGGAGAATGGGAGGGAGAGATTGGAGAGCTTGATGAAGATTTTTTGTCTTTTAGCGTCCGATTCAACCAGACGGAAGAAATTAGCGTTAAACTCTGTTATGTTAAGGTTGGTTAAAAGGAGTGAACGTGTATACCTCCTATTGGAGGGTTCACGCGCCCTGTGAACCTCAGGATCCACTGAATCCGGACTCCCCATGTTCTTCTGTGCCCTTTATTTCAGTTTTATCAGGAAAAAGAAAAAAGGGAAAGAAACCAAGCTTTTAATCTTGTAGCAGCAAAGCGTGGCAAATACATAACTAATTATTAATGGAAACAACAAACATAAAAAAGCATGAAAAAAAGAAAAAAAATGGAAAATATCACATTTTGTCTAACGCCTTTTTTGGTGGAAATCTTCTGAAGCCATCGAATCTCCTTATTTAGCAGTCTCCTTCCTGCAGCAGAATATTAAAATGGTTATCTTTTTTTATTCGATAATTAAATGGTTATCTTTTTACTTTTTAATCATAACAAATCAAAGTTATTGTGGGATCGATTTATTTGGGTCTAAGTATAATTAATTGGAGATGTCAACGGATCGGACTAGACCCAACCCAACTAAAAATAGAAGGAATATCGAACATGACCCAACCTGTTTCATATACAATGCACTCGTACTTAAAAAAAGAAACCTATATATAAAGATTTCGATGTTGCGATGTCAACCGGCAGGATTCATCACAAGTCTACAGTGGTCGGAGCATGATCTGAAACCCGGCCTATTCTCTTAACCCAACCCTAAACTGATGGAGTTAGGTCAATTGGGTCCGTCTACCACATAACTTGATCCAATGGCATTCCTATAGACGTGGTAATTGGCTTGGCTTGGGTCAGGTTTTTGCCGATTCAATGCATTTTTGGCTCATTTTGGGTTGGGCCGGTAAAGGCTAGATCCTAAATCCAAATATTTAGCTTAGGTTAGGGTTGATCCACCAGTCTCATGGGTCATATGGTTTATTGTCAACTGGTCATTGACCAAATTAATGGTTTTTTATCAAGAATATGAGTTTAACCATTTGATTCAAATGGTTGGAATGGTTCAACCATCTGGATCAACACAAGTTTAAAAACAGTGGTTTGAAAATAGTGACACGTGACCCGACCTGTTCCAATGGGGTTGGGTGAGGGTCAGCTTCTATTTGGGTCACTATATAACAGATCCGAACCCACTTTCTTGGGTTAGGTCAGTTCAGGTTAGCAGGTTGGATCAACTTTTTGCCACCTCTACATCTACATCCCTAAATAGAATATCAGGTTTTTGTACGAGAAAGATGCACTGGAATAAATCACTTAGTTTGATACTTCAAAAATCTCTGCTTAGTTCGAATCTATGCTTATTGATAACAACTAACAAACATAACAAGAAATAGAGGATACGGCTCAATCTATAAAGAGTACAAATACAAATACAAAAATATGTAGAGTGTAAATTCTTATATTTTGTATTTGTACTCCTACCGGACACGGGCTCTAATATCTCGAGTAAAGCCACCCCCCTCCACATTCACCACAAATAAAGGGGTAAAAAAAGCAGAATCAACATCAATTATGCTTGTGATTATAAACAAAGTTAGGGGTGGAGAAAGAAAGGATTAAATAGGAAGAATATCTCCCTTCTCCAATAAAATAAAATAATTTGTAAAACATTTCACCCCTTAGTTCCTCGCTGTTAGTTTTGCATTATTCGTTAAAGAATTTACTCTTAAATGGGCCAGTTCACTAAATGCACTGCATGAATACAAGATGCATAATTGCACATGTAGTGTAGGGCCATCCAAGAAAAAGCCGAACACCAAAAGATTGACATGACTAATAGAGTAATAGTTCTTTAAGGTCGAATTTGGTTGCAATTTTATTTTATTTGCACTAATACAAATGTATAAGAGTGCAAATGGAAAAAATGCAAATTATTGTTTAGTTTTATTTTGGGTTTAATTTACTTCATTTTTAAAGTAAAAATAGATCAGAATTTACACTCAAATTGCACTACCATAATTTTGTATCAGTGCAAAATTATTTGCATTGCAACCAAACACAACCTTAGCTTTCAAGAAAGGAATAGTTGAGATCTTGCACATTTTAGGCAAATCATCCATCTCCATCCACTTTCTATTGACGGACTGGACAGGTTTCAGCTCAGAACCCTTTGCCATATCTTCAAAATATAGCCGATCTTTTCATTGAACATTAAAACTTAGAGGAAGTCTAATAATTTCACTTTGGAAAAACATCAAGCATGGGGATGGGGATGATATATAGAGAGATAGAGAAATAAATGACAAATCTAGACTGATGGACATGCAGATTGATGAAGACTTGGGTTGAGGCAGAAGGGTTAATGGATATGGAAGAATCAAGTGGGGAAACTTAATTACCTTAACACGTCTTGGGTTGAGGAAGCTTGCATTTCGCAGGGAGCTGCATGGCAAGCTTGGGGTTAATCCCAAGTGAAGGCAGCAATTTGGAGTTCTTATAGGAGCAAAGGCACTTCAAGTCAGCATGAGAGAGTGCAGAGCAGCAGGGTTCAGAAGGCGGAGAAGGCTTTGTGCCAGTTACAGAAGGCATGCACGCCATAAGACTCGATGCAGGCATGTTGCAGATGGTCTGTGAATATGACACCATCACTTCATTTCCTAGAACTACAGCAAGCACGAAGGCCACAACTGTGAGCTTTCGGAAAGCCTCCATCTCTTACCGAATTGAAGCTCCTCTTCTCTTTCCTTCGATCTCCTACTCCTAGTGTTTCGTTGTTTATGTTGCAGTACTGTGCAGCTATCAAGTGCCATATAAATAGGCTACATTCACATATCAAGACGAGGATTTTCTGGAGCCTTGCGCGATTTAGGGCTTTGGGTTTGCCATGAATTAGGTGATGTGAGTATACAGTGGCAACTGCAGTATGGAGTCACGGGCGTGAACTGTTGCAGAAGACGACGTACGTTCTTGGTTTTACTATGAAAAATAATTCTTGGTTTTATTATGGATAATTAAGCCACGTCTCTCGTGCGTGTCACGGGTTCCCCTCAACCCTAACCCGATTCAATCCACGCTTAAAATACATGATTTCCAAACCTGATTAGTAGCATTTCTTAACATATTTATATTTTGAAGACTTCATTAATTTAAAATAAGAAATTGTTTTATAGAATTTAAGATGTTACTTTTCTATTAAAAAAAAATCAAAATTAACATATAAGTAAATTAGAAATCAAAACACTACAAGAATATTTTGTATATATGCAAAGTATTATGACCTAATGGATAAGTCACCAAAAACCCAAAACTGAATAATCAAAACCCTAACCCTCGGGTCAAGTTGGGTTTATCATTTAACCCAACCTACTGACATCTCTAATAACAGCTGAAGTGACTGAATCTAATGGCTTATTACTTTGTCTTAATGAATAAATTGTGCAGGAGGTAGCAAGCTTCTAGCTGAATTGGTATGATTACCGGTAGGAGTGGAAATTGGGTCGGGTTGGATTGGGACTTGGGAACCTGTGAAGTTTTCAATAGGCCTGAATCCTTTCCCGAGGTCAGTGTAATTGAAATTCTTCACCCAACTTGCAGCCTAAAGGACAACAGAGTAAGTCATTGAGTTCAACTATTTTGTCTGTTATCAAACCACTCCTCAGCCTTCACGTGATGACATGTGGGTTATTTGACTTTGTTTTCCACTGGCCTATAATCCTCTCCTTCTGATGGGTCAATGGTATGAAGACAATTTTCAGTAGTTAAGTTCAAATGGGACTTGAGGTTGGTATGACATGAGTAGTTCTGACTTCTTTCGTTATGTGTGGAATCAAGAGCAGCTGGGGTGATATTGGATCTTCATTTGTTTTTGACAAATGGCGAACACACTTGAATGAATTCTTTCTTATTTGAAACTACTGAATGTACACGTATATATATATATATATATATATAATTTTACAATGTCGGTGATACATCAGTTATCAACTTACCTTTCACGTGGCAAGATTAGTTGCAGCGTATAACAAACTGACATAAGTTGTGATGTAGTAGAGATGTGGCAAAGTTCCATAGCCTTGGATTATGTTCTCAAACCAAATGGTAGTTTATGTCATTCGTGAAATACAGGATTGGTGCCAATGTGTGGCTATCGTAGAAAAGTTGAACTGGTTGAGAGCAAGGTAAACCAAGGTCGCGGAGAATACGCTATAATCATAAAACTTCTTCACTGGTGGTAAGGGCCATGGTATTCTGCTTCTAAGGAAGACCAAGCAACAATAACTTGTATCTTTGTTTTCCATTAAATGAGTGAGTTACCCAGCAAGGTAACATAGGATGTTGTTAATTAATCTTTCTTGTGGCGGGGCAAGAAGCCCAATCAGAATCACAATAGGCCCTTAATGTAAGATCATTTTGAACAGAAAAAAAATATACTATGATGAGGAGCCCCTTTATGTATCGAATGACAAGTTTGGAAGCCTGCATGTGTTCTTCACGTGCAGCACTAAGATGTTGAGTGAGGAAATGAACAGGGTAGCTTAATTCAGGCTGAATGATAGTCAAGTAAACAAGTTGGCCAACAAGTCTTCTATCATCAAGTGGTGGACTAGAGTCAACAATGAAATGATGTTGCTCCATAGGGTGGGAGACTATTTTATATTCAACTATGCTTGCTTTAGGTATGATATCAGCAGCATACTTGTATTGATAGGCATATCCCAGCAGAAGAAGTCCTTGTGATCTCTAGTCCAAGGAAATAATGAAGATGGCCTAGGTCTTTAAGCTAACAACATCCATCAAGATATGACTTCAAAGCATGAATTTGTGAATGATTATTACTAGTAATGACCAAGTCATCAATGTTGACAAGAATGGCTACAAAGGAATCTCCCTGTGTTGATGTATAGTGAGAGTAGTCAGTAATAGATTGTACAAATCCAATTCCTTTGGGGTAGATGCAAATTTTTCAAACCAACAGCGAGAAGCCTGCTTTAGGTCGTATAATGACTTTTGTAACTTGCAAATTTTGTTGTTCTCTTATTTGGGGAATCTTGGGGGGAATGATCATATAAACTTATTGGATAAGTCTCCATGCAAGAACGCATTGTTGGCATCAAATTAGTGTAGCTCCCATCCTCGTATGACAATTAGAGACAACAAGAATCGAAAAGTGACAAGTTTCACCAGGAGAGCATAGATATCATGATAATCATAGCCTTCAATCTACATGTAGCCTTTGGCCTTATACCATTTGATTGTTCCATCAGCTTTATACTTAATTTTGTACACCGTTTACAACTAATTGGATGCTTATATTGTCAGGTGGGAGGTCAACAATAGACCATGTGTTGTTCTGTTTTAAAGCAACAATTTCTTGTGACACCAATTTGGATCACAAGAGGCCTGGCTATATGAAGTAGGTTCCACATGGGCTTGCGAACCAATGATGGAGGGAAGTGGGTCCATGCCAGGTGTAGTCACGAAGATGGGATGGTGGGTCCATGCCATTGTCTGACCGGACAACTTTGATTCTTTGATCAAATTGGGTATGGACCATGTTGTAAAAGGATACATGCTAGTGGTAAGTCTCTATCTTATGCTTCAAGAGATAAATCCAAGTGTAGTGGCTGAAATCATTTACAATGCTAAGGAAGAACTGTAGAAATTATTGGGAAGGGGACACATGCATGCTTCGCTCGTTCACATGCATCACAAGAATCCTTAATTTAGGAAGAAAAAGTCCATCAGCACAAACTAATAGTCGTTGAGCGGAAGCATGGTTGAGGTGATTGTGCCATAACCGGTGATGGTGCGCAATCCAGCCGGTTCTAGCTGTCAACGACCTTGTCTCTGACTAGAGCAACAGGTGCCTGAAATGAAGGAGGTGGGGAGTCTCCAGGGAGGAACCTGGTGAGATTGCTCCGAAGCTTAAGTTAGTATTCTCTCAAAGGCAAGATAAAACCAGATGGCGCAAAGTTCACATACCTCGTTCTTAGGGGGTAGAGAGCCTTTTATAACCACTTCGCGCATTCACTCCTAAGCTTCTGTCAGGTCGGGTATGATTACCTCTACACTCCTGCCAGTTCGGGTGTCATCACCTCTGCTAGGGCAGAACCGCCACTACTCTCTTTGTCGGAGCCGTCTTTGTAACTGGAGATGGCGGTGGCAGGTGGCCATTGAAGTGTGGCTGTCAAGCGTCAGATCCCAAGTCAGTCAGGTGCGTCGCCCCTGGATACGGACTCCCTCGGTGTTAGGGACGGTATGGTTGTTCAGTTCGGCGTCCTGGAGGCAAAGTGCTGGAGTGGTGTGCAAGGTGGAAGTCTTGAGTTCGGATAGAGGTGTTGGCCTGAACTGCCATGGGGCAGGCCAGTTCGGGTTGTTGCCCTTTGTGTTCGTAAGGCTCGGGGCCTAAGGGAGAGCTCGCGCTCCTTAGGGGAGTTCGGGCTCCTTGTAGGGAGTTTGGACCGCTGGTTCTTCCTTTCGGAGCTTACGCCTTGGGCGTGCTTCTATGCCGAGCTGTTGCCTTTGCCACAAGTTGAGTGGTTACGAGGTCGGGCCAAATCTTCCTTCATCAATTGCCCCCCACTCCTTGCGCTAAGTGTTTTGCCCTAGCGCGGGGAGTTCCTGAGGTGACGGGTGGATTTGTCATGTACTTCGAACTGGTTTTGACTGATAGTGCGAAGTGCGAAGTGCGCGTTTCGTCAGGATTTGTCCCCCCACCAAGGATGCAGCTACCTATCAAAGACACTTAGAGAAGTATAGGGTGTTCGAATTCCTTGTTGGCCTTAACCCTGAGTATGACATTGCACAACAACATCTTCTTTCCAGGGACAGTGTCACTCTCTCCCAAGCATATGCATTCGTGTCAGGAGAGGAGTGTAGGAGGGATGTAATGATGAAGAATCTCATGACTAATCAGTCTGCAATGTAAGTGTAGGTATTTCTATCTCCGTCGGGATTACCGCTTCAGTGCCGTAGGTGAGGTTAAAGGGGGTTTCTCCTGTGGCGGTTTTTTTCGTGGTTCAGTGAGCCCATAGACCACTTGGTAGCTCATTCACCCACAACCCTTTAGGTCAATCTAGTCGTGCTTTCAATCCGCGGAGGATAGTTTTGTTCATTACTTCTGTCTGACCGTTTGCCTGCGGGTATGCGACCGATGTGAAGTTTTGTCGAATTCTCATATCTTGGCACCATTCCTAAAACTTGGTATCCTCGAACTGCTTGCCATTGTCGGAGATTAGTACCCGAGGTAACCCGAAGCGACATACTATGTTCTTCCAAAAGAAATTCTGTACATTTCGAGTTGTAACTGTTGCCAGAGGTTCAACTTATATCCACTTTGTGAAGTAATCTACTGCCACCACTAGGAACTTCCTTCCACCTGTTGCTGGCGGGAATGGCCCGAAGAGGTCAATGCCCCATTGCGCAAAGGGCCATGGATTAATGAGGTACTTGAGGTCGGCGGTAGGCTGATGGTGGATATTGGCATGCTTCTGACACTTGTCGCATTTTCTTACGAGCTTGACAGCCTCTGCCTTCATCGTTGACCAGTAGTACCCTTGTCGAAGTGCCTTTTGAGCGAGGGCTCTGCCCCCCAAGTGTCCGCCGCACAGACCTTCATGAGTGTCGCGGAGTACGAGCTCAGCTTCGGTAGGCTGCAAGCAACGCAGGTAGGGGAGCGTGTAGGACCATTGGTACATTCGTTCGTCTATTATGAATTATTTGGCTGCCTGGTGCTGCACCCTCCTAGCTGCATTGTGGTCCGCAGGGAGGGTTCCATCTAGCAAGAAGCTCTCAAGTGGGTCGATCCAGCTCGGCTCTGCTTCCAGGACAGGAGCGACCTCCTCTGCCCCACTGAGAATGCTAGGCCGAGGTAAGTCTTCTATGTACACGGTTCTCATGGTGTTATGACTCGTGCTGGCTATCCGAGACAGGGCGTCGACCTCAGTGTTCCCTGACCTTGGGATTTGCCTGATGAAGTGTGACTGGAAGTTGAGCAGAGCCTCCTTTACTTTTGCCAAGTATGCGATCATAGTGAGCTCGCGTGCTTCGTATTTTCCCGTAACCTGGTTGACCAGAAGCTGGGAATCGCTGCAGATAACTATGTGTTTTGCTCTTACCTTTTGCACTAGGTTCCACCCGGCTATCAATGCCTCATACTCCGCCTCGTTGTTGGATGCCGCGAACTCAAAGCGTAGTGCGTATTCCAATTTCATGCTACCTGAGCCGTGCAACACTATTCCAGTCCCGTTGCTCTGTTGGTTCGAGGAGCCATCTACGTGAAGGATCCAGTGCTCTTCATCCCAGTTCGCGTTTGGCCTAACTAGGAGAGATGCCACACTGGTTGCTACTTCACGGGGTTCATACTCTATTGGCTTGGGAGCTCCGGGCTCACCCGAGCTGGGGATCTCGAGCTCAACCAGCCTAGGGACTTTGAGGCTAAACGTGCACTCGGCGATAAAATCTGCTAAGGCTTGGGCCTTAATAGCAGGTCGTGGCTTAAATTGAAGGTCGTACTCGCTAAGTTCGATGGCCCACTTTGTCATCCGACCGAAAACCTCGAGCTTGAGCAAGACTTGCCTCAGAGGTTTGTCAGTCAAGACAATGACAGTGTGAGCCTGGAAATACGGGTGGAGTTTCCGAGCTGCAATTACCAGTGCGTATGCTAGCTTTTCTATCTGTGGGTATCTCGTCTCTGCTCCCTACAAAATTTTACTAACATAGTAGATGGGCCGCTGGACCCGATCTACTTCTTTTATTAGTACCGAACTGACCACCTCATCGCTTGCCGAGAGGTATAGTTCTAAGACCTCGCCCTTCTCGGGCCTGGCTATGATTGGCATACTAGCAAGGTAGCTTTTTAGCTCGTCGAACGCGAGCTCGCAGTCTCGGGTCCATTCGAACCCTTTGCCTTTGATTGCCTTAAAGAAAGGCAAACAGCGATCTGCCGATTTGGACATGAAGCAGCTCAGAGTGGCTATGCGGCCGTTTAGCCTCTGAACCTCTTTTACTTTTCAGGGTGGTCTCATATCTAGGATGGCCTTTATCTTGTCCGAGTTGGCCTCAATACCGCGCCAGTTGACAATGTACCCTAGGAACTTACCCGAGGTGACACCGAAGATACATTTGTTTGGGTTCAGTTTCATGCTAAATTGATGCAGAATTTGGAAGACATAATCTAAGTCTTGTATTAACTCCTGTGAAAACTTCATCTTGACGACCATGTCGTTTACATAACATTCTACTTCCGTGCCAATTAAGGGCCGAAACAGCTTATTCACAAGTCTTTGGAAGGTCGCCCCAGCATTCTTCAGTCCGAAGGGCATGACCTTGTAGCAGTATAGGCCGAAATTGGTTATGAAGCTGGTTTTTTCCTCATTGGACTGGTCCATCCTGATTTGGTTGTAGCCCGAGTAGGCGTCCAAGAAGCTTAGCAACTCATGTCCCGAGGTCGCGTCCACTAGGCGGTCAATTCTGGGGAGGGGGAAGCTGTCTTTTGGGTAAGCTCGGTTCAGGTCGGTGTAATCGATGCGCATGCACCACTTGCCGTTTGCCTTTTTCACCAGCACTGGATTGACTACCTAGCTCAGGTAATAAACTTCCCTTATGAAGTTTGCTACGAGGAGCTTTTCGACCTCCTCGTCGATTGCCCTCTAGCGCTCTGGGGCTAAGTTGCGTTTCTTTTGTCTAATGGGTCTGACTATAGGGTCAGTATTAAGTTTGTGAGTTATAAGGTTAGGGTTAACACCGGGCATATCGGCCACGGACCATGCAAAAATATCTAAATTTTGAAGTAAGAAACTCACCAGTTTGGTTCGTAGAGGCTCCTTGATGGAAGCACCGATCTGTAGCGTTGTCGGGTTCGTAGCCGAAGTTGGGATTGCGACTGTTTCCTGTGTGGGCGAAGCTCGTTTCTCGCCTTGCTCCGTAGGCCGCTCCAATTCGAGGGCGTCGGCCATCTCCTGAGGGGAGGGCTTAACCGGCTTTGGAGCAGGGTGCTGAGGTGGAAGCAGTGGTTGGTTCAGAGGCAGTTGGGGGAACTACTGCTGATAGTGATACTGAGAGATGTGGTGCAGTACTTGGTGCTGTTGGAATTGTTGCATTTGGGCTTGCATTGCCCGCATGCATTGCATCAGGTCGTCAAACTGGTTCTGGCTAGTCGCCAGGGGGACAACAGTTGGTTCAATAAAGGTTGTTTCGACAGGGAGTGGAAAGGGGACATTCATGGTGGGAGGGTTTACGGGTGCCACTATTCGTGGCGCATTCAAGCTGGGGATTCCATCCACGGGAAGGGGCATGGTGAACTGTCCGATGCACACCACAGGGACTTGAAGTTGCTCCCCGATGGTGTTCATCTCCGTGCCACGTTCGGCGTTGCTGGAAGAAGCCATGAGTGTTGAGGTTTTTTGGAAAAAGAAAAGAGGTTATGGGAGGTTTAGAGGGAGGCTTTTAGAAGCATTTCTCATAGACGGTGCCAATTGATGGTGCGCAATCCGGTCGGTCCTAGCTGTCAACGACCTTGCCTCTAACTGGAGCAACAGGTGCCTGAAACAAAGGAGGTGAATAGTCTCCTGTGGCCGGATTGCGCACCATCAGCCGGTATACTCCATTAGTGAAAGAAGACAAGATACTAGAGGATGTATGTGAGGTAGATGCAGGTAGTATATGTCATTGTGCAACTTTCCTTTACTAATCACAGAATGAGAGACTGAGTCATGTATCGCATAACTTCCAGAAGGGAAGAATACAATACATTGTAACTGAGATATTAGCTTGTTGATCGATTAAAGATAATGCAACATAAAGGACGTTAGTGATGGTCAATCCAGGTTTCGAACACATCCTTCATAAGTGGTTGTCAAAGTAGAACCATCAGGTAGATTAATTATAGGTTGTTGAATTAAGGGTTCAGGCTGAAACAAATCCTTATTGGAAGTCATGTGATCTGATGCTCTAGTGTCTAAGATCCAAGATGTTGAGCAGGTAAAAGAATCTTACTAGCCATTTTAGTAGTATAAGACGTTACAGTATTGTTGGTAAGCAACCTCAGAAGTTGTGTATACTGCTCATGGTGGATATCGGCAATTGAGGAGGAGGAATCAGAGGAAGCAATGATGGGATCAGACTGTGCATAGTTGGGAGCTGCTTGAGGACGAGTGATCTTGTTCTTGTTTGACTTACCCTTTTTTCAAACTTTTGGGTAACCAATTAATTCGTAGCAATGATCTTTGGTGTGGCCTTGCGTCTTGCAGTGGTCACACTTGTGTTTTGATTCGATGATCGTTGAACAAAGGCATTGAAAATAGCTATTTCTGGAGTGAAAGAGCTTTTCTATGAAAGTTATGATGACATAGAGAAAACAGAATAGGGATGTGAAAAAAAAAACAAAGGAACCTCCAAGATATTTACAGTGGCGAGGACCGTCACAAAGACAGTGGGAACCACTAGAAAATTTGCAGCAATGAGGACCCGAAAGCAGTGGCAGTGGAAGCAGTGATTAGAGCCTAGACGATTGAGGCTCTGGTACCATGACAAATGGCAAATAGATTTCAGAAATGTGAATTCTTTCTTTTTTATTGGAAACAATTGAGTGTATATATATATACATATATTACAATGTCAGTGATACACCAGTTGTCAATTTGCCTTCCACGTGGCAAGATTAGTTACAGTGTATAACAAACTGATATCAGCTAGCAGTTTTCTATAGACTTAGATGAAGAAATACAATACAAAGTGTTGTACCGAGTGCTTTGTATGAGCAAGGATGAGTTTGGTATCATTGTTGTTTTTTCCAATACAAAGTGGTGAAAAACATGTATTGTGAGATACATGTAGGAAGTGTGTATAGATAATATTAATAATAAAGTGAGGATAAAAATATAAAATTCAAGAGAGAACAATTTAGTTGCAAGAAATAAAAAAAATACGAGAGAATAATTTAATTATAGAAAATAGAGTAAAAAATTACTAACAATAATTAGAAAAGAAAAGTAAAAGGAAAATGAGAAAATTGGACTTATAGGTGGCCACTCCAAATTCTATATCCAAATCCGTTCCTCCATCCGCGTCGGATAGCCACAATCCCATGTACCAAAAGAAACAAAAAATGAAAATAGAATCACATAGAGGAAGAAAACGCAGCTCAAAAGTGCTACATGCCGCGGCAACATGTTTCTGCCGTTCAAGAAGAAAAAATAAGATATAAAACAAAATATAGTGAGAATTCAAGAAGAAAAAAACTATATCTCAGATCAGATGGTCATTTCCTGTTGTGGTTCAAGAAGAAAAATCACCGATTATTGGTTACTTGCCATTATCGTTCTTTCTATTCTTGCATTCTCTGCATAGATGCCGTCACTACACTTCCCAACAAGCAGATCTGGTCTTGTACCTATCGCCTACAACTGCAACGTCTCAAAGTTTTGTGAGTGGTGTTTTGTTTTGGTGTAGGTGTCTCCCTTAGTGGGCGGCAGATGAGATGAGAATAGATTAGGGTTTAGAACTAGTAGTCAATAATAAAAAGAGAGAAAGACGTAAGGGTTTAGGGATGCATAGGATTTCATTAAAGTACTTACACTAGATGGACAATATTAGACATCTACTATAATTGATATCACGTAAAATACCATTAGCATATCATATCTGAGTCGGTTCGGGACAGCTAAGACCAGTCCCAAACCGATAATAGTTGGGACACACAATAAAGAACCAGAACCGATCCAATGGGATAGAACTCTGAATCATAACCAACATATTTGGTTTGGCCGGTTCAGTTTTATTGGGTAGACTCGACTCATTGACATCCCTAAGCCTAGGGTTAGGGATTGGATTGGATTTGGATTAGTTTGGATCCAGTCCATTTGTAAGTGGACTCACATTGGATTGGATCGGGTTGGAATAAATCTAGTCCAATTGGCACCTCTACGTATGCCAAGCTATGATGGCATGCAGGCTGTGGGTGGCATGCCATGCCGGCCCATGGGCCTGAAAATCCAAACCCAGCATGGCCCATCCCATCATGTAGTACCCGACACAACCCGATTTATAGCTCTATCTGTACCATCACGGTTTCATGAGCTTACTAGAGAACCAGCCTGAGCTTTCATAGGAGGCATCCTCACCTCCAAGTTTAAATAGCTGAATCAACATAAAATAATATGTGTGAGTTGCTTAATTAGAGAAAAAAAATAATAGTAAAGGATTCATTAAGAGTTGCAGCTTAACCTAAAAGTAATAAGCACCTTAAAATGAGATAGGGATTTCTACCAAAAGAATAAAATGAGATAGTAACAAAAAATAAATATTTATAGTTCTCAATGGGTCATTCGGTGACTTCATTCTTTTCATTTGAATGTAGCTCATGGGTTTTCCAATTGCATAGGTTGGGTTTCCATGCTTAATGATCATTGAAGTAGGCCTATATTTCATAGCTCTAAAAAATCAATACAAACTTCCTAAGAAGAGCTTTGGTCAAAGGATCAATGAAGTATTTTCTGACCAAAGTTTGAGGATATAACCCCATGAAAAAATTTCTTTCACTATGTTATATTTTAATTCAAATATGCCTATATTTTCAATGTAGGATTTGTACTTTTGCTCGAGCAATAACAACCTACCTATAACAATGTAGTGAAATAAAGGGAACTGATCTCTCACACAGAAAAATTTTGAGATACAATGCGCACCCACACTAAGTGTGGAAGCATAAATAGAAGGTAAAAATTGATTCTAAATCAAAATTCCAAATTATGTCACCAAAAACCTTCTAAGAGAAAGATAGATATAGCAAAATAAACCACAATCTATAGTAAATTTGGGCAAGGTAATGATGAAATTTCAATATTTATTACTAGGTTATGAGTATATCTACTTAACATATCAATTAGTAACATTTTTCAACAATACAACAATTTTCCAATTTCTCTAGGGTATATCAATTAAGATAAGGTCAACCATCCATTTATAAGAATGTTGAAACAATCATAAGGTGAACCCAAAATAAAATGTTATACATTTTGTTTAAAAAAATCAAAGTAATTATTTCTATTAAGCAGGCCACCTATAGCATCCATCATTTAAAAATAGATATGGCATAAAACAAAATGGTAAAATAGGATTCATGTAGTCACCCTTAAGTAGTTGGAATAAATCATAGACAATGATGATGATGGAGAAAAAATTAACATCTTTATTTCACATATTTAAAATATAGTCTCCAACTTATTTTATATTACTATCTTTTGTACTCCAAATAACATTTGTAGTTTTCATTGAAAGATATGTTGACTTCAGTAAATACTTTGTATTGGTATTAATGAAATGTTATAAAAATATGAGAAATTATATGAAGAAGATAAACCATTATTAGGTAATAAAAATACCTTTACTATTATTTAGATGATAGCGAATTAAGATCATTAGGAGTCTTAAGAAATGAAATCAAATTTTTTAAAATTTTCTAAGTATTTATTGATATAATGAAATTGAGAAAATAGTATACAATTATAAAGTATTCATTAATAAAACATTAGCTTTCACTAAGCTTTCCATATTTTTTATATAAAGAAATTCTTAATAAAAATTATAACTTATAATTCTTTGATCCATGATTAACATATCATTTGTATATGATACCAAAAGTATTGAAAACTTATAAACAAATGTATGACCTTATGACAACTTTCACAAAGTATATATATAATACTAGTGGGGGCCCGTGCGATGCACGGGATGGGGCACCCCTCCTTGTCCCTCACCCTCATAAGTCAAGACACTCTACACCATCCCTATCCTGACCCAATGGCAGGGCGGGTTTGGGGTGAGACGCACATTCTCTCTTAGGGATGGGGAATTCCCAAATTTTCCCCACCTTGAGGCAACCACCTAGAAAAATCTAATTTATGGATACTTTACGAATAGGATTATGAGAATTTGGGGGTATTTTAGGAATTGGATTATGACAATGTGGGGGTATTTTATAAATGAAATTATGGGATCCTATGATTATAAGAATATGAGGAAAACCTAGAGATATTTTAAAAATTAATATTAGATCTATGGATATTTTACTAATTTATCGTTAGGTTTGGAGAATTATATGCAAACCCCACCCATAATTTGGGGCAAAAATATTTTCCCTATGCCCACCCCGCCTCTGCCCCATCCCCATTTAAGATTGGAGAAAAGTTGCTCTATTCGGAGAAGGGCAAGGTAGGGCCCCAGTTTTATAGGGAAAATCTCCACATTTCTAATACTTTTCTATGACTAATTAGCTAACAATAAATTAAATAACAATAAATTATAATATTTTATAATAATTCTCAACTCGTCCTCGTAAGTCAAGACACTTTACTCCATCCTTGCCCCAACCCTAGTGGCGGGGGTGGGTTTAGGGTGAGGCACCCATTGGATAAATCCCCAAATTCTCCTTACTTTGAAGCAACCACCTAAAAAATTTAATTTATGGATATCTTACAAATAGGATTATGGGAATTTGAGGGTATTTTAGGAATTGAATTATGACAATTTAGGGGTATTTTATAAATGAAATTATGAGATCATAGGATTATAAGGATATGAGGAAAACTTAGAGATATTTTAAAAATCAATATTAAATCTACGAATATTTTACTAATTTAACATCGAGTTCAGGGAATTATATGCAAACCCCATCCCTAATTTGGGGCAAAAATACTTTCCCTACCCCCACCCCATCTTTGCCCTGTCTACGTTTAAGATTTGAGAAAACTTGCCTGTTCAAGGTAGGGCAAGGTAGGGCAAGGTAGGGCCCTAGTTTTACAAGGAAAATTGCCATCCCTACAATTCTAATAATTTTCAATAACTAATTAACTGACAGTAAATTAAAAAACAATAAATTATAATATTTTATGATAATTTCCAAAAAATTATTGAAATTTCTATTGATTAGTAGTAATTTTTAGTAAATTAATTATTTACAATAACAATAAATTAATATAAATTATTTACTTTTAAGCCTAAATTATTTACTATTAATCAAAGTAAATGTAAATACAATAAATTAATGTAATTATGGTAAACTACATTATTTCTAATTAAAAGTAAACAATTTGTTGTTAATTAATGTAAAACCAATATGGTCGAAGTCAACTAAGTGGTCTATGTGGATAGGCATAATAATTTTCCTAAATTATTTAATAATTGTTTATTGAAATAATAATAATGGATTGTTATTTAAATAATTATGAAACAATTTCTAATAGATTAATTTCATAATTTTATTTTCCTAAATTTTTTAATAATTATTTAGTTGAATAATAATAATGGATTATTAATTAAGTAGTTTCGGAGAATATTTTTTTCATAGATTAATTTCTTAACTTTTAATTACTTATTTAAAAAATAATTATGGGTTATTAGTTAAAGGCTTTCCCTAAATTTTTTAATTACTTAATTTTTTATTTTCCAAGTTACACTAATTTATCGTTTTTTTATAATATAATTAAATTAATAATTTTTGCAAAATGAAATTACACTTAATATAAATTAATTAGTAATAATATTCCTAAAATGTAATAATTTACCTTTTATTTTCCAATAAAACTTAATCAATAAATTAAGTAAAAAGTTAATTATATTTTCTTTTCTAATATAAATTAATCAAAACTTTTCTGAATATGTAATAATTCATTTTCTAAAAAATAATAATTTTCTAAAATTTTAATAAATTATCCTTCATTTTTCAATATAAATTAATCAGAAAAAATATGTAAATTGGGTCGTACCCACACTTCCACAATAACGAATCAGTGGATTATTTGCTTGGATATTTCCCACCAGAAAGCAACGGTCGATCGGTGGAACAACACCTGCCACCAACCTTTTTGTAAAACCAACACCGGCAGCCAGTGTTTTTGTAAAAACCAACCCAAACATCTCATACAAACAACAAACTTTACTTGCAAACATTTCTGGTTTAAATACTTAAATTACCTATTCTATAATTTAGGAAATTACTTAAAATACCCTAAACATTTTTGACAATGGCCAACTGTTATGAACCCATAACAGAAAAATCAAAAAGATTATTTTACCCTTGACTTTTTTTCAAATTCTTAAAATGTAGCATTTCTTCTCCTTCCCGATGTGCCCCTTGCCAAATAGGCTCCCGTGCTGCTGCTGCTTTCTTTCTTCCACGGTTGTGTCTGTGCGTCGTTGTCCTTTATTTCCTCCTGTCACACTCACAAACTCACGTGAATACAGAAAGAGAAAGAGGGAGCTACTGAGATTTCGCGATGGATTCCTTTTCAGTTAGCCTCCTAAAAACCCTTCTTTTGACCTGTACCTGTATGGATCTGTTATTGCATGGCTTTCAAAACCGGATCAGATCGAATGGTCGGACCGGAAGAATCTGACCGGTTCTGTTTTTTTCAAAATCATTTTTTTCCTTAAAATTATTGATTTTGGCCAATAAATCATTGAACCGGCCAGTTAACTAATCCAACCGTTAGAACAGTTTTAACCGTTTTTCAAAATTTAAATTTTTTTTTATTTCTTTGTCAGAACTGACCGACCGTTCAGATCGAACGATTGAACTGTTTGTACCGGTAACCAGATCCCTGACCAATTTGGTTACCGGAACGATTTTAAAAACCATGGTTATTTGTATAGATGTATAGAATAAATTTTATACACGTATTATATATTTAATACTTTATATAAAAACTATAGGCTAAAATCATGACTGGCCTGGCCCAGTCTCAGGCTTATTATGCGAGGTGCAAAAGACTGGCCTGGGCCCTGGCCCGGCCCATGATGATTGCCACCGATCATTTTATACACATATTATATATTTAATCTGTAGCATGCTCCTTGCTGCATATTTCTTCTTTTAACTCTATTATATATTCAGGAATTCTGGCAAAGATTTCTGTTGTGTATGATGATTGCCATCGATCATTTAATGAAATAATTTTTTTTTTTCATAAAAAATTCTATCATTCAGAAGAAATGTCATCCTATAGATAGCAGCATTGGATTCTTAGG
Source organism: Nelumbo lutea (assembly GCF_056320005.1). Classification (NCBI taxonomy): domain Eukaryota; kingdom Viridiplantae; phylum Streptophyta; class Magnoliopsida; order Proteales; family Nelumbonaceae; genus Nelumbo; species Nelumbo lutea. The sequence continues at coordinate 43,519,773 of NC_142684.1, read as the reverse complement.
AAAAGGCCTACAACAAACAAATGAAAATCTTTGTCTATAGATGTTGTATAATGAATATGCCCTTTACCGACCTTGTATGGGCAGTGGTACTTCATAATTGCATGTAATGTTGAGGCCATTTTCTGTTTATCAAGGAGGAAAAACAAGTATTCTTTCTTCCCCTAGCCCCCATGTGAGGTGTTCATTTTGAGATGACACGTATGAAATGTCGTCATCGACTCTTGGCCCGCCAATCTATTATTCAATGGAGTTGTCTACCTCTCGGCTATAAAGAAACTTTATCAATGTTAAATTCAGTTTTGGGATAAATAGATTGTAGTCCACCTCAGAAATCTGAAATTGCAGCTCCTTCTTAGTCTATTATTACATTCCTCTATAAACTACATCATGTCTGTGAATTTGACATCAATCCATAGATAGGATTCAGTCCATTCCTAGATATCTTAACTCCACCATAGGGGTGGACTGAACTATAAAAACCCCTTTTTGTTTTTGAAGAAATTGAATGTAACATTAATTCATACACTGCATGTGTCTTGCGCAGAACCCTGAATAAACGGGGCAGTTTTAATTTATTATTATTTATTTTAACCAATAAACCGGTATCATAAAAGTGGTAATCAATCAGGTTGTATTTATCAAAGTTCGTTGGAGTTGATTGGTATTTTCTAAGTCCAAATTATGCACAAAGCCTCAATTTTACGTTAATTTTATGCTTAAAATGTCTTTGCGCTAGATTATAATATTTTTTAGAAGCAACTCTTACCAGAGCTCAAGACCCTTGGTTCAATTTAATTTGCTTTGACAGCCCACACCTTTCTTTCAAAAAATAAGGCTCTGTTTACATAAGTTTTTGGTTTTGAGCTGTGGGATGTCAAAGCAAATTAAATTGAACCAAAAGCTTATGTAAATAGAGCTTTATCTTCTGCAGTCTAGCACCACCAATTGGCCTTTTAATATAGATCTATAGGGTGGTGATAACAAGACCGGATCTGCTCCTCACAAGAACACCTTACACCACATGCACATCCTATCATGCATTGGGAACATCTTCCGTACTTATAAGTTATTATTCACAGGAGATGTTTCTAATGCATGGTGGATGTACCTGTGAGGTGCCCTTGGGAGGCGAAGATCCCGTTCTGGTGATGATACTTCTCTTGGATTGGGATTTGCTCCTCACAGAATGCACCTCACACCAACTTAACAGCACAACCTATCAATACCATGTATTGGGAACATCTCCCATGAATAAAAATATACATGTATAGAAAAATGTAAATTTGTAAAATGCAAAACCTTATATTTTATATATTTGTACTGCACATATTTATATTTATGCTCCTTGAAATTAGTATAAATACAAATATGCACTGTGTAAATACAAAAAGTAGTAAGTGCAAAATTTAATAAGAGTGCAAATTCAAATATATTGAATGCATGCAAAACCTTATATACAATATTTTTTCAGCTTGTATTTGAAATATACATATTTGCATTTGCATTTGCATTCTTCCCAAACTGAGCCTAATAAGAAGTACAAAATACGACTTGATAATTAGAGTTCTGAATTGTAGCAAGCCAGCCTAAGTCCTAAGTCCTTTTAATTGGATCCTGGATACAAAGCTCGGCCCTAACATCCCCAACGCATTAACACACACACACCACCATATTATATTTTGGAAGGAAAAATGAAATATGGTAAAATAGATTGAAAAAATAAAAATAAAAACAAATTAAACATGCTATTGCATTGATACTTATTCCAGAACAGGAAGCCAGACTGTAGATCGGTTAGGCACACAAAAGAAAACAAAACAAGAAAATAAAACAAAAACAAAAGAGACTAAGTATTTCATATAAAAGTTTTTATATGCCTTCAGAGTTCATCGTAGGCAAGTTAACTTTGTGCATCTCCTCCCTGTAACCAAAAGCCAAATTGTTATTATTTATCTTTAGGGCTTAAAGTTAATAAGAGATGGAAAGTGAGTATGGTATTTTTTGAGTGCAAGCAGGAAAATAATTAAGAATACCAGAACAAACCTCCCAGACAGAAATGATAGGTGGTGTTGGATTGATTTTTTAATTAAGGCTGTTTTTGAAAACAATGCAAATAAGTGTGAATACAAATATGTAGAATGTAAAACGGTTCATATAAATTGTAAAATTGGGTTAATTTTACACTGATAAATTTATTTTCTTACCAAACAGATTTTTAGCTGTAATGGATGCATACATGAATTCCAATAAAACATATACTTTTTTTTTTATATATCAAAACCCCATTTGAATACAAATTTATTTCTTTTTTTATTGATGCACTTTTACATCTTATTATCAATGTAAATATGCATTGCTCTGTCATTTGTCCATAAATATAGTGTTGTCAAATACATGCAAAAGTGAATCAGAGTGCAAATTTACCCTAAACCAAGATTTACACTCTATTTGCATTGTTTCCAAACACAGCCTAAGGGGGTTGTCCGGTGTAAAATGGTTTTGTTTTAAAAAGAAAAAATAACTACCACATCAATAAAAATATATCGTTTCTAGCATAAGCTATTAGGTGAGGTTCGTTAATAGGTTTTTATTAAGCATGGATGTACAAGCATAAACCCACACCTTGTACTGAAATTAAATTAATTTTAATAAATGAAATCTAAGATATATAAGAAAAATATCTATAGAAGGCAAATAAAAAGAAATGAAGAATATGCATAATTTAGGTGGCTTCTGTAGAGTTTGAATCAGGTCCCAAGACATGACCCCAAAGATGTACGGTTGCAACGGCTGTTAGGACCATGTCTTGGGACCAGATCAGAACTTCTTTAATTTTAGCAACAAGTTGGTACAATTAATTTGTTCCAATTACAATTATTAATAGGCTAAGTAGTATGCAACCCAGTGCAGAATTCTGAATTAGAGCCACCGCATCTTGCCCGTGAATTTAATATCGATTCATGGTAAAGATTCATCCCTTGTATGATGGGGCTACAAAATCTGACGTGGATTGATCAGTCATTCTCCCTTATTAATAATTCAATCTCAGGTTCAGTTTGTCTCACAGGAATAGGGGTTTGGAATGGGTGTTATTTGATTCCAACAGTTGGGTTGGGAGGAATTAAAATCCCATCCTTATTCCTGCTAGAATGATATTCTTCCATTTGAGGGAATGATTATTGTCTGCCCCTTATCCAATTTCCATTCTCATTGCTGTATGAATCAAACAGACTATAGAAATATATCATTTCAATTCTAATTCCGACTGCCAACCAAATGAACCCTCAGTAAATGGACCGGTGCAACAATTAATTACACTTGTGAGGCTGTCTCTCCACACCCCCACCCCATCATTCAATGGAATTTGTGCAGGTCAAAACAAAGAGCAGGAGCCCTTTACCTTAACAGTTGGTTGGTTGAGGAAGGTTGCACTTTGCAGGGAGCTGCAAGGCAAGCTGGGGGTCTATCCCAAGAGAAGGCAGCATGTTGGAGTTCTTGTAGGAGCAAAGACAGTGCATGTCAGCACCTGACAGAGCGGAGCAGCACACAGTCGAGGGTGGGGAAGGGTTCGGAGCGGTTACTGATGGCTTGCAAGCCATCAGATCCTCTTGACTCATGTTACAAATGGTCTGTGAATTTGACATCGTCACCTCATTTCCCAGCACCAGAAGGACGAACACCAAAGCTACGAGCTTTTGGATCGGCTCCATCTCTCAATCTCAGCTGTAAATCTCTCTCCTGGATCGACCTAGCTTGTGCTTTCCTTTAATTTCACAGCCACGGAAGAAGTTTCATTTAAATAGGCAATATTGCTCAAGCTGTTGGCTGTTTAGACGTGCCACGAGCTGGGAAGCCCGTGAGTGAATATTGGCAGCATTATGTAATCACGGGAGTGTTAATATGTAGAATGACTACGACTTTATGTTGATTCTCTTGGGTATATTTTATGAAGACATTTCAGAGGATTTAAGTATTATTTTTCTTTTTGTCTACAGAAAACAACCTTTACTCTTCCCTTGTTTGTTTTATGTAGTTCAACTTCAACTGAGGCTTGGAATCTGAGTTCGTTGTTGATTCTATCTTGTGGTGCATATTGGTTTAAGAACATTTGACTTTTAATGCTGATCATTTGTCCTTTATTGGCTTCAAGGTTTTGATCCCAACTCAGTGGTATCTGATTGGGTTGAGCTCTATTCACCATTTCTGCACTTCAAAATTTGCGAGAGAGAGAGAAGAGAGAGGCGCTTCCACGAAGTATAAAACTTAACACTATATTCCAAGCTCAAACTTGGCACCATTCCAGACTCCAGAAGGCACCAAGTTTCTATTATTAACACCATGGAGAGGAGGTAAACAAACAACAGAAATATGATCGAATTAACAGCGTGTAGCTTGGTGAAATTGGGCTGATCGAGTGAGCACCGAGCTTGAATTTTATCCATTCTCAGATTTCTAAAAGAGTGAAATATGATGGAATTAATGCTTCCTATTCAAGTCTGTCATGCGTACGTGTAGCAACAAGGACGTTACACCTAGTTGTTGAACTAAGAATACAAGAATCGGAAAGACAAGCAGAACAACCAAAAGAAGGGACGAAATGAGACGGAGCAGCATTAAGATTTATCCCAAATACAAACAACCCCAGTACGTACAAATTAGTTTCGTCTTGTTTGGATCTTTAATAGAATTCGCTATGAGATGGGTCACCGTCATATCCAATACAAATGCGCGCGGTCTCACGATTAACATTAATTCTCGTTTCAGTCGGTGAGACCTTGCATCATGCTATCAGATCATAATTTTTTATGACGTGCAGGTCAGAATTTTTTGGTCCCACCGTGATTGTGAATTGATGTCAAATTTACGGGCAGCATGCATTAGTGGGGGGCTATTAATAGATTAGAGAATTGTTATTAGGAATTCTACATTGGGTTGCAGTCTACTTAATCCTAAATTATAAGGATCCTTGCATTATTGGTCACTGACCTGAGCTTTAATTTGTCATAAAGAACTCTTAAATTTTTGGAGTTTTTACTATTCAGTCCATCCTAGAAATATTAATTTTACTGTACAGTAGGAGGTCAGTGTCAGCTCGAAATTGATGACAATTAACGGGTAACTGTTATAGGTGAAAGTGTTTATAATTTCGAATTGTTGTAGATCTTCAGTTTAATTCAGAATTCTGAGGTGCAGTGCAATCTACTTATCCCTAAATTTAATTTTGAGTAAATTTTTTAAACTACCTTTATGGTTTCGCAAAACCATAAGGGTAGTTTAAGAAATTTACCTTTTAATTTTTATGTTGTGACAAATACCATGTCAGCCATTAAATCAATTAACAAAAATCGTTAAATTACTAAAATACCTTACTAATCTTTATTTTCTTTATTTTTACCATTCTCCCTTTAAACCTAAACTGATCGAAAAATATCTTTATTTAATTTTCAACGGAAATGAGTGATGGTCTCTCTTTCGTCAAATCCTTTTGTTGCAAAGGTTATAAGGTTTTGGGCGAGGTCATCATGGATTGAAGGAAGCTCGAAGGCAGCAATCTGATGGAGAGAGAGAGAGAGAGAGAGAGAGAGAGAGAGAGAGAGACCAAATGAATTCATCATTCACTCAAATTTGTATTATAAACCACTAGTAAGAAAAGATGGGTGAGAGAGAGAGACCACTAGTAAGCTTGAAGGCAGCAATTTAGGCCATGTTTGGTTCAATTCTCATTCTTTTTCATTCTTACCCAAGATGAAATTCTAAAATTGACAAGAATGGATAAAAATAGGCAGAATGAGAAAATATTGCTATGAATAAACATTTTTTTCCCAAAAATGAATTCTTTTCAGACTGACAAGTGTCCTATGTTGCTCAATTTCATTCTTCAAGAAAAAAATTGTTCTGGTATTCACAAATCGCCAACCTAGATATCCAATAGTCAATGTTTACCAATTGACATAGATGTTTTGTAAAAGTACTTTCATAGAAATGCTTTAATAAAAGTACTTTCATAAAAATGCTTTTGTAAAAGTACTTTTATAATGGTTTTTTCATAAAAATGCTTTTATAAAAGTACTTTCATAAAAGTGCTTTTATAAAATAATTTCGTAAAAGTGCTTTTATAGAAGTACTTCCATAAAAGTGCTTTTATAAAAGTATTTTTGTAAAAGTTCATTTGTAAAAGTGCTTTTATAAAAGTACTTTCGTAAAAGTGCTTCCCTAAAATTGCTTTTATAAAAGTAGTTTCATAAAAGTGATTTTATAAAGTGTTTTTGCAAAAGTTCTTTTATAAAAGTGCTTTCATAAAAGTGCTTTTATAAAGTTCTTTTGTGAAAGTACTTTCGTAAAAGTGCTTTCATAAAAGTACTTCCGTAAAAGTGCTTTTATATAAGTACTTTTGTGAAAATACTTCCATAAAAGTGCTTTAATGTAAAAGTGCTTTCATAAAAATGCTTTCATGTAAAAGTACTTTTATTTAAGTGTTTTCGTGAAAGTACTTTTGTAAAAGTGCTTTCTCAAAAGTAAACATCTATGGCAATAGTTTTGTCGGAAGAGTTTCCTCAAAGAATGAAATGAGCAAGATGGGGCATTATTATTTTTCATGTGCTATGAAGCTAATTTTTCATTCTAAAAAGAATGTGGCCCTTATGCCACATTTGTTTCCAATGCAAATGCAAATATGTACAATGCATATTTGGACTCGTCCCAGTTCACGAGTGCAAAGTCGGTTCAAGAGTTAGTATGGTTTTTGCACTCTTCTTGTTTGTTTGGAATTTATATAAACTAGGGCACAAATTTGCTGGTGTTTGTTTGAAATCGATGCAAACTATGAGAGCAAATATAAATGCTCTAACTACCTAGTGCACTTTTTCCACTTAATAACCACTAGTCCAAGTGCAAGAAATCTGGACCGTCCATTGTTATGAATTCTAGGTCTCCACCCTAGAATTCATTGTTCAAGCTTTGCTGCCATGCCCCATCTTCACAATTCCTTTTCTCAACATCTACTTCATTCTCACTGCATTGTATCCAATTCCTCTTCTCAGCATCTAGCTGATGAAATGACAAAAGAAACAAACTCTCCCTTCAAGCTCTACAAGCTCTATGTATGTGGTTGCATTTTAGTAGAGCGAAGTCCATAGTTTTTGTTCTATTTTTTAGTATAAAAGGAAATAATTTCGTTGAATATCAATCCATATATCTGTTCATTTGTTAACAAATGAACTTTCAAAAAATGGGTTGGATCTCCCTTAGATTAAGATGATGTAGATTATATGGGCAGACCCATATTTTGTTGAATATCAGTCCATATATCTGCTCATCTGATAACAAATATGAGAATGATAACTATATCACTCCATATCTATTCATCTGTTGGATCTCCTTCCCATTCTTATTCAATCCATTCACATTTCACTCAAACATGAGATATTCTAATACTCCCTAAACAATCTATCCACATTTCCTACTCAATCCATTCATATTTCATTGAAGGTATCGTTAGCCTTCAAACAATGATACCTGATAACAGTTTGCATTCACATTTACTAATCAATCCATTCACAAATCATTAAATGTCATGGCAGCCTTCAAACAATGAGACCTGATAAATATAAGTGACCTGCTAACAACTGATAATTATACAGTGATGAGATCAGTCTATCTGATCCAATAATGAACACAAAGGATAGCTACATGAAAACAGATGATGAAATGTTGTTCTTGCTATAAGTGATCCATAATAGTTGATAAAATCATATTTGATAATGACTAGTTGTAGTAGAGAGTGGATCAAATCCCATAGACACCAAGTTGGATGTTGTGGGTATGGGAGATAGGTTACCCCTATTGTGTATCCTCATGAAATCAAATAAATAAATAAATAAATAAAAATTAAAAAAAAATATTTTCAGAAAATAAGAGAAAAGATGAAAATTGTTGAACACTTGAACTGATTGAATAAAATAAAATAAACGGAGAGAGAAGTTACATTGCATCATCGAATGCAAGACAACAATAAATCCACCACCAAAGAAAATTCAACTAAATTGCTTCAAAAAACAAAAATTCAACTAACTATAAAAGCAAAACAAAAAGAAAGAAAAATCAGGGTTATAAACATATTGAATAATCCTACTGAAAGAAACGCAACTAGAGTCTCTCTCTAGTCTTCATTTCTTCACAGGGCGTCCTCTTATCTCTCTAGATTTGGTTTCTTTTGGTTTCTTTTTGTACTATATATATTCAATTTATAATTCATAACTTTGCTAATGAAGATATCACATATTCAAAGGAAAATATCATATACATAAACCTTCAAAGGGAAATATCACATATTCAAGAAGATATCTTCATGAAACAAGAATCATAATATAAAAAGCAATTAATTAGGAAGCAGAGTAACAAAGAAGAAGAATTTCATCGTGCACGTAGTTGATTGTTGAAGACAGAGCGGAAGATGTGTAAACTTGGCTAGATCTGAGAAAGAATCAACAAAAAATGATGAAAGCCTTTATTAATCGAAGCAAAATACCGGTTCTATGAAGTTCAAGACAGATCTAACATTACCTTGTGTAGATCGAAGTGAAGATCCTCAACCTCCTATCAGATCGACAAGAACCCCGCAACCAGACATGAAAATAGCAAAACACGAGTCAGAAAAAAAACACAAGATACTAATCGCCGACCACCAATGACCATGCCTTGGTCGGAGATGGAGGTGAGAAAGTACCGTTAGAAGGAGGGGGGAGGGGGCGGTGGTGCAACAGATCTCCTGTCACCCGAAACGGCTATTTTTCTCACAAAGTCAAAAGCAAATGCATACCCTAATTACATTGTCGAGCGAAGAGAGCAAGATTGCATAAAAAAAAATCAATGCAATAATGCACTCTTCAATCGATGCATTCCTGTCTGAAAATACAGTTTTGCACTCATTTTCAATGCATATATGTATTGCAAACAAACACTTGCAAACGCGAACCGGAGTACATAAATACCCCAGTTTGACGTTTGTCTCACCAAAAACGCAGCCTTAGCAAGAATTTTGTAATAAAAGACTCTAATGCTATTTATTCTTGGCCATTCTTATCTAGAATGTGAACCAAACATTATATATATAGAGAGAGAGAGTGGAGCAACGCCATCTCTTGCTTCTGTTCCTTCAAACCAATGTACCAAAATCATTTTCAATGCTTAGTCACCCACATTAAATGCTTCCCCAGTCCAAATTTGGATGAGCTCACCCACCGCAATCACCTCTCTCTCCTGAAGCGAACACGAGCGAGAGACCGTGACATCTGTAGTGTGTTCTTCTACCACTAACACCGTAGAAAGCCCATTTCTAGTTCGAGTTTTTAAGAGAAAATGCAAGCCCAGATAATAAGCCCAGATGGAGAAAGCATGGAAATAGTGGTTTGGAGCAACAAATTTTGGGTTTGACTTTAGAGCAAAGAAATGATAGAACGCAAAAAAGAACCAACTAGGTTTAGGCTTTGTTTGACATGCATTAACTTTTTTTGCTTTTCTTAAGCTTTGCATGTCTACTTCCTTTGTCTGCACAATATAAAAACTCTCGTAGATATGTTGCCCCCATCTATTTCTTAGTAGCAAGCAAATGCATACGATGCATGGCTAGGGTTGAATACATAGAAAATTTTGGTTAGATTAAGGTTGACAAATTTGGGGTGGTCTTGATTGAGGTATATTTTCTATGTATAGATGTTATGACGTAAGAACAAATAAAAATGAATAATAAGGGTTATTTGTCTCTACTTTTCTTTTAGTTTTCTATTTAATATATGCTTGTCTTATTGATAAAATTGGAATATATTATGCATGTTATTTCATATTCAATAATTGGCATGTCAATGGCAAGTATATTAATAAAACCCATCCTTTGAATATTAGACTTGAAAAACGTGGACCATATTGGAGATTGAAATAGGTTCCAAATCTTGTAAAGTTCTATTTTTATGATATTTCTGTGGATGGAAATTATCTGATGTTAATTGGTTAACAAAAGTAGATTCTTCCAAAACTTAGAGGATTGATATTTGGGGCTTAGACTTTTTTTTTTTTTATTATTTTTTTGATCTGTTGGGCTATAGGCGATTGACCCATGAGAAATGCTCTCGTCTTCATTTGAACAATGGATTCATTGTAGGAGTTATCTCAATGTATCAAATATGTGAAAGGTAAATGATTATCCATGATCTACTTGGGGCTAAGGAAACCGGGTTCATATAACTCTTAGATACTTTAAGCTAATTTTGGCAGTCGATGGCAAAATGTCTATGAAGCAATCAACTAAACACATAGAGTAGGTTTTAGTAACCACCTAGTTTAGACCTCATCTAGAATTTTGGGTTAATAAATATATTGAACAAACTCATTACTTAGCATGTAGTGTCTTCATTATATCTTGCATTTAAATTGGACTTGTTTAAGAAAAGAACAATGTGTATGACGTTTTTTAGAGGATAAAAAAGCCCATAAGTTGATCCATTCATTCAAACTTGATGAAATACCATTTACAAGAATAGTGTTAAAAAATCTGGAATAATTGAGGAGGTAAAAGGCCGATTCAAAGATAAACCTTGTTTTGCTATCGCATGAGCAGCCTTATTTGCAAATCGATGGATTCTACAACATGACTAAATTTAATCCAATGGGTTCTACAGTATCTTTAATTTCCAGAGAAAAATTATAATTAATATTAAAAATGCAGTAGGTAGGTTAGATTAATTACACACTATTGGAATGTTGAACCACGTTAATGACATCTTATTTGTCTTGCCTGACCGGCAATCGTTCAACTATATTTTCCAACAAAACCGATTGAAACCTCTCTTGGCATAACCGGCCCTTTCATTATGATGGAAGTTAAAGCAGAAGAATACTTTGTGTTCCACTGGGAACAAGTGTCTAAACCCAACATTTTCTCAGCCTCTCATATTCGCCTATTCTGCAGTCATTTTAACATGTCTAAACCCACATTTTCTCAGAGTGTTTTGATGTTTTGATAACAGGGGTAGAAGCAGAAATATGAAACCAGAATCTTCGACGATAACCAATGAACCATTCTCATTTCATTTTTATTAATGGGTGAGACATATTTACACATTATAGGGGGGATTAACCCTTTAAGGCGCGGGGAAATAGCAATGTACACGTGACGTCCACTCCGGTAGTTATGTGGATTAACTTTATTTATTTTACAAGCTTAATTAATTAATATAAGTGCTTTCAAAAAAATTAAATAAAATAAGTAATTTACCTAAACTAACTTAAATAAGTTTACTTGATATAATATCTAAATCAATTTATTAAATGAACTTGTCTGAACAAATTAATTTAAGTTAAAAGATGTTCCCCATTAATTTGTAATATTAATTTTTTGTACAGGTTATGAACTGAATTATTTCCTACTTTAAACAAATAAGTCATTCTAACCTTCATTAATTTCTTGTTGTTTAATTCAAAATTAGTATTTGTTCATCAAAATTGGCGATGCAACTTGAATTGCAGTTGGATTGATTAGACCTGAACCAAAAATAATGGTTAGGTCGGACCTAAATTGCTGGTTTGGCCCAGTTGGAAATATCTTAAGGTTCCTTTTGATTCAATTTAATTTGACAAACGAGTCCCCACCAGTATTTGTTTAAAACTTTTATCAATTATTTATTTATTTAATTTACTACGATAGCAAGCTCTTCATCTTCCTAAATCTGTTCCATGGAAATATTCGAGATACGTGGCATATGATGAACTTTGGAGTGTATACTATTAAAATTAAAATTAAAGGATTGCGGTGAGAATGGATCAGAAACGCGACCCTCCCTCTTTCAATAAAGCCGCATCTACAAATTTATGGCGTCGCCCGGACTCGAACCGGAGACCTTCAGTGTGTTAGACTGACGTGATAACCAACTACACCACGACACCATTGTCACATTTCTCAAGTCTATTCTTATAAGTAGTATATAATACATACCGACAGCTACTAAATCAACCAACGGTTTATCAAGAAGCAATATAACATCGAAAAAATGTATGATGCCCAAAAGATATGGTGCCAAAGAGCTTTGATCAATTAAAACTCACTAATTTTGATAAATATCACTTGATTCATTAACACATTTATGATATCAGTTTCAACTTAATTTAAAACAACATTTTCATAACATGATTAACTCACAACCACTGAATAGGCTTTTTATAGTTTTCAACTTTGCATAAACTGACGTTTGGAAGGGTTGAAGCACATAATTTATGGCTTTTCAAGGTGAGCCCCACATGGACAGTCTATAAGCTTTGTTTGATGAAAATTCCAAGGAGTGTTTGTCAGTCATTTGACGGGATGTCTACTCCAATCTCTTTGAATGGCTTATCTAGAGTGCTTCAAAGCAATTGAACCAACTTAATTGAGTCTTCATCTAAGCTCTCCCCTATGGGGCCCTCATTTAAAGGGTTGTCCACTTCTATCTCTTTGAATGATAGAACAAACCTAGTAGAATCTTCAGTTCAACCCTCTCGAAAGTAAACTGCCCGGTAGATACTTGTCACAGACAACTATATGGTCCAACTAGTCAGGACCTGTGCGTTGAATGGGCTTTATTTATAAGTAAAATTGGAAACAGAGCTCTATGACATTTCCAATTAAGTGGTGTCCATATAAGTTCAATTCAAGTATTATTTTTGGGGGTTATGTCTAATTTATCCAATCACAGTTTAAGTTGCATTTAAGTGAGAGTGCCCAATTTCCTATTCTCTAAATAAATTTGAAAAAGAACATTTTTATTAATTTTTATTGGTTTATTATTATTTTTTATTCTTTCTATGTAAAATTATAAAAAAGCATCCGCTTAGAACAATTCTATAAACCACCCTTGTGTTTTGACACTAATAAAGGCCTCTAATAGTTTTGAGAAAAAAAAGTGCAAATACTTCCTTTCCCTTGACTTTTCCATAACAAAAGCATTAAAGTCTTACAATTGTTAATGCATTATCATACATAATTTAAAGTTTCAACCTTATCCTTTACTAATTTATTTTTCTAGATAGTTGTCAAAGAATAATTCTCCTTTCTCTTCTAGGACAAAATAATGTAAAAAGGCTGAAGTGAAGTAGAATCAATGCATTACATCAGCATTTTTTATTTGGAATGCTAACAAAAGGAAGGCATTTGCATCTTTTTTTGAAACAATAGGGGAGGTTTTGTTAAGGTCAAAACACTGGGGAGCTTCATAGGATTATTGTTAGAAAACCCAAAGAGGTTTTCATAGTTTTCCTTATTTTTAAATGGAATTTAAATTGATTTTGAAATAATTAAACTATATTTAAAATTAATATTTTTTTGTTAATTTTTAAAATAAGTAAAAATTTGAATTTATTTATGAATATTAAGTTTTATTTTTAGTGGAACGTAAGTTGGTTTTTAGTAAAAACTGAATATGTATTATAATGCATAATTGAATTTATTTAAGTATAATTTCTTATTTTTAGTGGAACTTAAGTTGGTTTTAAACTAATAAAATTTAATTATAAAACTAATAATTGTTTGATAAATTTGTATTAGTTTTATATTAATTTTTTATTTATCTTGTTCCTTTTAGGGAAATTGTCCAAAACCCACCATCACTTTTTCTGAATTCTCTTAAATTCATCACAACTTTTCAAAACGTCCAAAACTCACTATGTCAGTGAGATTTTATTTTCTTAAACTCCCCACAACTTTTCAAAATGTCCAAAACTCACCATATCAGTGAGATTTCCTAAATGCGTATTTCATGACTAAACTGTCCCTGAATGGTGAGTCGGCCTGTTAAACAATATTTTTGACCGAAATTCCCTTAAGCGCCCAATCCTATTTCATATATAAGATTCATTACAGAGTCTTTCTTCCATTGGCATCTGATACATCATATATGTATGGTCACTGCTTGTTTGCTTTCTTGGGGGAAAATATGTTATCAGATGTTGTCAACATCTTTGGATGTTCTCGCATGTTGAAATATAGACCAATTTCTAGCATCTCATCCCCCAAACTACTTCTAAGTTCAAACACAAAACATGGATTTTGATGAATAACAACACCTGATTTACACCAAAACCAAAGTATCCCCTCTTTTTAGATGTTAATATTGTATTCACCAATCAATAACAAGCCCATCGAATCTGCCCGGCTCTGCGGTTTGGGTTGTTTTATCGCAAACTACTTGTCAAACTCAACCAGTTTGACCTTTAAGAGACTCTTTTGAAGGTAAGGGTTGGAGGTTTGTCACTCGTATAAAACGGAAACTGAAGCAAGGTCGTTCTGAAATTTCTGATCCATCTTCATTTAATTCCATCCAGACATATACTTGTATGGTCACTGCTTGTTTAATCCTTTTTTACTTTGACTAAATGGCAAAGTGTTCAGAAGATGGTTTCAGCCAATACCATACGGAAAATTTTTAATCGCATTCAGATGGTCACCGGTTGAAATTCTAATACTGGATTAGTCTTGATATATACAATACTACATATAAAATTTAGTCAGTCATTACTCTTGATATGCTTTTTAAGTATTTTGATGTTTATGCTTAGCACCTTCCCATCTTTTCCTTGTAGACCCTTGTAGTCATGCTATATTTCATGCTAAAGTGTCAATTTATATGTTCCTGTCCAAAGGATGATTAACATTGTTGCTTTATATTTCTAATCTTAAACCTCGTTATCCCCCAATAACACAAAGATGAAGGTTAGGGTGGGATCATGATTATCCAGTTATCCCCCAAGAATATAAGGATGTCTCTATTTTGAAAGCTGAAGAAATATTCTCAAAACACTACTTGGTCCAAAATGGACTTTAAAAGAGATGCTCTATCTTTTTTGGAAGCCATTACTAGTTTTGATCTTTTATCTCGCAATGCCGATCCTAGCCTCCCTAAAGTAGGATGGGTCTGTCAGTGTTTTTAGTACGTATTAGACTTCTTTAATGAGTGCAATAAAACATCCAAACATGATTACTCAGTTCTGGATTTAATTGGCAAGGCAAGCTGAATTATGTTGGCAGGGCAATAACCCGACCGTTCTTCTCAGACGATGAGAGAAGTAGCGGCCGGTGAGACTGTATTCCGATTGTTTTTCTTCTCAGACGATGGGAACAGCTTTGATGAGCATCCGACCGTTCTTCTTCTCAGACGAAGGTATGAGAGAAGCAGCGACTGGTGAGAAGTTGTGGACTGTTATTCTTCTCAAACACATCATTTTCTTCAAGTTCTCAAACGAAGGGGAAGCAGCGGCCGATGGAGGAAGAAAGTAGCGGCTAATGCTTGGGTTTTGGGTTGAAGAATGAAGGGTAAATGGTAAATTAATGATACCAATTAGTCAAGTTACCCTTATCTCACTGACATGGTGAGTTTTGGACGTTTTGAAAAGTTGTGGTGAGTTTAAGAGAATTCAGAAAAAGTGATGGTGGGTTTTGGACAATTTCCCTTCCTTTTATTAATGAAATTCTTTTATTATATTAATAAAAAATATTTTATCAATAACAATAATTAATAATTATTTTTATTTTATTTAAGTAACTTACTAAATTATTTTTATTATGGTTGATTAATTTTTATTATTTCCAAATGGAATATAAATGAATTATAATTTTGAATGAAAGTATATTATATAGCATAATAATAATATATCATTGAATATCTCAATTTCAATATAATTAATCTTTACTAATAATTACAGTATGCAAATATAATTAATGTATTGTATGCAATTAAAATGAATATTAGTGGCATGAGTTATTGAAGGAGAGAGTTAATAGCATAATTAATGAGGAGCGATTATTAAAAGTGTTAATGGAAAAGAGGAGAGAGAAAGAGAGGGGGAGGGAGAGAAAGTGCCAAGCTGGCACTTGGCACAAAGACTTTTATATGTTACTGATTCTATTTAGAGAAGCTACTAAAAAAAGGCATTCACAGAGCCATCTAAATGCCCCCCCCCCTCGGTTGCAAGGTTTGAAATTTTGATATATCAGGCATGTGATATCATATTGGCAGATGGCCGATATGCCTTTTTCAAGGATTTTCCCAAAATCTTTTAAACCGACCCCTTGGCATATTTGGAAAAAAAAGGGGGTATTTGAGTGTATTGATACTTTGAACCTTGGTTGGTTGTGGATACATTTTGACCCAACCTTCTATCCACCTAATCCTTATGGTTGTGTTTAGTAAAATGGAATCGGGGTAAACTTTGCACCCTAGTTCGATTTTGCAAGCATTTGGTAAACATGTAATTTTACACCATAAACATTTTACCATTTAATTACATCTATAATCGATGTAATAAAAACATCAAAATTTTTAATGTATTTATTACATCTCTCTCTTCTCCTTCTCTCTTCCTCCGACGAGAACAAAGAGGCGGCGACAGTAGTGGTTGACCGCCGGCGATACTAATTGTTATTTGTTCATCATCTTCCTTCGACGAGAATAGAGAGGTGGCAACGAGAACAACAGTGGGTGCCTTCCCCATGACTGCCCCTTTGATGGTTGCCACAGTGGTGGAGGTAGTGGAACATGGAGCTGTAGGCTGTTGTAGTGGTTATCTATTGCCGCCACTTTCATCATCTTTTCCTTGTTTCAAATCTAAAGATGATAGCTTGTTGCAGAAAAGGGTTTGTCGCTTAGCCTACTACTAGAAGAACATGGATCTGTTGAGCCTGGAAAATCCCATCCAATGAAAGCACATCCTTATGTTTGTGGGTTGTAGCTACTGGATTTTAATCTCATAAGAGATTAAATCCAATGGGTTTGATTGGTCAATTACATGAGAAACTGCACATGCACACTTGGTTGAAAAATCAGTTATTCTCTTACAAAAACGCAGTTTTGAACTTGTCCCACATTGTAAAATTATAAGTTTTGTTTTCAGTATTTCAATAGAAGCTGATTTACACTCCTTAGAATTAGTAGAGGAGAGTATGGGGATTCTATACCGTGCGCACGCGTGTGTGCGACGCAATGAGGCACTTTAAAGGCGCACCTTGCTCGCACTTCGCGCACACCCGCGTGGCTCGCGATGGACGGCTCTGGTTTTGGTGCGTTGATTACCGTTGATGAGATCAATGGTCACGATTTGATCGAGTGTGATCAAGAGGCACAATTCAAAGTTAACAGCCACCAACTGCTAACTACTTTTTAAACAGTCAAATGTTTGAAATTATGACTGTTCAAGGTGCCTTCTCTAAACCAGCACCTACCTTTTCTTCATGCCTCTTCACAAATTATTTAAGGAGCATGAATCAGACTTCAAATCAGATAATTTCAAAATTCACTATCTCTCTCTCTCTCAGTTCGGTTTGCTACAATCTCACATAAGATTTCTTTGGAGACTCTTCAACTTTGCTGGTTGCAGATTCTCACCCAAGGCTCTGTTATATCCTGGGAACGAATTTGCCTGTAACCCAACAACAAACTCAGTAAAACTGAGTGGGGGCAAATAACGTTCTAAAGACAATGTCTTCAGACGCGCCTCAGAGCTTCTCCTCCAAAGTTACAGTGACCCCATTCTTCTCCAACAATAGTAGCTACTCGTTTCAGAATTGGAGACTCTCTCAGTGATCCTCTCCATCTGAAATCAGAACTTTTTGAGGCATTTCCTCGTCTATATTCTCTTCTGATTCTTTTCATGTATTCTCTTTTTCTGCAGTTTGGAAGTACGACTCCTAGAAGGACTCAGTTCTACAAGTGACGAAGGAGGCGTACACAGCTTGCAACACGTTGAACCCAATCATTGCCTACAAGGATGGGAACACCAAGGTTGAGCTCGACTGGTCGGGGCTGTTCTATTTCATCAACGGAACTGAGGAGAACTTCTAGAAGGGATAGAAGATGACCATGGTCATGTTGTTGCCGAGACACCATGGGTTTAGCTCGTTTGCTCCAGCTCCTGCTCTGGTAGTGGCACAAGAGGGACCGATGCTCACAACCGCTCGCAGTGCTCTGTTTCTTGGCCGACCAACAAGGATTGCAATCTCTAGTTGCAGTGGACTTTTACATTGTTCCCAATAGCTATAAACAACTATACACTCACATTTACACTGTTCTTCCAAATGTACACAAGGGTAAAAACAACACAAAACCGATTCAACTTTTGCATTTATCCATCTAACCGTTTTTCATTTACACTGGTGTATTTTTGTATTTACACCTCAAACAAACGAAGCTAAGTGATTTTTGCAAATGGATCAAATGAAATCAGGCATACGAATATCCTAATTTGATTCATCAACATTTATATCTGAATAGAATTTTGTCTACAAGATTTAGATCAGATTCAGATCAAATTTATATATTGAATACTATTAATAAATTAAACTACAAATTATCAAATTATTATACATTGCTAATAAATTAATATAAAAATTACTTCATTAATGAATGAATTGAAATTAACTTCTAGGAGACATGAACTTATGACTTTAGTAAAAAATACAACATGCAAACTAACTTTACTAACAAATACAATATAAAGTAGATAATGACCACCCCATACTTATGGCCTGTTTGTTTCCTGTTAACTCTTATCTCTTAAGAGGTATCTTTTAATTTTAAGAGAAAAACGGTTGTTCGTTTCCTCTTATCTCTTAAAGTGCAATCATACAACTTTTTGTTTTCCAATGATACTCTAATAAAGAAAAACAAAAACTCTAATATATGGGGTCAAAATGGACATTTGATAATTTTTAGAATTCAGAATTCAGAGTTTAGGACAACATTCTCTGCATTCAGAGTTCTGAGAAAAGAAAATTTCCACAATACCAATATACCTCTTAATGTAATTATTGCACTTTCGAATGTTAGACTTCAGAGCAAATGAACAGGCCCTTAGTACTAGTGGGGCACAGGAAAAGCCGTTATCCAATAAGATGACGGAGGGGATTAAAATTGAAGCACAATGGCAATCTAATATTGGTTTTGTTAGTAGAAATTGAAACAGAAAGAGTCTTGTGACATTTCCAATTGGGATGTTATGGTTGAAGTCCAATCCAAGTATTCTTTTTTGTTTAGATGACCTTTGTTAATTGTTATTAATGGTTCAAGTCCAATCCAATTTTAAGATTTGAATTTATATTTTATTAATGAAATTATTTTTAATCAAATTTATTTGAATTAATTCAAAGTAATTTAAATTTGCCCAACTTATAATTAATTAGAGTTGTTGTAATATTATTAAGTGAATTTTGTTACGTAACGTGTGCTAAAGTTTTGTTACTTAATTTTGAATTTATATTAATGAATTTGCAAATTACTAATTATAACAAAATCATTTGACACCTGCAAAGGACATGGTTCAACTCACACCCATTGTGTAGCCTCATGAAGCCTAAAAGAACGGAAAAAGGAAAAAAAAAAAAGAAACTCACACCCATATATATGAATAATTGAGTATTGTATAAGAAATTAAATTATTTCATTTAATTAGTTAACTAAGTTATTAAGTAATTTTTCTTTGCTTAAACAAAAATTAATCTTCAAAGTTTCATTCACATGCTTGGTATTGTTGAAGAAAATAACAACCTAAATAAAAAAAAGTTTATTGTGTTCATTACTTCTAGGGAGATTTTGCTTAACAAAGACCTATCTCTTCTCTCCTCCACCACCGTGCTTTGTACCTTTTAAGTCTTGGCCATGAACTTAGCTTTCCTCTCATCCTTAATTTGTCTTTTTCACATGATGCAAACATATAAAAACAGTAATATTGGCATTCATAATCAATAAAAATAAACATCATATGAAACAAAAATAAAATGTACCATCAAAGAAACTTATAACAATATTGAAGTCCAATAAAATCATATGTTGCATGAAAAAAAAGATGTACAATTTCAAAAATAAAAAAAGAAAGTTTAAATGACTTACTTGTCGGTGGTGGCACAAAGCTTAAAGTAGACAAAAAAAACTTAATAGTCACTAATGTATAAATGCATGCGTATTTGTTGACAGTTTTGTGTATTACCGGCAACTTGCAAGTATATGCATTTTCTTCAAAATATCTATGATATTTAGGAAATTATACATTTTATTGGAAATTTATTTTGCATTTTCAACAAATTCTATCCAAATGTTCATGATAACTATAATTTTTTGGGTACTTCATGATAAATATAATTAATCTGAAGTAAATATCAATAATTTTCATTAATTATTAACTCTAAATTAATTCTATAAGCATTGACTAATAATTATTTATACAATCATCATTAATGATCAATAAATAATTAATTAGATAATTACTTGAGTAATAATTTCTGTAATATTATCAATAAATAAATAAGTTTGTCTAAATTAATTAATTCTTGAAAAATATATGTACTCATAAATAAATAATTAATAAAATATCTAAATCAGCTGATATTTTAAATATTTTAACTATCCTATATGTTTAATGTTTGGGAAGTTTCTGCCATTGTTACGATGGTGAAATGGGAGGTAGAGTGAAGTACCCAGAGGATTGAACCTATATTGAACCGGATTTGTAGTGTTTTATTTTACATTACTTTTAAATTAAACTTAAACTCAATTTAAATTAACAATTTTTACTTTTACTTAATTTTAACATTTTAGTAAATGGTTGTTGATGCATAATTTAAGTTATGATATTATGCTAAGTTTACTATTGTTTAAATTTTTAATAATGTTAGATTTTTTTATTATAAATTAAGTATAGTATTATTGTAATTAATTTTAACAATTATTATTGTAAAAACTAAGAAACAATAACTTATTTTGAATTTTATTTTATTCTAATCATTTTTAAATTGAAAATAAATTTTATTACTTTATATTATAAAATTATCATATATAATTATTAAATTTTATAACGATAACATTAAAATATTATAGATAGATATAATAATACTTTAAATAATTATGAATTTTATTACTTTATTTTATTATTTTTTCGTATTGTATTATTTATTTTTTCTCTTATTAGTATTTTATTACTTTATTGTATTATTTATTTTTTCTCTTATTAGTATTTTAGATATTTTTACTCATCTGGTTTCATTGTTTATGGTTTAACTTAAATTTTTTTTTTTTTTAAGTTTTAATTCAAATATTAATATTTTAATACATTGATGAAAAATTAAATGCATGTCTTTGGAAGGTAGAGAGAGATAGACATAGGAATAGATAGAGAGAGATAGGGATGAGAAAGAGGTGTTAGAGGAGGAATCGAAGTTTATTTTAATGCAACCTTCCTTAGGGCTTAACCAACAAATGGGTTTCCAACATTTCTTTTGATTTGGACTCTCACCACCAGTAGAATTTTTAATACTTAAATAATAATCTATTGCTTTCTTAATTAGAATGGGGGAGGTAAAGATTTATTATTAAATAGCTTCTGATGATGTGCTATCTACTCACTCCCTCATTGTCAGTGATTGGACTCGGAAAAAGTTCTGATCTTGCAATGTTGAGCTGTATTGCTGAGCTGCAAACTGTAAGTCCGAGTTGAGAAGGGCTGCAAAGAAAGAAGAGTTACAGTGCCTGGGTAGGTTTTACCTAGGAATACACTCCAATGCTTAAGTCAATGAGGAGATTTTAGTAAGAATATGTGAGAGAATTCAGGAGCTTCTGTGTGCATACCTTTCAGAGTGATCTTGGGGTCTTTTTATAGCTATATGAGGTTCAGGTGCCATCAGTCAATGCCTCTAAATCTTCTAAGGAGCTATTTCTGCAGTTTGGGGCGTACTGGACTGTCAGTTGCTAGATTCACACGATGGTTACAAGTCACCCACGGGTCTTGTGGTGTACGGTTCGATGAGTTGTTCCTATGGTCGCGGTAACGGTGTTTGTGAGGGTGCAGCATGTGAAACGGTTTTGGACGAGCTCGGAAGGCCGAGCTCACCCTAGCTCGGCTGCATACCTAGTATTGATTGCCACGTGTTGGTTTGTCGAGCTGTCTTGCTGATTTGGAAGTTGTGTTGCTAGTAGCGTCCATATGTCGATAGTTGCATGGGGTGACCAAAATACCCCTCATCAATTGCCCCCCACTCTTGAGCCACTACCTGGAAGGCGAAGAGAGTAGAAGCTTTGGGGCATTTTGGGCCTGTTCACTCTGGCTACCGGTCCAGCTCGCTCCTATAACTGGCTCAGATTGCTTTTGTTGCTAGTTCAGTTCTCTTGATTTGGTTTTGCTCTTTCTAGAATGTTTTGGCACAATCAGTGCAGTTTTGATTGTGTGGGGTGGTGGGCTTTTTGAATTTTGAAGGTGCGCACATCTTCATTTGAATTTTTGAGATGAGCACTAACAGGTTAGGTACATAGGCCAAATTTCAGCTGCAGCCAGATTGTCATGTATTGGCAACGTTGGATTATGGACAGTGTGCTCTTTCCAGTTGTGGTTCTTCATCTGGGTCATCGATTCCTTCACCCGCGAGCTTTAAATATGAGGTCCCTTGAGATCCCCACTTTGTCACTATTTTTGGACTTTTCTGGAGTGATGAGAGTGGTCTGCGAGTAGGTTTTTAGTGCTGGCTTGCTGAGGCGAGCTCCATTTTTCACTGGCGAGCTCTGATTACTTCTTCTCTCGAGTTTGGTCGCTATCATTAGAGGTTCCTTTCTGAGTTTTTTGGTGAGTATTCCTACTGTTTCCTCGTCATGTCTCATAACTCAGCCAATGATAGGGTATCCGACAATGGGTCAGAAGAGGAGTCTGGCTCCTCTGACAAAGATACTTTGGAGTCCTTTTTTGGTGGGGCCTTGGTGGGTAAAGGGGATGAGGTTGAGGCTGCGATAGGCTCATTTGGGCGAACCCAACAGTCCGGGGAAGAGATAGTTGAGTTGTGCCATAGATACGAGATTCCTTATGAGTACCAATGGATCGCACCTGCTTCTAATCATTATCCTTGGGACCACGACAGTGAGGGGCTGTGTGTTTATGAGGAGTCATTGGCGGCCAGCCTCTGCTTCCCCCTCCATCCTTTTATCATTGTTGTGTTGAGATGTTACCAGGTATCACTAGGTCAGCTCGCCCCTAACGGGGTTAGGACGTTGGTCGAGCTGATTAGCTTGTTCTATCACCATGGCTTACCTTTGAGTATCGAGGCCTTCTTGGCTCTAGTGTAAATGAAAAGAGTTTCTGGCCCATTCTGTTTCTACCTTCATTTCTACAGCGGGAGGAAAATTTTTAATTTCCCTAACAAAGTTAGGGGCTGAAGACAGAGGTTCTTTTTTCTTTAGAATGAAGGTGGTTGGGATGTCAGTTCTGCCTGGTACAGTAGTCCTCTAAAAGTTGTTGAATGCAAGGATGACAAGCTATGTGCTGTTGTTCAACGGCTTGCTCTAGTATGTGTTAGGATTAAGGATTTTCTAGCCGAGCTGATGCTTGTGTAGGCAGGTCTGAGCCGTATAGGTAGGTCGATTGTCAAGTTGCACATTGCATGTTTTGTTCAGATCACATATCTATTTGTTTTTTCTTTTTGCTAGTTAGGCAACTGATGTTTCTATTTTTGCAGGCATGGTGAGTTTGGCTTCTATGATGTCTACTAATGAGGAGATGAGGTCTTCTCGTAAGAAGTGCCTAGTTGAGCGTAGGCTATCTAGGGAGATAGTCTCTTCATCGGGGACTCCTCCTGTCGTCGACCTGGAGGGGGAGGGAGACCCGATTTATACTGAGTAGGGCCCTTCTAATCCCCAGCTTGTTGAAGAGACACGAGAGGCGAGCCCTTATGTTTCTAACATCCCCACTTTCATTCTATGCATTATAGACATGAAGGTGATAGATCGGTCGAGCGACACCCGAGTGACACTTCGGATTGGTAGGTGCATACTTCTTCCCAAGGATATACGGCGGTTCGACGAGATGGATATTGCGGAAGCTGGAGCTCGGATGACCCAATGCATTATTTAGGTTTTATCGCCTTATTCTCCATGGCATTTCTTGGTTTCTCTCTACAAGATGTCTTATTTTTGTTTTCGTTTTCGCAAGTGAACTCCTATGGCCAGGCCTTGCTGGATCGTGCTCACTCTAGTCAGAAGGAGAGGGCTAACTTGCAAGCTAACATTGGTTTGCTCAATGCCAAGGTGCAAAAACTCGGGCTAGATTTGGTGGAAGAGCGTGTGGATCACCACTACTTGTATAATGCGAACCTAGACCTGTAGTGCGAGCTGACCGAGTCGAGGTCGAAGTGTGCCTAGAAGATGTGTCCAAGAGCTGAGTAAGCTAGGGATGAGGCCGTTGCCTCTTACTTGGAGTCTCCTGCGTATGAGAAGCAGTGAACGTAAGATGGTATCCCCTCTATGAAAAAGGGATTTAAGTTGTGCCGCCGCTATCTCAAATCCTTGTTTCCCAATCTCGACGTCAGCTCTGTCACTTCACAGAAGGTCCCACACGAGCTCGTCATGCAGGTAAACAAGGAACCTTTGACCCCAGAAGAGGAGGAGGATGGCGAAGAGGGGGTTGGAGGAGAAGACAGCAAGGAGGCTCAGGATGATATCGGTGGTGATGAGTAGTCTGCTCTCTAGCTCGGCCGGTAGCTCTATAGTGATGTTGGTGGTTTTCTCTACTGTTCCAGGGGCTTTATGCTCCTGTAAGATTTTGGGGCCTGCGTGCCCCATATTGTTTGAACCTGTTGAAACTTTCCCCTTTTCTTCTCTCTCTTTCTCTTTTTTAAGTGGCCACTTGACCTGCTTCTTGTAAGGCCGTTTTGGCCCTCTTCTTCTTTTGCCAATGGAAATAGTTGTTTCTTTCAATACTTGTGGTCTAGTTGCTTTTCATTACATGGCTACTTTCAACTGGCTCTGACGAACTTGGTATGTGATTGTTGATTTATCACTACTAAATTGGCTATCGGTTGGTGAGCTGCCTGAAACTCTGTTTAGACATAGTATCGATGCAAGTTGTCCACATTCCATGCCCATGGTACTACCTTACCCTCAAATGCAGATTGGTGACTTTAGCTTATCCGTTAGATAGAGGGTGTGCTACCGAGGTGAAGTTCTACCTTATTCCCATTTGAGCACTCCGGTTCTGAAATTTAATGTCCTTGAATTGCTTCCCATTGTCTAAGATTAGTACTCTAGGTAATCCAAATTTGCAAACTATGCTTCGCAAGAAAAAGTTCTGGACGTTGTGAGCTGTTATTGTTACTAGAGGTTCAGCTTCCACCCATTTGGAGAAGTAATCCACGACTACCACCAAAACCTTCTTCTATCCTTTAGCTAGTGGAAAGGGTCCCAACAAATCTATGCCCCACTGCGCGAATGGCCATGGGCTGGTCAAGTATCTTAGGTCGGTAGCGGGCTGATGTAGGATGTTTGTGTGCCGTTGACACTTGTCACACTATTGGACTACCTTGGTTGCATCAGTTTTCATGGTGAACCAATAGTATCCTTGTTGTAGGACTTTTTGAGAGAGGGCTCTGCCCTCCATGTGTCCTCCGCAAAGGCCTTCATGAATTTCTTGATGGACTTGGCTCACTTCAGCTCGATGTAGGCATCATAGATAAGGTAAGGTAAAGGATCTCCTATAGAGCAGCTCGCCTACTATCACATAGTGGGCTGCTTGTTGCTCTGTTTGTCGAGCTGTGTTTCTTTCCATAGGTAGTGTTTGTGTCTCAAGTAATTGTAGATTGGGTCGACCCAGCTCGGCTTTGCGTCAATTATGTTGGCGACCTCTTCACTCATTTTTTCTATCAAAGGGCGAGGTATCTCTTCTATGTACATAGTTCATTTTGTCGAGTCAATCATGGTTGCAAGTTTGGAAAGGACATCAACCTTTGTGTTTTTTTATCTCGGAATTTGTTGGAGATACCAAGAGTCGAAACTGGAGTTCTCTTACTTTGGCTAGGTATACTTCCATGGAAGGATCTCTGGCTTCATAATCTTTGTTCACCTGATTCACAACGAGTTGCGAGTCACTGCAGATGACTACGTATTTAGCTCCTACCTCTTTTTCCAGTGCCAATCCAGCTAGCAATGCCTCGTATTCAGCCTCATTATTCGAAGCTCAGAATTGGAACTAGAGCGCATATTCTAGCTTTGTATCACAAAGTTCGTATAGCATTAACCCAGTTCCTCTTCTGCCATGGTTGGATGAGCCGTCTACATGAAGTATCTAGGATTCCTCATCCCAAATTGCTATCTCATGAGGAGGGGTGCCACACTGGACGAGACTTCTATTTCTAGCTCTATCAGTTCAGGCAAGGGTGAGCTGAAGGTACACTCGGCAATGAAATCTACCAAGACTTGTGCTTTTATTTCTGTGCGTGGTTTGAATCAGATATTGTATTCACTAAGCTCAATTGCCCATTTGGTAAGTCTTCCTGAGACCTCAGGCTTTTGAATGACATGTTTCAGAGGTCGATCGGTTAGTATCACAATGGTGTGGGCTTGGAAATAGGGTCTTAGTTTCCGAGCGGCTAGCACTAATGCAAATGTGAGCTTTTCTATGTTAGAGTACCATGTTTTAGCAGCATGGAGAACCTTGCTTACGTAGTACACTAGTTGCTGCATTTTATCTACCTCTCTTATAAGGACTAAGCTAACCACCTCGTCACTCACTGAGAGGTAAAGTTTAAGCTCGTCTCCAATCTCTGGCCTGGTCAGCAGGGATGGTGAGCTGAGGTATTACTTTAACTCATCGAAGGAGACCTAACATTCCTGAGTCCTTTCGAAGGCTTGGTTTTTCTTTATAGCTTTGAAGAAGGGAAGGCACTTCCTAGCCAATTTAGACATAAATCGGTTCAAAGTTGCTATTCGTCCCGTTAGTTTTTGGGTTTCCTTAACCGAGTTGGGTGGTCTCACGTCTTTGATAGCCTGGATTTTTCGAGGTTGGCTGCTATGCCGCACTAGCAATGGTGTAACCCAAGAACTTACCTGAGGTTACACCGAAAGCACACTTGTTTGGGTTTAATTTTAAACTATGTTTTCTCAAAACATCAAACACAGGACTTACAACCATATCATCTACATAATACTCCACTTTACTACCGATTAAATCAGAAAAAATAGAGTTGACTAATCGTTGGAAGGTTGCCGCAACATTCTTTAAACCAAAAGGCATGACCTTGTAGTAGTATAGGCCTGTTTCAGTGATAAAGGCAGTCTTCTCTTGGTCCTCTAGATCAATTAGGATTTGGTTGTAGCCTGAATAGGCATCCATAAAACTGAGTAGCTCAAATCCCAATGTCGCATCCACCAGGCGATCTATGCTAGGTAAAGGGAAGTTGTCCTTTGGGCAAGCTCAGCTCAGGTCCGTAAAGTCTATGCACATCGGGTATTGGACTTCTTTGATGAAGCCTACTACTAGAAGGTTCCCCACCTCTTCATCCATTATGTTCCACCTTTCTGGGGCGAGGTTTCTCTTCCTTTGCTAGATGAGTCTAATTGTAGGGTCAACGTTAAGTTTATGAGTTATCAAACTAGTGTCTATACCAGGAATTTCAGCTGTTGACCGGGCGAAGACATCTAAATTATTTAACAAGAAACTTACCAGTTCGGATCACAGGGGTTCTTTTAGGCAAGCTCCAATCTGGAGCATTTTCTCAGGTTCAATTCTGGAGACCTGTATTGCAATGGTTTCCTCAGTGGGGTGAACTCTTTCTTCTATGTTCTCCAGTGGTGGTTCTCTGTCGATATCAATTGTCATCTTGCCCTTGGCCTTTAGTGAAGCTACATAACACTTCTGAGACTCTAGTTGGTCTCCACGTAGCACTCCTATACTTGTATCCGTTGGGAATTTCAGTGGAAGGTGGCACATTGAGACCACAACCTGCAATGCATGTAAGATCGGTCGTCCCAAGATTGCATTATACGGCAATGAGGTGGCCACCACTAGGAAATCATGCTCAAAATGCACCGTATGGGGTGGTGAACCTGCCTTAACCGGCACTCTTATCCTACCGATCGGGTGAACCACCTCACCGCTGAATCCCATTAATGGTATGTCTGTGAGCTGCAGGACAACTTTACTAAGTTTCATCCTCTTGAAAGCTTCTACAAACAAAATGTCTATCGAGCTGCCTAAATCCACTAGAATCCTCTTCTAAAGTTGTTGATCAACTTTACTACTATGGCATCGTTGTGGGGGTATTGGACCCTATGCATGTCATCCTCTGTAAAATAAATTACCTCCTCTTTTTGAGGCTGCCTGCATGGCTTACTACCCTCTTGCTCTAGTTCTCATACTACATTCTTTCCTACTGACGTGGTGCAGCTTACTATTATCAAGCCTCTGGTAATTACATTTATGGTCCCTCAGACTTATCTCTCTTGTGACTGCTGGTTTTGGGGAGCCTGTTCCTACTGTCTGCTGCTCCGAGGCACCTCCCTGCTAGTTCCTACTTTGGACTGATGTTCATCTTTGATGAAGCGCCTTAGATAGCCTCTCTTGATGAGGTCCTCAATTTCGTTTTTCAAGTTCCAACAGTGCTTATGGCGATATTTATTTGGGTTTCGAGTAGTAGGATCTCCTCTCATCTTTGGTGACCATTTTATGTAGTCATTGGACTAGATTTGCATCAAGATCTCCTTCCTCTTAGCATTCAATGGGATAAATACTCTCGTATATGCTGGTGGCATCGGTAAGTGCGGGCCTGATCTTCTGGCTGGCGACCTGCTCTTTCATCGTGGTGAGCTATTGCATCTTCTCCTTGGCGATCTACTCCTCCTTGGTGACTTGCTCCTTCGCTTGGTTTGGCTTGTACTTGCTTTCTCTTTCCTGTTGTGGTGAGCTACTTCATCTTCAGTTTGCTTTCTCTTTCCTGTTGTGCCAGACTTTGTCCCTATTGCTTCTTCCACCTTGATGAAGCGGTGTGCAACGTCAAGAAATTTCTCCATGGTGGCTAGGGAGTTTAGTTCAAGCTTTCATTTGAGCTTGCTATGTTTCATACCCTTCTTTGTTGCTATAAGTTATACCGAGGGGTCCAAATCAGAGACCTGTAGATGCTTCATGTTGAATCTTCAAATATATTCCCTAAGCGTCTCATTCGACTTTTGAATAATGTTGAACAAGCAGGCTGCTGATTTTGGGTGTTTCCTGCTAGTGGCGAATTGGTTGATAAAGAGTTTGGCAGACTAATCCCAAGGTGGTGGGAAATGCTATGCACATGCTGGTGTCATTTGCTCCATGGGGAAGCATTAGGGTCTAGAAGCTATTTGCGTACTCCATTGGGTCTGTTTTTCCTCTATAGGATTCCAAAGTTGGTGCTCAAAAGTTCTTCGGACGCGGTGCTTTAAGAATCTCAGGTGCTAATGGGGTTTCATGTGTTAAGTTGGGAGGTCTTGAGAGGGAAACCACCCTACTGGTTCCTACACTATTATCCCCGTGTTGTGCTTTGCTATTGGTGCAGGCGAGTTTGATTTTTCTTCCTGCATGGTGTGTGCGCTTCTTGCTCTTCTTCCTGGTGCATTCAATGGAGCTGGCAGTGTTGGTCTTGGCAGGAGCCTCAGCTCGACTCTCTGCGAGGGTCTGCTCATTCCGAGCTGTTGTGTTTGCTCTATCCGAGACTTGTATCTGACTGCGCACTCATGGGCGGGGTGGGTCTTCATGATTCAAGTTGTTGTTCTGAGGAGGGAGTCGTTGGCTGATCCTCGAAACCTCCTGGTTATTGTTTGGGACCTGCTGACCATTGAGTGGGATCCACTGGCTATTAAGGGGTTGTTAACTATTGTGAGGTCGGCTGTTATGTGGTATCTGCTGATCGTCGTGCGACATCAACTGATATGGTGCTACAGGGTGCTGCTTTGGTTGGAATTGTTGTTGTTGCTGCCAAAATTGTTGTTGCTATGGTAGTTGGAATTGTTGTTGTTGCTGCCAAAATTGTTGTTGCTATTGTAGTTGGAATTGTTGTTGTTGCTGCCTAACAATGAAGACAAACCTGTTTTCCCGTGACCGCATTTGCTCAGTCATGGTGTACACTCAACATACTAAGTTGTTGAACTGTTGTACGTCCATTACTGTCAGGGGTGCCACAAGTTCATGACTGGAGGTGGGGGAGGCATGTTCACATTGTCTTTGACGTGATTGTTGGCAGAAGGATTGTTTGAGGATGCCATCAAGAGTGGTTTCTTTAGAGAAGAAATGAAAGAAAGGATGAAACGAAAGAAAGGGAACACTAGCTTTTCGTTGTGTTTCCCACAGACGACGCCAATTGATGATGCTCTATCTGCTCACTCCCTCGTGCTAGTGATTGAGTTCGGACAAAGTTTTGATATGGCAATGCCGAGCCATACTGCTGAGCTGCAAACTGTAAGTCTGAGCTGAGAAGGGCTGTAAAGAAAGAAGAATTAGAGTGTCTGGGTAGGTTTTACCCAAGAAGACACTTTGATGCTTAAGTCAATAAGGAGATTTTAGTAAGAATATGTGAGAGAGTTTAAGAGTTTCTGTGCGCATACCTTTCAGAGTGATCCTGGGGTCTTTTTATAGCTATGTGAGGTTCAGGTGCCATCAGGCAACGTCTCTGAGTCTTCTATGAAGTTGTTTCTGCAGTTTGGGGCATGCTTGATTGTTATTTGCTAGGTTCACGTGGCAGTGACAGGTCGCCTGTGGGTCTTGTGGCATACGGTTTGGCGAGCTCTTCATATGGTTGCGGTAACAGTGTTCGTGAGGGCGCGACACGCAGAATGGTTTTGGAAGAGCTTGTGTTGTCGGCGGGCCAAGCTCACCCCAATTTGGCTGCACTCCTGATATTGATTACCACATGTTGGTTTGCTGAGCTATCTTGCTGAGTTGGACACTGTGTTGCCAACAACATCCACATGTTGATAATTGCGAGGAGTGACCAAAATGCCCCTCATCAGCTTCTCATTTTTATTCTTCCATAAAAACCATAGAATAACTATACATTTCTCTTTAACCCACAATCCAAACAATTATCATTGCCTTGCATTGGTTTAGTAATCCTCCACCACCAATCCTTAACTGAGGGATCCCCAATTCCTCATCCCTTGGGCCCTTAAGATTCGACCCCAGCACTAGCTGAACTTGTTTGGCATACGAGAAATTTTTAAAGTTGTGGTCTAGACCCTCTTCACCATGGAAGGCACAAAGAGCTATCAATATTACAACCTCTATTAGTGAGAAACTTCTTGGTAGGAAGTTTATAATTAAGAAGGAAGAGAAAATCTCTCAATTTTGGGTGGGAAAGAATTTTCGAATTTTTTTAATTTCAATTTTTGTATTCAAACCATTAAGATTTGATAAGCACTCCATTTTATAGGCCGATCCAATAGAGAATTTCCCGTTGGTAGTTAATCTCCAAATTAATTTGTCTTCTACATCTGAGGAGGGAATAAAAATGGGTTGGATTTTTCCCATAAGGAGAACGGAATCATGGGCCTTATTAATCTTTCAATCCAAGTTTTCCTCTCATGGTTCTAACCTCATTAACTTTGAGATTTAAATTTTCAATGGAATGAGGGTCCACATCATCACGTAGGGGGTTTTACCAGCCCATATATCCGTCCATAAATTAACTTTAGATCCCTTTCTAATTCTCTGTATCCTATTTCTTTCTTAATAACTTCACGAGAATAAATAAATAAAGAATCTCCCTCCAAGCCTATGAAGTCCCCTTCTTTGCTTTTTCTTCCCACAAGTATGACTTGCTCAATAATTGCTTTTCATAACTTTAACCCAAAGGTTATCATGATCTATCTGGATGTGCCATCCAAGTTTAGCCAAACTAGCATTATTAACACATCTAAGGATTTTTACCCCAAGACTTGGGGGTACACATCTTCTTCCAATTCATGAGATGGATAGGTTTTCAATCCAACGACTTGGTCCAAGTGAAGCCTCATTGGGTTTTATCTAAGTCATCAATCACATTAGTAGGGGTTTTGAATGACCTCATAATAAACTAGGGCATGGTGCCAAGAGAGGCATTAACAGGAGGCAACTTACCTGTTGATGAGGGGCATTTTGGCCACCCGACACGATTGAAGACACGTGGACGTTGTCAGCAATACAGCGTCCAACTCAGCAAAACAGGTTGCCAAATCGGCACACAGGTACGTGGCTGAGCTGAGGCGAGCTCAGCCTGCCGATAACAATAGCTCACCCCGAAACCATTCTATGCACTACGCCCACACAAACACCATTACTGTGGCTGTTGGAACAGCTCGCCGAACTGTGTGCCACAAGACCCACAAGTGGCCTATATCTACCATGCAAATCTAGCAACTAACAGCCCAACGCACCCCCAAACTGTGGAAACAGCTCCGCAGAAGACTCAGATTGCTTGATTGCAGCTGAACCTCAGATAGCTATAAAAGGACCCCAAGATCGCTCAGAAATGTATGCACACTAAAGCTCTTGAACTCTCTCAAAGATTCTCACTAAATCTCCTTACTGACTTAAGCATCGGAGTGTCATCCTGGGTAAAACCTACCCAGGCACTCTAAACCTTATTTCTTTACAACATCTCTCAGCTCGGCATTGCTTGGCTTGAACTTAGTTCGAGCCACATTATCGGACACGAGGGAGTGAGTAGATTTGTGCCTCATCACCTGCCATGGAGAGGGAGTTCCTTTTCCATCTTGCCAATTTATTTACCATTCTATCATGAAGATCCCTATAATTCTCTTTCTTGATCCTTCCCTTTAGGATGTGAGCCCCTAAATATTTGGAATTTTAAATCTCTCTGGGGATTTTAAAAATTTTTGACAAGATCCTTCGAAATCTGTCATGAATGTTTTTTTGATAATATCAAGGAAGACTTGGAGAAATTTGGCTTTTGACATGATGCCAAGGAAAAATGATCCAAGATATTCTTAATTCTTAAATAAGCATCAATGGATGGTTTGTCGAAAATTAGGCAATCATTAGCAAATTACAGGATTGAAATCACCATTCATAGAGATTTTACAACCAATTAGTTTATCCCAAATTATAGATTCTCAATCAAGTAACTAGGAAAAAGCCTCAGCATAGAGCACAAAAATGTATGGAGACAGGGGATCCCCTTGTCTGATCCCCCTTAAGGGAATAATTTTCATTATTCCATTGGGTGGAGTTCCATTGGTAAGGATATGAAAGGAGGTGGATTTTATGCATTCGATCGCCTAAGAGATCCATTTATGGTGAAATCCAAAATTGTGAAGAACTTTTTCAATGAAATTCCATTCAATCCTATCGTAACTCTTCTCTATATCAAACTTACAAGCCATACGACCCTTTTTTTTCATTTTTTTCCTCATGGTGTAAAACAATTTATGCACAATCAAAATGTTATCAGTTATTTGTTTGCTTGGCACATAGGAACTCTATAAAGGGGAGATGATATCCTTAAGGAGAAGTTTGATTCGGTTTGCTAGAATCTTTGCAATAATTTTATAGACCACATTGCAAAGACTAATAGGCCTAAAGTCGTTAACCATTTCTAGATTCTCTTTTTTGGGAATGAGAGTGATAAATATGTTATTAAGGGCTCTACTAATTTTCCGAGAGTGGAAAAAAAGCCCTAACAGCCCTAGAGACAGAATACCCAATATTATTGATTAATAATTTTAAAAAATAAGGTAATCAGTTGTCCGGACCAAGAGTAGGGCTGCAACTTGGGCCGCGTTGATGATCAGGTTAGAGTTAGGTTTGAAATTCTTGAATCCGACCTTAGTTTGGGTTGGGTTAGGGTTGACCCCTTGGGCAACCCGACCCAACTCGAACCCGACCGCCTATAGTACTAGACTACTAGTCTACTAGTCTACAGCTCTACTACATGTCATATATATATATATTATCATGCCTTTTTTAAAGTTTTTCACAGGTACTTGACTTGACTACTTGTCTTTTCCTTTTGTCTTGTAATTTTTTTGTGTGACCTACCTATCAAATAGATTCAAATTATTTGCTTGATCCTATGAATTGTTATTAGTGATTTTATTTTCATAATTTTATGATTCATTATTGTTGATTTCATGAATTTATATTTTTGAGAAAAATTCTATCATAAGTCATAACTCATGATAAATAAATACTTATTTTTCTACTAGATTTTAAGGGATAGAAAGGTTGGGTTGGGCCCAACCCGAGCCCAACCAACCTGAAGTTGACATAGGATTGGGTCAGGTTGAGTTAGGGTTAAAGGAATTAGTTAGGGTTAGGGTTACGGTTGAGTAGGTTGGGTTGAAGGTTGGATTAGGGTTGAGGGTTTAGAACATAGGATTGGGCTAGGGTTGGCCTTAACCCAGCCTAACCCAGCTCGACTTGCAGCCCTAACCAGGAGCCTGGTCTGGAATTGTTTGGAGGGTTTTGAAGATTTTAGTGTTGGAAACCTCACTCATGAGGTACCGGGTCATCTTTACAGGGATACAAGGTTCAATATTATCGATAAACTCATCAATAGCATGAGTACCCTTTGATTTGAGTCTATCCCCATAAACGATGTAAAAAATTTCACTAATACTCCTCTCTTCCTGTGCCTAATCCCCATTCCCATTTCTAACACTAGTAATTTTGTTTCTACATCTCTTAATGGTGGCGGTGGTATGAAAAAAAATATTATTTCTATCATCCAATTTTAGCCACCAAGTCTGTGTTTTTGAGCCCAAAAAAATTCTTAACGGACTAACAAATTATCCAACTGCTTTTGTAAAGCTTTTTCCAAATTGACAAGGGAGGGATTTGCTGGGTCATCGAACAAATCTTGCTTCTTTCGCTTTTTCCAAATTGACGAGGGAGGGGGATTTGCAGGCTGATAACAAAGCCTGCTTCTTTCGATTTTTCCATAACACTTAACTTTGATAACCACGAAGCTGAATCTGCTTACCAAGACCTCACGGGAGAAAATCCAAAAACCAAACCAATAAAAAACACATCATTAACACTAAGTCACTGATTAATAAGATACAAAAGCAAAATAAGAGTAAGAAAGATGAAATCCCATCTTTACTTGTCAATCTTTCATTCAAGAGAGGTAATTTAGGCCATGTTTGTATTAGATAGTGTATGCCCTTAGCTCCAATCAGGATGATGTACATTATGACATTTAATGTAAATGAATAAAGTACATATTTGATTCATGTTATTATAGTGTGTTTCTGTGTAATGCCCTTAAACTGGACACATATGAGACTCGTGTTAGTTTAGAATCTTCACGTCGTTGGATAGATCTGGGGAGATTTATCTTGCCAAGGCTGACACTGATGTGTCGCCAAGTTGGTTGGGGTGGTTTGTCTCATCTACCAGGGTGAGACTTAAGGTACATGCATTGTGGGTTTCCTTGAAACCCTAAACCGGAACAAAATTCCAGTATTGCCCTGGACCTTGGAGATAGATGGGAAATTTTGAAATCTTACACCTAACCCTTAGACTCGATTATAATATTACACTAGGTGTCGAATTAGGATGTCTTTGATATGCCAATCAATGAGATCCTTACAGGGGGTAAAAAGTAGGTATGTTGGGACAGTCCGAGAATTCATCTCAGTGGGTGATCGTAGTGACGAGATCAGCCCCTTTGTCGAATAAAGTGAATAATCGAGGATGCACTCTCTTTGATGAAAACCAAAACTACTGGTAGTTGATTTCAACCGTTGAAATTTGTTTTGCAAAATATATTTATATAAAGATATACATATATATATATTATTGTTTCAAAATGTTTGCAAAAGGTTTTAATTCTTGGGATCCATGTGAGTAGAGAGTACAACATTGTACCTTACAACCGAGGGAGAGGTTAAGTGTAAGACCATTGAGGGTAATACCTGATGGGCTAATCTTGCATCTACCCAGTCCTTGCATTTTTATAAGGTGGCTTGACCCAAGGACTATTTTGTGTAAATGTTGGGCCCATTAAGAGCCCATGGTGATGGGCTCAGGGGTTCACTGTCTCCTACAATGAATTCGGCCAGGCCTTGTAACAGAGGTTGGGTTGAACCCATGTGGTTGATGTGTAGATCAATGTTTGGGTCTCATGCCATACAAGGATAACCAACTGGGCAGCAAATTGAGGGGCTAGTGAGCACATAGACTTAATGGACCTAAAGCCCAATTCGAACTGGCTTAATAAGATTAATTAAAAGAAGGTGGTTCTGGAATTTAGATCAGCAAATAGGATAAGGGATTATCCCTATCCACTTAAAGAGTCTAGATCCAAATAAAGATTTGGATCAGGAAACTCCTAATTTGATTAGGAAGGCTGATCTTTACCTGTAGATAAGATAAGGGATTATCCTTATCTCTTAAAGAGAGTCTAGATCCAAATAAAAGATTTGGATTAGAAAACTCCTAATGAGATTAAGAGATGCTCTCTTTAAAGGCTATAAATAGAGGAGCAGGGCAAACCTCCAAAACACAATAATCAGTTCGCAGATTACAAAGGGAGAAGAATCTGTAGTTTGACCGCTCCTGTCTTCTACTCTTTTCTACTCTTGCCGCTCTTGTCAATTCGATCTCCACCTATGGAAGTGATCAAGAAAGGTTCTTGTTATTACCTTTTGGTAGAAAAGTTAATCTGAAGTCATGCTCACTTGCCCTCCATCACATTCTTACTAAAGAATTTGGTTCTTGTTGAAGAGTCATCCTACTGATTTTGCTCCACCTCACACTATGTCATCTTCAGTGGGAGCAGTCTTTTGTTTTCTCCTTGGGCGTGAACATTTTCGTTGGGTGTTACTATTACTCTGTATCAGGTATATCCCTCTCATACCTTTTGGTTTCAGATGTGGTCCGGTTTGGTTTCAAGATTGATCTTTGAAAATGTAGTTTTCTAAATTAGGGAATGTGATTCCCATGTGGGAGTGATCAAGAAAGGTTCTTGATATTACCTTTTGGTAGAAAATGTACTCTAAAGTCGTGCTCACTAACCCTCCATTACATTTTTGCTGAAGAATTTGGTTCTTGCTGAAGAGCCATCATGCTAATTTTGCTCCACCTCACACTGTGTCATTTTTAGTGGGAGTAGTCTTTGGTTTTCTCCTTGGGTGTGAATACTTTCGTTAAAAGCTATTGTTACTCCATTTTGGGTATATCCCTTCCTACCTTTTGGTTTCAGATCTGGTCTGGTTTGGTTTTCAGATTGATCATTCAAAATGTAGTTTTCTAAAATAGGGAATGTGATTCCCACATAGGAGAGAGAAATTTTTGAAATTTTGCCCAATCTTTCTACAAGGTTTGACCATCCATATGATGGATCTCTCATCCCTTCAGTTTGGTTTGCTGCTCTCAGTCTCATTCTCTTAATTCTTGTCCATTCTAGGCTAGAATGAATAACATTAGAGTGTTTGGTTACAAAATTCTTGCCCAAAGCCACATTCTTTTTAGAATGAAAAATCACCTCCATAGCACAAGCATGAAAAATAATCATGCTCCATCTTGCTCATTTCATTCTTTGAGGAAACTCTACCTATAAAACTGTTGCTAAAATGTTTACTTTTGCGAAATCACTTTTACAGAAGTATTTTTATGAAAGTACTTTTGTAAAAATACTTTTACATGAAAGCACTTTTATGAAAGCACTTTTATAGTACTTTTACGAAACCACTTTTACGAAAGTACTTTTATAAAAGCATTTTTGTGAAAGTACTTTTATGAAAGCACTTTTATGTAAGTACTTTTACAAAAGCACTTTTATGAAAGTACTTTTATAAAAGCACTTTTATGGAAGTACTTTTACGAAAGCACTTTTATGGAAGTACTTTTATGAAAGAACTTTTAAAAAAGTACTTTTATAAAAGCATTTTTATGAAAGTGCTTTTATGAAAGTACTTTTACGAAAGTACAAAAGCACTTTTAGGAAAGTACTTTTATAAAAGCAATTTCTTGAAAGTAATTTTAAAAAAGCTCTTTTACAAAAGTACTTTTATAAAAGCATTTTTACGAAAGTACTTTTACAAAACATCTATGCCAATTGGTAAACATAGACTATTGGAGACCTACGTTGGCGGTTTGTGAATACCGGCACAACTTTTTTTTTTTTAAGAATGAAAATGAGCAACATAGCACGCTTGTCAGTCTGAAAAGAATTCATTTTTAAGAAAAAAGTGTCTGGTTCATAGCAATATTTTCTCACTCTGCATATTTTTACCTATTCTTTTCCATTTTAGAATTTCATCTTGGGTAAGAATGAGAAAGAATGAGAATTGAACCAAACATGGCCTTAGTTGGTTTGATCTATGCAAAAAAAGGTCAATAAAAAGAAAAATAATTTCATTAGGAAAAGAAATGAGAAAAAAACAATATCAAAGAGAAACTAATAACTTGATTGGACCTTTTTGCATTTAACTCTCCTAAAATACTAAGAGAAACTAATAGAACTTGATTTGTCCTATTGGTTTGTCATCATTTTTACTATTTTTATTTGGCCCATAATTGTTGAAGTGCTTATGAGCCAGCCATAGTCCAGATGATAGGTGCATTGATGGTGGTCATTGCACCTTCGTGGCCCCTAACATTGTTGCTTGGAGTAGTCGGAAACAACACACAATATTGCATTTAAACACTAAATCCATGTATTGAAGTCTTGCCAATACGACTACTGATCTTTTATGGACTAAGATGTTACTTGTTGAAATTGGGTTTTCTCCCCCTTTTTCACCAGTCTTGTGGTGTGACAATTTAGGCTATGTTTGGCTCAATTCTCATTCTTACTGAAGATGAAATTCTAAAATGGACAAGAGTGGGTAAAAATAGGCAGAATGAGAAAATATTATTTTGAACCAAACACTTTTTTTCCTAAAAATGAATTCTTTTCAGACTGACAAGTGTCCTATGTTGCTCATTTTCATTCTTCAAGAAAAAGAAAAAAATAAAATAATGTGTTGGTAATTATAAGCCACCAGCCTAGGTCTCCAAAACTGTTGCCATAGATGTTTAGTGGTGGATAGTCATGTTGAGGTGAGCTTTCATGGTAGTTGCTAGTAACCATCTATGCTGGCAATTTTGTAGGCATAGAATTTCTTCAAAGAATGAAAATGAACAAGATGAGTCATGATTATTTTTCATGTTGCAGGCTAACTCAATTTTTGTGCTATGGGCTGATTTTTCATTTAAAAAGAAAGAATCTATTGACAAGATTTTTGTAACCAAATGCTATAATGTTATTCATTTTTGCCCTGAGTGAACAAGAATTAAAAGAATGAAGCCCAGAACAGTAAAACAAACATGACCTTAGGTGCCACATTTCTCTAGCCTAATCTTATGTTTCATGCTCAAACCAAGTACATCGAGTGCCAAGTCACCTCATCGGCGCATGGTTGCCTTGCATTATGGTTGTCCACCTTTAGCACGTAAGCGGCGCCTCTCATGGACCGGTCTGAGCCAGGAGAGTGCCCCGGCCATTGGACTTGAGGTCACGATCCAGTGCTACTGACTTTGGTGGAGCCATAGGGTCCATGTCATGGGCTCAAGGGGGTCACTGAGTCTTTCAGTGAATTCGGCTAGGCCTTGTAATAAAGGCTGAGCCGAACCCATGTGACTGGTGTGTAGATCAATGCTTAGGTCCCATGCCATACAAAGAACCCCAACTGGGCAGCAGGTTGGAAACTAGTTAAACACTGAACACTTAATGGGCCAAAAGCCCATTTCGAACTGGGCTGATATGATCACCAGTTCATAGGGCGAATCTGAGATTAAGGTTAGTAAAAGGATTGGGTCTTTGACCTTATCCACTCTAAGAGACCAAATTCAAATTAGATTTGAATCTGGTAACCTCCTGATAAGATTAGGAGTTAACTAACTTAATCTGCAGATAGGATTAAGATTAACCTCTATCAAAATACTGATTTGGATTGGGTTAACTCCCAAAATATTGGGAGGTTTCTTAATCAAGAAGAAAGAGGAGAAAACCCTAGCAGAAATATCAGATTTTGAACTAGGGGGTTTGAGTAAGCAAGAAACACATCCTGCAATCTGAGATTTGATCTCTCACAGACTCCAGAGAGAAGAGACAATTCTGCCCTCTTCGTCCCTGGACTTCTCCTCCTTCAGCCGCCGCCACTACCTGTTGGAAGATAGGATCTTTGCAGCAACAGGAAGTCAAGAAAGCAGTTCTTGACAATAGTCTTGCAAGAATGACACTAGGATTCGATGTTCATGGTTTCTAGAGGGTTCGTGTGAAGAATCCAGTGTGTAGGACGCACCCTGCTGGTTCCGTTCCATCCACAGCTATGTCATCTTCAGCAGGAGCGGATCTTGGTTACTTCTTTGGGCATGAACACCAACTTTGGGAGATATTATTTCTCCGGATCAGGTACAATTCTTCCTGTTTCCTTTTGGTTCAGATCTGGTTTGTTTATGGTTCAAGTAGGATTCTTGAATAATGTATTCTAAATTTAGGGAATATGATTCCTAGTTGGAAGAATGTAGGATTTTTTTTTGAAATTCGCCCCCCATTCCGCACCTTTCTTGGCGTCCATTAGATGGATCCTACCATTCTTTCAATTTCGGCCCAAGCGGTTGCCTATCCTCATGGCACACAGGTGCCTGTCATCTTCGGCATACAGGAGACCCTTCATTGGTGCCAAGTCACCTTATCGGCGCATGGTCGCCTTGCATTATGGTTGTCCTCTTTTAGCACGTAAGTGGCGCCTCTCATGGACTGGTCTGAGCCAGGAGAGTGCCCCGGCCATTGGACTTGATGTCATGATCCAATGCTACTGACTTTTGGTGGAGCCATCCCATCGGGCTCCTAGCCTCTAAGTGCAAAAAGGCTTGTCCTAGCCTACTTTGGCCTGGACACCGCACGGGTTTCTTCCGCTAAAGAACTACCCCCATGATAGTTGGTATCAGAGCGAGCTAGCCAGCTAAAGCTGCAGTTGGTTTTCAACAGATTAGCCCAGAGCTAGCTGAAGCGGTCATTTCGACAAGCAGCATTTTGTGGGGTGCGGTCCCTAGGCACTTCTACCCAGGATCGAGCAGATTTCAAATCTGACAAGAGGCCATTTCATTGTTCATGTCCCCATTCCAATGACACTAAAACAGCTTCCCTTGCGGGTGTAGATGCATTGGTTGTTGTCCTCCTGTGGGGGTAGACGCGTGAGCCCTGATAGGAATGTGAGTACATTGCCCGAGCAGATTGCTTATCAGGCCTAGCAAGAGGCCATTCAATGTTCGCGTTCCCATTCCAATGACCCTAAAACAGGTTCCCTTACGGGTGCAGACGCATTGGTTGTTGTCCTCATGTGGGGGCAGACGTGTGGGCCTTGTTAGGAACGTGGTTGCGCTAGCCATTGGAGCATGGCGGCCCTACACTGGCAAAGTATCAAGTGGACATGCTTAGTTTTCAGGTTGAACACTTGCAGCAGTAGAAGCTCATCACAAGGCGAGTGCATGTTCGGCAACTCATGTGTAATAGTTGCCACACTCGCATAGATTGCGGTCCGGTCTCCTTGAGGCAACAACAGTGGGGCCCCCTCGGAGTGAAGATGTAGCCCTAGTCGGCGAGGCGAAGCGTAGTTTCGAGGGCCAAGAGAGTATAAGCCATGGCTAGGTTTGAGTAACCCGAATCGGCGAGGTGAAGTCTGCAGGCCAGCATGGTGAAAGGGTACCTAGGTCATCGCCAACATGAGGAGTAGACCTATCAGCGTGTTCGGTAGCATCACTGAAAAGCTACCAAGAAGACGATTGAGCCTTGAGGTAAGATGATACATGGGGCGGACCTCCGCGAAGCACCACACACATTTCTTCGAGGGCCCTTCTTTCACAGTTCAACGGCATAGCCATTGCGCGGTTTGAGTAACCTCAACACTGGAGGGGTGAAGTCCAGGAAGGCCGGCATGGTGAAATGGTTCCATCCCCATAAATGGACACCAACATAGGCAAGACCCGGGTTGGCCAGGTGAGCCCTGGAATTGGCAGAAGAGTGGATGGCGTGAGACTCAAACGCCCATTCACGGAAGGAGTCATTGTCGAGGATGACAATGAATTGAGTGGGGGAGCTTGTGACGGTCTGACACAGGCTTAGCCTTGCCTACGCTTGGCAAGCTTACATTAGGGAACATGCCCGTCATTTTTGCCTGTAAGATTTTTGGGAGAACTGATGTCATCTTCAGGCAGACCACCAAAAGCTTGACGTACTCTTTGAGGAAGGGTGGTCGACCTCCTTGGGTGCCTAACCTTGGCACTCCTAGACCTTCATCCCCTTGCGGGGCAGCCCTGGTTAA
This sequence comes from Nelumbo lutea, assembly GCF_056320005.1. Taxonomy (NCBI): domain Eukaryota; kingdom Viridiplantae; phylum Streptophyta; class Magnoliopsida; order Proteales; family Nelumbonaceae; genus Nelumbo; species Nelumbo lutea. Next base: position 43,477,684 of record NC_142684.1, on the reverse strand, counting down.
CGGCTACCATGGCTACTAGGGTTCCTCATGGGTGCACACTTGCTCATGGGGACAGTGTTGGACCGGCACTGCACTATCGATACTCAAGGGAGGCTTGGCATGCGGGATTGGCTCAAGCACGACCCTTCACCACGCCAGTCCCTTGCCCAAGCTAAGTGAGCTATCTCATTGCCTCTAGCGCACGAGTGTGTTCCGGCCCAAGCGGTTGCCTATCATCATGGCACAAAGGTGCTTGTCATCATCGGCCTATAGGAGACCCATCACATCGGTGCCAAGTCACCTCATCGGCGCATGGTCACCTTGCATTATGGTTGTCCCCCTTTAGCACATAAGCGGCGCCTTCCATGGATCAATCTGAGCCAAGAGAGTGCCCCGGCCATTGGACTTGAGGTCATGATCCAGTACTACTGACTTTGGTGGAGCCATCCCTTTGGACAACTCCTAGCCTCTATGCATATAAAGGCTTGTCCTGGCCTGCCTTGGCCAGGATGCCGCACGGGTTTCTTCCGCTGTAGAACTACACCCGTGACAATTTGGCATACATTGATTCAAAGTGCACTTGAGAGCTTTTGTTTTATCTTTTTGGTTGCTCTTGACTGTTCTAGCTTTTGGGGGTAAGATCAATGTCCTTGACGAACAGCTTTTCCCTATTGGCATTACATAATAATAATACTACTGCTATATACTCTGTACGATATTTAAATACTTCCTCTATTTCCCTACATATTCTTTGGATTCCTTTATTGCCATCAATTATAGACCCTATCTCTCTCTCTCTCTCTCTCTCTCTCTCTGTCTCTCTCTCGTTTCTACCTGATGACACTATTATTCCAAATATCTCTTATGAAGTCTCGTTTGCCCAATGGAATAAAGCCATAGAAACAAGTGCCAATTGCCCAAAAATTAACTATAAGTAAACACCCATTACCAGTAGATAATCTTAAGCAACATCAAACAACAACATCCTTAAAATCCGCCCAAAGAAAAGGGAACAAATTAAGCCACAACCAACCCAGAAAATATTCTAGAGATGGATTACTCGACTCATAACACATCACTAGCCCCTCATTGATACTCTAAATTATCTCATAATAATTAATCTATGCAGCCAAACAAAACCCCATATTCGTAACAAGACATCTACTCAGCAGCAACAGTTTTCTCGTCTTCAACCTTGGTTTCTTCCTCAGCCTTGGCTTCTGTTTCTGCTTCAGCCTTTGGCTCTTCGGCAGCAGGTGTGGTGGTCTCCTCGGTTTGCTCAGCAGCAGGCGCTGCAGGTTCTTCAGCAGCTTCTGCTGCTGCGGGGGCCTCAGCTGTTTCTGTCACCTCAGCAACTGGGGCTTCTGCTTCTACTTCCTTTGCCTCATCAACAACCACTTCTTCGGCGGGCTTCTCTTCCTTCTCTTCCTCCTTGGTTACTTCAACCTCTTCTTCCTTGGGAGCTTCTTCCGTCGCTGGTTGGGGCTCCTCAACTTCGGCCGCCGGAGAAGCAGCTTCCACTTCAACTGGTTCTGCTGCTGGTTCTTCTACAGTGGGAGGAACCTCTGTTTTCTCTTCTGTTTTGCTGAAAACCTCTGCAGCTGGGGTTGCATCGACCTGCAATGTGGACCCACGACCTCATGTATCAATATAATAGCCACACGTGTCAAACCATAACATCCAACCAGATGCTGAGTGAACAACATAGGTCCCACCTTAGAACCTAAGGGTGATAATTCAATTTTGTATTATGGTCATGACCACCGAATTTGCTACATGGGTCCTTGATTTGATGCAGCTAAGGAAATGAAAAAATAACCGTCCATACCAGGTAATCTCGTAAATAAAATAGATAGTGGAGTGCATTATGGGTAATTTCTTATTGGGCATTGATATGACCCACTTGGGCCCACCAAGATAAAAAAAATGAAATGTAAACGAAAATTGCAATTTACAACTTGTCGACTATTGCCATCCTCGGACAAGGCTAAAACTAAAAAGCCCAAAATAGGTCTTTGCACACATTAAAATATTATTACCTTCCAAAATACCGATTATGCCCTTTACGTGAGATTTTATGTTTTAAATACCATGCAATTATCGAATGGAATGACTGGAATGCCCGTGCTGTTTAATGATTCTATCATATAATACTACAAAAGTTCCCCTTCAATTAAAATTAAATTAAAAGGAAAACTGAGAATAATAAAATGAAAAAGGGCCTAATACAACCACGTAACCTAGATGATTAAAGGAAAAGCCCAACCCAATCTCAGCTGGAAAATGGGAAATCAATATAAAAACCTTTTGATCATCCTGAACTAATGAGACAGCTGAATATAAAATAAATAAATATCAATGGCTAGATGTTGGACATGGCCCACCAATCAAAGGGCTCCAGATTGGTGACTCAGGGACCTTAAAGACCAGCTCATCAAGTTTATTCCATTTAAGCTACCTCAGCAAAGGTGGCGGTAAGATGAAGCTAGCCTTTGATGATTTGATCTACAGCTATAGATGTAGATCACGACCACCAAAGCTTGGATTTTAATCCTCATAGTCAGAAAATTCATTATCTGCATATTCCTATTATTTTGATCCAGATCCTAAGAGAAAACTCCAATCCAGAAAACAAAAGCCCAGGATCTACACTTTGTGGCTGTAGACCGATGCATCGTAACATGGCGAACCAGATGATCATCTGGTTTCTCTGGAGCGTATGAAGCTTCCTCTCAATACGATTGTAGTTCTTAAAGAGATGATCTAAAGATTTGCATGCCGATACATCCAAAATAGGCTGTATATGTATGATCTAACCCTCTGGTCCTAATTCCTAAGCAGTTGATCATCTTGATCAGAAGTTTCCTAGATCTCTATTAGGCAGTTCGTCATCGTCAGTATGAATCGAAATTCCTTTGATGAGTAAACTAATCTTCAATGATCATCAAGAGAAAACATCGATCGACCTCACTAGTGGCTTACTTATTCTCCACCGAAAACGATCGAAATGAATCAAAGCTTTCTATTTTCCTCTTTTGGAAGGGATTTAATATCAATCAAACAGATATGTAGTGCAAATCGATCTGCAACTAAACAATATCAAGATTACTAGCAAACGAACAACAAGAAGAACCAACGATCTGGATTTTCAGAGAAAGAGAGAGAGAGAGTAAGAAAAATGGCTCACCTCGACGGAAGCCATTGATGAATCAAGAAAGAACACAGAGTCTAAGCGAGAGAAGAGTGATCAAGTGCGAAAAGCAGAGCAAGTGATGGCGATCGAATGAAAGAAATGGTGGAAATGGCGTCTATTTATACTGCTTACACAACGAAAAAGAATCTCCTGACCGACACCCACCAACGTCTATAATTGCTGGAACGAAAGAATATTGACTATTCTATTATTTTTCTTTTCATTCCAAATTTAAGTAAATAATAAAAAAGAGAAAACTATGAACCGCACATCTCAACGGTTCGCCAGTTCATCATCACAGATGGCTCCTACGGTCCCAACCCAAATAGTTGCCACGTGTCATGCGGTCAGTGGTCCCACCATAAAGGATGGTGTTGAGGCTCGACTTTCTAGCCTGGAAAGCTATCCAGTACCTAAACGGGTCCCACTCGGAGGAAGAAGCCAGAGAAAGGGCGGTGGTGTTTGGGTCCCACATTGAGGTAAAGCTGATGTGGCGTGTTCAGCTTTAGTGGGTTTTTTCCGATCTTGGCGCCGTTTGCTTTACCATGCTTTATGCCTCAATTGGTTGGCTCTCCTGTCAATGGAGGCCATTGGTCAGTTCTGCTGGACAGCTCAAAAGGGGGACCCACAGTCCACGTGGTCAAGCTGAAAGCCACGTCATCCCGCTGGAATCCGATTACTTCTATGCATCTCGCATCTTATAAGTAATAATTTATTCGTGCTCTGCCGCATATCTTAGGTGTCCCTCATTGTTTGTTTGGGGTGTGGACAGCAACCAGTGAGTTGATACAGGGATCGCCCTATTCACCTACTCACCTCACTGGTTCGACAACAGGCGAGTTAGGCTGAGTATCGTCTCAATCATGATTTAATGGTGCTCCAAACTCACCTTCATTGAAAATAAATTAAAAAGAAGAATCTGAGTGCAAGTGATAAGCTGTTCTTTTAATCAATCTCCTTGTTTACGGTAAAATTTAATTTGGACTAATAAAAAAAAAAAAAAAAGCCAAATTTGATTAGGCTTTGTTTTATTCTATCCCTATAAAGAACTCGCATTATCTGCGACAATGGTTGCATAACACTTCATGACCTCCCCGTGAAATGCAAATACATTGGTGTTTGCAATAAGTTCATCAATACATTACATCAGTTGATTTTTTTTTTTTTTTTTAACATGCCATGCTCATATTTCATTAAAAAAAACTTTGGCTGTTTCTAAAAAATAATTTGCGCTGTTTTGGAAGCTGGCGTATCATAATAGTATTTATATTCAATATTTTTTAAGTTAAAAAGACAAATGAGGACCTTAATTAGCTAAGGTGCCTCTTAAAACAGTGTACAGGCTAGCTCTCAAAACAGTCCAAACTGTTTTTTACAAACAGCCAAAGTGATCCCCATTTCACTGAGGCCGCTGAATTGTTCTGCGACATTGGTCGGAGGTAATGTTTTTTCCATGGTAAATAAAACAAATAAGACCCAAAGCTCAGTTTGTAAGGAGTACAAACGTTTGTTTATTGCATATATACACTCTAATTCAGTTTTATAGGGTTGAAAATGAAGTATATGTTTGGCATCGATACTGCAGATGCAGCATCGTTTTGCTGATGTGTGGGTTGAGCACTGTTTTTTCAGAAAATGACGCTTTTTTTTTTGTTTGGAATTGTTGCTGTTAGGAATGACGTTTTTTGAAACAACTTTTTCTGTTTGGTATCAATGCTCCAAGAAACATTTTCAACATTGGTGGCCGATGCCCATTATCCAGTGCCACATCACTGCCACCTCACATTCCTATTGGCAGCAACGAACTATAGCTCTAGGAAACACCAAATTTGGCGTTGCTCCAAGCCATGCCTTCCCGATTTTCAAGGTGTAGCTTGGAGCACCATTTTTTTGAAAAACAGTTCCAAACAAATGCTTGTTTCCTGAAGCATCATTTTTTCTGACGTGGTGACGTTTTTCGGAGCAACGACAACGTTGCCAAACAGAAACAAAATCTATCTCCATTTGATAAAAATGCATTTATGTATTGAAAAAGACAAAATATTAAGATTCAATGGCATATTTGCATTCAAAATAAGAGCAAATTCGGTTTAGTTTGAATGCAAATTTTACACTCAAAGTTGGTTAATGAAAAAAATATGGATTCCAATCTCGAGATTCATGGTTATACCTACCACAATTAAGAATCATTTAGCAACAATACAAAATTATCATCACAAATCTAAACCAACTTTGCATTTTCTAAAATTTAGACTAAAAACTTCATTTACAAAGAGTGCAAATACAAATATGCAGGGTTCATGACAATAACAGCATTTGTATTTACAGTCTTCCATGAAGCCTAAGGCCTAATAATTTGTTTATATTGCAAATGATTTGACTGCACGTTCTGATTTATTTTTGTTTTTTACTTTCATCTTAATTTGTTAAATTGCAATGCAGATGAGGTGATGAAATAAAAACTAAAGCAAAATAAAATGAAAACTGAAACAAAAGTGGACTGAAATTTGTATTTTTCTTATTTCACACTCATTCATTTGTACTAAATTGCACTGTAAACAAACAAAGCTTAACTGTAATCCTATGCATCTACACCGGCGCAAATGAAAAGTTACATTGTTAGGGTGTTAAGAATATTGTTTTGTACTGCAGTTCTGCTGCTCAATCACCAAAAAAATGTACCTAGGAATCCAATTTTCGGTGCATTATTCGGGTGACAGACAGACTTGTGACCCAGAGCTCGTGAATAAAAGCCAAACTACGTTCCGCAAGTCTGGCCTAAGACCAGTACTATATAATTTCAGTTTGGACCCACCACACTAGGATAGCCCACATTGGTGGTGGGCCCAACCCTTCTGGAATAGGACAAGTGGCAAGTTATAATAGGCCTACAGGCTGGCCGAGGGAAGGGAATCGACTCAATTGAGTCTGACCCGAATGCTGAGTCGGTTCAGAACTTTTAGTATTCAGTAATAATGGACAGCATCAGAGCATTTATGGTTGGTGAAATCATCGTGTAGATAGAGAAAATAAGATATAAATAGAGGTAGGATACATAGAATCAAGGAGCGTGAACGTGATGGGACTGAGCTGACACGTGGGACCACCGCATGAGTCGAAGTTGAATGTCTCCATCCATGGTGGCGGTTCTGGACCTTGTACGGGCCCACTTCATCCCGACCATTAAAATAAATCGCGCCCCCCACCCGGCCCCACAAACTTGAAATAAATAAATAGAAACGAAAAGCAAAAGACGAAAGAGAGGCAGATGACAAGCCACACCGGCCGGGCCAGACCGGGCGACCTCCCCAACGCTGCTGCTGATCTGTACCATATGAAGTGCCACCTCCTTTTCTTTTGCTACAAGACAACTCTTCTCTCTTCTAATTATTACATGTTTGGCCTGCGGTAACGCTGCATTGTGAGTAAAAATAGAACCACATTTTTATTAGGGGTTGTTTGGATGTATGAATTTTTGTTATCCTTGTAATGGAAGCAAGTTTCAAAGTGTCCATATGTATCACGCCCTGTATTGTACCATGGACTCAGTTTGGAAGGAGTACAAATCAAATATATAAAATGCAAAACCAATGTTTTGAAAAACGATCTGGAAATGGAATTGTTCTGTCCACTCGTTTTTTGGTCGATGGTTCAGTCATTTGGTTTGAATAGACAATTCGTTTTGACAAAAATAAAATAAAAAAAATAAAAAGAAAATAATTTAAATAAGAAAACAACCAAAAATCGTTGAACGGATCGAATAGGTCAACAGTTTGACCATTTGAGTCAACAAATTATTGACTGATTCAATGGTTTTTGGCCAGGGATTGGATTTGGAGTAAAATAGAACCTATTGTTGCCTGGATGGTTCCCAGGCCGAATGGTCCAACCGTTCAGATCAACCGCAATTCAAAAACCATCTGAAAAAACCTTGTATTTTATATTATTTTGTATACATTTACATTAAAACATTTTTATATTTTTTAAACCAAAAAAATAAATATTTATATTTCTACTATTTTCATTCAGTTTGATAAAAGTACAAATGTTTAGAAATTAAACAAACAAGATTTTGCACTGTAGTACTCTTTTGAGTTTTGACACGGAGTCATAGGTATTAGTTTGCGTGGGGAGCATTCTATGGGAAGTGAAACCGATGTCAGGTTTCCCTTCATAGCAGACATGTTCAGATTCAAAGCTTGATAAAGGGAAAATTTTGCATCCATGAGTATCAGCCCTTTAAAACACGCCACACTTTGTCTATTGTGCATAACTGCACATTGATGCTTTGAACCTAATAAAAAAATAATAGAAATCAAAATTAAAGAAACGTGCTTCCTGAAAAGTGAAGACCCTCCAATTGCATAGCAAGAATGGCAAACCAGCATAAAATTGTTTATATTAATGAGTGGACAACTTGAGTCTAAAAACAGATGCCATGAATTCAGAATAATTAAGCCTTCTTCATATGCACTTGCACCAAAAAATGTAAATTTTAAAATCTTCCAAAGACTATTTTCAAAGAGGAAAGTCAGCTATGTGACCTTTCATGTGAAAGATCCAGTTCCCTAATTCAGCTTTTTACTACTCTGTTTTCTTCTTAAGTGACATTTCATATGATGCTTTACGAAACTCGATTTCTTCTTTCCTTTTTTTCACTTTCTTTTTGCTGCTTATGGCGCAAAATCACTTTTTAAAAGCTTTCCCAAACAATCTCTAGGAATGATTTCCCTTTTCTTTTTCATCCTTTTACATGCATGCATGACAACACCAGTGCGGCAGTTCCACCATATAAGCTAGGTCGAGGCAGTGGAGTTAATGAACCATATCTGCAGAGCAATCTAAAGATGTGTAATGATGATGACCACTTCAAAAAGCAAGAAACCAAACAGCCCCCGGAGAAAATTCTTTTTTCAAGTTGATGTGTATTTATGGCCTAATAACTCCCATGAAGAAACAGTTGTTTTGGTGGGTACGCACTTGAATTATAAAGGAGAAATGTGGAGTGAACATCCATGGTGACAGTTTTCTTGGATGTATACCTTTAGCCTTGCAAGGTTGCTTTTATCATGACCAGAGCCAATGGAAAGAAAGCAGCCTCCTCTTTATAATTATCCAAAAGAATGAATACATTGTACTGTGTCCAGACTTCCCTGGTACCTTTCCAATAGGGCCCCATCTCACATACTCTGTTATGGATATTTCAACTTTGCAGTCACTTATGTCCTTCAAACTTTTGGGTCCCTTACTCCCTTTCACAGTCTTTGAAACACTGAAGGAATTTCTACTATTCCAGAACCTCATCAGCAGGAATTCTATCTCATGGAACATCACAAGAATGGAAGGGGAAAAAGAAAGAAAAAAAGAAACAAAAAATCCCTCTAAGCAGTTTCAGGCAGGACTCAGGGTTGAGTTGTTCTCTATTCAACCATGTCCTTCAGTAGATAAGAAACTTCTAGAATAGTGATCTCATTTTTCTTGGTCCATGTGAGCTGATCTCCATGTCTACCATGTCTGCACCTTTTTCCAAGTAATGCTAATCAGAAAGCTTCAGAATTCTAAGGGCCAAGAAGAAAGAGCTGGAATTTTGCTTGTTTGAAAAGCCGTTATCTGAAACCTGCCCCATCAATAGAAGGTGGTAGTTTGGAGAGTGGAGCCCTTGGATGTTATATGTTCTCCTCCTTGGGTAATGCTGGATTTAGAATCTCTGCTGCATCATCACTGGGATGTTAATAATATTTTGTTTTTCAAGCAAAATAAAGGAAATAAATAAAGCAACAAAGAATAACTTCTTGGAATGGAAGTAAATAACCTGTCTGTGATCATATCATTGATAAATGCAAAATATAAGTGTAATTAAAGAGACCTATGCTTCCTCCTCCTTTAAGACTGTTTATGTGAACTAAATAGGAAGAGAAATTTCAAATTCCTTCCTCTCCTCAACCCCTCCCCCCCAAATAAAAGAATAAAATTAAAAATAAAATTACCACTACTTGTGAACTCTGGTTAGGTTTGGAGAGGTTGCTGCATGGAATTTTGCAAGTTTCTGATTTCGCATAACAAGAATAGGTGATCTAAATTTGATTCCCTCAAATTCCAAATCCAAAAAAAATGTTTATACAAGCATTTTCCAATAGCTTAATTCAATTGATTACTTTATAGGAAACAATGAAACATGTTGACGAAAAAGGGCAAATTTCTTAAAGTCCCGCTAAATTTTATGAAATTGAGTAATTCTATCCCTACTGTTTAGAAATGGCTTTAAATTACCCCTAAGTTTTGTGACAATTGACTAAATCCTCCCCTGATGTTGACATCCACTAGCGTTCTATCACAATCCATTCACATGTTATGAGCACCCGCACCACACGGCAGCAGTTGAGGCAGCAGCACGCACACGACCGGCACCGCACGGCAGCGGCACCATGAGCCGCATGCACGCACTGCACGGCAGCACTGCATCGCACGCAGCATCGCGCGCATGCACCATGCAGCAGCGGCACCATGATCCGCGTGCACGCACCCAGCAGCAGCAGCAGAGCGAGGCCCACACAACAGCTCATAGGGTGGGCCCATCCTTATCTAGACACGTCAAGAGAACGCACCTTATCCCTTATCCTATTCTTCCTTATCTTGTCCCCTATTCTTAGAAGGAATTGTAGTACCATTAAAAGTAAGTAGTCTAATTAGAAGTAGGAGTTTGAGTCCGTTTAGCACTAACCTAACCGAATCCAACAAGGAAACCTCCTCTTGTAATCTCCTATTTAAGGAGACGCCATTATTGAATGAAGATATCGAATATTCAGCCAAGAAAGGGAGTAAAGGAGAGTTAGGTGATCTCTTGGACAAATCACCCATGAGATAGTCAAAATAGGACCTGTACGCAAGGCCAAGGGCAAGGAAAGATCTGAGGTTCCTGTGGTGGAGTGACCCATGGTGCGATCCTGAGCTCGGGCCCATAACATCTTGGTATCAGAGCCTACCGTCATGGGGGAACAGGAGCCGTTGTCTTTCAGAGTCCATGAACTGGAGCATAGGCTCGCAGAGACCAGTATGGAGGTCCGAGAGGTCAAAGATGACATTCGGGAGCTGCATCGCCTGCTAGAAGCGTTCCTCTCCAACAAAGAAAAGAATTCTGAGGGATTAGCCTCTACCAGCAGTCGCCGCACGGACGGGACAGAATCAGCCAACGAACATCAAGCCACTGCACCGACGACTGCAGTTGTCCCCAAGTACAGCCGGCTTGAGTTTCCATCTTACGACGGAACTGGAGACCCATTAGGTTGGTTGTACCACTGCGAGCAGTTCTTCTGCAACCAGCGCACGGATGATAGAGACAAGGTCAGCCTTGCAGTCTTCTACCTTACGAAAGAAGCACAACTCTGGTTCTATCGCGTGGAGCAAGAAGAACCCGGGCTCAGTTAGGAGCAGTTCAGGTCCTATTGCCTCCTCAGGTTTGGACCCCCGATGACGAGCAACCCATTGGGAGAGCTAATCAATCTCAAGCAAACGAGAACCGTGGCTGAATATCAATGCCAGTTCCAAACCTTGCTTGCCAGAGTGGCCACGGTTAGGCCAGATCAGCAAGTAGACATGTTCATAGCAGGGCTGATAGAATCCTTAAGGGTAGACGTAGAGATGCAGCCCCCCCCCCCCCAAATCTGGTTACGGCAATGAACCTCGCCCGCGCCTTTGAACGGAAGATGCAGCTTACTCACGGACCCTTTAGCATTGGACGGCCAGCCATGACTTAGGCACTGTCAAGGCCAGCGGGAGTGTCTACCCCTGCGCCCAACAGGGAGCAGAGGACCCACACCGATAACCCCTCCAGATCAGTGTCACAGACAGGGAGCAACAGGGTGTCACCCCCCATCCGGCGTCTGTCTCGAGCCGAGATGGCAGAACGACGCACGAAGGGGCAGTGCTTCAATTGCGATGATCTATACTCCGCAGGGCATAGATGCAAGAAACTGTTCTGCCTTCTAGTAGACGAGACTGAAGAGGATGAGGAAGAGCCATCGCCAACTGAATCCGAGATCTCACTCCACACAATCACAGGGATCAGAACCTCCCAGACAATGCAACTAAGGGCGCTAGTGACGAGGAAACCCATGCGCATTCTGGTAGACTCCGGAAGCACCCACAACTTCATCAACAATCAGGCGGCCTGCAAGTTGGAGTTGCCCATGGAAGTCAGGCCACAACTACAGGTAGCCGTGGTGAACGGGAAAGAATTCACAGCCCTGGTATTTGCAAGAACATTAGAATTCAGGTTGAAAAAGAATCATTCTGAGCAGATTTATTTGTACTATCCTTGGACGAATTGGACATCGTCCTAGGCGTCAAATGGCTGATCACACTAGGCCCAATCCTGTGGGACTTCGCTGCCCTGACCATGACCTTCCACTTAGATGGCAAACTGGTTACTTGGCAGGGAACCCGGGAAAGGACCAAGACACAACTACATGCACTCCAGGGGGAGAATTCGTGCACAACTACTGTGGAGAGGCTTCTCACTGATTACTCAACCGTTTTCCAAGAACCCAAGGGCCTCCCACCTCCTAGAGTCTGCGGCCACAAGATCCCCCTAATAGTAGGGTCAGACCCGGTCATGGTTCGGCCATATCGCTACCCCCACGACAGAAAGATGAGTTAGAGAAGTAATGTGTAGATATGCTACAGTAGGGGATCATTCGGCCCAGCCACTCCCCTTTTTCCTCTCCAATTCTGTTGGTACCCAAACAGGATGGAACTTGGAGATTCTATGTGGACTATAGGGAACTCAATAGCCAAACTGTCAAAGATAAATTCCCAGTCCCCATCGTAGACGAATTATTGGACGAACTCCATGGCGCACAATTCTTCTCCAAATTAGACCTCAGGTCAGGATGTCTTCCACAGATGTAGAAAAGACAGCCTTCGGCATGCATCATGGCCATTTCGAGTTCCTAGTTATGCCATTTGGCCTCTGCAACGCCCCTTCCACATTCCAGGCCCTGATGAATGAAGTGTTCCACTCCCACCTCCGTAAATATGTACTGGTCTTCATCGACGACATCTTGGTCTATAGCAAGATGTGGGTGGAACACATTCAACATTTGTGGGTCATGCTCGAGCTCCTAAAGCAGCACCGACTCTTCCTTAAAAGATCTAAGTGTTCCTTTGGGGAACACCAAGTCCTTTAATTTGGACATATAATCAGCGGGCAAGGTGTAACTATGGACAACTCCAAAATTTAGGCCATCAAGGACTGGCCCCGGCCATAGACCGCCAAGGCCCTCCGTGGGTTCCTAGGGCTAACAGGGTACTACCGAAAGTTTGTATAGAATTACGGCCTATTAGCAGCCCCGCTTACCAACCTGCTCAAGAAAAATGCCTTCCACTAGGATAGCACAGCCGATGCAACCTTCGTAAGCCTAAGGGAAGCCCTCTCTTCCACACCAGTCCTCCAGCTACCGAACTTTGATCTTGAGTTCAAAGTCGAGTGTGATGCTTCCGGCACAGGCATAGGAGCCATCCTTCAGCAGCAAGGGCACCTGATAGCCTTCTTCAGCCGCAAGCTAGCAAACCGCCATCACAAATTACCCGCCTATGAACGCGAGCTCATTGGCCTAGCCAAGGCAGTACAATACTGGAGGCCATACTTGTGGGGTAGACCCTTCTCGTCAAAACAGACCACTACAACCTCAAATACTTGCTGGAACAACGATTGACCACCTCCCCACAGCAACACTGGGTCAGCAAGCTTCTGGTTTCGATTTTCGGGTGGGCTACAAGGCAGGGTCTCTGAACCGTGCATCAGATGTTCTGTCCCGACGAGAAGAAGATAGTACGTTCCTCCATGCGATCTCCCAACCACGAGCCACCCTACTAGAAGGCATTCGGAACACACTACCATAGTCATCAAAATGGAACGACCTGGTCCAACAAATACAGTCTGGGTCTGCTAACCCGAACTGGTCTCTCCATGATGGGTTGGTGCTCTACAAAAAGAAGATCTACTTACCCGCTGATTTCCCCCTAATCCCCTCCATCATCGCCAGCATACACCACTCGGCACATGAGGGTATCCAAAAAACACTGCATCGTATTCACGTTGACTTCCATTGGCAAGCTATGAGGACCTTGGTGCGGGACTTTATCCAGAACTGCGCAGTTCACCAACAACAAAAATGGGAAAATTTGCACCCCACAGCCCTACTCCAACCTCTCTCCCTCCCAACGCAGATCTGGGCCGATATTGCCATGGATTTCATCAAAGGGCTGCCCAAAGTTGGGGGGAAGTCAGTCCTGTTTGTGGTAGTGGACCGGTTCTCCAAATATGCTCACTTCCTCCCTTTATCCCATCCTTATACCGCAGTCTCGGTCACCCACACCTTCTTCACCCACATTTTTTGCTTACATGGACTCCTCGAGTCCATCGTCAGTGACTGGGACCTGATCTTCACAAGTACATTCTGGAAGGAACTCCTTAGATTACAGGGGACGACCCTCGCCTTTTCCTCAACCTACCATCCACAGTCAGATGGCCAAACGGAGGTGGTGAACCGGACAATTGAGATGTACCTTTGCTGCTTCGTGGGTGACCAGCCACGACGCTGGATGGAGTACCTCCCATGGGCTGAGTTACTGCTACAATACATCTTATCACTCCTCCCTTGGAATGACTCCCTTCAGAGTTGTGTACGGTCAAGATCCTCCATGACTTCTGTCCTACGAGCCGGGCTCAATGCGGTTGGAAGAAGTGGACCACAGCCTCCAAGCTCGCGATGCCCTCCTAGCCGAAGTCTCCTTGCGCTTACAACAGGTGCAGGCACGTATGAAACACACCTATGATCAGCGGCACCGCGAAGTAACCTTCGAATCGGGGCAGTACGTTTCGCTGAAACTCCGACCATACAAGCAGTTGTCTCTCAGGCGCCGGGGGCCCCCTAAGCTAGCCCCCAAATTCTACGGGCCTTTCAAGATTCTAAGGAAGATAAGCAAGGTAGCTTATCAACTCAAGCTCCCGGAGCACAACAGGATCCACGACACCTTCCATGTGTCCCTCTTAAAGCTTTATGTTCGCACTCCTCCCGACCATGTGCCTCCCCTACCCCCTTTGCAGGATGGCAGACCTATCCTCCAGCTCCGCGCCCTCATCCGGTCCCACATCCATCAAGGAACCTTTGAGGTTTTAGTCGAATGGGAGGGACTACCTCCAGTAGAGGCCACCTGGATCCCTTGGACCGATCTCCACACCGCCTATCCAGACCTCGAACTTGAGGACAAGCTCGTAGTTAAGGAGGGGAGTGATGTTATGAGCACCAGCACCACATGGCAGCAGTTGAGGTAGCACTGTGCACACGACCGGCACCGCATAGCAGCGGTACCATGAGCCATGCGCGCGCACGTGCCGCGTGCATGCATCGTGCGGCGGCGGCACCATGTGCATGTACCGCACGGCGGCGGCACCATGAGTCGCGTGCACGCGCCCAGCAGCAGCAGCAGAGCGGGGCCCACATGATAGCTCATAGGGTGGGCCCATCGTTATCTGGACACGTCAAGAGAACGCGCCTTATCCCTTATCCCATTCTTCCTTATCTTGTCCCTATTCTTAGAAGGAATTGTAGTACCATTAAAAGTAAGTAGTCTAATTAGAAGTAGGAGTTTGAGTCCGTTTAGGACTAACCTAGCTGAATCCAACAAGGAAACCTCCTCTTGTAATCTCCTATTTAAGGAGACGCCAATATTGAATGAAGATATCGAATATTCAGTCAAGAAAGGGAGTCAAGGAGAGTTAGGTGATATCTTGGACAAATCACCCACGAGATAGTCAAAATAGGGCTTGTACGCAAGGCCAAGGGCAAGGAAAGATCTGAGGTTCCTGCGGTGGAGCGACCCATGATGCGATCCTATGCTCGGGCCCATAACATCACATGTGACACCACATGACGTATAGAGTTTTTTCTAAAAAATCCAATATTACCCTTTTATGGTCGATTTTACCTCCATTGTTCTTCAATTTTTCAAAATAAAACTTAGCATCCACCTTGTAGACAATAACACAATCTTTAATCTTTACTTAGTTGAAGGTTAAGAAAGTTTGTCATGGGGAGAAGGGAGATGATTCCATCTAGCTTTTGAGTTGTATATGGCTTTGTTGGACATCTCTATCCGTTGGAAATCTTTGCCAATGGAAAATATTTGCCATGAGGAGAAGACCAGCAAGGTTTTATTGTCAAATCAAGAGAAAGGTGTTATTCAAATACTGCAGGTTTATTCAAGTGTTTCATTTTGAAAATTTAAAGAAGAATGATGGGTAGAATAGTTTTCTCAATCTTTCCATTAATGAATGCTAACAGCCAGAGAAGATATAGTCAATTGTTAGAAAACTTGAGAGGTACTTTAAGACAATTTCTAAACAGTATGCGTGGGGAAATCAATTTGCTAAAACTTAGAGGTAGTTTAATAGATTTGCCCAAGAAAAAAAAAAAAAAAGAGATGGAGAATAACCATCAGATCCTAGTCATGTGATTGGACTAATAAACATTTCACTTCTCTTCAAGTCTTTTAGCAGAATAAATTCTTCATTTCTCTCTTGTCATTTGTGAGAGCAAAAGAGGTTGGGTCCATCCTAGTAGACTGAATGACTCCAATGTTGTGAGCAAACGGAAGAAGAAAAAACAAGAAAATGCATTTGCCGAACCATAATCCAGATCATATTGGGTGTCACTTCGATATGCACTATCTTGGATATCAAAGAGTACTCCTCAATTCAGGCATATTTTAAACAATTTGCATTTCATTTATTGAGCAATGTTGACCTCTTTCATGATTTCTACACTTAAAATAAGGATCAAATGCGTGTTTGCATTGATATCAAAGATTTTAGCTCTCCTTTACACCTTAAGCCACCCAATACACAACAATTTATAAATGGAAGAAAGGAAGACACCAACGTCTGCATTATTTTATTCTCTCTCTAATATCATCTTTTTGCATCTTCTATAACTTTTAAATTATTTAGTTGTTAGGATTATTATGGAAAACCTATGATATGAGAAAGACATGGTACAAAAAGAGTTTTGACCAATCAAAGCACCCTATGAAATTTGATGAATACCACCTGATTGGTCATCTCTTTTATGATACAAGTTGATTGGTTGTAAGTTTTTCTAGTACCATGCCTTTGCAGTATCATCGTTTAACCTTATTCAAATAGGTCTATAGACTCAACTATTGCTTGAGTAGCCACTCAAAATGTTACAAAGAAATGCAATTCTAGTTCTATAAGGTTGATGAATTTGACACATTCAATCGACTCCAAAATTCTAAGGAGAGTGGAAGGGTGAAGTAAAGAATTGATTGGATCTTAGAGGAGCTACACTACGTACTCTCGAGTGAGGGATTAGACCATTTGTAGTTAGGGATGGAAATACTGAGCATCCACACCTATCCACCCCCCAAAATGTGGGTTTCTTTTTTCCTTGAGAAATGGATTTTGTGGTGCGAATAGGTTTTGGGATTTCACAACCCATATGGGTACCAGTTAGGAATGGCAACGGGGCAAGTCAGGGCCGGGTTTTGCATACCCCGTACCCAATCCTGAATTCAAATTCCCCACCCCAAATCCCAATAGGGCTAAAAGTCCTAACCCCATCCCCATCCCCATCCCCACCCCAAATCCCAATAGGGATCCTCGACTTTGCCCTGCCCTGTCTTGGTCATTCTTATTTATATACTTATAAATTTATTTATTTATTTATTTTTTTGAAACCTATCTAAAACTATTTTATATTATGTAATAATATTATAACATAATATAATATATATTAGCATATATATATATATATATATATATATCCATATAAATATATTTTGCAAAACAAATCTTAAACAAGTTTGAAATAAATAGCTGGCAGTTTAGGTTTCCATCAGGGAGAGTGTTGCCCCTGATCATTCACTTTGTCCGACAAAGGGGCTAATTTTGTCACTATGATCACCCACTCTGGTGAATTCTCAGACTGCCCCAACATACCCAGGTTTTGACCCCCGCTAAGGATCTCACTAATTAAAATATCAAAGACAGCCCAATCCAACACCTAGTGCAGTACCATAATCGAGTCTAGGGGTTAGGTGTAACTTTCTAGTTTTTCCCATCTGTCTCTAAGGTCCAAGTCATAACTGAAAATGGTCCAGTTCAAAGTATCAAACAAACCCACACTACATGTGCTTCGGGTGTAACCCTATTAGCTGAGACAAGCTGCCCCAATCGACTTGGCGGCACATTAGTGTCAGCATTGACAGGATAAAACTCCCCAGGTCTATCCAATGGCTGTGAACATTCTAATCTAACACAAGTCTCATAAGTGTTCAGTTTAAGGGTAATTACACAGAAACATACCACATATAACATGAATCAATTATGTACTTCTATTCATTTGCAATAAATGTCAAATGTACATCGATCTGATTGGAGCTAAGGGCATACACTGTCTAACAATTCCCACTTGCACTTAGGTCTAATCGGGTATAAGTCAGACTCCCATACTATCCACATGTTTCTCAAACACTTTTTGTGTTAGTGTAGTCAATGGGTCTGCCGCGCTCTCCTCTGATGCTACCTTTTGAATCTAGACATACCCTCTACCAATAATTTCCCGTAGTACATGGTACTTCCTCTCGATGTGCTTCGACTTCGAGTGGGCTCGGGGTTCCTTAGCCTGAGCAATGGCTCACACAATAGTGGAATGGGTGATGTGCTAGATGGAACTACTCCTAATTCTTCAATGAACTTCTTGATCCATATTGCTTCCTTGGCAGCTTCACTTGTGGCAATGTACTCGGCCTCGGTCATGGAATCTGTTGTAGACCCTTGTTTGTTGCTTTTCCAACTAACTGCATAGGACTTCATCGTAAAGATGTAACTAGATGTAGACTTGCTATCATCTAGGTATGACTAGGAGTCGGCATCGGTATATCCTAAGATCTATAGTGAACTACCATCGAATACCAAACAAAACTCTTTTGTCCTTCAAATGTATTTATGTTCTTCACAGCTGTCTAGTGCTCCTGTCCTAGGTTTGACTGGTATCTACTTACCACACTCACTGCCTGAGTAATGTCTAGCTGAGTGCACAACATGGCATACATTATGCTCCTTACGGCTGAGGCATAGGGAACCTCTCTCATGTCCTCAATCTCCTTAGAAGTCTTGGGAGACATACCCTTGGAGAGAGTGACTTCGTGTCTGAAAGGGACAAATACCTTCTTGGAGTTCTCCATGTTGTATCTTTTGACAATCTTGTCAATGTAAGTAGACTGGGATAATCCTATTATCCTTTTCAATCTATCTCTATAGATTCGATGTCTCAAGATATAGAAGGCTTTTCCAAGATCCTTCATGGAGAATTGCTATGAAAACCATACTTTCACCATAGTTAACATTCTTACATCATTCCCAATGAGTAGAATGTCATCTACATATAAAACCAAGAACTTAACCTTATCTCCCACTGTCTTCCTATAAACACAAGGCTCATCTGAATTCTGCTCAAAGTCAAACTGTTTGACAGTAGAGTTAAATCGAATGTTCCAATTTCTAGAAGCTTGTTTAAATCTATCTCTATAGATTCGATGTCTCAAGATATAGAAGGCTTTTCCAAGATCCGTCATGGAGAATTGCTATGAAAGCCATACTTTCACCGTAGTTAACATTCTTACATCATTCCCAATGAGTAGAATGTCATCTACATATAGAACCAAGAATTTAACCTTACCTCCCACTTTCTTCCTGTAAACACAAGGCTCATCTGGATTCTACTCAAAGTCAAACTGTTTGACAGTAGAGTTAAATCGGATGTTCCAACTTCTAGAAGCTTGTTTAAATCCATAGATGGATCGTATAGTTTACACTCCATGTGTTCTTGACCTATAGCAGTGGAACCTTGCGGTTGCTGCAAATAGATATCTTCAATAAGATCTTCATTCAGAAATGCGGTTTTGACATCCATTTGCCAAATGTCATAGTCATAGTTTACTACTACAGGTAGGAGGATCCATATGGATTTGAGCATGACCATTGGAAAAAATGTTTCCTCATAATCGATTCCCTCTTTCTAAATGTACCCCTTCGCTACAAGATGAGCTTTATAGGTCTCAATCTTCCCATCAGGGCCCTTCTTCCTCTTGTAGATCCATTTGCAATCAATTGCTTTCACCCCAAGGGGTGGGTTTGCGAGAGTCTAGACCTTGTTGGTTTCCATCGAGTCCATCTCGACTTTCATAGTATCTACACATTTCAAGGAATATATGTCCAATATAGCTTCCGTATAAGTCATGGGATCTTCCTCACTGATCGTGGCTTTCATCAAGTAACTTTCTTGATCATAGTCGTAACGAACTGGAGGCCTAGAAACTTGGGTAGATCTTCTAGGTTGGGTATGATTTAAAGCTTGTGGGACATCTTCCATTACTCCTAGGCTTTCCTCATCAAGAACAATTTCCTGACGATGATTGTCTAGGATGTAATCTTCTTCCAAAAAGTAGGCATTTCGACTGCAAAACACTTTTTTCCCTTTTGGGTCAAAATAGGTAACCTACAGAGATTTTGGGGTAACCTAAAAATAGGCAACAACTGGTCTTGGATTCTAATTTGTCAGTACTTGTTCTTTTAACATGTGCCGGATAACCCCAAATCTTCAAGTGTCTTACACTTGGTTTTTTACTGGTCCAAAGCTTATACAGAATCTTAGGAATGGATTTGGTTGGGACCTGGTTCAACACATATATTGCAATCTCTAATGCGTATCCTCAAAAGGATATAGGTAGTTCTGAGTGAACGAGAATTGAATGAACCATATAGAGTCTAATTTCTCCTTTCCAATACACCATTTAATTGTGGCATAGTAGGAGGAGTTAATTGTGATACAATCCCATTGTCCTTTAAGTAGTCCCTAAATTCGTCAGAGAGATATTTGCCTCATCGATCTGATCGAAGGGCCTTGATCTATCTCCCCAACTATTTCTTGACCACATGTTTGAACTCTTTGAACTTTTCAAAGGATTCAGACTTATGTTTCATTAGGTATATGTAACCATACCAAGAGAAATCATCGGTAAAGATTATAAAATAAGCATGCTGGTTATGTGTTCTAACATTAATGGGACTACATACATCAATATGTATCAGGTCCAGTGTGCTCATAGATCTTTCAGGCTTTCTTGTAAATGGTCATTTCGTCATCTTACCTTGAAGGCAAGGTTCACAAGTTAGAAGATCTTCTACAATTAAAAAAAATCCAAAGGACCATCCTTTACCAACCTTGTGATACGATCTATATTAACGTGGCCAAGTCAGTAATGCCATAGGCACGTGGGATTAACCATATCACGTGATCTTTTTTTGGGGTTAATTTTCAACATAGTTTCGATTATGATTGTTTCCAGAGAAGAACGGAGGACATAAAGACCATTCTCAAGTTCTCCATAAGCGAGGAATTTGTTAGTTAGTTTAATAGTAATCATATTACACCAATTTGATAAAAATTCATAAGAAACTCTTGGTTATGAAATTTACACCAATTGAAGAACGGTAGAGATTGAGGGAGAAGGAGATATACATTTATTATATTGCAATGGATTTACTAAAATCTACACTATAGTTAGTATTTTACTAAAACACCACTTATTAAGTTTTTGGACCAACATAAGCCTTTGATGTTATGGTGGGGGTTTTTATAATTTGAAATGTAGAGTTTATTGTCAAAGTTTTGTTGGTTTTTTTACCAACTTGCAACCTAATTTTAAATGTACAATTGACTCTTATTATAATTTTCCCTTTAAATTATATATCTCATTTACATTATATAAAATATTTTTTTCTTATCACACTTACTTTTTGTTTTTCTATGGTATCATTTGACTCAAACCAATAACCAACCATCTAAAAATAAAAACTGTTTGATTTCTAAGTTGACATTAAATTTTGTATTACATTTCCATCACTGATTAAATTATTTATTATGTATAAAAATTATTTTTATTCAATATAATGAATGCATAATATTAGAGGTGTACCTAATATTTTATTTTTTATAAATATATAACATTAGATATGTGCCCAAAATTTTCTCTTTTTTTAATTTTTGTGATTCTTTGTATTTTCTATTATTAAAAATTTTATTATGTGACTATGACATCATTTCTTTTCTAGGTAGATTTTGAACTTTGCATTCCATTTCCATCATTAATAAAAATGCTTCTGACATTTCATAGTTATTTATTTTTAATTTTTTATTATTTAACTATGGCATTATTTGTTAATCCATTTGACCCCAAATGGTCGAATTGCTTGCCCACCACTAAGAGGGAAGAAAATGGTTTTGTTTTCAAATTACTTTTCAAAATATTTATTTTTATACTATTAAAATTAATATTATGGATTTATTTACAAGAATTTAATTATAATAAAAATATATCTTAAATATAGGATTTAATGAGAGATAATAGAAAAATATTTTTATTTCTAATTGGTTTTAAAATTTACATTCCATTTCCATCATTAACAAAAACACTTCTAATTTATCATACTTATTATTGTTTAATATGTATGTTAAAAATGTTCCCAATTTTTGTAATTTCTATTTTTCCATTTTATCTATTTTTTAATTTTATTATTTAATCGTGGCAACATGGATTAACCCATTTGACCCAAAATGATTTAAACCTCCAGCTAGATGAAGACACTATTTTTTCTAGGTATGTTTTAAAAGTATAAGCTTTTATGTTATTGGAATTATTAACTTATTAAGTATGGATTTAATTAATATAACTTAATGATGTGAAGAAACAAAAATGACTTAAATATAAATTTCAATGAACATGAATGCAAGTTAATAACTTAAATGTTGGATCTAATGAGAGAGAATTGAACGCATTGAATATCTTTAAATTACCTCTTATCAATTCATTTAATATCAAGAATCGATTACCCTATTTGCCATCATTTTTTATCAATAAATTTAAATATAGAGGGGTAAATTTTGTCCTTAGAAAAATTCAAAAATATTCTTGAGGCCAGAGTATATTTCTTATCACTCTCATTCTTCACTTTTAACTCTGTCACCAAACCACAACAACAATAACTCGTTGGTCCCTGCTCTAGTACCAACACTACAATAACACAATATAGTGTTTTTGAAGGTCTAAACTATGGCTTTCCAATGGCATCGCCAAAACCTGCACCACGAGCTTTGCCAAAACAAGGTCTACAAATCAATCAACCCACTCGGCACATCCGTTCTTATACGTTCCTCTCTTGGTGGGGAGAGAACCGGGTTAATTCGTGGAAACCCAAAGCCTACAAACTCTAACAAGAGTACAAATTTGAAATAATATCCAACATTTTCATTAACTCTCAAAATACAACTTAAATACATGAGCCAACGTTCCAAAATATCAACTACTACTGAGATTCTCTCATTGTTTTAAGGCTCTACTCCATCTTAATAACAGACACACTTATCTAAAGACCCGTCCATTGACTACTTCAACAACCTCTTTCCTCCATGAACATGGGACCATGAAACCCACTATACCTAGGGGTGATCATGGGCTGGGACAAGTCGAGCCAAGCCGAGCCGAGCTTTGAACTTATGATAAGGGCTATAGCATAGGTATGGGCCCAGCCTAACTCAGGGTTATGGGCCTAATAAATAATCTCTAGCCCAGGTCTATATGGGTCTAGGCCGGGCTAGGCCTGATTTTGAGCTTGTCTTTCATATAAAAAACATTACATATATATATAATATTTTATATTAAATGACATATAATATGCATATAGACTTATTTTATACATTAAATAATATAAAATATTATATGTAATATAAATTATACATGTCATATTATAATATTTATATATAAAATAATGTATATATAAAATATAAACATTACATATGTATAATATATATATGTATATGTATATATATACATTATACACAAAATGTGTATGTTTTAGGGCTTGAAGTAATAGGTCCAGGCCCATTCCTAAAATTTGTAGGCCTGGGCTTGGGTGAAAACACAAAACCCTAGCCCAAGCCCAGAATTTCTGGGCCGGGCTGAAATGATCACCCCTAACTATACCCCAACTAACTTTAATAAAACAAAACCATTAACAAGATTGACCCTAACAATTATACGACTAACATTAACAATAGCAAATAGGTCCCAATACAGCCTATGCGTTCAGGCATGTAACATTCCCATCCCCTTAAAAATGACCTTGTCCTCTAGGTTAAAGCTTTGATGAATAAAATGCAGTCTTGTAATGCATGTAAATTAATCATCATGCTCTTCCCATGACCACATTCTTGAATCAGGTTCCTTGTTTTTGTAGATAATTTCGAGTGGAATTCTCTTACATCTAGATCTCCCTCCCGTGTACCCGGGTAGCACTACCTCTTGACAGCAAATAAGGAATATGACACTTGCTACTCATGCACAATTCCTGGAACCACTAGTTCAACATCTTTTCACCATTTTCAGCCATTGTCTGTAAGTAATGGAGTGCATGCCCTTTATCATTCAGATTGGATATGAACTCAAGAAGGAAGTTGAAGAAATCAATGTTACCTCGTATAATATCTATTGGAAAAATGGGATCACTGTAACTTTGGAGGAGAAGCTCTGGGGTGTGTTTGAAGACACTATCTTTAGAATGTTATTTTCCCCCACTCCGTTTCACTGAGTTTGTTGTTGGGTTATAGGAAAAATCCATTCCTAGGATACAACAGATCCTTGGGCAAGAATCTGTAACTAGCAAAGTTGAAGAATCTCCAAAGAAACCTTCTATGAGACTGTAGCAGACCGGACTGAGAGAGAGAGAGTGAATTTCAAAAATGTGTGTTTTTGGAGTCTGATTCATGCTCCTTAAATAGTTTATGAAGAGATATGAAGAAAAGGTAGGTGCTGGTTTAGAGAAGGCACATTGAACAGTCACAATTTCAAACATTGTGACTGTTTAAAAAGTAGTTAACAGTTAATGACTGTTATCTTTGAATTGTGCCTCTTGATCAATCTCAATCGAATCGTGACCGTTGATCTCATCAACTGTGATCAACGGTCAGCATCATACAAAACCAAAGCCGCCCTTCGCGAGCCACACAGGTGCGTGCAAAGTGTACCTCTAAAGTGCCTCATTACGCTGCACACACATGCGCACACGCATGCGTACGCGTTGTGCGGTATCAAACTCCCATACTCTCCTCTACTATTTCTAAGGAGTATAAATCAACTCCTATTAAAATACTGAAAACAAAACTTATAATTTTCCAATGTGGGACAAGTTTAAAACTGGGTTTTGCAAGAGAAAAGTTAATTTTTCAATCAAGTGTGTAGGTGCAATTTCTCATGCAATTGACCGATCAAACCCATTTGATTTAATCTCTTATGAGATTAAAATCCAACAATCCCCCAAATTGATTGATCAATTACATAGTTTTTTCTCAATCAAAACTACTATGACACAATTATGCATACAAAAGGTGCTTATCAACTTAAACCTCTTGTTAGTATAGATATCTCAGAGCCTTGTCAAAGTTATTGGTGGTAAGACCTTAAGCCAATTACTCTTAAGATAGATCGGAGACAACTATACACACAAAAATGTTCAGTCTCTGCAAGAGTTTCAAGTTTTTCTCAATACTGTTATGGCCATGTGTTTCTTTCCTGGTTTTATGAACAATCCCGAGAGCAAACCCAAACTCTCATGAGAAGCGGCACCACTTCTATGTTCACATAGGTGAAGTTCCACTATGTGTTCCGTTATTTGACACATTTCAGAACTTCATTAAAAATTCAACTCAACCTCTCATCATAACGGACATCACTGTTTATGTTGTGATGGAAATTTCTCAATGTCAGTGCTAACAGTTGCATTATTGTAATTTGTTGTTACCCATTAAACCCAACACTGATGGTTTTTCAGTTCAGGTTGGGTTACCATTACAGGTGACTAAGAGGATCAGCTAATTCTCTGGCCAAGCCCTTGGTAAGAGGATCAGCCAAGAAATAGGCATCTCTTTGATTGTCATTCTTACCAATTCTCTAGCCAAGCCCTTGGTAAGAGGATCAGCCAAGTTTTTACTTGCCCTCACATAGGTTATAGTGATGACTCCATCTTGAATCAGTTGCCTAACAAATTCATGTCTCAAACTTATATGTCTGGACTTACCATTGTAAGTACTACTATAGGCTCTTGATAGAGTTGCCTCACTACCACATTAAATGGAAATTGGAGGAATAGGACTAGGCCAAAGTTTTATATCCAATAATAAATTCCTAATAGGTTCAACCTCTTTTCCTAACCGCTAAGACTATGAATTCAGATTCCATGGTCGAATGTGATATACAAGTTTGTCTCTTGGATGTCCAAGAGATCGCACCCCCACCAAGGATGAAAATCCATCCAAAGGTGGACTTGTTATCTCCATTACCGATAATCCAAATCGCATCAGTGTACCCTTCTAGTGCAGTTGGATAATCATACTAAAATAAGCCAAGTTCCAAAGTTCTCTTGAGATACTCAAGAACTCTCCCAATTACCTTTCAGTGCTCTGCACTAGGATTACTTGTAAACCGACTGAATTTACTTACTGCAAATGCAATATCAGGTCTGGTACAAAGCATAACATACATCAAGGTTCCTACTATACTAGCATACTCAAGTTGTGCAATTGCTCTACCAGTATTTTTTACTAGCTTTATACTAAAATCATATGGCACGCTATATTCTTTAAACCCTAAATACTTAAATTTCTCAAGTACTTTCTCAATATAATGTGATTGGCTTAATGCATAGCCCCTACTATGCTTTTTAACTTTTATTCCCAAGATGGTATCTGCTTCTCCTAAATCTTTCATCTTGAAGGCAGATGATAAGTAGTTTTTTGTTTCATTTATGCCAACCATATTTGTACCCACAATAAGCATATTATCAACATAAAGACATTTAGTTACTCCATAATTTTCAGTGAATTTTGAGTAGATGCATCTATCATCACTATTATGTTTAAAATCAAAAGTTAGGATGCAAGAATCAAATTTCTGATGCCATTGTTTAGGTGTTTGTTTTAATCCATATAGTGATTTAACCAGTTTATAGACTTTATTCTCGTTTCCAAGAAGAACAAATCCTTTTGGTTGTTCCATATAAACCTCTTCATTTAAATCACCATTTAAGAAAGCAGTTTTAACATCCATTTGGTGAACAAGTAAGTGATAAATGGATGCTAATGCTATGAGTGTTGTAATAGAAGTTGTTTTAGCCACTAGTGCATAGGTGTCAAAGTAATCAATCCATTCATTTTGACTAAACCCTTTGGCTACAAATCTAGCCTTAAAAGTTTGTACAGTTCCATCAGTGTTGTATTTTCTTCTAAACACCCATTTACATTTTATTGGTTTTGATCCTTAAGGTATGTTTACTAGTACCCATGTGTTATTTGACATTATTGAATCAATTTAATCATTTACAACTTCCTTCCAAAAGGTAGCATCTCTAGAGGTCCTAGCCTCATTATATGTTTTTGGATCATTTTCAATGTTTACGATAATAGATATCTTATTTAAAATCTTTTCTCTATCAACCTTAATAAAAAATACAATTAACTGAGTAGAGATAAAATATGAACCTAAGTGTTTCTCTATTCTTTGTATTTGACTTCTTTTAGGTCTATTGTAGGTGTTACAGTTGTGTCATTTCTTCTTTTAGTCTCATTATAATAAACAGGTATTGAGATCTGAGTTTCTCTTTCAGGTTCTTTATCATTTTCTGTAAATTCAGAGCACAGATTATTTTCAAAGAATTCAACATCTCTAGTTTCAATTATTATGTTGGACTCTAAGTCTAGAATCTTATAGTCCTTGCTATGTTTTGCATATCCAACAAACATACTTCTCTTAGATCTGAGTCCTAACTTGGTTCTTTTAGGATCTGGAACTCTATAATATGCTAAGCACCCCCACACTTTTAGATATGCTAAATTAGGCTTTCTTCCTATCCATAATTCATATGATCATTTGTTATTAACTCTAGAAACAATTCTGTTATGTAAATGACAGGCTGTTAGGAGTGCTTCCCTTCACAGGTTTAAGGGTGTATTAGCTTTTAACAACATGTAGTTTATCATGTCTGTAAATGTTCTATTTTTCCTTTTGGCCAGGCCATTTTGTTGAGGGGTAAAGGAAGCAGAACACTGATATATTATTCCAAATTTTTCACAGAAAGAATTAAACTCATTTTTAAAATATTCAGCACCCCTATCACTTCTAAGGATCTTAATTTTCTTTTATATTTGATTTTCAACTTCAGTCTTATATAGTTTAAACATGTCAAAGGCTTCATCCTTAGTTCTCATAAGGTAGACATAGGTGTACCTAGAAAAGTCATCTAAAATGTTATGAAGTATCTCTTACCTCATCTAGTTAATACACCATTGAATTCATAGATGTACAATTATACCAAGTTTGCTCATATTCTTTATGGATTTAAAATTCAAGTGTGCTAATCTATCATGCCATAAGGAGAAAGAATCAATAATATAAGCAGAAACTTTTCCTTCATTAATACTTAATTTTAACATACCATTACAACCATATCCCTTTCCAACAAACATTTCATTCTTGGATAGGATTAGTTTGTCGGATTCAAATACAACTTTGCGCAAAGTGCGAGCAAAGTGCGCCTCATTGCGCCACACACACGCACACACAGTATCAAACTCCCATACTCTCCTCTACTATTTCTAAGGAGTGTAAATCAGTTCCTATTAAAATACTAAAAACAAATCTTATAATTTTCCAATGTGGGACAAATTCAAAATTGGGTTTTGCAAGAGGAAAGCTAATTTTTCAATCAAGTGTGTAGGTGCAATTTCTCTTGTAATTGACCAATGAAACCCATTGGATTTAATATCTTATGAGATTAAAATCCAACATCACTATTTCTTTGGGACTGAGAGCTACGACTTCGTTTTTTGTTGTAAGAATGGCAGTACCACCATTGAAGGTGACGGTGGAAGACCAACCAATTTTGGATGGGTGTGCGCATCTGCAAAATGTCCAGCATTGACTTCGTCGCTTTGGTTAATGTGGTTGAGATCCCATTTAACTATCAGACAGTCCAGCAAGGTCAAATTGAAAATTTGAAATCACCCAGCATAGATAGATAACATGTTATAAAATCTGATTTGGGCATCAGGTAAGGGAGCATTGGCAGAGGCATTCATTGGTAATTACTTGATGGGAGAAACTGTTATTTTCTTATCAAAAGTAAATACTTGTTTCACTCTCTGTGATACCATCAAGTACAACACCAACGGTGGTGTAAAACTGAACGAAGATTGAACCATTTCCCATTGTCCAAGGCAGGTCCCAAGGAATGCCCACTTCCTCCATCATCGTTGCTACAAATTAAATACATGGAAGTTTCGATCTTGTAAACCATTTTTTGAGTTGAAATGAAAAGAAGACTCAAAACTTCTTGATTGTCTTCTTTAACCGAACATTGGTAAGCGAGCACGGGAGCCAGATGGTCCAAGAAAAAACCATGATAGCTTTGAACTAAGTTTCTATCCTTAATTTGAAGCTTCTACAAACTTTATTTCCTTCCTTGTCCCGAAGGCTTTGGAGATGATAACGCCAGCTCTGTGCTTGTTTTTGTCTCGAGCAAGATGTCGATATCCAAGAATTTGATAAATTCTCATTGTAGATCAATTCTTTGGTTCATGTGGTAAGGAGAGGCGATGTCGAACTCTGTTGTGACTCCATAAGGGTTGGTTCCTTTACAAGACTGAGCCGAGACCCAAGTAGTATTCTCCAACTTACAGAGCATACTACTTCTGGAATTACTGCTGCCATGGGCTTTTTATTCAGATAAGAAGGGAGGTAACAGAGGTGAATTATCTAGTCTTGAGGTCCACCGGTTGCAGGTAATCACCATAGTAGCATCTCCTTTAGTCGCCATGACAGAAACAACCTGTTCAGTACTGCAACAATGGTGTGTGACTTCGTCCTTCTCCTTTGAGTGCAAAGACTCCAACTGATCGATCCAATCTTATTGACAATCTTTCGAACATGTGATCCATCTGCTCCATCATTCGTTGTTGGTTGATGGCAAGCAATCGGACCGTTGAGAAAGCCGGTGCTCAAAACCATATATATATATAACTGGCTCTGATACCATTTGTTATGTTCCTCTCTTGGTAGGGAGAGAGCTGGGTTAATTCGACGAAACCCAAAGCATCCAAACTCTAACAAGAGTACAAATTTGAGATAATATCCAACGTTTTCATTGATTCTCAAAATACAACTTAAATACATGAAACAACGTTTTCATTAACTATTAATAACAGACCCAGTTATCGAACGTTTTCATTAACTATTAATAACAGACCCAGTTATCGTTCGTCCCCGTCGGGACTCTTTAGACTCATCCCTTGTTGCCATAACATTTTACTGGAACTTCACTATCTATTTCACTGTGCCACCTTGTTCCCTAATAATAGAGACTCCTCTGGTTATTTTGAGTTCAGACTGTTGAGATGAAATTCATCGTATTTCATACCAAGCCTCCAGTCTCCAGATCTTGAGCAAGTCCACAACTTTATTTCATTTATGGGTTTCTAATCCCGATCTGCTACAATGGTAACAATCTCTTGCTTCAACAAGAACCCCCATGCCTCGAGTCCATGAGTCCATCAACGACTTCAATGACATATTCATTGTTTGTAATGTAGGCGCGTTTGGCTCATCCAACCGTGGCCTTACATGTATCCCTGGGCGCTCTTTGGAACCAATGGCACGCGGTCACATGGCGGCTTCAGATGGCCACGCTCCCTGCATACGGACTCCATCTCGACCATCCAAGCTCACTTACCTCCAGGTAGTTTCAAGTATAAATATGAGGTGACCCCCTCCAGGTAAAGGATCGAACACTCAAGACTCTCTTACTAGCACTTGAGGTTTCTTACTCCCTTGCGATCTTGTTTGGGGCTTGCACCTCGGATCTCATCCACCTCATTCCTTAGTACTAACTTGACCATCGGAATCTCCGCCTCGGGTCTCCACCCAAGGCCTCTGACATTCTTTTGTCCTCGCAGAACTGACAACTTTGTCCTCTGGAAAAGCAGACCTCGGACCTCGAGCTTAGACTTTGGACCTCGGAACTCATCCACCTTGGGTTTTGCTCCTTGGTCACCTCGGTCCTCAGCCCTCAGACACTTCGGTCCCACTCGGGCTTGGGGAGTGAATTCATAGTATTGACCTTGGCCATTCCGAGCATCAACAGTTTGCACAGCTAACCATTTGCATCATTGATGCATGGTAGTTCCAACTTCTGAATCTACCATGGCATTGTCAAAATTCTTCTCAATTGCATTGTTCAATTTTTGGTTCCCCTTGCAACAAATCTGCTCGGTCACTCATTATATGTTGATGTATTGGTTGGATTCAAAACAGAAACTATTGTCATCAACTTTTGACACTTTGACAGGTGAAGACATACACTTTTTAGCTAGTGATGTGGGTTAGCTTGGCCCAGCCCACTAACGCCTGTTAGCATTAGTGTGCTCTTTTAAACTCTACCATTTATTATGGGGCTCCTAAATAATATATCAGACTTTGCTTGGATTAGGATCTTCAGAATTTTAGCTATGATTTTTTGGAATCTCGTTGGCGTGTTTTTTGAGAAATGGATTGTAGATTTTGAAAAATTTGGGCACTGGTCAGATGCCGTAGCAAAATTAGTGAGAATGCTTTTTATTTTCAAACATCCTGTAATCAAGGTCTTAGAGAATATCATACAATCATCTACAAAGAGCAATATTGGAATTTTTGGACTTCCTTTGGCAACCTTACAACCAATTGTGCTTTTCTTACATAGAGATTCTTTTTCAAATTTCTTTGCTAATGCTTATGCGCAAAGAACAAAAATATAGGGAGAAAGAGGATCTCCCTGTCTCTAGAAGGGGTAAATTCCATAGAGGGGCTACCATTTATTAAAATTTGATAAGATACCTTTTTTATACATTCCATAACACAAGTAATCCATTTCTCATGGAATCTAAATTTCCTTAAGACTTTCTCAATGAAATTCTATTATATTCTATCATAAGCTTTTTCCATATCAAATTTGTAGGCAAGTACACCAATTTTTTCCTTTTTTCTTTCTCATTGTATGTAATGTTTCATGAGTGATAAGAATGTTGTCATTAATTTGCCTGTTAGGAACGAAGGCACTTTGGTATGGAGATATAATATTATCAAAGAAAGGCTTAATCCTGTTAACAACGATTTTTGAAATGATTTTGTAGATGACATTGCATAAACTTATGGGCCTATAGTTAACATTTTCAAGGTTCCCATTTTGTGATGAGTGTGATAAAAGTTTTGTTCAGAATTCGGCACAATTTCCCAGAATGGAAGAAAGCCTTAACAGCTTTACAAATGGAATCTTTTGTGATGCCCCAAAAGTTTTTGAAAAATAGGGCATTAAGACCATCCGGACCAGAAGCTTTAAGATCTTTGATTGATTTAAGAGTCTCAACAATTTCCTCATCAATGACCTTCCTAATAACTGATTTATTTTGATCCTAAGTTATACATTTATTGATCTCCTTAATAAAATCATTTATTCCTCTTGTCCCTTCTGTTTGAAATCTCTGGTTGAAGTTCTCATAAAAAACACATAATATTCCCTCTTGATCTTCAATTCTTTCACCTTCGTCGTTTTTAATAGTAGTAATTCTATTTCTAGATTTTCTTATAGTTGCTAAAGTATGGAAAAACTTATTGTTTTTATCCCTAAGTTTAACCCACTCAATTCTTGATTTTTGAGCCCAATATGCTTACTCTTTAGTAAGAATATTATTTAGTTGTTTTTGCAAGGCACCTTCCAAGTTCTACAAAGATCTATTATTATTTTCATCCAACAAACGTTTTTGGACATCTTCAAGAGAACTTCAAATGTTTTGTTTTTTCTTAAAAATATTTCCAAAGTGTTTTTCATTCCAAATTTTCAACATTGTCACCACTTTATTTCTTCTCTTTATGAATTGGAGTGCTTTGGATCCAAAGTATTCAATGTTCCAAGCTTTAGATATGACCTCTTGCACACTCGGATCTAAGCATGACATCTGTTCGAATCTAAAGGGCTTCGGACCTTTATATTGAGGAGGGTCCATAAGAAGGATGAGGGGGGTGTGGTCCGAGGAAAGGAATGGCAAATTTTGTAGAGTGCTATTTGGGAAAAGTCTCCAATCATCGTTAACAAGACTCCAGTCCAAATGCTTCCAAGTGAATTTATTTTTCCATGTGAATTGGAGACCCTTCATTTCCAACTTCATAAGGTTACAATCATTAAGGAGCTAGTTGAAATCCCTTGTTTGGCTCGCCATGACCTCTCTCCCTACTTTCTTATTATCACTTGTCTTGAAATAATTGAAATCGCCAACAAGGCACCAAGGCTGAGTTATTGAATCTGAAATGTCTTTAATCCATTCCTACACAACTCTTTGTTCAGATTTATTAGGGGGCACATAAACAAAAGTGCACATCCAAGATTTGTTTGAAGTTAAATAAGTTATGCTAACATGAACAAGTTTGTCATTAGAAAATATTATATGGAGATTACACATTTTTTCCCATAAAATCCAAAGACCCCCAACAAAACCTACAGAATCAACTAGAAAATAGTTTTCAAACTTTACGGATTTCACTATCTTTCTTGCACGAATTGGATTGACTCTAGTTTCCATAAAAAAAATAACACCAAACTTATGCATGTGGTTCATATCAAAAACTTGTCTTTGGAGTTGCGGTCTACCCGCGCCCCTAATATTCCAGCTAAGTAGTTTCATTGTTCACTTCAGTGTTGTTTGGACCCATATTGTTCCATCCAAGAAGATCAATCATGCTCATAGTCTTCACCATGCTGGTTTTTCTTAATCTTCATTTCTTCATTTGGTTCTACAATCTCATTTTGGAGATGCTCCGTCAAGTCTTCCTCCATAGCGTCCTTCTCCTCATCATCTCCTTCCCCAACTTCTTCATTTCCTACATCTTCCTCCTTGTCATCAAGCCCATTTTTGTTCTGGTCATCTTCCTTCATTTCCTACAAATCAACCTCATAAACATTATCATTCACTTTGTCCTTAATTAAAACTTTCCTTTTAGAAAGAAAATTATTGGTCCCAACAAAGTTAGTCACTTTGAAATATTTTTGTACCTTTTTTTCAACCCATTGTTTTTATTGGATATTTATGGTAGGTTCAATGATGGCATGACCAGGATTTATGAATTGGGTCTTAGCAACTCCATTAGTATAGTCCAAACACAATTCCGATCGAGAGATTTTCAAATGAGTACGAAAGTTGCACTTGTTGTTCCAAGCCTTTTCCCTGTTGTGTTCATATCCCCTTTGTGCCGACCACCCTCATATTACTTGGAGTTTTTTTTATGAAAACTAATATTTTTCCTGCTGTTGACAGTAATCCACCCATCTTGATTGTTGTCATTTTGCTTAGATTTTGGACATTCATAGGCTTTGTGACCTCGCCAACCACAATTGATGCAAAGGTCATATAATTTTTCATAGAAAACTTTGATACTATTTTGTTCTTCCTCAGAAGTGAGGGGGATTTCAAGGATGAAAGGTTTTGTGGGGTTCACTCTCACGCAGACCCTTGGATACAACGTACGTGACATTTTGATGGTATCATCATCAAGTTTTAACACTTCCCCTACTTAAGGATAACTTCCAAGTCATCTTTTGACCAACAGCCTATAGGTAATCCAGGCAACCTTACCCAGATATCTGCTGACTCAAGTTTAGCTTTTAACAGATTAAAACTAGGCTTCCAAGGAACTAAAACTAGCAACTTAACATTCACCATCCAGGGTCCATTCTTTAGAACATTGTCATAGTCACCTAGCGAAGAAAAATTTATGAGAAATAAGTCATTACCGATCATTTGAATGTTAGTTTTTTTATCCACTTGCCAGTCTCTTGTTTTATCAATTATGGCTTTAAGAGGCTCCGGGTCTCCAAGGATCTTTGCAAACAAACTTAAAGCACATCTCTCTTCAAGCTTTCTTTTTCCTTTCAAACTATCCAGATTAATGGCTTTAGCCACCTTCGAGCCTAGTGTTAGACAGTCTTGTATGCCCTTAGCTTCAATCGGATTTGATGTACTTTTGTTATTTAGTGGAAATAAATTAAAGTGCATGTTTGATTCATGTTGTTTGGTATAATTCTGTGTAAGACCCTAAAACTGGACACTTATAGAAACTTGTGTTAGTTTTAAATGTTCACAGCCATTGGATAAGTCTGGGGAGATTTATCCTGCCAAGGCTGATACTGGTGTGCCACCAAGTGTTGGGATGGATTGTTTCGGCCATCAGGGTAAGACCCAAGGCACATGCAGTATGTGATTGCTTGAACCCTTGAATCGGACCAGATTTCCAGTATTGCCCTAGACCTTGGAGACAGATGGGAAAAACTGGAAAGTTACACCTAACCCCTAGACTCGATTATGACACATCACTAGGTGTTGGATAGGGCTGTGTTTGATGTGTCAATCAGTGAGATTCTTAGTGGGGGTCAAAACCTGGACATGTTGGGGCAGTCTGAGAATTCATCTGAGTGAGTGGTCATAGTGACAGGATCAACCCCTTTGTCGGACAATGGTAATGATCGGGAATGCACTCTCTCTGATGGAAACCAAACTACCAGCAGTTGATTTCAATCGTTGAAATTTTGTTTTGAAAAAATAATATATATATATATATATATATATATATATGTATATGTACGATTTCAAAAGATTTGCAAAAGGTTTTAATTCCCGGGATCCATGTGAGTAGAGAGTGCGGCACTGTTCCTTGCAGTCGAGAGGGAGGTCTTCTCTTGTCGGGCAGTGTTTGATCATTAAGGGCTGAGAAGTTAAGTGTAAGACCATTTAGGATAATACCTGATGGGCTAATCTTGCACCTGTTCATAATCCCTGGGTTTTTATAAGATGGCTTGGCCCAGGGACCACTTAATGCAAGTGTTGGGCCCATAGGGTCCATGTGATGGGCTCAAGGGGTCACTGAGTCTTTCAGTGAATTCGGTTGGGCCTTGCAATAAAGGCTGGGCCGAACCATGTGGCTGGTGTATAGATCAATGCTTGGGTCTCACACCATGCAAAGAAGCCCAACTGGGCAGCAAGTTGGAAACTAGTTAAACACTGAACACTTAATGGGCCAAAAGCCCATTTCGAACTGGGCTGATATGATCACCAGTTCATAGGGTGAATCTGAGATTAGTGTTAGTAAAAGGATTGGGTCTTTGACCTTATCCACTCTAAGAGACCAAATTCAAATTAGATTTGAATCTGGTAACCTCCTGATAAGATTAGGAGTTAACTAACTTAATATGTAGATAGGATTAAGATTAACCTCTATCCAAATACTGATTTGGATTGGGATAACTCCCAAAATATTGGGAGGTTTCTTAATCAAGAAGAAAGAGGAGAAAACCCTAGCAGAAATATCAGATTTTGAACTAGGGGGTTGGAGTAAGCAAGAAACACATCCTGCAATCTAAGATTTGATCTCTCACAGACTCCAGAGAGAAGAGACAATTCTGCCCTCTTCGTCCCTGCACTTCTCCTCCTTTAGCCGCTGCCACTACCTGTTGGAAGATTGGATCTTTGCAGCAACAGGAAGTCAAGAAAGCAGTTCTTGACGATAGTCTTGCAAGAAAGACACTAGGATTCGGTGTTCAAGGTTTCCGAAGGGTTCTTGTAAAGAATCCAGTGTGTAGGACGCACCCTACTGGTTCCATTCCATCCACAGCTGTGTCATCTTCAGCAGGAGCAGATCTTGGTTACTTCTTTGGGCATGAACACCAACTTTGGGAGATATTATTTCTCCGGATCAGGTATAATCCTTCCTGTTTTCTTTTGGTTCAGATCTGGTTTATTTATGGTTCAAGTATGATCCTTGAATAATGTATTCTAAATTTAGGGAATATGATTCCCAGTTGGAAGAAGGTAGGAAATTTTTTTGAAATTCGCCGCCCATTCCGCACCTTTCTTGGCATCCATTAGATGGATCCTACCATTCTTTCACCTAGTTTATCATCCTTACTTTGTCATTATCGGTGCCCATTGTTGTCCTAAAAGTCACTCATGAGGGATCATTTTGCTTTGCTAGTTTCTCCTATCTCCTGTCTGTTCAGCACGATGTTTTCACTATTAAATTCTTTCGACACAGTCAAGGGATACCCTGGCCTAAATGTTAGATAGTGTATGCCTTTAGCTCCAATCAGAATGATGTACATTATGACATTTAATGTAAATGAATAAAGTACATATTTGATTCATGTTATTGTGGTGTGTTTTTGTATAATACCCTTAAACTGGACAAGTATGGGACTCGGGTTAGTTTAGAATCTTCACAGTCATTGGATAGATCTGGGGAGATTAATCTTGCCAAGGCTGACACTGATGTGCCGCCAAGTTGGTTGGGGTGGCTTGTCTCAGCTGCCAAGGTGAGACCTGAGGTACATGCAGTGTGGACTTTCTTGAAACCCTAAACCGAACCAGAATTCCAGTATTGGCCCTAGACCTTAGAGATAGATGGGCAAAACTGGAATGTTACACTTGACCCCTAGACTCGATTATGATACTGCATTAGGTGTTGGATTGGGCTATCTTTGATATGCCAATCAGTGAGATACTTAGAGAGGGTCAAAACCTGGGTATGTTGGGAGACTCTGAGAATTCATCTGAGTGGGTGATCATAGTAACATGATCACCCCCTTTGTTGAACAAAGTGAATGATCGAGGATGCACTCTCTCTGATGGAAACCAAAACTGCCGGCAGTTGATTTCAACCGTTGAAATTTGTTTTGCAAAATATATTTATATATATATAATATATATACATATATATATAATATATATACATATATTATGGTTTCAAAATGTTTACAAAAGGTTTTAATTCCCGGGATCCATGTGAGTAAAGAGTGCAGCACTGTATCTTACAACTGAGGGAGAGGTCCTTTCTTGTTGGGCAGTTTTTGATCATTATTGGCTGAGAGGTTAAGTGTAAAACTATTGAGGGTAATACCTGATGGGCTAATCTTGCATCTTCCCACAGTCCTTGGGTTTTTATAAGGTGGCTTGACCCATGGACCATTTAGTGTAAATGTTGGGCCCATTAAGATCCCATGGTGATGAACTCAAGGGTTCACTGCTTCGTACACTGAATTCGGCCAGGCCTTGTAACAGAGGCTAGACTGAACCCATGTGATTGATGTATAGATCAATGTTTGGGTCCTATGCCATACAAGGATATCCAACTAGACAGCAGATAGGAGGATGAGTGATCAAATAGACTTAATGGGCCTAAAGCCCAAATTGGACTAGCTTAATATGATTAACCAAAAGAGGGCAATTTTGGGATTCAGATCAGCATATAAGATAAGGGATTATCCCTATCCACCCAGAGGGTCCAGATCCAAATAAAGATTTGGATAAGAAAACTCCTAATTAGATTAGGAGGGCTGATCTTTATCTGTAGATAAGATAAGGGTTTATCCTTATCTCTTAAAGAGAGTCCAGATCCAAATACAAGATTTGGATTAGGAAACTCCTAATGGGATTAGGAGAACCTCTCTTTAAATGATATAAATAGAGTAGTAAGGGGCAAACCAAAAACACATAGAAAGAAAGAGCGATCTTCTGGTTCGCAGATCACAAGAAAGAAATCTTTCAGTTCGATTGCTTTAGATTTCCACCCTTTCCTGCTCTTTCCACCTCTGCTAGTTCGATCTCCACCTGTAGGAGCGATCAAGAAGAGTTCTTGATATTATCTTTTGAGAGAAAAGATAATCAGAAGTCATGTTCACCTACCCTCCATTGAATTCTTGCTGAAGAATTCGGTTCTTGTTAAGAACTACCCTACTGATTCTGCTCCACCCTACGCTGTGTCATCTTCAGTGGGAGCAATCTTTGCTATTCTCCCTGGGCGTGAACACCTTCATTGGGGGTTACAACTACTCCGTATCAGGTATATCCCTCTCCTACCTTTTGGTTTCAGATTTGGTTCGGTTTAGGTTCAAGATTGATCTTTGAAAATTTAGTTTTCTAAAATAGGGAATGTGATTCTCACATGGGAGAGAGAGAAATTTTTGAAATTTCACCCAACCTACCTACAGGGTTCGGGCATCCATATGATGGATATCTCATACCTTTAGTGGTATCAAAGCCAGGTTCAAATCTTGAACCGAAATTGGCTAGATCTAAAACTGCGCAAATGGGCAGAAGGCGTTCTACCCGGTTGTGCAGATTGTTGATTTTCTAGGAAATCGGTTCTCAGATTAAGGGCGATTGATCTGAAATTAAATCCTTTTAAATTTAATTTATATTTAGAATTGTTCTTTATATTTGTCTTGATTTATGGGTTGTTCGTACAATGGAGATTGAAGTCTTGATTGGCGCAAGAAATTTGCGCACCTGTTGTTCTATTCATTCTTGTTTGTAATTAATTTTTTTTTTAATTTTTAGACAAAATGTATAGGAATTCTTTTGATGTAATATTAATAGAAAATTAGGGTTTTCTATCTTATTTCATTCAAATTTAAAGCAGATCACGCAGAAGGAAGGAGTTTCACAGATTAGGGTTCGACTATCTACGATTTGCAGTTTGAGAAACTGCAAACTGCGAACTAACCTCTATTTTGCAGGGTCGCAAATCTACGAACAACCCTTCTACTGATTCTTGAATGTCTCTTATTAGTAATTTAATTTCATATCATGTTCTTGAATTAAATCTTAAATCAAATATCAAACCCTAGACCCATTCGAGCCAGATTGTACCAAACTAGTTGGACTGAATTAGTGGTTCGATGGGGGCTGTTATCATTCTTGGGTCCAGGATTTGATGGTTAATTGCAAGATGCAATTCAGCCCACACCTGTAAAACCCAGTTTTAATGTGTTAAAATCGTTTTAGCCCATTAAATGCATAAAAGCTATATGGGTTGAACTGCTCTTTGCAATTCAACCCATATACCTAGATAATATTAATCAGTAATATTATGGATAATTATGGGCTTTAATTATGGGTTTTATAGATATTAATTGATTGGATCAATTCTATTTTTCATGCATGTAATGTATGGATGTGTGATGTGCAACATGAGCCAGAAGTACTTGGCCCATGCTGATACGATAGTGGCTCTTACACACACCAAGGCTGAATGCACATCATTGTCGTGGTGTCCTTAAGATCATTGGATGATCTCCCCTCGTGGTGGGCCCCACACTAGCTTCCTCCCCAAGAGGAACTGTGCAGATCCCTAGTCGTTTGGGGCCCACCTAAATCTGACTTTATGAAAGCTAGTGGGAGCCACTTTGGTTTGACCTAAATTAAACTAGGGCATAATATTTCGTTCTCTTCGTTGAAATATGAGTGCATGCGATAGGGAGATTCATATGATGAACTCTCTAAAGGCCTTCCATCATTAGCATGAAGATGGGTTATACATTTGTTGTTGGATTTGTTGGAATGTTTCATAAGATAATAGGGGCATCATAGACCGATGTGAGAGGAGCCTATCCTAAAATGGAAAACTCTCTCACGGTACCTTGGCGTTCACGAATATGATGGGTGAGCACTCACTAGACAGAAAGGCTTAACCTAAAATGGCAATGAACATTGTCTGACAGAGGCCAAAGGGAAAGCTCATAAGATGAGTGGATATGATCCTTCACAGAAAGGTGGTGGGGTTATGCAGCTGAAACAATTGGCTCCATTCACCCTATGTGGTTTCTCACATTTCCAAAGACATAATTCGTAGTCTTCATCACTGAGATGGAAGGGAAATCTCATAGATGAACAAATGGGAATGGAACATAGATTAAAAGCCATATCTATGTAGATAACATGAATCAAATAAGGTTGTGGACTAATATTTGCTTTTTATCAGAAATGGCAAATGAACAATTCACAAAATTGTTGGATGACAACAAACTTAAAGGCCCAAACTACGCTGACTGGTACAAAAACCTTATGCTGGTTCTAATATCTGAAAAGTTGGACAAAGTAGCTAAAAACCTTGCCCCAGAACGTCCGGGAGATATGGCTTCTGAAGCCCGTAGGAGGGACTACCAGGAATGGTAAGAGAAAAATTCCCTTGCCCACTGCTACATCATAGCATCCTTAGACAATCTGATACAACGACAGTTCGATCAGATCAAATTGTCCAAGGATATCCTGGATAGTCTAAGGATGATGTAAGAAGAGTAGAATCGTTCTACTCGATAAACAGTCTTGAAATAGTTCATGATTGTGTAGATGTCCAAGAATCAACAAGTTCATGACTATTGTCTTAAGATGATGGGATACATCAATGAACTTGAGGCTCTTAGATTAGGGCTTGACCATGTCACTAAGGTGGACGCCATCCTAAATTCTTTGCCTCCTACTTCCAATCAGTTCATCATGAACTATAACATGAATAAGC
Source organism: Nelumbo lutea (assembly GCF_056320005.1). Classification (NCBI taxonomy): domain Eukaryota; kingdom Viridiplantae; phylum Streptophyta; class Magnoliopsida; order Proteales; family Nelumbonaceae; genus Nelumbo; species Nelumbo lutea. The sequence goes on along the minus strand of NC_142684.1, from coordinate 43,436,955 downwards.
TAAATGTTAGCATCTAGGAACCCAACAATATATTGTAGAGGGCCAAGGAACTGATCAAGAAGGATGAGCCCATTTCCATGCTTGTTGAAACTGGTAAATCGGGCAAGAAGAAGAGGAAGGCAAAGAGAAAGCCTCTGGAGAAAGCTACTAAGTCCTAGAAGCAAAAGAAGGACAAGGCATCAGATGCTTGTCACTTCTACAAGTAGGCCGGCCATTGGAAGAGGAACTGTCCTTAGTACTAGGAATCCAAGAAACAAGGTAATTTTGAATCCTATGTCATAGAAACCAATTTGTTGGTAACTTTTGCTTCCTAGTGTATTGACTCCGAGGCTTCGACTCATGCGTGTAACTCACTATAGGGGTTCAGGACAAGCAGAAGACTGAGTGATGGAGAGGTGACTCTTTACTTGGGGACTTTTGCAAGTGTTGCAGCTACAGCCATAGGAACTGTAGAGTTAATTTTCAGAGAAGAATTCATTGTATTGAAAGATTGTCTTTATGTATAGAATTTGAAAAGAAATTTGATTTCTGTTTCAAAACTGTGTGCGAATGGATATTCTGTTCTCTTTAATAATATGATTACTATCAAAAGAAATAACAAATTCCTCGTATACGGAGAACTCGAAAATGGTCTCTATGCTCTCCATCATTCTCTAGAAACTAACATAACTGAAACTACGTCGGATGATATTCCCAAGAAAAGAACCCGTGATATAGTCAATCCCACGTAGCTGTGGCATTACCGACTTGGCCATATTAACATAGATCATATCACAAGGTTGGTAAAGGATGGTCATTTGGATTTTCTAATTGTAGAAGATCTTCCAACCTATGAACCTTGCCTTCTAGGTAAGATGACAAAACGACCATTTAACGGTAAGCCTGAAAGATGTACAAGCACGCTTAACCTTACACATACTGATGTATGTGGTCTCATGAGTGTTAGGAAACGTAACCAGCACATTTATTTTATAACATTTACCAATGATTACTCATGGTATGGTTACGTGTACCTAATGAGATATAAGTCTGAATCATTTAAAAAGTTCAAAGAGTTCAGACAAGAGGTCGAGAAGCAGTTAGGGAGAGAAATTAAGACCCTTTGATCAGATTGAGGTGACAAGTATCTCTTTGACGAATTCAGGGACTACTTAAAGGACAATGGGATAGTATCATAATTAGCTCCTCCTACTACACCATAGTTAAATGGTGTATCAGAGAAGAGGAACCGGACTTTATTGGATATGGTTCGATCACTTCTCGTACACTCAAAGCTACCTACATCTTTTTGGGGTTACACATTAGAGACTGTGATATACGTGTTGAACTGGGTTCCAACCAAATCGGTTCCGAAGATTTCCTATGAGCTTTGGACCGATAAGAAACCAAGTGTCTTACACTTGAAGATTTGGGGTTGTCTGGCACATGTTAAAAGAACGAGTGCGGACAAATTGGAATCCAAGACCAACCGTTGCTTATTCATAGGCTACCCCAAAGGCTTTGTGCATTACTTATTCTATGACCTAGGAGAACAAAAGGTGTTCTGTAGCCGAAATGGCTATTTCTTGGGAGATGATTACATCCTGAACAATTATCATTAAGAAGTTGTTCTTGATGAGGAGAGCTCAGGGTAATGGGAGATGTCCCATAAGCTCCAGTTAATGACCAACCTAGAAGATCTACTCGGGTTTCCAGGCCTCCAGTACATTTCGGCTATGACTAGGATAATTACTTGGTGGAAGCCACAACCAGTGAGGAGGATCTCGTGACTTATACGGAAGCTATGTTGGACATAGATTCCTTGAAGTGGGTAGATGTCATGAGAGCTGAGATGGACTCAATGGAGACCAATGGAGTCTGGACTCTGGTAGATTCGCTCTCTGGGGTAAATGTGATTGGTTGCAAATGAATCTATAAGAGGAAGAAGGGCCCTGATGGTAAGGTTGAGACCTACAAGGCTCATCTTGTGGCAAAATGGTATACTTAGAAAGAATGAATCGATTATGAGGAAACATTTTTGCTAGTGGCCTTGCTTAAATTGATTAGGATCCTGTTAACTGTAGCAGCATACCATGATTACAAGATTTGGCAAATGAATGATAAAACTACGTTCCTGAATGGAGATCTTAGTGAAGATATCTATATGTAACAACCGCAAGGTTTTATAGTTGCGGATCAGGAACACATGATATGTAAATTAAACCGATCAATATATGGACTTAAGCAAACTTCTAAGAGTTAGAACATCCGGTTTGACTCTACCATCAAAAAGTTTGACTTTGAGCAAAATCCAGATGAGCCCTGTGTTTACAAGAAATCTAATGGGGATAAGGTTATGTTTCTGGTTCTGTATGTAGATGACATTCTACTCATTGGGAATGATGTAGGAATGTTGACTATGGTGAAAGTATGACTTTCACAACAATTCTCCATAAGAGATCTTGGAGAAGCCTCCTACATAATGGGTCTTTGGTTCTAAAGAGATAGATCGAAGAGGATAATAGGGTTATCCCAATCTGCTTACATTGACAAGATAGTCAAGAGATATAACATGGAGAACTCCAAGAAAGGAAATGTTCCTTTCAGGCATGGAGTCACTCTCTCCAAGGGTATGTCTCCCAAGACTCCTGAAGAGATTGAGGGCAGGAAGGACGTTCCCTATGCCTTAGCTATAGGGAGCATCATGTATGTCATGCTGTGCATTTGTCCAGACATCTCTCAGGCAGTGAGTGTGGTAAGAAGATTCCTATCAATCCCAGGGCAGGAGCATTGGACTGCTATGAAAAACATAGTAAAATACCTTCGAAGGACAAACGAGTTTTTCCTGGTGTTCGATGGTAGTTCATTACTGATCTAAGGGTATACTGATGCCGACTTCTAGTCAGATCTAGATGATAGAAAGTCTACATCTGAATACATTTTCATGATAGGATCATGTGTTGTTTGTTGGAAAAGCAGCAAACAGGGGTCCACGACGGATTCCACAACCGAAGCCGAATACATTGCCGCAAGTGAAGCTGCCAAAGAAGCCGTATGGATGAAGAAGTTCATTCACAAATTGGGAGTAGTTCCATTCAGCACATCACCCCATTCCATTGTTGTGTGACAACACTGGAGCCATTGCTCAGGATAAGGAGCCACGAGCCCACTCAAAGTTGAAGCACATCGAGAGGAAGTACCATGTACTATGGGAGATAGTTGGAAGAGGGGACCTCCTAATTCAGAAAGTAGCATCAGCGGAAAATGTAGCAGACCCATTGACTAAGCCACTGACACAAAAAAGTGTTTGAGAAACACATGGAAAGCATGAGACTTCAGCTTATACCAAATTAGACCTAAGTGCAAGTTGGAGCTATTAGACAATGATGCCCTTAGCTCCAATCAGAATGATGTATATTATGACATTTAATGTAAATGAATAAAGTACATATTTGATTCATGTTATTACGGTGTGTTTCTATGTAATACCCTTAAACTGGACATGTATGAGACTCGTGTTAGTTTAGAATCTTCACAACCGTTGGATAAATCTGGGAAGATTTATCCTGCCAAGGCTGACACTAATGTGCTGCCAAGTTGGTTGGGGTGGCTTGTCTCAATTGCCAAGGTGAGACCTGAGGTACATATAGTGTAGGTTTTCTTGAAACCTTAAATCGGAACAGAATTCCAATGTTACCCTGGACCTTAAAGATAGATGGGCAAAATTGGAATGTTACACCTGACCTCTAGACTCGATTATGATACTGCACTAGGTATCGGATTGAGCTATCTTTGATATGCCAATCAGTGAGATCCTTAGAGGGGGTCAAAACCTGGATATGTTGGGACAATCCGAGAATTCATCTGAGTGGGTGCATCATAGTGACAGGATCAACCCCTTTGTGGACAAAGTGAATGATCAGGGATACACTCTCTCTGATGGAAACCAAAACTGCCGGCAATTGATTTCAACCGTTGAAATTTGTTTTGAAAAATATATTTATATAGAGATACACACACACACACACATACACACACACACACACACACACACACATTATATATATATATATATATATATATATATATATATATATGTTGGGACAATCCGAGAATTCATCTGAGTGGGTGCATTATAGTGACAGAATCAACCCCTTTATGGACAAAGTGAATGATCAGGGATACACTCTCTCTGATGGAAACCAAAACTACCGGCAATTGATTTCAACCGTTGAAATTTGTTTTGAAAAATATATTTATATAGAGATACACACACACACACACAAACACACACACACACATACATATATATATATATATATATATATATATATATATACATATATATATATTATGGTTTCAAAATGTTTGCAAAAGGTTTTAATTCCCGAGATTAATGTGAGTAGAGAGTGCAACACTGTATCTTGTAGTCAAGGGAGATGCCATCTTTATTGTCAGGCAGTGTTTGATTATTATGGGCTGAGAGGTTAACTGTAAAACCATTAAAGGGTAATACCTGATGGGTTAATCTTGCATTTGCCATAGTCCTTGGGTTTTTATAAGGCGATTTGACCCATTGACCATTTAGTGTAAATGTTGGGCCCATTAAGAGCCCATGGCAATGGACTCAGGGGTTCACTACTTCCTACAGTGAATTTGGCCAAACCTTGTAACAGAGGTTGGGCTGAACCCATGTGGCTGATGTGTAGATCAATGTTTGGGTCCCACGCTATACAAGGACAGTAGATAGGAGGATGAGTGAGCAGATGGACTTAATGGGCCTAAAGCCCAAACAGAACTAGCTTAATATGATTAATTAAAAAAGGGAAATTTTGAGATTCAGATCAACAGATAGGATAAGGGGTTATCCCTATTCACTCAGAGAGTCCAGATCCAAATAAAAATTTGGATAAGGAAACTCCTAATTAGATTAGGAGGGTTGATCTTTATCTGTAGATAAGATAAGGGTTTATCCTTATCTCTTAAAGAGAGTCCAGATCCAAATAAAATATTTGGATTAGGAAATTCCTAATGGGATTAGGAGAACCTCTCTTTAAAGGCTATAAATAGAGCAGCAAGGGGCAAACCAAAAATACATAGAAAGCAAGAGAGATCTTCTGGTTCGTAGATCACAAGAAAGAATTCTTGCAGTTTGACTGTTTCAGATTTCCACCCTTTCTTGCTCTTTCTGCCTCTACTAGTTCGATCTCCACCTGTAGGAGCGATCAAGAAGAGTTATTGATATTATCTTTTGGGAGAAAAAATAATCAGAAGTCATGTTCACTTACCCTCCATTGAATTTTTGTTGAAGAATTCGATTCTTATTGAAGAACCACCCTACTGATTCTGCTCCACCCTACGCTGTGTCATCTTCAGTGGGAGCAATTTTTGGTATTCTCCTTGGGTGTGAATACCTTGTTGGGGGTTACAATAATCCATATCAGATATCCCTCTCCTACCTTTTGGTTTCAGATTTGGTTTGGTTTGGGTTCAAGATTGATTTTTGAAAATGCAGTTTTCTAAAATAGGGAGAGAAAAATTTTTGAAATTTCACCCAATCTAACTGTAGGGTTTGGGCATCCATATGATGGATCTCTCATCATTTCACTAAACGAAGAGTTTGTATTGTCTGCACTGTCGGGTTTTATCCTATTTACACCCTCCATGCTCACCACGTGCCTAATCATGCACCTGTTCATGCGCGTCCAACCTCTCGTCTTCCACACTCCTATGTCCCTTAGGCGCTCTCTCCACTTTCTCTAAATGTTGATTTCTTTTGGGTTTTATTTCCGAAGTTATCTGATAGTTCCAATGAGAGGTCTTGATCTTTTTTGGGTTCTCCATCGCTGAGCAATAAATTCTCTCGATTCAAGCATGAAGAGAGCTTATACTGTTTGTCAAATTAATTTGATTTACACCTATTCGAGTTTCTTTCCACATGAAACTCTGTCATGGGTTTATTGCTTCCTTCAGTTTCCTAAGTTTTTCCGTTGGTTGAAGAGTCTGGTTCATTTGGTCTTAGCTTGCTTCCTTCAGTATCCAATGTATTTCCATTGGACGAAGAGGCTGGTTCATTTGGGCTCGCGTGCATCTTCCTTTTCTCTTTTTTGATTTCCCCATAACATATGTAATCACTGGAGCTTGCTATTTGAATTTTAACCGTTAAGTTGTTTAACATTTTATCCACTTCAGCTGCCCACGGCTTACGTCTTTCTCCATTTACATTAGGCTCCATTCCTTTTTATTAATAGCATTAAAGAAATGACATAAGGGACCACCATGAATGTTTTTTTCCTGATCCTTACAATTTATGTAGGTGGTCTGAGAATCGTTACAGTTTGTAACCTCTGTCTGATCCTTGCCTTTAAACTGTACTGGATTTGTACAAGTATTGCCATTCCCCACTTGGGTTTTAATCTCCTACGATTTCCTGGTTATTGCATAACACTTTCCTGCCCCCTTTTTGTCTGGACTTCCTATTTTTTCAGGAATTTTCCTTAGGAACATTTTGATAATTTCAGGCATTTTTTCCTGCATGCAAGCAGTACTTTTTGTAATTTTTAACAGATGGCTATCTTCCGTCTTTACTTCTTTATGCAGAGCATTTACTTCTTTATGCAGAGCATCAGATTTGTCGAAAGTTTCCTTTCTTGATTTGCTTTGAACTTTTCCATCATCGATGACTTTCAGTTGTTCTCTAGCTATCTGATTCTCAATTAGCTTTTGGGCTCGCCTCTTAAATTTTTTCCTGGATCCTTTTACTCCCATTACATCACAGCCTATCCTGCTACAATAATATGAATCTAGCTTAAAAAGAACAAAGTAAAGAAAACCGAAATAAGAATTCCTACTAATAATTACAAAACACGAACTCCTACACCAGGAAAAAGATCAAAGAAAAGAAAGCAAAGATCAAAACTCTAAAATGACCTACGATCGGACTAAAGCTCTAAAAGAACTTACGAAAATACCTTAACTAAAACAAAACCAGAAGGAGTTTTGATCTGATCTAGAACAAAGAACACAAGAAAAAAGAAAACACTTCCCAGAAGCCAAGCCATCACCCCAGGCAAGACAGAAACCACGAGCATACGTCGTATGAAAACAGAGAAATCGATTCCCTACCCAAAACTCTAAAAGGACCAACGAAAAGATCAAAAACTCTAAAGAACCTACGAAGAGATCTTAACTAAAGCAGAATCAGAAGGAGATTTGATCTGAGTTAGAACAAAGAACAGACGTAAAGAGATAACACTTCCCTGAAGCCAAGCCATGCTTTACGTTATGACTACCCAAAATTTTATTTTGTTTTCGGATTTTAGCTGCTGGCTTTTTGAGTGAGTCGTTCTCTGCGTGAGAGAATGGGGAATGTGTCATCTGTTTGTCCATCCGGACATCACATGCAAGTTGGATAGTCACTGATATGGGTTGACCCAAGGTAGGGTGTAGCCGACCCGATGTCACCGTTTCATGTTTGGGCCTTCGCCAGGGAACAGTAACTTTTTTGAAAAAAATAATAAACTATTAAAAGAAACGGCATTAGAATGAGAGATAGCAAGGATTATGTTTTAGCCATTTAGCCATTTAGCCATTTAGGTTGGGAGCCTCACTGACTCATTGCTATCTCTTACGTATAGGGTTTGCAAAATTGAAGACGAGGATGGAAATCGGTCGCCAATACAGGCATGTAGTGATGCTTCCATTCATGGCACAGGGCCATATGATACCATTCTTAGCATTGGCCAGGCAAATTGAGCAACGAACAGGCTACGCCATAACCATCGCCACCACTCCCATCAACGCCGCTTACCTCCGATCGACCATCTCCTCCTCCACTACCCCTACAACCATTCGTGTTGCCGAGCTGCCCTTTTGCAGCACCGACCATGGTCTACCACCCAACACCGAAAACACAGAAGCCTTGCCAAACCATCACATTATAACCCTCTTCCGTGCCTCACAAACCCTTGAGCCTTCCTTCCACAACCTTGTCTCCACCATCACCCAGCAAGACGGCCAGCCTCCACTGTGCATCATCGCCGACGTCTTCCTTGGATGGTCAGTTAACGTTGCCAAGCGCGTCGGATCATTCCATGCCGTTTTTACCACCAGTGGAGGCTACGGCACGGCCGCATACTTCTCTTTGTGGTTGAACCTCCCACACCGCCACACGGACTCCGATGAATTCACCGTACCGGGCTTCCCTGAAACATGCCGTTTCCATCGCTCACAGCTTCATCCAAAACTGAGATCCGCCGATGGTACTGACCCCTGTTCTGTTGTTTACCAGAGAGAGATACGACTCTCTTTGGGTTCAAATGGCTTCTTGTGCAACACAGCCGAGGAGATGGAGCCATTTGGGTTGGAATTATTGAGAAGATTTATGGGAGTTCCAGTTTGGTCTATTGGACCTTTACTACCTCCAGCATTTCTTCTTAACCTTCCCTCTCCTACTGATTCCAATTTATCCTCCTTACGCTCGGGAAAGCAACCCGGCATCACACCGGAGAATTGCATCAAGTGGCTGGATTCTCATCCACCTGGTTCGGTTCTATACATCTCGTTTGGATCTCAAAACACGATCAGTGCTACCCAAATGATAGAACTAGCTATGGGTGTTGAGTCAAGTGGGAAAGCATTCATCTGGGTTGTTAGGCCACCTGTTGGGTTTGATATAAATGGTGAGTTTAAGGCGGAATGGTTGCCGGAAGGATTCGAAGAACGTGTAACTGAGAGCAGACGAGGCCTTGTAGTGCGTACATGGGCACCTCAGCTAGAGATTCTGTCGCATAAATCGACAGGAGCATTTCTTAGCCACTGTGGATGGAATTCCAGTTTGGAGAGCTTGAGTCAAGGCGTGCCGATTATAGGGTGGCCATTGGTTGCAGAGCAAGCTTATAATTCGAAGATGTTGGAAGAGGAGATGGGTGTTTGCGTGGAATTGGCAAGAGGACTGGACGGTAGGATCTTGAGTGGGGAGGTGGAGAGAGTAATTAAGTTGGTGATGGATGTGGGAGAAAAAGGGAAGGAGATGAAGATGAAGGCGAGTGAAGCTGCAAGAAAGATAAGAGCTGCGGTGAAAAAAGAAGGAGATCAGTTAGGGTCTTCGGTTAAGGCACTTGACAGTTTTTTAGAGATTGCTTTGTCGCAGAGAGGAAGCTCTAGTTTAAATGAAGCAAATGGATATCCTTCTTAAGAGAAATGAAAATGGTGGAGGGTGTGATTGGGAAAGCAGATCAGGTGGTGGAGAAGAGATCTATAGCAGTTGCAGAGAAAACAGTGTTGAGGTTACTTTTTATTTTATTTTAGCCTTTTGTTTTCCAATATTCTGTTATGCTCTCGTTCGGCATTTAGAACAGAGAGCATAAAACAGAGCTATGGGCTCAAGCTTTCGAAAGGACACGGGTGTATTATTTTCTTTCTTCTGTTCAATGCGTTAATCTCACTACAATAAAAATGGGCATTAGCGGCAATTTTTTAACTGACACATGGGCGACAGCCGCTAGAAATTTTAACTTCCCGCGGAACCTATGCCCTCCCTCCTCCCGCTTTTATAATTTCTCACCCTTTCATATCTCCGCTCTCCTCTCTCTCTCTCTTTCAATCCTACAACAAGTTTCTGACCCTTTCTTATTCTCGCTTTGCTCTCTCTCTCTCTCTCACACAGTCAACCATTTCTGATTTCTCACCTGCAGTAACATCTCTCTCTAAAGCCCCGAGTGCGGTAAGACTGGGAGACCTCGAAGCTCGAGTTCATTTCCCAACGCAACAGGCCACAATCTTATTGATTCAACGAAGGACCTCTCTCTGCGTCATTGGATTTTCTTTGTTCCGAAACAGCCTCCTCGTCTCAGGTTTGAATTGTTTATCTCATCCTTCATTTCTCTTCACTTCTTCAAATATACTTCATCACTCGTTCGCTGTGTTAAGTCAAAATCTTCGAATCGAAGCATAAGCTTCTCGAAGTACCTGCTTTTGTTCTTTTTCTTCCAATATGCTATACGGTTCTATTTGATATTAGGGTTTTATATAGAGTAAGTTGTCGATCCAACTTTCATTTATTGATTTTTTTAACAAATCAAACCATTTGTGCTTGTTTTTTCCATGAAATTGGAGAGTTTGAAAACTATTTTGGATGACAGATCTCTCAACGACACAAACTCCTCCCACCGGTGGTTGATCGCTCAGGTAAGGTTAAATCTTTCACTTCCGCAGCATCAACTTCCATTTTGTCTTCTTATTTTTTCTTATTATTTCAGTCTTGTCTTTCAAAAGCGACATTACTATTCTATTTTCAGATTTTTTTTTTCATTTTCTTTGTATCCTCTGTTTCAAGTGTTGTGATTTTCAGTTCCGATAGTCTTGTCTTTCTTCACTTGTTTCTCAACATGTTTTAGTCGTTCTCTTACAGAACTTCATCTCACTTCCTAAATCTATTTAAAAGCTCTTGGGTTCAAGGACTTATCTCACTTGAGGTTCAGGGGTTGAAGAGTTCCCTGTAATGTAATTCAAGCACGATGACATGCTGATGATCACATTCGTGCAACTTGTGGATTGTGCCGCAGCTCCTGCCCAGAGCATAGCAACGAGTATAGGCACAAGAGCCAACTCCGTCCCTCTGGGTGCCATTTGAACACACTGGATATGTTTGAGCTGAGGAGATGGAAGGCCAGAGAATTTGATCGGATCTGGGTTGCAGAAGAAGAGAGGAGTTATGGTTTATATAGGGATAATCATGAAGAACAGACAAATCCAATGCCAGCGTTGCCGTTGGTGGCCAACTTTTCCTACTTGTGAACGGTTTTTTTGGTGTAACAACCAAACCTCATTAGATATTCAAAATAGCAAACTTCAGACAGTTGGAACTCTGCATAGTTAATAGATATTTAAAGCGGAGTTGAAGCTATATTTTTATTGGAATGTAGTTAATTAGTTAAAAGTTGCTGATGATTTGGGAAGGAAAACGTTTATGAGGCAGGGTGCTGATCTGTGATAGCCAGATTATAAAGATAAGAGAGAGTCAATGAACATATAACCTCTATCATATCTTAATATTTTCATTTTGTTATTTTATTATACACTGTACTAGTCGGGGACCCATGCAATCCACGGCCTTGTTAGGCAAGATTGAAGTAGAAAGAGTCTTATGACATTTTTAATTGAGCCAAGTCAATCCAAGCCAACTCAAGTACTGTTAAATGGTCAAGATGCTCATATCCTCGGTGTAGGTTAGGACCATATCCAGTCTACCCCTCCCAACACCCCTGATAGTTGGGTGCTGGGACCAACATTGGATAATGGCCTTTGTCACTTGTTAAGATTAGCTTTATGTACCTTTTATGAGGTTGACTGTGCCATAATTATTATGCTCTAAAATGTAAGCCTATTAATGCATTTTATTAATTATTTTTCTGTTATTATTTTGTGTTCTTTGTTTGACTTCTTTTTTTACTGGTATTTTATTCTTAAAGTTCGTCCAATTATAAAATCATAATCTGTTTGAGTTATGACTCCAGACTGCTGCAGAGTATGACCGACGTAGAGAGAATTTTATGAAGGAGCTGGATTTTGTCTTAGCTGATGTGGTATGCCCTTTTCAACAGGAAAATGAATTGTTAATTTAAAATTTGTCTGGTTATGTTTATGCTGGACTTTGTTGGATACTTGAAAAGTTCTTACAGGAATCTTATTATATTTGTATAGCAGAGGACATATATAAGTTTATTACATTAATTTAGAGGGGTAGGTCCTGTATTAGAAGAAGAATGTCTATTACAATAGCCCGACTTCCACAAGGAAGTGCGTGAAATAGATTAATTTTCTTGGATGACAATTTACTGGTCTGCTTTCATTGGTAGAATAGATAATTGATAGCAAAATCATTGTTGCATAATGACTATTAAATTACCAAATATCCTTTATTACCTCATTGAATATTACCACAGTGTCAGATTCTGGTTATTTTGGTCATTTGCAGTTTAAAACGTCAAACTATGATTATCTTTTTGTTTATATAAAAAAATGTGGGTCGCTTGTATGTAAGAGTGTCAATCAGACAAGTGTGCTCTCATTGAGTAAGCCATGGGGTTCCTACCATGTTTCTCATTCATTTGAGTGAAGATAGAAAAGATTCAAAATATTTTTGTTGCCTGACTTTTTTATTTTTATTTTCAAGCTAATGTGTAATAAACACTGTAATGGAACCCCCTGGCATTAACCATAGCTTACTTAGTAAGAGTGCTCATAATATGGTTATCTATATGTAATGGAATTTGGGAATATAAGAATATGTAATTTGGGTATGTATTTGGGATTCTATAAAGGGTTGATTTGGTTTTAAGGAATTGAAATTTGGGTGACTGAAGTGTAGGGGTGGATTATATGGAACCTTGGGGTGGGAATATGGGGACGAAAGGTGAAAAAAAAGGTGAATAACTGCAAAGGAAATAAGATAAGAAGAGCTCGAAGAACCAATTAAACTGCAAGGGACTGAAGAAAAAAAGAAAAAAATGGCAAAGAAGAGGAAGATGTATACATCACTTACCATTAATCAGAAATCTCAATATATTGATTAGAACATAACTTTATTCATCAATTTAACTCTGAAGAACCAAGAAAGTACATAAAGAAGGTTTAATTAAAATAAATTTTGTGAAAACTCCAATCCTGTCATCCTTTGATACTATGCTAGTAAAGTGGTTATAGCTTCTGAAAATTGCGAATCACATGGAACATGCAAGGTCTTAGTTTTGTTAATTGGTTATGAAATAACATTTTTAATGATACCAAACATCACACTGATGAGACAAATTTTGACCCCCTAACTGCAGAAACAAAAAATTATGGAACTGTAATTGGGAAAAGGAGTTGGCAAACAGAGTGTACATGATGCAGCCTTGCTGGCATTAACCTAATGACTTGGAGGTTTAAATACAGAATCTGAAAAAATGATGGGGAATAAATATAAATAGTCCAAAACATACAGATTTGTATGCATACAAAAAAGCCCTTATCTTGATAATTATTCTGGTTTTGTTCATTAGTTGAAATGATATTTTCTGAACTGATTTATTTGTTAATATTATTGATAAAAAACTGGTTCATTTATCTAGCTAATGCAATTTGTTTCTTAGTTTTCAGCCATAATTGCAGATTTTATGCTTGTCTGTCTTCCTGCTCCCACAGTATCTCTTCAGCCACCTCTTGCATTCAATGCTGGATCTATTGCTAAGTTCTTCCACACTGTCCTGATAATGCCTTTCAGGTTACTGTTTATTTATACAGGTATCATTGAATTAGCATTTTTTTTGGGTGGGGGGAGTAGGTCATTGAATTAGTAGCTGTTTCTGCATACAGTTACTTGATATTTGGAATCATGTCTGCAGGTTGCATTGGCTGGAACATCCTATTCATTTTTACAGAGAATAGGAGCCATAGTGGTATTGTTGACATATAATTTATTGCTTTTCACCTACTTTATTGATTTCTTAAATGCATTTATTGAATTAAATCACAAATGTTTAAAATATCATTTCCAAATGCATCATCTTAACTTGTGGTATTGGATCTTTTATGCAGCGTAATGGAGCCAAGCCTTTTGCAGTTGGAACCAGCGCATCTCTGGTATGTCAGTTTTCTCAGGAGACCCTTTGATTTAGATTTAACCTTTTATCTGGTTTTAACCTCTGGAAACTGATATATTCTTCGGTGAGGCTTTTATCCTTTGTCCTATTAATTTTTTTACTGTTGACTTTTCATAATGTTTTTAAGTTTTGAACCATATTAGCTTGTAAAAACAGAAACATAAGGATCAGTTTGAAATGAGTACAAATACAATAATGAAGGATACAAAACCTTGTATTTGAATGTATTTGCACTGTACATATTTATATTTATACTGTTTCTGAATTGAGCCTAAAGAATGCAGAGAAGGAAAACAGGATAGGAATATTAATTTTGTTTTAGCTTTTGTATTTTTTTATTGGCATTTGATCAGGATTTTTTTTATCAGCATTGATCAAGAAATTCTATTAAAGAAGAAAAGTAAAGTATGAAACAAAAAGAAAGGACGAAGGCATATCAGACCTAGAAAAACAAGCAATCCCCTCCCCCCAAAGAAACATAACAGTCACTAGCCTATTTTTTGGGGGTGAGGGGGAGGGGGGGGGGGAACGAATATGATGTGTGTATAATTTACATATAAATTCTGGTGTTTATGCATGGTTTTAATGTTGATTTGTGTGAATTCTTACCCCAATTTAGATTGATTTCAGGAAATTGTCAAAGGGAACAAGTCTAGGGAAAAAGAGCATAAAATCATGCTAAAGGAGGTCAAATAGAAGGTGATACAATCCAACTGGGAGCAAGGCCCAGCCGAGAGGTCAAAGGAGGGCCATTCGGCTCATGCAACTCGTGCTACACTCTTTGGGAAAGCCTAAAGAGAGCACAATTGAAGCTCTCCGATGGAGCCTATTCGGCCCAGCAATGAGGCCCACTTGCAGATCAAGAGCAGCCCAAAGTGCAGCCTAAGGAGCCTAAAGGCGGGAAACTTTCTAGAAGAGAGAAATGAGGCGTTAAGTGAAAAATAAGGCTAATTGGGTAATTCTGGACAATTTCGGCACCAAATAGTAATTTGGGCATAACTCTCTCATCTGGATTCCGATTGAGATGATTCAAGATGAATTGGAAAGATAAAGAAAAGTTCTAGAACTTTCATGTTTTGAGTTTTGATAGATACGGCGGAATCAGGGTCAAAATCGAGCCTGAATTATTTGAAACCGCATTGTAGAACTTTTTAGATGAGAGAACATTCTAGGGGAGAGAACTTTCTAGATGGAAGAACTTTCTAGAGGAGGAAAGGGACTGAGGAAAAGGCTATAAAAGGAAAAGAGAGCCAAGGGAAAAGGGGTTCAACATCTGATTTCAAACTCTCATTGAGCTCTTGTTCTAAGAGAAGAATAGAGAAAGATAGGCGCAAGAGAGGAAAAGAGAGGAGAAACAAGCAGCTTCAAGGGAAGAAGAAGCTGAATTCGAAGGGGGAGAAAGCAATTGGAGATCAATGTTTCGTCTTCACTTGATTTCTCCACAAATTGGTAATCGAGTTCAGCTAAGATTTATGTAATTTCTCTATCAATTTTTCCTTTCTTGCTGTAATCAAAGCATGTATTATGCAAATTCAATTCTGTAATTTATTTTCTAAGTTCATTCGTGTAAAGTAGATTCAATCTTGAAGTTTCTTGTTTGGAATATCAATTGCGGATTGTTGGTTGAATTGTTATTCTGAAATCTTAGATCTGAAATTTTAGATTATGAACTTACAAGGTCTGAATTGCTATTTTCCAATCTCAGATATGTAAATTTAGATCATGAAATAGTGAGATCCGAACTGTTATTCTATAAAATCAGATCTGTGATTTCAGATCATGAACTTGTAATACCTGAATTACTTGAGAAAGAATTCAGGCAGCTTTAATTCAGTCTGGCCGAATTGTTCATCTTTCTTGGAATTCCTAGAGTGCTTGAGAAAGACTCTAAGGTTTCAGATCTGTCAATTAAGAGCCGAATTGAGTGCAATGTTAGAGATAACTTGCACAATTCGGTTGGTATTCATTCAGCTGAGTTTATGATCATCCAGCTAAAATGAAGCCCTAGAATTGCTAGATCTGTATGCATGCATGGTGATTAGATCCTTGATAGAGATATAAGGACCATCACTCATGCATAGATTGAACATGCGCTTGAGAGAGTGTTCATTGCTTTGGGATTTCACCAAACTAAGGCTGAATCCTATTTTACTCGAATTGCCTAGAAAACTAGTTGTTGGATTTATTTTTTTATGCATCTTTA
This sequence comes from Nelumbo lutea, assembly GCF_056320005.1. Lineage (NCBI taxonomy): Eukaryota > Viridiplantae > Streptophyta > Magnoliopsida > Proteales > Nelumbonaceae > Nelumbo > Nelumbo lutea. The sequence continues at coordinate 43,421,130 of NC_142684.1, read as the reverse complement.
GTTTGTCTCTTCATTTGCATACAATGTGTTTGGTCCAATGTATTAGAAATAGCTTTGTAGTTAGAATTTCAGATTTTCATTAGTTTCACATTTCAGTAATTGCTACATAAGTTCTCGTGGGAACGATACTTTATTCACTACTCTATTACTTGAGCAGCTAGTGCACTTGCTAGTATCACAATGAGCAACACATCAGAATACAGCTCTTGCCTGTGAAGTTCCTCTACTGCAAATGAATCCATAATAGCATTTGTTCTTTTTCTTTTGGATGATTATCATAGAAATAGGAGCAATGACAAAATCTTGGGGTGATAAGATTGAGAACATGGGTTCAAATCTTTGGATGGCCACTTTCTGCAAAAAATGCCAAAGGTTAGATCTGTATCCAGTCCACCTCTCCTTTGTTTATATTTGTTGGCATTTCTTTATGGTTATGTTGTTAGGGTGTTCTTTGTGGAACCAATATTTAGAAAAAATCCTTTGAATGTTTTGTTGCTTTTAATATATTCTAAGGTATTTTTGATGTGTGTGTTTGTGTTGTTGAGGCTTCATCCAATTACTATTCTACGTACATTAGATTCTCAAGTTAATTTCTTTGGACATGATCCGGATTTTATTCATTGGGAAAGTGATATTGTTTCTAAAGTGAGTGATTAATGCTTCTTATTACACATGGCTGTAACTTTCTCTGCATTTCTGATATTTGAGATTGATACAATTCCCTTAATCCCATCTATACTTATTTTGTTCTTTAAAGCACTTAGACTTAAAATGTTCTACCCCCGTTTTTTTTCTTTTCCAACTTTAGATTTTTTTGACATCATAAAAAGATATTTAAGGCTCAAATTGTGTAAATGCAAGTACATGATGAAAGTTGAATATTTTTCTTCCAGGTTGGTACAGGTGTAACCAATGCCTTGATTAATGCAAGAAAGGCTGTTGACAAAGTCTTTTGCTGGTGAAGCTGAGGAAGTCCCTTATCAACCAGTGTTGCCTATGGTGTTTATATGGCCGTTTCTAGCAACCTTAGGTATGAAGAATGCCATTGTGTTTGCTTTGTTTTATCTATGCTATGCCATCTTGCAATCCTTGTTCAGTTTTCCTTTATCTGTAGTTAGAGCTTTTGCCAATCATTTGTCATTCTATTTGGCCTTGTTCTAGAAACCTCGTATTCTTGCTGTAAAGGTAGCAATTTCATCAAGGATCACAATGTGATATGATTCACATATAAGAATGGGTAAAAAGGAACACTAATTGGTGGATTTTTTCAGTATATTATATAGTGGTATAATGACTGGAGTTTTTATTTTTTGTCAGGATGCTGCAGTTATAAACAATGGAGGTTCTCCAAGCTGCAATAGTACAAAGATAGAAACATTGAAACTGAGGATAATCTGAAATCCTATTTGGAGTTAAAAGTCCCAGTTGTTTAATCAGCATGATAAGGCTAGTCTTTCCCAAAGTGAGGATGTTGAGACATCAAAGGAGAAGGCTTCTGAAGATGTTTCTACAGCCAAGACATAGACATGGAGATGTAGAAGGTGACAGTAACTGGGTGGGCAGAGCAGAGGAAAGTGCTCAAGGCAGTGAGGAAGACAGGGAGGAGGGCAGAGATGTGGCCCTACCCTTACCGGAGTACCATGACTACACCCATCACCATTGCTACTTCAATCAACAGCATTTTCAGAGCCATCCATACACATTCTATGCCACCACCCATGCTTGTATTTTTGTAAAGAAGATTTTGGGAGAAGCCGAAGAAGTTTTTGTAAAGAAGTCTTTTGAATGGAACTTGATATTTTTAAGAATAAATGGACGAAATTTGTATTTTTGAGAATGAATGAATGAATTAATGGAATTTGTATTTTGTTTTTTTGTATTTCATTTCAATTTGGATGGTTGAATATAAAATGGCTTATTTGAAGCAAATTAAAATCTTGTTTAGTAATTAAAAATAATTATGAACGAATTTCAGGTTATTTGGGCAAGTGTGAAAAAGAAATATAGTAGTTTTAGTGGCAGTCGATGCATCTCTATAGCGGCAGTCACGACTGTTGCTAAACTATAACTAACTGTCACGGGGTTAATCAAGGAGGCTCCGTGCGGCGCTCGATGAGGTCGAGAAAGCCTACGAATGCAAGTAACAACACATAAAAGACAACAAGAATGCACACAGATTAGACAAAGGATAACTTGTATTGCATTAATCAATGGTAAGCACAAGCACACAGTAGTGTCGAGGGGATCTTGTGCTTAACCTTTACACACTTATGAATTCACTCGACTACCTACCTCTCCTCAAAGAGTACGTTAAGCTTTTGGGGGAGTGACAATAGAAACATCAAAAAGGTGAAAAAGAATATTACAATATTACAATAGTGCCATTGGCAATCCCTCATACAAAAGTACATGCATCACCCACCCATAGGGTGACTCACAAGGCTACTACGGGATTTATCTTGAGGGATGATGTGAATGTGGTGCCTAAATGGCTCGGGTGGCACTCGCTCTCTCCGGTGGTTGTGGTAGTAGGTGTGGGCAAAGTTTGACACGGCCTTGGGTCTTCTGTTAGGCCCACCAGTTGTGGGTGTGTGCGGCTTCTGCTACAATGGTGGCTTCCACTGCTGTTGTTGTGGCGGCACTGGCACTGACGTTGGCACCGGCACTGGCACTAACTTCTTCCCAGAGTTGCTGCGATCACTTCTGGTTGCAATGGTGGTTGTTGTAGATCTCTCTGCCAACAATGGTGGAGGGTGGTGTTGGAGTTGTAAGGCAGAGACGTGCTTCTTCTTGGTACTGGCGGCGCCGATCATGTTAACCATGCAAGGTGACTGCTCGTCCAAGATAATCAGGGTGTCGAGGTGAGGCCCCGGTGCTGCTTTTGCTTGTATCATGAAGTCCATTCCAAGGACAATATTGAAATCATCTATGTGGACGACAGAGCGATCAATCTCTCCATCCCAGGTGCCGAGTTGTAGTCTTACTCGGCGGGCCATGCCTTCAATAGGTTTGGCACCTGTGTTAACTGCTTTGAACCAGCCAGGCTCTTTGTAAACGGCCAAGTTAAGTCTCTTGGCCTCTGCAATGGATATGAAGTTGTGAATGGCCCCTGTGTCAACTAGGGCCCTGGTTGGCCTCCCGCCAATGGTAAATCAACATACCTCAGTCCTCTTTTGACTGAGGAGGGCTGTTTGGAGGTAGCCCCTTTCTTCTTCATGGCATTGAAAAGTTGGAGGGCGCCCACTCTTGGCGCCTGGGTACTTCGTTCCCCATCACTCTGCTCATCATCACTTAGTTTGGCAATGATGGCATTTAGCTTTGCTCGCTTTGGGCAATTCCTGGTGAAGTGCTCCTCCCCACAAATGTAGCAAATGGGAGGACGACTTGGTCTCCCTTGATATCTGTTGTTGTAGTAGCTTTGACTTCCTTGTGGCTGCTTCCCCTTGTGGTGCTCGACTGGTTTGTGGTTAAAGGGTGGCTTCTCTTTCGGAGGACTGGGTTGCCTATTTCCCCCACTCAAATGTGTGGTAGGTGGGCTGGCTGGTCTGCTTCCTTCGTCATCCGACAATCTCTGTTCACTAAGTTGTTCGGCCACAGCCATGGTGGAGGCAAGGTCCTGAACATTACGACATTTGAGCTCGAGCACGGCCCAAGGCTTTAGACCATCCATGAAGTTGAACAATAAATCATTGTCTGATATATCGGTGACTTCAAATGTGAGGGCTGAAAACTCTTTAACATAGTCATGGAGGGAGTCGCCGTGCTTGAGAGTCTTCATCTTGCGACGAGCGAGGTATTCCACATTCTCTGGGTAGAACTGTCTCTTCAGCTATCTTTTAAAGTCAACCCAGGTATGGATAACACACGTACCACGTTCTATATCAGCCTGCGCCACCATAACATAGCGACATCAGTCAAATACATAGTAGCAGTACGTACCTGAGTCATTTCATTAGTCACATTGGCGACGACAAGGTACTATTCCATTTGCCACAGGAAGTTGTCGAGCTCTCGTGCATTACGGGTTCCCGAATAGGGGGTTGGCTCCCTAATCTTGATGTGGGAGGGAGTATGTGTAAAGGAAGTGCTGGCTGGATTAGCGACGACCCTTTTCAGGATTGCACATTCTGCTTTGAGCTCCTCTAATTGAGCTTGGGTGTCTGAGGAGGAACATGCGGCGGACTTCATTGAGGCCCACTCCACTCTCATTTCATCTAGTTGGGCCTAGACGGTCATTGATGTGGAGGTGCTTCTTCTCCATGTTGCCCACTCGTTCTTCATCTCATCGAGCTGGGCTTGAAAACTATCAAGCCTGTCTTGGACCTGCGAGTTGGAGGAGCTTGCTTCTTGTTGGCGCACAGTGCTGCAAGTTTGCTTGAGCGTGCCATTGATTATGTCTCGGACCTCGTCCACGACTCCACTCAAGCGACCTTCAATCTCGACCAGTGTGTTGTCCATGGCTTCCATGTTTTGATGCAGCTCGTCTATCGAAGTCTCGCATCTCACCTATTGTGGCTTTGCAACGTAACATGCGCAACTCAATGGCTACATGCTTATTGGAAGATTTTTCACGTTTGCTGGGCTTCGGTTCCTTGTCCTTGCCGATGTCATCGGAGGGCACATCATTGGCTTCATGGGCTGTGGAGAGTCCATGCTCGATCTCCATCACGATGTCCCTATTGTGCTTCATGCTGTCACTCACGTCGCGAGTCGAATGGCTTAAGAGGAGCTCCTGCTCTGATACCAACTGTCATGGGGCTAATCAACGAGGCCCCGTGCGGCGCTCGATGAGGTCGAGAAAGCCTACGAATGCAAGTAACAACACACAAAAGACAACAAGAATGCACACAGATTAGACAAAGGATAACTTGTATTGCATTAATCAATGGTAAGCACAAGCACACAGTACAGTGTCGAGGGGATCTCGTGCTTAACCTTTACACACTTATGAACTCACTCGACTACCTACCTCCCCTCAAAGAGTACGTTAAGCTTTTGGGGGAGTGACAATAAGAAACATCAAAAAGGTGAAAAAGAATATTACAATATTATAATAGTGCCATTGGCAATCCCCAATACAAAAGTACATGCATCACTCACCCATGACACACACTTGGACGCCGGAGTGACGACTGTAGGCATGGTGGTTGGCACTTGAAGGCGCGGCGAAGAGAACACTTGTTAGATAGCGGTAGTTTTGAAGCTTTACTGGCAGTCAGAAAAACTGCCGCTAGAACTTTTAACAATAATTGTTTTAGCTACAGTTTGCCTACTGCGGATAAAACCTTTAGCATCAGTTTTTAAGACATTTGAGTGCTGCTAAAAGTCAATTTTCTTGTAGTGTCTTCAATGTGGAGATTTGGATTCATGTCTGAATAGTTTCTTTATTATTAATATTACTTGGCAGAGATAAAGCTTGATTTTATGTATACATGATATTCCATTGAGGGGTAATATATAAGAGAATGACCGGTTGATAAAGAACTTTAAAGCTCATTTTCACCACAGACTGGCACTGGGAGTCGCTGAATTGTTCTGTGACGTTGATCGCAGGCAATGTTACATTGTTACGTTAACTCCACTTTTAGTTGTTGAGAGAATTTGAGGGCCAATAAGCGTTACCAATGAGGGTCGGACATGAATTCCCAATTCCAGGAATCTTTTGCTAGTTCAGGATTTAATTCATTATGCTGAAAATACGGGCCACCAATGCACGTTCCAATACTCTACCAACAGAGCTCACACCACACAACTGACATCTCATTATGGTGGGTCCCAGTCTCATAGTTGGCAGCAGAAGATCCCAAGGACACGGCCACCAAAGCAATAAGCGGAGACCTTAGCTTCAACCTTTGACATCTCTCTCTCTCCTATACTCTCATTCTCTCTCCTATATTCTGATCCCTACAACCACTAGGCATCAAATCCATTCCATTCAACAAGATTTATTTTCTATAATGGAATTCACACAGCATCACCAGGGAAAAGCAGTAGAAAGCTTAAAATTTGAAGCAAATGTTCAGAGCAAGAGCATATGTGTGGACGTGTCTTTCCACTCTCAAAAATGTTCTAAAAAAAGTGTCAACTTTAGACACACATAGCCACTTATAAAAAATATTGATCTATGTAATAATATGTGACTTATATTAATCTTTGTAATTCAAAAAAATTTTAATCCAAATAAAATTTCATAAAGACAAATTAAATTTGATTTAAATTCATCAAAAAATTAAACTTGATTTAAATATTTAAATTAAACAAGTAATCCAAATTAGATATAATTCACGAAGTGATATAATTATCAAATAAAAAGAAAATGAACATATTGATGAATTTCCCCGTACCTAGTCCGTCGTGTAGAGATATCCTGTACGTGGGTATAACCTTGTGTTAAAATTAAACATTGAAACCCTTTTCTAGTGATAATGGGTTCTCTTTTGCAGATCTTGAGCGAAAGCTCTATTTTACTCTCTCTGTTCTAAATGCCAAAAGCCAAAAGCATAAAAAATGAAGGAAAAAAAAAAAAAAAAAACTAAAACCTGGTCGGATTAGTGAGGCACTGTTTTATCCTCTATTGACCAGCTGCTATGGCTCTCCTCGTCATCGCCTCATCTGCATTTTCATGTCTCTTTGACAAAGCAGTCTGTAGAAAATCATCAAGTGCCTTAACTGAAGACCCCAACTGATCTCCTTCTCTCACTGCTGCTCTTATCTTTTTCGCAGCTTCACTCGCCTTCATCTTCATCTCCTTCCCTTTTTCTCCCTCACCCATCACCAACTCAATTACTCTCTCCACCTCCTCACTCAGGATCCTACTGTCCGGTCCCCTTGCCAATTCCACGCAAACACCCATCTCCTCTTCCATCATCTTCGAATTATAAGCTTGCTCTGCAACCAATGGCCACCCTATAATCGGCACGCCTTGACTCAAGCTCTCCAAACTGGAATTCCATCCACAGTGGCTAAGAAATGCTCCTGTCGATTTATGCGACAGAATCTCTAGCTGAGGTGCCCATGTACGCACAACAAGGCCTCGTCTGCTCTCAGTTACACGTTCTTCGAATCCTTCCGGCAACCATTCCGCCTTAAACTCACCATTTATATCAAACCCAACAGGTGGCCTAACAACCCAGATGAAAGCCTTCCCGCTTGCCTCGACACCCATAGCTAGTTCCATCATTTGGGTAGGATTGATAGTGTTTTGGGATCCAAACGAAATGTATAGAACCGAACCAGGTGGATGATAATCCAACCACTTGATGCAATTTTCAGGTGCGATGCCGTGTTTCTTCACCGAGCGTGAGGAGGATAGATTAGAATCAGTAGTACAAGGAAGGCTAAGAAACGCTGGAGGTTGTAAAGGTCCAATAGGCCAAACTGGAATTCCCGTAAGTGCTCTCAATGCTTCCAACCCAAATGTTTCCATCTCCTCGACTGTGTTACACAAGAAACCATTCGAACGCAAAGATAGTTGTAGCTCTCTCCGGAAAACGGTAGACCAGGGGTCAGTACCGTCGGCGGATCTCAGCGTTGGATTTAGTTGAGAGCGCAAGAAACGGCATGTTTCAGGGAAGCCCGGCACGGTGAAGTCATCGGAGTCTGTGTGACGGTGTGGGAGGTTCAACCACAGAGAGATGTACGCGGCCGTGCCATAGCCTCCACAGGTGGTAAAACCAACATGGAATGATCCGACCCGCTTGGCGACGTCAACTGACCATCCAAAGAAGACGTCGGCGATAATGCATAGAGGAGGCTCGCCGTATTTCTCGGTGATGGTGGAGACAAGGTTGTGGAAGGAAGGTTCAAGGGTTTGTGAGGCACGGAAGAGGGTCATTATGTGGTGGTTTGGCAAGGCTTCTGTGTTTTCGGTGTTGGGTGGTAGACCATGGTCGGCACTGCAAAAGGGCAACTCGACAACACGAATGGTCGTAGTGGTTGTGGTGGTGGAGGAGGAGATGGACGACCGGAGGTAAACGGCGTTGATGGGGGTGGTGGCGATGGTGATGGCGTAGCCTGTTCGTTGCTCAATTTGCCTGGCTAATGCTAAGAATGGTATCATATGGCCCTGTGCCATGAATGGAAGCATCACTACGTGTTTGTGTTGTCGACCGTTCTCCATTCTCTCTTTCAATCTTGCCTACTCTGAACGTAATGAGATCAACAGGGAGGCTCAGATGGCTCCTGTTCCTTTAAACATGCCATCCATTAGCCGGTTTGGGTCATTTCCCGGTCCAATTTTTTGGTTCTGGGCCATCCATTTGTCATGCTTATCTACAATAGTAATACAATAAAAGGGACAATACAAATGGGAAGGTAAAGGGCAACATGGAAAATGGTCCTCCAAATTTAATGAGTGGAAAGGCGGGAATATCGGCCTCCCTACTCAAAACGGTGTCCGTGCTAATTGTTTGACCATCATGTTTAGATTCAATGGTGGTTGAAAATTGGATTCGTCTGCATGAAAAAAATTGGCCATATGTTTTCCAAGCAACAGAATGGTTGATTGGCCGTACATGGGAAATATCTCTCATATTACTTTGGGGAAAAGTACGGGCAGGCAGAAATCTGAACACGAGGCCAGCCCATACAGAATTTACAATGTCATTCAAATTCGAATTTTGAAATTAAAAGACAGATTCCCATGCCAATTAAGCATTACACTCTTACCTATGTTTTTTTATCTGAGGTGACAATCCAGTTCGGCTTCCATGTCATAATGATATTTATTTGAAAATTAACCTTAAGTTGTAAAGACTAAAATGACCTCGTCAGGGCCCACCCTCTTTTCTCCTGCCCTCATTCTTCTCTCTCTTTCTTTGTCTCTCATAGTCTCAACTCTATTCACGTTTCTTCATGCAACTTCTCCCTCGACGATTAAATTTCGGCTGTTCTCCCTCCTCTCTCACTATCTTTCGTTGTTCTCAGAGTCTCAACTCTCTTCTCTTCGGCTGCTTCTTTGCAACTGCAAGTTCTCCTCCCTAGTGGTGCCCCTCGTTCTCACTCTCATTTTCTCCTCCCTCGCTCCCCTTTGTCTCCAGTTCTTAGTCTCTCTTGCTCTCACTTTCTCACTTTCTCCCGCTCTCGCTATCCCTTTTTCACACTCTCATTTTCTCCTCCCTTGCCCCCCTCAGTCTTGCTCTCCCTCTATTGCACCCTCACCCTCTCCCGCTCTCCCTCTCTCCCTCTCTCGCTCTCCCTCCCGTTCTCCCTCTGTCTCGCTCTCCCTCTCTCTTGTTCTCCCTCCTCACTCTCACTCTCTAACTCTCTCCCGTTCTCCCTCTGTCTCACCCCCACTCTCTCTCTCTCTCTCCCGGTCTCCCTCCCCCTCTCTATCGCTCTCCTGCTCCCCCTCTGTCTCGTTGTCCCTCTCCTGCAAATTTGTGGTCGAGGTCGAATCTAGAGGGTTTGGAACTTGTTAGCTGGAGGTCATTTCTTGTTATTACATAAGTTGAATTTTTCAGGTAGCATTGTTGCTCTTTTCACTTCTATTCTTATCTTAATATATACCAGGTGAAGGCCCATCTTAACTGTTTTTGTTTCTTATGCAACATTTGTCATTGCTCCATCATTTTGTTTACCTTATCCATTAAACTAAAGTTTTGGCCAATACATTGAGGCCTTCCCTAACCGGAGGAAGTTATCATTTTGAACACCTAGGTCACTAACAAGTATTTGACAATTTCTTTGTATGATAGTTTAATTTGTTATAGTCAATCAAAAATTCCTTTCAAATAAATTTGATTTTTGATTCTTTTTGCATTTCTATCACAGTAAATAGGCTGTCATTTTTATATAAAAAATTTTGTTAAGTTGTGTTTGATGTTGATTCATTCCTATTGAATGTGCATTGGAGAACGAGTGTACATTAGTTTACACATGGAAAAGAAGATCAAGCAAGTGTATTTGTAAAATTTCTTCTATGAAAGGTTAATCTACTTTGGTTATGAGAATGTCTCTCAAAAATTAAGATGATAGTTTAGTGATAATCACTCATAACAAACATTAATAATCACATATTGTTTTATTGTACACTCATAACAAACATTATTCAATCACTTCAAATTTTCCCTTCTTATATTAACAAAATTATGATGTTGGGCTTATATGACATAACCACATAGTTATGGGTACAACTTCCTATCACATGATGAAATTGGGGAATCAAATTGCCCAACTCCCCCTTTGCTCACTTTTACACAAAAAACCTTGTATTCTTCCTTATTCGTGTTCTTGTCCTAAAATAACTAATAATTCATATGAATTATAGTCTGAATGCTCCAACACTCTCCCTCAAACCAATACTCTAATATAGTACATAGCTATTTAGCAAATAAAGCTACTTGCTTAAATCCTAGTCCATACCTACATTTATGGGATACATCCATGAAAATCCTTTGTGCTTTGGGTCCAGTATGGAATCCAACTGGAAAAGTGGTTGTCAGGGCATGAAACATGACAATGATTAAGAGTTTGTTTCCTGGAAATGTAACATTTTTTGTTTTCTTTTAGTTATCATTTTTTTTTCTTCTATTGTTGGCTGCCAATTATACCTAGGCAAATATTCACTGGAAGCTTATATAACAACTGCAAAGTCGAGTGAAATTTGGGAATCTGTCCATCAACTGTTTTTGTTGACATTATCTGGACTTTTGAAATTTGCTACAGCTGGGTTGGGATTTATACTTTTGAATTGGACCTATATGTACTTTATGACCATATATTCAGATGATGGATGACATAATAAGATCCCTTTGATTAAGTTTCATTAAAGTGTCTCCATGAATCATGCTATTCATATTCAGATTTGTCGTGTCCATGGAAAACAAACCAGGGCAACACTATTGACCCATCCTGATCAAATTTTGCCAAGGTAACAGCCAGGGCATGCACGACTACTAAAGGCAGGGTGACCAAAAAGTAACCAACAATCGTGACCCACCATGCTATCAGGTGCAATGCCATTAAGGGGGTAACCGAAATGTAACCATCCAAATTAGTACATGGTCCCAAATTGCCCTTTGTGTTATCTACACTTTGGTAGTCCTCCCTAAAGATGTATCCCTTTAAAGGTATAAAATTTTATCCATAATGATTTGACACACACCTTAGTCTCAGGTTGGTAAACTTTTACCAAGTTGGCAATTAGGGCATGCAATGCCAATACGGGAAGGAAGTTAAAATACAACTACCACCCCCATACCTAATATATATTTCTTTCATTATCAAACAATACTATACATTTGTGATGGTTGTCAAGCGTCCTCAAAACTAAGATAACCCCTTACTCCTATTCATGTAAAACTTTACTGAGTTGGCTACTACGCTCTCTTATTGCCAATTGGACATTAAAAAGGAGATATAGCGCACAATGATTGATACTGTTATGTCGTTATCCTTTAGTTAATTAGTTTAGAGTATGCTATCCTATCCAAATGAGGACGACCATGTCATCCCCAATGAACATCACCAACACCTTAGACCCATCCTGGTAAAATATTACCATAGTAGCAACTGGGCAAGGCAATGCATCACTACTATTGGCGTGCACCAAAATATATATAATACCACCATGCCTACTCCATTTTCCAATATTCGTGAAACAACACTTCACACTTGCAATGGTTGCCACATATTTTAAATATGAGGGAAATTGTCCAAAACCCACCATCACCTTTTAGAATTTCTCTTAAACTCACCACAACTTTTTCAAAACGTCCAAAATTCATCATGTTACTAACTTCACGTTAAACAGATTAATTGGATTTAATACATTATCATTCTTTATGTTCTTTGAACAATTTCAAATATAAAATACATAAAAACATAGAAATTACAAAAAGTTATAGGAATTGAAAACAAAATCAGAAAAAAATATATAGAAAAACACCTAAAATTATAGAAAAACATAGAAATTGACAAAAGAGATGGAGAACACAATAATCGTAACTATTATGGTGGGCTCAGGTGGTGGGTAGGAAGGCATGCACCGGAGGGTTGGGCCTGGGCAGTGGGCGGTGGGTGGGCGGGTGCATGTAGCCACAAGGCTGGGCGTGCGTTGGCGGGCAAGGGGGCTCTCGTTTGTGCGTGGATGGTAGGCGGGCGGTTGTGTGTGAGCACAAGGCTGGGCGTGCGTGGGCGGGTGCGGGGCTGGTCATGTACGTGGTCGGTGGGCGGGCGGGCACGTGGGACCACAGGGTTGGGTGGGCGCGGGGCTGGTCATGTACGCGGTTGGTGGGCAGGCGAGCGCGTGGGACCACAAGGTTGGGTGGGCGTAGGACTAGTCGTGTGCGCGATCGGCAGGCGGACGGGCCCATGTGGGCACAGGGTTGGGCGTGTGTAGGCGGGCGTGGGGCTAGTCGTGTGCGTGGACAGGGGTGTGTGCAGGGATGGTTTTTAGACAAATTACTAGTTCTTAGATAGAAACAACTCTTGGAGTACATATATTGTATAATTTATAAGATATACCTTTTAAATCTCTTGATTTTTTAAGGCCAAAAAGGATAATTCTATTAACTTATGAAGGTGATGTATATGAAGACTCATATTCAGTATATGGGGATCTTTCAGCCCTTTGACAAGTTACATAAGCTAGAGCATGCGATAGCTGGTTGTTTTCTCTATTGACACACATAATATTTGCATAAAAAAAATACTTAACTAAGTATATACTCTAGAATATGTTTATATTTCTAGAAGAGTCCTGCCTGAGGATGGTGGATTGATATGACTACTACTAAGGCATCAAAATAGGGAAAAATAATGTTGAGTCTTTGATTTTTAGCCAACATCAATACTTCAAGGATACCTCTCCATTTAGCTTTTGTTGGTCCAAAGTTCATGTGAACTTTAGCTACTACAGCAGTTACAAAGTTATTAGAATCCACAATAACATAAGATGTTGCTGGTAGTTCTAAGTGTGGATCATAAGAGCCAACATCATATATGGAGAAAGTATGTGAGGTATTAATTTGTGTGTTGCAATGTTGCTTGCTTTAATTGGTCAGTGGTGCCTACTATTTTAGAGAAAAGATACGACTTTATTAACTCCAAAACCTGTATTGGCTATAGACAATCATTGTTATGAATGGTCCTATTTATCTGATCTCATATGAGTCTAAGCACAATGAGGAATTTTTGCAAGCATATAATTGCTACTTATCGGATTTTGGTGGATGATTCAATTTGGTTGACCACCAATTTGAGAAGATTTTGTGTAATTCTAGGTTTGTTGTGTCCTCCAGGCTGATGCCTATGTACATTGACATCCAAATTGCTCTTGAAAATGAACATGTGAAAAAAAGGTGGTCGAAAGTTTCCTGTGGGCATTGTAAAGGACTCAGACAAATCATCTTCATTAAGGAAACTGAGTCAATCCTTGGTTTAAATTCCTCCCTTGGCAACTTTCAAGAAAAAACATGTGGAGTCTAGATTATATACCAATTTAGGAGAGCAAAGAGCATATGAGGTGGAGAGTTGGTTCTGATTATAGGAAATATAGACCAACTTAACTGTGAATTTACAGTTTTCCATTAGCTTCCACAGAATTTGGTATTAACCTAGAAGAGGATTTGGTAGTCTTAAGTATACTTTTGGTTACTACTTGTGGAACAAATAGTAAGTGAATCAAGTCCTTTCTCCAAGTACCATTATCATTTAACAAAAACTAAACTTTCCATTACCTTACTAGGGGTCTGTTTAGGTTTTGAACCCATGTTGTAAACATTACTTATAGTTGGATGGATAAGCGATGCTAGATTTTGAAGTGACAAGACTGATTTTTAATGCTCAAATACATTATTTGTTCATTTTCTAGAGCATATAATTACTCATAATATGTCATTATCAACCTAACTACCTGTTCTTCTAGTCTATTTTGAAACTGTAATACCTCAGGTTATATTCTAGAAATTTGCTTCCCTATAGCCGAGCACATTTTACTTTTAGTTTAAGACCACTTTCTTAACAATGAACACTCAAAGTCTAACAAAATGAGGCCTTGGAAATCAAATCAAGTAAACCTCCATTTACTAGCATGAACCCACTGTAGATGACATCCAAGAAGATGCAAGCTTTGAGTGACAGGTGATTCTAGGTTTAATTTATAGTATAGATTATGCTGCTTGCAAATTCTTGGTAGCAACTTTATGCTATCCAAATACCTGGGTTATCAAATTGATGTTAGGATTGAATATGCTATTACTCAGCTAAAATTAACTTTTAAGGGATCAACCCAGAAGTTGGTGCATGTTTATCACTTGGTGGCACAATAAGCATGTTTCTAAAGAAAGATTGAAATTAGAGGTATAAGAGGGTTCTAAAAGCAGCTTGACTCTCTCAAATGAATGAACTTCCAGATTGACATCCCACACTTTTCAATCCAACATTATCTTCAGATGTTATCAAATGGCCCCTAACAAAACTATTAATCAGATCTGGTTTGCTCTTTATCAATGTTTTGCCACATCACCAAATCTTGAAGCAGGTCAAGCCACAACCACTAGTGGAAGATAAAGCCAGTGTTTTCACTATTAATTCTAAGTTCTATTTTTGGCACAACTTGCAAAATATAACACCACTACTTATAAAAAAATACAATTACTGCACAAAAAATTCAAAGTGTAAGACATAGACAGTACCAAAAGACAAGACAAAAACCTGTACCTATGCTTATAATACTTGAGAATGCATCCAACTAATCGATTGTAGCTCGGAAAGTGCGTCGGTAGTGACCACTTTCTCCACACCGACTACAATGGACTTCCCTTCTTTCAGTTGGTTGTGATTCAATTCTTTTAGTCCTAGGTCGACCAGATTGACGTTTTTGCTTTGGTGGCAACAAGTTCATAACATTATGATTAACACCACTGCTCATAAAAGAAATTGACTCATTACTAAAATAAGACATATCTGAATTAGGCATCGCATATATGTGCTCAAAGTAAATTGCTTATTGAATTTCTTTCAAATAGCACTCTTCAACAAAATCATAAATGTTTAGGCCCAATAAACCAATGGCATGACATGCATGCATACATGATAATCCAACCATTTTCCATGCCTTACATGAACAACTTCTAGAAGTCAGGTGCACCATTTCTTTTTTTCCCTTATAGCGAATTTCAAATTCATCAGCTCCACATTGTGTGTACCCTAAATTTATGGACTCTAATATGTTAAACTTAAGAAAATCCTCTATATTAGGGCTCACTGGCTCTTTATATCTCTTACCTTCACATTGCCTCCTAAATATCAACTCTGTCATTTTTAAGCGAATTGTGTTCACTAAGGACATGATAGGTTGTTCTCGTGCCTCTAACACCCATGCATTAAATGAATCTGCAAGATTAGATGTAAACTTATCATACCGTCTACCCTTGAATAGAGAATTTACCCAATGTAGTGGATCACTATCCATTGTTGAACCATAGATATCCAAATTCTGATTTTGTATTTTAATGAGGTAGAGATCAAAATTCACGGTATCCCTTATATAAATTAATAAGCATAGATGGTGCATGCCCTTAAGGTGCTCCATCAAATGTCTTGAACAAAAAGCATGATATTCAAAATCAAACACAATTTCTACTACATGGCAAATGCTAGTATTACAGTAAGAAATAATTACTAGCTTTCGATCATTATTCAATGAAATTTTCAAATTCTCTAAAAACCAAGTCCAATCTAGAATTGACTCAGATAAAACAATTATAAACGCAACTAGAAACATTTGATTATTTGCATCATATGCATTGGCAAACCCATTAAATGGGCTGCATCAATGAATAGCATTGGATGACAAACAACTTGAAAGCCATCTAAGGATGAGTGGAAAGCAACAAATAATTGATTAAACCAACCTGAATCATCAATGGTAAAAGTAGAAAATGTTACTAGATTAGTCTCGACCAACTTTTTGCACAACCAAAGAATAAGCTTATATGAATCGTTTGCAGAATCATTAAGTAATTCTTTAGCTCTCTCTTTCCCCCGCCATGCTTGTTTATAAGTCAGTGAAATGGCATGATCATGACTAAAATCCTTTATTATATATGATGAAAGATACTTAGGAGAATCACGAAGCTTTTCCAACAAAACAACACTTATGAATTTATTTGATATACGAAGCTGACAACTTGATTCATCACCAGCTGAATGTGTATGTACGAGATTATATTTATACACCCTGTATGTTGGTTCGCCACTAACTACACTTGCTCGGATTTCCCATCCACAAGTGTTGACACCACATCTACATTGTATCTATTCTCTATCATTCTTTGGAAACTTATATGCAAATATTCCAGCAATGAAAAATTTATTTAATGCATTTCAAAAATCATCTCCACTGTCAAATGTTTGCTCCACTCCAATTATCTCATGCTCCCAAACTAGTAATAAATTGGCATGATTATTGATGTTAAGCTCAATTGTTGGATGTCTAGAAGATGTTGCCAAATCATTTACAATATGTGCATGAGGACTTGGCTGAGTTTCAACATTAGTTTGCTTTATGCCCTTCCAAAACACATGCACCTTTGCACTCTCATTATTAAACTCCAACAGATTTGAAAGGTTATGTGGCCCATTTAGTGGCAAGAAGCTTATTTTGTTGAGATGTGTTGTATAATGTAAGCTCACGCTATTAGCATCAACCTTCAAGCCACCACACACTTCATCAACAAATCCATTAAAATCTATTTGGCTGTCAACACGAACCCCAATTATAGTATCCTCAAAAGTGCAATAGCATAATAAGACCCTGTGTGGAGTTGTTGCCATTTCTACACAATAAACAATATGAAAACCTTGTCATAAATCAGAATAAAGACATGAACATATAAATTTAAATAAAGAGGCTATGCGATCTTGTAAATATTACGAATCATGTATCTAATTTTATCACTGTGAATTATTCAATCCATATTAATCTTTTATCCCATCCTTTTCCTCTATACATATTTCATAATACACTTTAAATGTATTAATTATGATGCTCAAACATCTATTTGACAATGTGATGATGGTTGTAGGGATGTGAATCATTAATCATCATAATATATATGCTTAAACTATAATTAAAAAAAAAAGGTCACATAATTTGCATTTCAACATTTGCATTCTCTTCAAATATGATTTCTAAGGTAGATAATTTATAAATTGGAAAAGGAAAAGCATTATCATCCTTCATTTCATTTCTTTAACATATAATTTATACATACTTTGTATTTCATCATTTTCACTCTTTTTATTTGCTGCATTTTGCAGATTTAATGTGGGAATATTGGAATTCAAGCAGGTCTGAAATAGGAAAAAAATGATATTCAGGCAATCAAATCAGTCTTGTCCAATCTAAAACTTAAGTGTTGAGTGTGAATTCCATATCTGGAACCTTGTACAAGAGTCTTGTACTTATATGGTTCAGAGTTCTTGAGAATGCCAAACTTTGAATCAATTGGAATATATTCCAAAAAGTTGCATTGATATTCTAACATGTCCTTAGGTGCATCATTATTTGTAAAATGACCATAATGAGTTGTGTCCTTGTTAGTGCCAAATTTGGTTCTAAATGGTGAGAATGATAACAAAATTTCTATGGTTACAGGATGAAAGTTTAAGTGAAATTCCATTTGCTAAGAATCCCTTTAAAATTTCCTAAATTAGCTATTTCTTATTAACGATGACATAACCTAACTTTGGTATTTACTGTCATCTTAATCTGACATTTGCTACAAATTATTTTTACTCTAAAGAATACTTCCATTAGAAAGTTTGAGTCTTCCAGGGACATTGCAGCTCTGTTCATGGAGATCCCATGTAAGTTTCATTCAACCTTTTATTGACATTTCAGAGAAATATCATTAGTGTTTTAATTGGATTTGTGCAGTTAATAGAAATAGTTATTTTAGGAATTAACAAATCTTTTAGATTAAGGTTTGTCATTGGATAGGTTATGCTAGTATATGTGAATGAATGGTACAGGTTTGATAGAATTTACCAGTTCTTAAACTCTTTGAATTGATCTATTGAATAGGTTTATCTAGTGGTGGATATTACTAGCTCTTTAACTATTTGAATCAGTGCATTAGATAGGTTATAGAAATCTGTTCAACTTTAGCTTCACCCACTTCTAATGTAAAAGTAGTTCAGAAGATGGTGTTTCCCAGACCACTTGAAAGGAGATTTTTCTTTTGTTTTCTGGCCTTTGAGTCAGCCTATTCAACTGAAGTGGCAAGGGTAATCTATTAAAAAAAGTAATGACAAGTATTCTATCAAATAATCTAAAGAACTTCTATATAGCATTTAGCCTAGGTCCTCAGCCTAGGCCTTTGAGTAGAGGTTCCTGTTAGTCAAAGGGAATAGTCTCAAAAAGAGAAGTTTACATATGTTTATATGATTAACCTTAAGACTTAATTTGAAGCATTTAACAATAAGAACTTTCCATTAAGGAGGTTAATTAGATTTAGGTACTGAGAACAAATAACCATACGGTGAGGAAAAAAATAGCATTAGAATTAAATTATAATTTCCTACTCCTAATTATATGCACAAGCTTAATAATATGCATATTGTCAAATACTTTGAAATTATTTGGTTCTTTCCAAGAATAAGATCATCTTAATACTTGTCGAATTGAAGTTAGCCCTTTTCATTTACATACTAAACTCCATGGCTTATGCCATCAAGATCAGCCCTGACCAACCCACCATGCTTGAATTCTAAGTCAGGCCTAAGAAGGTGGAGTCTTTTGGTTAACAGTGCTAGACAGGATCCTAACAAATTAAAATGTAGTCAAAAGAGGTCTGCAGGTGGCAGATTTGGATTGCCTCTTATGCAATGGTAATGCGGAGTCTTCTGGTCACTTACTTATTCATTGAGAATTGAATTTACTCATTGGAGCTGGTTAAGGATATTAGGTGTTTTTGATGCCAAATGGTGCTTCCTAGTTGCAGTGAAGGGTCTCATTGAGGTATGGCATCTAGAAGGCTTAAGTAGAGCTAGAAAGGTAGCATGGAGCATACTTCCTTCAGTAGTGTTATGGGCTGTGTGTAGTGAAAGAAACAGGAGATTGTTTGAAGGGATTCAAGCTTCAAAGCAAGAAATCTTATGTAAAATTCTAGAGATGGCTAATTCTTGGTTGGCAGTTCACCCTCTGTTTAGAAATAGACATCCTAGTTCTTTCTTTGATTCACCCTTTGTTTAGAAATATACATCCACATTGTAATGTATTATACAGGGTTTAGTTATAATTTTTTGAAAAAACAAAATCAACCACCTTGTCAAGCACCCCCTTAATTTATTAATGATTTTCTTGGAACGCATCATGGTGACTTTTTATAACCTCTAGAACTAAATCATTGGTGGTCTAATTTTTTACACCACTTTTAGGATATGGCCCATTAGCCAATAGATTGATGTGCCCATTGACCTACTTTTTCGACTATGATTTCAGATCTGGAGTTAAAGAAGTAATTTGTTCTACTTATTAGGAAGATGGTAGTTGTTGCCATACTTCAGAACCCATTGTTGAGTATGAATCATGAAAACAATGTTTTTTTTTTCACAAGTAAAAGAGCTAGGATAGTCAAAAAGGAAATGTGCAGAAGTAGTAAAAAATGATTTAAACACCAATAATTCAATAGTGAATATGGCTTTAAATAGAACAAATTGACGAAATGGAATTCATATAGCCGGTCTCATATAGTTGGGATAAAGCATGGATGATCATGATGATGACATTGAAGTAGAGCTCCCTATCACTGAAAATCTGAACTGAAAAAAATGATTGGTTGTTTTGGTGTGAAAATAGTTAAACTTGCAATGCCACTGAAGATGCCATACCTCCGAGGACAGGGGTTGATGGGTAGGCTGGCTAGAGGAGCAGTATTTTTCATTTCTGGCCCTTTTATTGCCTCAATACTTGATTCATTCTCAATTTACAATTAAAAAGTATTTTCTTGACTATTCTTGGGTGTATGCTCAACATTATGTCCTTTTGTTTGGTGTGATTTTTTCCTATTATTCTTTTCATAGGTTAGGTTCCATAGGCTTGGATCAATATTATATGTTACCTATTCTTTTGCACTATATCTGAATTATCAATGCCTTTGACTTGAAATTTTATTCTTAATTTGTGGTGCCTTTTATTTAATTTTTGAAGCCTTGTGGTATTCCTATAATCTTAAATCAATAGGATAGTTCAAGGGAATAAATCAGTTTTCAAATCAACTGAAAATGGTTTTATAGTCATATATCTGCAATTTCCCTTCATCCATGTTTTTGCTTTCATGAGTTATGACCATTTTAATCAAATGAACCCAACCAATGAAGATTTCAGGTTGGGAATTTTGTCTGGTGAAATTTAGAAGTATGAAACTATGAAGTAAGAAACATCTTTATGTCATCTGTCACTTTTTTGGGCAAATGATGCCAAGGCCTTATTTAATTTTGGTTTGTAGTTTGCACAACTTTAAATTCAATTGATTTTTTCTTCTCGGCATTCTGGTCCAAAAGATTCAAAATTGGGTCACATCAAGAAATATTTAATGTTTAAGGGCATCAAAGGCTGGGATAGACCTGGTGGGTTTAGAATAAGAGTGCCATGTGCAAGGTTTCATAGTAAATCTTCATAGTTCTTTTAACTTTTTCTTGCTGTGTGTTCATGTGCTTCTGGGACTTGGATCAAAGTTTAATACTTTGTATTTGTACTACTTGAAAATGAGACAGATAGTGTAGAGTTGTAGAATAATACTTATGTCATCTAAATTGGACTGAAGACACCATGAATTAAGTTTTAGAGACAACCTAGTCCTCAATGTTCCGCTAATAATAGTAAAACAAATTAGTGTACTTGGCTTTACAATTAATAAATGAATAATGATTTGCCCAGTCTAGCCTAAGAAAGATTTGAGGTTTCACAACAAGGAATGAGTAATTCTTAAATTGAAGAAGGCAATATGTAATTGTTAAGTACATGGAATACTGTTTGCAACGTATGCTTCATGCAGCACTCCAGTCATTAAAACCCATTTATTCATTGAGGTGGGGTATATTATAATTTTTACATTAAAGACCAATGTTAGAAAATGAATTAGAAACAGAATAAATATCTTCTACTTCCCTACATTGGTAAATGGGTACCAATATAGGTTAGCTCATATCATTGTCATGCATCCTCACTCATACCTAACTTAATGAAACTGTTAGATTTGGGAATTTGGCCCATTTCACATTTGGGAATTCCACGCCAAATAACCAATGCTAGAAAGTAAATTAGAAACAACCGCCCATTTAGTACAACAGGCATGCAAGGAGAATCAACAAACAAATGTATTGAATGGACTTTTTCATAAACTAAAACAAAATGAACTATGTATAGAGAAATTATCTAATACTTGCTAGTATGCTTCTTCAGTAAGGATTGTCTTCAACGCATTGGGAAAAACCATTGAAGGAGAGGGAGCGCAGCCGAAGTTCAGTCAAGGATCAGTCGAAGGCCAAGGGAAAAGTTACAGGAAAAAACAGTAAGAGAAGAGGAGCGCTGCTGGGGAGGAGTACTTGTAGTTGCAGTTGAAGAGAAGAGAGTTGAGAGTGAGAGAACGGAAGTTGCAGTTGCAGAAGCAGTCGAAGAGAAGAGAGTTGAGAGTGTGAGAGAACGAAAGAGAGAGAATAGGGAGGGTGGGAGTGAACAATGATCTTGGGCCCTAACAGGGTCATTTTAGTCTTTGCAATTTAAGGGTAAATTTCAAAATAAAATTTTAAATAAATGCTATTGTGAAATGGAATCCGAGTTGGATTGCCACCTCACAGGAAAAGCATAGGTAAAAGTGTGATGCTTACGTGGCGTGGGAATTGGTCTTATAATTTCAAAAGTTGAATTCGATAGTCATTGTAAATTCTGTATGGACTGGCCTGGTGTTCAGATTTCTGCAATGGGCCTGGCCGTACTTTTCCCTATTAATTTGTAGTTATTATTAGACAATTTTCTTAATTACCCTTATGATTTAGTTAATTAACTAACTCTATTTTTATTGCCTACATGTTGTCTTAGAGTACCCCTAAGTTTTTTTAATAATTGTTTAAAACCACTTTGTCATTAACATTGTTAATGTTAAGATGAAAAAGACTATTTTACCTATTATTTTCCTTCAAAACTTCACAATGATTCATTGATGTTCCATATATATCAAAGAGCGATAAAGCTCTCAGAGAACAACATTGAAACTTCCTCATCAAGAACAGGTGCCACCAGCTTCGGTCTCGATTCGTAATTCTCCACTAGGGAGCTAGATTCAAAGGCGACAGATCTCATTAAAGTTCTTCAACACCTGGGTCAGGAAGTGGTGGGCAATTCTATTTGCTTCCATTTCCTCGTCATCACTAACACCTACACCTCCCCTACCACCACTTCTACCACCATTCAGAGACGAGAGACGAGGCAAACAAAGATTTGTTAGGGCTGAGAGATTGACCAAGGGCTTGGAGAGGCTTAACTATGCCACCGAAAACAAAAATGGACGAGGCTTGAGAAGATGCCTTGTATCTTTTCAAAAGGCAGACCTTGTAGAAGCGTAGTCATCAGAGATTAGGCAGTCGACCCTTACAACAACATTGTCCACCTGAGTTCCTAGACTATGGAACCGACGAGGCACAATGCAATGGCGGCCCAACACCTTTACATCTTTGATCTTGTTGAACATAATCAGAAGCAAAGAATCTGGTGATCAATCAAAATGATCCTTCTTTGCCACCTCTACCATGGATGGCTTCGACCATATTTTTCCATTGACATTCGAACGTTGAGAGGCCATTGCAACTTCTAAAACTTGGGAAGAACGACACAAGGAGAACTCTTGCCCTCTTTGTCTGGATCCTTGATGGTTTCTTCATCCAGTTTCATAACCCCTTCAGTGTTGGAAGTGAGGGAGACAACATAGTTCACATAATTGCCATTGTCGAACCTTGACCTTCCTGTCTAGAGATGCTTCTTCGAGGGCTTATGCATATTTTTCATCACTAGCAATAGCTTCGATATTAGATTTTGGTCCTTGGATGTCATTACCTCGTTGTCGACATTGATCACAATGATCCTCTATGAAGGTTACCACTGCTTCTCTCCTCTACTCTCGTCACTCTATTCCTCGTCGAAGACAATGAACAATAACCTTTCACTTTGTTTAGCTTTCTTGGGATGCAACTAGTGCACCACGACTTCGGTTATGATCTCGGTGATGACACCCTTAAGGTATCCATTGGGTTCACCGAAGTCAAGGCTTCTGAATATGGCCAATCCCTTTTGGTGGTGGGTGTGGGACCTCAACACTTATGCTACGCTCTAATCGAACACTCATCCTTCTTACTATAATAGATGAACACTAATCCAGCACCCTTACGCTATCACACGACCCATCTCCTAGGGCTAGGGTTTTGTAGTGGCGGGGAAAGATGCTCTCATTCTATCTCTTTCATTCTCTCCCTTTTCTTCTTCTCTTGCTCCCCTTAGTTAAATTCTAGGAAGATAGTCTCAAAGAATGGGTCAAATTTCATTAACCGATTAAGAGATTGTACAAGCTGAATATATACAAGAAGAATAAAGAATAATCTGGAAACAGTTAGAGGCATAACACTTTAAGTTTATGAACCACAAAATATACCCAATAAAGATAGACCCAAGGTTTCAAATTTCAATACAATACGCTCGATACAGGGTGTATTGTATCGTATCCTTAAATGTTCGATACAAGATATGGTGGAAAGTTGACGGTATCATCGTTTTTCTATTGTATCAGACCCACCCATATCGAACCATATCAGGCCATATTGAGGGTGTATCGTGGCATATCGGGGGTGTATCAGGGAATATCGACTGGTACACTACAAAAAAGATATGCCCAAAACTGAAAAAAAAATAAAGGGGAAAGAAAGTTCTTTCCACTAAAGAAATAAAATTCTTTCTCCTAAACTTTTTTTTCACCCCCAAATGACCCTAAAACTCCAAACCAAATTCCTAGAGTGCTAGATATGCAAAAATTTGCAATAAACAAGTGTGAGTTGTTTTTATTTTAGAAGATTTTTCAAATTTTGAAAAAAATATGGAAAAATAGGTAAGTTTATTAATTTTTTATAATATCTTTTGATTTCTTTTTTTTTTCTTGAATGTTTAAATCTATGTTGACCTACATTTTTTACATTCAAAATCACATTTTTTTTGTGTTATGAGTATTATGAAAATTTCATGAAGATATTTGGTGAGACAATATGTTTTTGATCTATGAATTTATCTTTCATATCGATAGAGCATTTGAAATTTCTTCTTTAATATATTTTTTATATTTTTAGAATTAAAAATTAATAATTAATAATATTTTATCATTTTATCACAATGATTGAATATATTATAATTCTATGGATGATCTATCATATCCAACAATTGAAATTTCTTCCTTAATAATTATTTTTATATTTTTATAATTAGAATAATTAATAATTAATCATATTCTATCATTTCATCACAATGATTGAATATATTATAATCCTAAAGATGATCTACCATATTCACAAAGCAATTAAAATTTCTTTGATAATAACTATATTTTGAATATATTGTACAATGTTTATTAATTTTTTATCTTTTATAATTTTTGAAAATAAATAATAAATAATAAATTTTTAAGTAATAATTAATTATTAATTATATTTTCACTAAGAAGTTGTGTCAATGCATGTTTTATGCTTGGATGGGAGAGTTGGGTTTTTCCATCCCATAAAACTTAAGAATTACATTTTATAAATTAAGCATAGGTTTTTCAGTGAAATTACAATTAACTACAACGTATTTCTTCATAAAACCATTAAAGTATATTAATTTAATGTGTATATACTTCATTAAGGTTTTATATTTAGTGTTATTGATGTATTTTTTATGATTTATTGAAATATTTATATATAGTGTTTCCATGTATATCTATGCATTTCTTAATTTTTCTCCGATATGCATGCGTATCCAAAATGTATCTTAAAACATTTCTAATACACTTGATGTTTTCGATACTTTGAACCTTGGGCAGACATCCCACTGGACCACTATCAAATGAATTCATATATAGAATTCATATCAGCTGCAATTACGGCTATTCTTTTACGACTTTCCTTTTTTGTTTAATTTTATACATCTTTGTAATTCCATGGAAAAGTCAACAAATAGAGACAACCTAAGAAAACCAAATTTCAGAGATGAACCAATACTACCTACGCCTTCAGGATCTACTATCCACAAGGCATCGTGCCCAAGGCAATAATGGCCTTGGGCTAATACGGGCTCTTGCATCAATCTTCCCACTTTCCTTTTTCTGCTTTAAGGTCATCCATCTTAGAAAAGTCAACAATCCGACACAACCTAAGGCATCCAATTTTTAAATCCATTTCTTCTTTAAGGTCGCACTTAAAGACTCTTGCAGCAATGAATATATCATAGATACCCAAGAATACAATCCTTAATGAAACAACTCTTAGCAGTTAGCACCGACATAGATACATAAATGCTCTCTCCCTCTAGTCTCTCTCCTCTGCCTCTCTCCTAGGATTCCGAACTGCCTGCTGAATTCTTCAAGGGCATAACTGATCCGGAGGAGTTCTACGTTTCCATAGTTTGTATCTGGTCGAGTCAATTCAAGCTCCACGAATCTCAGGCTATAGGTAAAAGGATTTGAATTTTGCTCTGCTTTACTCTTCCCAAATTTCTGTCTCTGTTCTAGAAGAACTGGGTTTTTCTTTCTTTTCCAATACAATTTTTAAGTTTTAGGGATTTCCAATTCCATAGTCGGCATCGAGTTTACATGGTACAATCCCATTAAAGTTGGGATTTAGTTTCTCCTCATATAGGATTTTGTTCTACAAATTTTGTCATTTTAATTGAGACTGAATAGATTGGGGCCATTTTCATTGGAAAATTTGTAGTTGTACAGGTACAGCCCTATGAGCTCTTGCCTCAAACAGTTTCTTTCTTTAGTCTCAAAGGGAGAGTGCACTAAATATTAGTCGGTGATACATATTGAAGAGACTAAAAAGTACCCTATTTTTATCCCCAAATATTCACTCGTCTTCATTATTTTAACACTTAATTGGACTCATTACTCTTGTATTTCGATTCAGGGCAAGCAAAAAGGCGATTGGAAGAAACAAGGCTAATCGGATGATTTTGCACAGTTTCGGCACCATTCAATAATCTAGGAATAACTCTCTATTTCTTACTCCGATTTGGATAATTCAAGATGCACTGGAAAGATGAGGGATAGGCCCACAACTTTTATGTTTTGGATTTTGACAGATTCAGTCCGTATCAAAGACGAAATCGGGGCCAAAGTCGGAGCAAGTTCGTAGCAAAGCCCATTTCGCAGCTGAAGCCCAATTCGCAGGAAAGCCTTGTAGCGGCCCAATTTATTAAAGAAGCCCAACTCGAATTCAAGAATGAAGAGTCCTATCAGATTTAAATTCCAATTATAATCCTAGGAAGATAAGAGATTAAGATTACTAGATAGGATAGGATAGGATTAGATCTAATTAGGACTTTCTAATTTTGAGGATAATCTCCTAATGGGAGTTGGAAAACAGCCCTCCTCCTAAAACTATATAAGGGGAGGGGGGGGGGGAGGACTAGTTTCCAGCACTCAATCAATTCAGAAGAAATCAAGCAATCAATTCAGGAGATCAGTTTGGCCTTCTAAGAAGCAAGGCATGGAGGATTCGAAAATCATGAGTAGTTAAGCTTTTCTTTTCTGGTTCAAGGGGGGATGTTTGATTGTGTAATTGTGAGGTTCAGTATTTAATTTAAGTTCTTGATTTTTAATTCAAGTGTTCATTGATTCTTGTGCTTATTCTCTATGGATGTTAATGTTAATTAGTCTGACAAATTAATTAATATTGATTTTCCTACTGCTATCTATGGTTCAGTGATCCATAATTGTCATGAATAGTGGTACAAGTAGCAATTAGGTTAATATCTTTCTAGGTCAATTGTTCGTAATAGCCTTTGACCAATGTATTGACATATTTTAACCTAAAGGATATCAATGGAACAAGATTCGATAATTGCAGCTATCTCGATTATTGTTATTTTGGTTTAACTGTTTTCACAATGTTTAATGCTATCACTAGTTAATATGGAGCGCTATCGTACCCAGTCGATTAGTGATAAGTGTTGATCGAATGCTAGGTTTGGTCAGCTAATTTAGGAAAACGCAAGGTTTATTATGGCTATCCTAATAAATCTAAGGTTAAATGCTTGAATTGCAAGACTACCGAAGTTTACCAATGATCAATGACCAATTGATTAATCTGAACCCTTGAATCAGAATTCAATAACACTAATTTCTCTTGTTGATATTGCTATTGCTTTCTTGTTCTTTTAGAAATTTTAATTTTTCCACTCTATTATATTGCGCATTCGGCTAAGAAATTATTCCTTAGCTTCTTGTGCACTGTTACTACAAAAATTTTATTGTGGGACTAGCATTAATTTTGAGGGCTTCGACAACTCGTCACATACTATCTCGTACAACTGGTTTTTTGGGCTTACACTAACTCCATTTTAGAACTGGTGCACATTGGCTTGGATGCAGTAGTCACCTCAAAAGGCACAATGTTGTCATGTATTCATCAAAGACAATAGCAGCAGCTTCTAGCGGATCCCTACCCAATTTCACCATGTTCTTCAAGTAGTTACCAAATATCTATTTCTCCCTTCATCTGTACTGGCCTTCTCATATTTTTATCTCTTATGGTTGTTTTGGGTGTTCTTTTCGTGTGGATGGACATGATGGAAAGTTTCATTTCATCTAGTGAGTGCTTAGTTTATGCACTTTCTTACTTATCTCAGCCCATAATTGGTTCATGGGGTCAGATTGTTCAGATGGAACTCACTGTAAAAAATATAGGTTCTGATGTTGCACGATCTGGCTCCTCTCACGTGTCAGGCGACTCGGATGCTGATTCGGATGGTACCTCGTCAGGTCGAGTTGGAGATGGCCAAGCTTGTTTTGTTCTGCAAGTTGGAGAGTTAGAGTGTCTAGGTTGTCTTTACTCAGGGTGGGCAATCCAATGGTTAAGTTACAGAATTTTTTTTTGAGAGTTCTTTAGAGAATGGGAGAGTTTGAGAGCTCATGATCACGCATACCTTCATAGGTAGAAATGAGGATTTTATATAAGTGTGAGTGGTCTAAGCCCCCTTAAAATGGGTCTTGCATTCTTGCGGAATCATTTCCGCTTAGTCAGGTCAGTTATTACATTGGTTACGTAATTTGTGCAGGGGTTGCGGTCTGTCTAAATAACTGTAGTGCATGCAGTGCGATAGGCTGGTCTAACGGTTTACACATTAATGCTCCCAGGATCTCGAGCTGGTAATGTATCTTCGAGACAAGTCAGCTGACTCACTTTGTAGGTCACAATAGTTTCCTACAGCTTGGTCGGTTTCAGAGGTAGGTTGCAGCATGTTCGAAAACCTGTCAGCTTAGCCCAATCGAGGTGGAGGTCGACCTAGGCGAGGTTCTTTAGGCCGACTTTCCGAGCTAGTTCACTTACTCAGCACCGAGGTGTCACTTGAAGGCCACGTGTCATGATATAATTCGGAAAACCAAATTACCCCTCATCAATTTCCCCCCACTCCCAAGCCTACATCAGCTCGGCGAAGGGAGTAGCTCTCATTAAGTTAATTGGTCCGGTTGGTTTGTAGGTCGCCTGACTCACTCTTCTAATCCGGTCTAAGATTGGGCGGGACTGCAGTGGATTTCAATTTTCAAATTCGAAAGAAGGGCATGCTCCGTAGGTGTGCAAAATTTTGAATTTGAAATTGTATGCGTGCAATGTTTTGAATTCAAAATTTATGTGCATGGCGCCTTTATCTCTACCGTCGATCTGTTGTCAGCGTATCTTCATTGTTTTCCCTTCTACCCAAAGGATTGTAAATATGGGGTCCCTACCAAGGCCTCACTTGCACTATTTTTGGATTTTTTTGAGGAAGAGGTGTCTGATCTGAGGAGATCTTGGTCAAAGTGTTGTCTTTGGTTCACCTATTGAGATTCTGTCCATCATCGGTGCCAATTTTCACTATCTTTTATCAAGTAAGTAGTTTCCTTTATCAATGTCTTTTGATCCCTTGGGGAGTAAGTCATCTGACCATAGGTGGGACGAAGAGGTGGGTCCCTCGGGAGAGTTTCCTCAAGGTGGTTTTCTGATTCTTGGTTGGGGACAGAAGCGAAAGTCCAATTAGTGGAGTCCATTTTTGGTCTAGTTGTGCTTTCTAGAGAGTGCATTGTAGAACTATACAATCTTTATCAGATTCTTGTTGAGTTTGATTGTATCCAGTCCGACCCTCATGAATACCCCTGGAGTCATGGCCGAGATGATGCCTATGTTTTTAAGGAGGCATTGATCACCGACCTCTGATTTCCCCTACATCCTTTTTATTCCTTTGGTGTTGTCGTACTATGGTGTTTCCTTAGGTGATCTTTACCCCAACATAGTTCGGACTCTAGTAGGGATGATCTTCTTATGCCACCACTGTGGCTTTCCTTTAGATCTAGATATCTTCTCCTACCCTATGAAAAAAGTTCCCAATGTTTCTTTATGTTTCTATCTCCCCTTCTACGGTGGCTATACAATGTTAACCGAGTTTCCCTCCAAGGTTAAGGACTAGAAGAGTAGGTAGTTCTTCCTTTCTAAAAGTAGTGGTTGGAACATGAGTACTATTTGGTAGAGTGAGTGTCAGGGTTTTGGTGTAGAGTTCGATGGAGAGCTGTGAGCTATGGTTCAGGATTTTGTCCCCCAAAAGGTTCTAGTAGAGATGCTTTTGGTCGAGCCCATGCTTATACAGGCCGACTTGAGTCGCGTAGGTAGGTCGGCCTTCAAATTCTTTGCATCTACTTTCGGTATTGATGGTTTTTTACCTCGGTTAACCCCTTTTTTCCTTTCATCAGATATGGCCATGATGGAGTCTAATGAGGGGCATTCTGGTCAACCCACTTGATGGAGGACACGTGGACACTGTCAGCAACACAACGTCCAACTCAGCAAGACAGCTCTCCAGTTCAACATGTGGCAGTTTATAATAGGTGCATGGCTGAGAAGAATTGAGCTTGGCCCACCGACAACAACAACTCACCTGAAACCATCTCGCGCTCCATATTCGGTTTAGTACCATTATCGAAACTACATGGACTACTTGTCGAACTGCGCGCCATGAGACTTGTAGGCAAACTGTAACTGTTGTGCGAACTTAGCAACTAATGGCCCAACACTCCCTCAAACTGTGGAAACAGCTCCACAATAAACTCAAAGATGTTGATCAATGACACCTAGACACCAAATAACTATAAAAAGAACCTAGGGACACTTTGAAATGTATGCGCACATAAGCTCTCACTCTCTCTCAAATTCTCTAAAAGAACCACTCACTAACTTAAGCATTGGAGTGTCACCCTGGGTAACACTTACCCAAGCACTATAACCTCTCTTCATTTCAGCAACTCTCAGCTCGATTTCAAAGCTTGGCACAATAGCTCGGCTTACCACAGATTGAACCCAGACCGAACCACCGAACCAAACACAAGGGAGCGAATAGATTCTATGCTTTATCTATTGGTGGGCATATTTTGTGCTTCATCGAGTCGATGTTGGAGGCATCTAAAAAGAAAGCTTCAAGGAAGAAGTGAAGGGCCGAGCGTCATTCATCACTGGATGGTACCTAGACTAGTGCTGAGGTGAGGTGACCCTTATACATCAGACATACCTCTCTTCGTTCTATGTGCCAACATCTCTGTACTCGATTGCATAACCAGTGCCTACGTAGCTCTTCGGGTGGCAAGGGGCATGTTGCTTCTTGAGGATGTGCGGTATTATCACAGCTTGAACCCAGTTGACACCAGGACATGGTTTACTCTTTGCATTGTCTAGGTTTGTCTTCATTCGAAGTTTCTATCTTTCGGTCATGTGAATCTTGCTAATCATATCTTTTTTTCTTTTAGGTAGGCGAACACCATAGGGCAGGTCCTATTGGGTCATGTTGCTACGAGCCAGAAGGAGAGAAGCAAACTGTAGGCCAATGTTGGCCTACCTCAGATGCATGGGATCTACCTCAATGCAGAGGAAGACTATTAGTGATTCATTGAGCTGAGTAGGAAAATGTAGCATGAGCTGGCCGAGGCCCGAGAGACCATTGCTGCCAAAGAGAGCCAACTGGAAGAGAAGCGGACCAAGTATATTGAAGATATCCACCAGGCTGAGGAGGCAACTGTTGCTTGTTTCCATAGCTCTCCTGAATATGATAAGGAAAAGGTGGAGCTATTAATCCCTACAATGCAAAAGGGGTTTAAACTCTGTCATCACTACTTGAGGACACTGCATTCCAATTTTGATTTTGGCATTTTTTCTGCGAACGATGTGCCGAATGAGCTTTCCGTGTAGGTCAATAGGGAGCCCTTGACTCCTGAGGAGGGTGAAGGAGTAGATGGCGAAGAAGAGCCTATGAGCCTGTGAGCTATAGGGCAGTTATGAAGATTACATCAACTTGACTAGTTTCCGTTTCTTTTGGTGTTTCTGGGAGCCTACGAGCTCTTGGAAGGTGATCTCTTGGGCCTGTGTGCCCCGAACATCCAAACATATTGATGCTAAGCTTTTTTTTTTTTGCATAGATGTATCTCGATCACTGGCCTTTTTTCTTAATAAAACTTAGTGTTTTCACATCTGGTACCTTCTTTTAGATGGAGCTTTTTCTTGTTTATCTGTTACTCTAGTTAGGTTGGCTACATGCCTTTGAATGCAAAATGTTTAACTGTTACGCTAGTTAGGTTGGCTAGTTTGCTCCCCCTTTTGGCCGAGCTGTTGGGAAGTCGGCCCAGATGCCTTCGTGAAATTTCACAAGTCCATGGACGTAGCTCGGAACACTTCTTTTCAATGGTAGTATCTTCTCAGGTTGTCTATGTTCCACACACGGGGTACCATCTTCCCCTCAAGTGTTTCGAGCTTGTACACATTTCCACCTATCACCCTGGAGCCTCTATAAGGGCCTTCCCAATTTGGGCCTAGCTTTCCCACACCAGGTTCAGGTACCATGACCTTCTTGAGTACTAAGCCGGCAACACTGAATTGACATTTCTTGACTTGGGTGTTGTTGTACTGAGCTACTCACTGTTGGTATGTTGCGGTCTGAATGTAAGCCAAGTCTTTGACTTCTATTAGGTCGAGGTTGGTCTATAGATCTTCCTCATTAGCAACCAGTTTAGTTTCACCCTAGGACTGAAATTTTACCAAAAACCCACTGGGCCAGGTAGTCAAACCATTGATCAAACTGATCCAGAGAACAGATTTTGGCTTTCTTATTTTAATTATTTCTTTTAATTTGCAACAAGTCATTCCTTCAGACCAGATGGTCGAACTACTGACTTGAAAACTGGTGGCCAAAGAGGTTTTGGTTCCAAGTAGGTTTATTGATCTAACTAATATTGACGTTGTTGTGAACTCAAAAGTTTATTGATCTGGTTCCAAGTAGGTTCGTCAAAATTTTCCCTCTAGTCTAGGCCTCCCCACAAACAAACCCATGGAATTTGATATGTGAGACCAACAAATTAATTGTTTTCTTTTCATCACGAATAAACTTGTTAATTGCTGATCTGTGAACCCACTTCCTACTTGTCTTGAGAACATGGATAAGATGGTACCTTGGCAATCCCTAAAAACTCCTCATATTCACAAGGGTGCAAAATTACCCAAGTTGGACTCATCAAATTAAGTTTAGTTCAACGGTTAGTCCATTTAATGATCTGTGAACTCACTTCCTACTTGCCTTGAGAATATGGCTCTAAGATAGTACCTTGGCAATCCCTAAAAACTCATATTCACAAGGATGCAAGATTAGCCAAGCTGGACCCATCAAGGTTTTAGTTTGATGGTGAATCCTTTTGTATTGTTGTAGTTCTTGTCTTGTATTACTTGCATTCCAACTCTCTCTCTCTCTCTCTCTCTCTCTCTCTCTCTTTCCCAATTTTGTGATCGATAATAGTAAAATTGTATAAATATTATGGCAAATTCAATATGTAAAAAACAATGTTTGGAGATAAAGGAGTTTTGATCTTGCTCCTTTTGCTCAATTTCATGTTAAGTTCCAATAACCCTATATATTGACATATTGAAGATCTTTCATAGAATTATAAAAGCAACCCATTTTGGTATCATTTTGAGTAGGAAAAAAATCCTACAAAACCGGCCACTCTAGTGGAATTGAGTGGAGGCAAATAACGTTCAATAATGTTCTAAAGATAGTGTCTTCAGACACAGCTCAGAGATTCTCCTCCAAGTTTCAGTAACCCCAATTCTCCAATAATTTTAGAACGTTATTTTGCAATGTAGGTGGAAGCAAGCATGACTTCAATCAAGATGATGAACCAAGATCTTGTTTGATTTGACCACTTCGATGGAGAAAATTTCAAGTAATGGCAAGACAAGATGATCTTCTTTTTTACCACATTGAAATTGTACCATCTCGTAGATTCAAATCTACAACCACTTTCTAAACCCACTAACAAAGACTCTGAAAAGCTAAAGAATGAAATGGGAAAATGAGAAGAGGATTTACTTCTATGCCGAGGACATATACTGAACGCCTTATCAAACCGACTCTACAACTTCTACAAGGAACTTACGTCTCCAAAAGAAATATAGAAGACTTGAAGATTTAAATACAACCATAAGACCATATAGGAGCAAGTTCACGAAAGGTGATTGTTAATAGAATTTGATCCCTTGATATCATCCTTCTTTAATCTTTCCAAATGAGAGCAATAATTTCCAAACTTCCACCCTCTTGGAAGGATTATAGAAAGAAGCTTTTGCACAGGGCCAAAGAACTTACCTTAGAGAAAATTCAGCAACACCTTCGTATTAAAGAAGAGTCTTGGATTAGAAATAGTAAGGATAAGACCCTAGCCAGTATATTGAAATTTAAGGTTAATTTTGTGGAAAATGAATTGAAGAAGACTATTCCTTCATTATAAGTAAAGAAGAAGGATAAAAACTTCAAGAAGGGCAACAATAAGAAAAAGATCCTACTATGTCTGTGGATAGAAGGGGCACAATGCCCGAGTCTGCCGACATAGTAAATGTGGAGCGAAGTCCGCAAACATGGAGGAAGACAATCTAGTGGCCATGATTACTGAAGTCAAAATGGTAGAATCATCTTCTAAATGGTGGTTTGATTCATCCATTATAGTCCATGTTTTCAAGGACAAGTCTTGTTTAAGACATATGAAGAAGCAACTGATTGAACGGAGGTACAGGTGGGAGACCAAACATGTGCCAAAAGTTGCTAGAAGGGGCAGCATTGAATTGAACATCACCTCCAAAAAGACACTAACTCTCCTAAATGTTCTCCATGTTCCTAACATTAAAAAGAACTTGGCCTCAATAAATCTAGTCTGTAAGAGGGGATTCAAAGTTGTCTTTGAATCTAACAAACTAATTATGTCCAAGAATGGGGTGTTTATTGGAAAAGTATATGGTTGTAATGGTATGTTCAACTTGAGTAGTAATGAAGGAAAAAGGTTCTTCTTATATTGTTGATTCTTTCTCTTTATGGCATGATAGATTACAC
This sequence comes from Nelumbo lutea, assembly GCF_056320005.1. Lineage (NCBI taxonomy): Eukaryota > Viridiplantae > Streptophyta > Magnoliopsida > Proteales > Nelumbonaceae > Nelumbo > Nelumbo lutea. The sequence continues at coordinate 43,386,497 of NC_142684.1, read as the reverse complement.
ACTTGAATTTTAAATCCATAAAAAACATGAGTAAACTTGGTTTAATTGCTTATAGTAAAATGAAAAATGTGAGATATGTATAAAATCCAAAATGGCAAAGAAACCTTTCCCAAGTGTAGAGAGAAATTCTCAACTTCTAGAACTAATTTATTCTGACATCTATGAACTAAATTGTGTATTAATTAGAGGAGGTAAAATATTTCATAACCTTTATTGATGATTTTTCAAAATACACCTATGTCTACTTATGAAAACTAAGGCTGAAGCCTTTGACATGTTTAAACTATACAAAAGTAAAGTGGAAAATCAATTGAAAAGGAAAATTCATTACATGAAAAACACACCTACACACACGGGAAATGTTTCATTAGAGATTTTATATCCAATGGGGTTTGATTGATCAATTACATGAAAAACACACCTGCACACATGTCTTGGAAAATAGTTTTTCCTCTTACTAAAACTAGTTTTCAACTTGTCCCACATTGGAAAATTACAAAACTTTTTTTTAATTTTTAAATAGAAGCTTATTTACACTCCTTAGAAATAAAGAAGAAAGTATGGAGGCTTGCTACCATGCAACGCGTGTGTTCGCATGTATGCCGCACAATGAAAAGCTTTAGAGGCACACTTTGCTCACACTTTGCACATACCTATGTGGCTCACAAAGGGCAGCTTTGACTTTGGTGTGAGGTTGACCGTTGGTGTTTCAACAGTCATGATTCATTTAGGTGAGATCAAGAGGCACTATTCAAAGTTAACAATTATTAACTGTTAACTACCTTTTTAACAGCCACAATGTTTGAAATTGTGACTGTTCGATGAGCTTTTTTGGAACTAGCAACTTCTTCTGCTCCATGACTATTTAGAAATTATTTAAGGAGCATGAATCAAGAAAATAAACACACAAGCTTTTCAAAAATCACTCTTGTCTCTCTATGTTTAATTTACTATTGTCTAACAAAAGGTTTTTTTGGAGAATCTTCAACTTTTTTGGTTGTAGACTCGCACAAGGCTCTATTGTATCCCAAGAATCAATTTGCTTGTAATTCAACAACAAACTCAATGGAGTTGTATTTGCTGGTTCAAAACAAAAGGTAGGAAAAGGAAAGAAAAGGTAGAAACCAAAAACAACCTAGGCTTTTTCTTATACAAAAAAAAGTGGTGTTTATTTTTTCAAAGGTTTCTCCTATTTACCATATGAAAGCTTGAAACCAAACTTTCAAAATGGATCTTTTAATAGTTTCAAAGACAAAAGAATCTTCTGAAATTTTCATATCAAATTTAGAATGTCACATTTTTCTCTTTTGTTCTTCCAAGAGATCAAAGGTCCTTGGCCACACATTTTCCAAATGCACCCTAACACTAAATATTTTGGATTTTTGGTAAAAAGGCTTATTGCATATTTAAAATACTTGCTTTGATATATTTTTCTATGAGATACTTCAATTCATTGGAGGTTCCTTATTGTGTAGTTTTGTCTTTGGGTTTAGCGTTTTATAATCAAGAGACATATATAAATATATACAGCTGCTAGCAGTCACCATACCCTATTCCAACACCTTTTAACATAAAGAAAATTGCTTTTATCCTTTTTCTTGTTTGTACATAGTCAAAACACTCCATGAGGTGCCTTGTTTTCTTTTGGTAATAGATCTTCCCTTTGTTTCCACTAAGAAGACTTCACACATGGTGTGTTGGACAAGATAAATAAACAGGGGATGCCATTTAAAGTATGTAGTAAAAAATAAATGGGAAAATTCCACTTTAGTACCCTAAACTTTGGGGGTAGTGTCAAGTTAGTACCCGGACTTTCAAATGTGTCAGAAAAAGAGAGAAAAGCATGCAATATGATAGAAGGAAAATATAACTAAAAGCAAAGAAATAACTAGACAAGAATGCCTTTCAGATCTAAAGGTAGAAGACATTAACTAGACAAAAATGTTTTTTTCTCCCTTTTTCTTTGAAGATAACCAGTTCAGTCTCAAGGTAGAAGACAATGAATAGTGTCTTCTTTTCAAGGGTAGTTTTGACATTTTAATAAATGGTCGGTTAATGATAGGGACCAACTTGACACTTTTTGAAAGTTTAGGTACTACAGTGACACGTTTGAAAGTTCGGGTACTAACTTGACACTACCCTCAAATTTCAGGGTACTAAAGTGAAATTTTTCCATAAAATAAATTAAAGTTAAAAGATCAAAGTGGCCCCTACTGGATATACAGTACAAGGAAAAAGCTGCAATTGAACATTTTTTTTAATGGCAAAATGGTGAGAATGTATTACAACTTGTGATCCAAAATGCCACTTTGTTCCTCTCATCCGCAGATTGGGAAACTTAGTTAGTCATGCTTGGGGAAAAGTTGATCCTAATGGTTGTTTTAACAATTATAGAAAATCAGTCTCTAGACTTTGAATTGGTAATGACAGGTTGTCAAAGACAAGAAATTATTAGAATCCAAAAACAATACTATTGCGATCGTACCTCAACCGCTAATGCTTGCCATGTGGATGCAGACATGGATAAGCTTTGCCTAAGAAGCGTGGCTATGTCAGTAGCCAAAAGTCCATGAAAAAGTAGGTGATCATGTCATCTAGCAAAAACCCCAGGCAGATAAGTTATAGCTCATCCAATGCCGAATAGTGTGGTACCCCCAAAGATCATGAACCTCAGCCTCTTTGGCAAGATCTCACGCAGAATATGGAACATATTGCAACAGACTGAGACTATGGCTATTTAAAGGCATTTGCCGTCAAGCTAGAGTCTCTCTTCAACCCTTCAACTCTGTAGCCTCCCTTTGCTCAATTGCTTCCCTGCTTGGGCCAGACTAGTTCACTTTCCATTGCTTGGCCCAACTGACTACTAACTTGAGCATCGGAGTGCCTTCCCTAGGGACCTCTTCCTCGAGGCCTCTGACTGCACTTTATTTGTCAGTTCTAATAGATGCACCACTTCATCCTTGTACCTCTACTACTTGTCCAGTTCAGATCGAATTACATAAAATTGGCATCATCTATGGGAACTAATAGGAAAAGCCTCTAGTTCCTTTCCTGTGTGCACTAGTGACCATGCCACCAAAGAACACCTCCGACCACACTACCGCTTAGTCTCCATCTAGGGGATCCCATTTAAAGGCATTTGTCATCATACAAGAAATCATGGACGAGCTTCCCCCAGAAGGGGGCAAGAAGCCTTGATGTGCAAAGCCTTCACCTCTACCCTATAGGGAACAGCTCAGCAATGGTATTCCAGACTACCACTACAATCCATAAGCACATGGACCAGTTTGAAGACAAATTTTCTATGTAACTCACTAGCAAAAAACAACACTAGAAGACATTTTCCAACCTCATGCAGCTAAAAGCAGAAAGATGGAGAGTCGATCCAAGTACAGAACTTTGATAAGTATGTAGTAGTAACTACCCTGATGCATGGTTTTCACTCGTCGCACTTAGATTTTTCATTGTAGAAGAAGGCCCTCCAGGACACGACTGAACTCTTTGCATGGGCACAGAAGTACATCAATGCCAAGGAGGTATCGAAGTAATGTTGGGAAGATGAGGAAATTCGGCATGACCTAAAATGCAAAGATCGAGATGACAACCAATCTGACCATGATAGGAAGAGGTTGGACTGCCACCAAGATCATAGGTCGAGGACTTTGCCTCCAATCATCATGAACTTTATGGCCCTCAATGCGAAATAGACCAAAGTGCTTATGCAGACCCATGATCATTGCTTTGTCTGATAGCTAAAGAAGATGAAGTACCAAGGTAAAAGGAGAAGACAAGAAAAATATTATGAATTCCATAGAGACCATGGCCATGACACGGAGAGTTGCAGAGAACTCCACAATCATATAAGAGACCTCATCATATGAGGATATCTCAGCAAGTTCATAGCTGACCCCCAAACACCCCATAGAGAGAACCTAGGTTGTGTTGACACACCAAATGACTGAGACCCATCCTTACCCAGAGTCATCATCGTCATCTCTAATGGGACAACTTCGAAGGGGAAAGATCCTCGGTCTAAAATCCCTATGCTCATCTAAATTAGGTAGAAGATTAAACAAGAAAGAAAGAAGCCCAAGGTCAACACACCCATTACATTCATTAAGAATGATCTCAAAGGAGCACAAATGCCACACAATGGCGCCTCGGTGATAATAGTGAATATTGCCAACTTTGAAGAACACTAAGTACTTATGGACACAAGTAATTTAGCCAACATCACTTCGAAGAGACCTTCTACAAAATGAAAATTGAACATGATTAATTGGGACCAATGAACACCCACCTAGTCGAATTTTTGTAGCGACTCATTAATACTAGAGGGGAAGATCACCCTACTAATGACATTAGGCCTAGAAGAGTATGCTCATAGTGGATTTCTTGGTGTTAAAAGTCTAGTTTCCGTACAATGTCACCCTTGGCCACCCTATGCTTAATGCATTCCAAGCTTCAATCTCCAAATACCACCTAGTATTGAAGATCCCTATAGACAACAGCATTGGCGTAGCCAAAGGAGATCATGACACCACATGACAGTGCTATCTAGCAACCTGTAAGGAAAAAGTTATCTCTCAATAAGCTCTTGCCACCAATGACCAAGTCTATCAAAGTTTGACTCGGGTACCTCTCTTTGGTGGTGATTTAGAGAAAACCATTTAGGTGGGCTCCCTACATGAGGATTGTCTCTAAAATAATATCGTTTAGTTTCTAATGTCTAACGTCGACACCTTTGATTTGTTCACAATAGATATTCTAGGGATCGACTCCCAACTCATAACCCATCGACTATGTATCGACCTATGCTACCAACCAATATGGCATAAGAATAGGAGCTTCACCACAAGATAGTAGCAGATAACAATGAAGAGGTCAACAAACTCCTCGATGCAGGATTCATCAAAGAAACTACCTATCTAGACTAGTTTGCAAATGTGGTGATGGTGAAGAAGGCCAATGGTAAACAAGGATTTGCACTGGCTTCACCAACCTCAACTAGGCCTGTCCAAAGACAGTTTCTCCCTACCAAGGATAAACCAACTCGTTGACGTCATACCGAGCCATGAATTGCTTAATTTCATGGATACCTTTTTAGGTTACAACCAAGTAGGAGCAGCATTTTCATAGGAAAAGACTGCCCTCATCACTGACCAAGGCCTCTAATAATATAAGGTCATGCCCTTCATCCAAAATGTGGTTGGGAACCACATTTTCAAAGAGTAGCTTGGCGAAAATGTGGAATCTTATGTTGATGATATGATGATAAGAAGAACAAAGGCTGAGAAACATTTGGCTGACCTTGAAGAAGTCTTTAGCCTCCTTTGATAGTACCAGATAATGCAAAACATAGTGAAGTGTGCCTTTGGCATCAATTCAGGTAAATTCCTTAGACTCGTGGTGACCCAAAGGGGGATCAAGGCCAACCTTAAAAAGGTTCAAGCCATCCTAGATATCCAGTCCTCCTTGACACACAAAGAAGTGTAGTGCCTCAAAGAAAGCATCACTGCCCTCAACAAATTCATATCAAAGTTTATCCCAGTCTTAAAAGTGCTAAAAATGGTGAAAGACTTCCAATGGACCAAGGAATGCGAGCAAGCCTTCCATAAGTTGAACCAATACTTGAGCTCATCGCCCCTACAGATAAGCTAAGCTCAAGAAACCAACTTCATCTATACATCTCTGCCAACAACAAAGTGGTCAATTTGGTTCTGGTGAAAGAAAGAGGATGAAGTTCAAAGCCCGATCTACTACACCAGCAAAATGCTTGTTGATGTGGAGACTAGATACATGAACTTAAAGAAGGTCACCCTAGCTTTGGTAACTTCAGCTTGCAAACCCCGACCATACTTCGAGGTGCATAGCATTCATGTACTCACAAACAAGTACTATTGAAACCAGAGACCTTAGAACATCTAATAAGCTAGAACATAGAGCTCAGTGATATCAACCTCAACTATGCTCCTCGTCCAGCCACCAAAACTCAGATCCTAGTTGACTCCAACGCTAAGTGCACCTTCTCAACCCCTGATCTGGTGAAGAGCCTTTGACATCAACCCTTCACGTCAATGGTTCCTCTAACCAGCAAGGGAGCAGTATCAGTCATCTGATAAGGTGGAGCATAAAGTTCAATGAATTCGTCCTTGACTATGCTCCTCAATCAACCATCAAAACTCAGGTCCTGGCCAACATCATTGCTGAGTGCACCTTCTCAACCCTTGATCTAGTGAAGAACCTTTGACATTAACTCTTCAAGTAATGGTTCCTCCAACCAACAAGGTTGCAATATCAGTCTCCTACTCCTTGGACTAGATGACAATGTCCTCAATATGACCTCAGGTGTAACTTTAAGGCCTATAACAATGAAGTCGAATACAAAGCTCTCATAGCCAAACTACGCATCACAGAAGAGGTCAGTGTGAGATGTGTCAAAATTCTTAGTGATTCCCAGCTTGTGGTAAATCAAATAAGTCATAAATTCGAAGCTCAAGAACCCAACATGGCCAGCTACATAAAATGTTCGAGCTAAAGCCTTGTGCCATAGACTAGCAACATCCAAGCTAAAGACTTATACAAGAATGCTAACTCGACTCACGATAACCTTAGGGGGAATGCCCAATTTGACAGCCTGACTCACAAAAGCATTTCTTTGGTGACTCTAAACATCTTCCAGGGTAGCCACATCCATCCTAGATAAGAACTCTCCCACACGATAAAGCTAAAGCCAATAAGCTGACACACAGAGAAGGTTAACATTACATGATCAAAGGGAACCTCTGTCAGAGATCACACACTTTGCCCTATTTGAAGTGTCTCCCCCCAGATGAAGCCAAGTACATACTCAGGTAAATCCATGAAGGCATTTGCAATGACCACCCCGGTGCTTAGACCCTCATACACAAAGCTCTCCCATAAGCTATCCATCTAACATGGTATTTTAGTCATAGTGGTTCCAACTCAAGCATGGCTACCAAATACTCTACATGGTTGGACATAAATGGTTGTAACAACCTTTGGTATGGTCTTTGAGAACTCTCTAATTTAAGGTCCCCTATGGTCAATAAGTGTGCCATATCAAATAATATCTCATCTTCTAATTCATCAAACAATAGACCAGATAGGTCTAGCTCATCTCCTTGGATCATTTCCATAACCTTTGGAAGGAGATTAATTAGGTCTTGTTCCTTATATTCATCAAGTAATTGTTCATACCTTATTTGGTTGTCATTCTCTATTGGAGAGTATTTGTCTTCCTCATCCAGTGGCTAAAATTTTGGGGTTTAGATTTGATGTTGATAGATAAGCCTCCTATTCTTTAGCCTGGATGAAATAATCATTAAGATTCAAAGAGTAAGGCACACTTGGATTTGGGATCTTTAACCTTATGGCTTGTAACTCCACCTGAGTTGGTTTATGACCTAGCCCAAACCATACTTGGTTCTATAATGAGGATACAGGTTCGATGATACCTTAATGATGTTTCCCCAAACCAAACCTTGGGATATAGCCCATTGACTTCAATGCACACACTTCCATGATGTTAGTAGTGAAGGAAGGGGAAATCCATCATATGGATAGCCGAACCATGCTAGATGGCTGAGTGAAATTTAAAAAATTTTCATTTACACTTCTAAGAATCCTATTCCCAGTTTTAGAAAAATTACATTTTTCAATGATCTTTCTTGCGATGAACCGGACCAGATCTGAAACCAAAATAAAGGGAGAAGAATACCTGATACGGAATCCACAAGTGTAGCTCCCAAAGTGGTAGTTCATGCCCAAAGAGGATACCAAAACCAGCTTCCACTGAAGATATCACAACTTAGGTTAAAGTCGGTTTAGCAATACAGTTCTTCAATAAGAATTGTAATCCAATAGCTTGGATCGAGCAAGGGAGGTGAGCACAAATTGGATTTGATATTTTCTTGCAAAAATCAAATATCAGAACTGATCTTTATCAGTTCAAGTACTGGAAGTCAAACTAGTTTAGGGCGACAAGAGTAGAAGGAGAGAACTGAGAGCAAATGTCATGAAGTGGAGTAGTTCGCCCTCCTCCTTTCATAAGCCTTAATGTCAGCAGTCCTAATCCAATTAGGAGGAGTTTAATCCAAATCTTTATTTGGATTTGGACACTTTAAGTGGACAAGACTTATCCTCTATCCATACGCATATTCGCACATGTCACATAACTGCTTAAGTTGTCATGTGACCACTTGATTAATCTAATTAATCATGAGCTTTAGGACCATTATGTAAGTGGGTCATGACCCTAATTAGTTGCTGGCCCATTTGGTTCTCTTTGTATGGCATGGAACCCCAACAATGACCTCAAATTAGCCCATTTGGGTTTAGCCAAGCTTTTGTAAAAGAGCCTGGCCGAATCCATAGTCAAGTACAGTGAACCCCTGAATCCATTAGCATGGGCACTTAATGAGCCCAATATTTACATTAAATGATACTTGAGTCCAGCCATCCTGTGAAGGCCAAGGACAATGGACTTAAGTGAGGTATAGCCCATCAAGTAAAACAGCCCTAAATGGTCTCTTACATTAATCTCTCAGCCCTTAATGATCAACCACTTCCTGACAAGGAAGGACCACTCACTTGGCTACAAGGAACAGTATTGCACTCTCTGCTTGGATGGGTCTTGGGAATTAAAACCTTTTGCAAATAATTTTCTTAAAACATAATATATATATATATATATATATATATATATATATATATATATTATCATATAAATATATTTTGCAGAATAAACCTCAAACAAGTTTGAAATCGATTGTTGACAGTTTTGGTTTCCATCAGAGAAAGTGCAGTCCTGATCATTCACTTTGTTCGATAAAGGGATTGATCTTGTCCTTGTGATCAACCATTCAATTAAATTCTCAAACTACCCCAACATACCCATGTTTTCACCCTGAAGGATCTTACTGATTGGCACATCAAAGATAGCTCGACCCAAGGTCCAGGGCATAACTAGAAATTGTTTTGCCCATCTGATTGGCACATCTGAGGGTTATGTGTAACTTTCTAGTTTCGCCCACCAGTCTCCAAGGTCCAGGGCATAACTGAAAATTGGTCCAGGTTTAGTGCTTCGAACAAACACATACTACATGTGCTTTGGGTTTTACCTTGGCAATTGAGACATTTTAAACTAACATGAGTCTCATAAGTGTCTAGTTTAAGGGTAATCACACAGAAACACACCAAATATAATAGAAATTGTTTTACCCATCTGATTGGCACATCTGAGGGTTATGTGTAACTTTCTAGTTTCGCCCACCAGTCTCCAAGGTCCAGGGCATAACTGAAAATTGGTCCAGGTTTAGTGCTTCGAACAAACACATACTACATGTGTTTTGGGTTTTACCTTGGCAACTGAGACATTTTAAACTAACATGAGTCTCATAAGTGTCCAGTTTAAGGGTAATCACACAGAAACACACCAAATATAATATGAATTAATTATGTATTTTTATTCATTTACAATAAATGGATATGTACATCAATCTGATTGAAGCTAAGGGCATACACTGTCTAATAGCTTCCACTTGCACTTAGGTCCAATCGGGTACAAGCCGGAGTCCTATACTGTCCACGTGTTTCTCAAGCACCTTCTGTGTCAATGGCTTAGTCAATGGGTTTGCCACATTCTCTACTGAATGTGGCTATGTCAGTGGCTTAGTCAATGGGTTTGGACATCCCCTCTACAAACAATCTCCCGTAGTACATGGTACTTCCTCTCAATGTGCTTTGACTTTGAGTGGACTCTTGACTCCTTAGCCTGAGCAATAGGTCTAGTGTTGTCTTACAATAGTGGAATGGGTGGTGTGTTGGATGGAACAACTCCTAATTCATGAATGACCTTTTTCATCCACACTACTTCCTTAGTAGTTGCACTTGTGAAAATGTAACTAGATGTAGACTTTCTATCATCTGAGTCTGACTGGAAGTCGACATTAGTATACCCAACCATCTGTAGTGAACTACCATCGAAGAAAAGACAAAACTCTTTTGTCCTTCGAAGGTATTTAAGTATATTCTTTACAATAGTCCAATGCTCCTGTCCTAGGTTTGACTGGTATCTACTTATTACACTCATAGCCTGAGCAATGTCTAGCTGAGTGCACAATATGGCATACATAATGCTCCCTACAGCCGAGGCATAGGGAACCTCTCTTATGCCCTCAATCTCCTCAAGAGTCTTTGGAGACATACCCTTGGAGAGAGTGACACTGTGTTTGAAAGGGACAAATCCCTTCTTGGAGTTCTCCATGTTGTATATGTTGACAATCATGTCAATGTAAGTAGATTGGGATAATCCTATTATCCTCTTCAATCTATCTCAATACAGTCGAAGTCCCAAGATGTAGGAAGCTTCTCCAAGATCTTTCATAGAGAATTTCTATGAAAGTCATACATTCGTTGTAGTCAATTTCCGTACATCATTCCTAATGAGTAGAATGTCGTCTACATATAGAACAAGGAACGTAACCTTATCTCCCACTAATTTCCTATAAACATAGGGCTCATTTGGATTCTACTCAAAGTCAAACTATTTGACCATAGAGTCAAACAAATGTTCCAACTTCTTGAAGCTTGCTTAAGTCCATAAATGGACCTATTAAGTTTGCACACCATGTGATCCAGACCAGATACAATAAAGCCTTATGACTGTTGCATATAGATATCTTCAGTAAGACCTCCATTCAGAAATGCGGTTTTGACATGTGCCAGGCAACCCAAATCTTCAAGTGTCTCACACTTGGTTTCTTACTGGTCCATAGTTCATTGGGAGTCTTAGGAACAGATTTAGTTGGAACCCGGTTCAACACGTATATGGAAGTATCCAATGCATGTCCCCAATGTTAAACAGTCTATACCATTAGCTCTAATAAGCTTGATGTACATTATGACATTTATTGTAAATGAATAAAGTGCATAATTGATTCATATTATATTGGTGTGTTTCTGTGTGATACCCTTAAATTGAACACTAATGAAACTCGTGTTAGTTTATAATCTTCACAGTCATTGGATAGATCTGGGAAGATTTATCCAGCCAAGGCTGACACTGATGTGTTGCCAAGAAGTTTGGAGTGGTTTATCTCAACTGCTAGGATATAACACAAAGCACATGTAGTGTGGGTTTTCTTGAAACCATGAACTGGACCAATCTCTAGTATTGCCCTAGACCTTGGACATATATGGGAAAAATTGGAATGTTACACTAGACCCCTAGACTTGATTATGGTACTGCACTAGGTGTCAAATGATGTTGTCTCTAATATCCCAATCAGTGAGATCCTTAACCGGGTCAAAACCTAGGTATGCTGGAGTAGTCTGAGAATTCACCTAATTGGGTGATCATAGTGACAGGATCAACCCCTTTGTTGAACAAAATGAACGATCGGGGAATGCACTCTCTCTGATGGAAACTAAACTGCTGGCAGTTGATTTCAAATTGTTGAGATTCGTTTACAAAATATATTTATATAGAGATATACATATATATCATGGTTTTACAAAATATTTGCAAAAGGTTTTAATTCCTAGGAAACTTGTGAGCAGGGAGTGCAACATTGTACCTTGCAGCCGAGGGAGAGGTCCTCTCTTGTCGGGTAGTGTTTAATCATTATGAGCTGAGAGGTTAAGTATAAGACAATTGAGGGTTATATCTAATGGGATAATCTTGCATATGCCCACATTTCTTGGGCCTTCATAAGATGGCTGGACCCAAGGACCATTTAATGTAAATATTGGGCCCATTTTTATAGTGAATTTATCCAAGCCTTATAACAAAGGCTGGGATGAACCCATGTGGCTGATGTGTAGATCAATGCTAGGGTCCTATGACATACAAAGAGAGCCAAACTAGCCAGCATTTAAAGGGTAAAATGAGTAGTGTGACTTAATGGGTCTAAGGCCCATTTCAAACTGGGATTAAGTGATTTAATTAAATGGGTGAATTTGGGTTTATAACCTGATTAGGATTAGTAGTTGGATAAGATAAGTCTTATCCACTTGAGAGTCTAGATCCAAATATTATATTTGGATCAAGAAACTCATTCCTAATTGGATTAGAAAGCTGATCCAGAGAATGTTATAAATAGGGGGCGAATTCTACAGGGAGATCACTTCTTTTCTGCAATCTTTTTCTCTCACTGCTCTTGTTGCCCTACCTAGTTTGATCTCCACCTCTTGGAGTGATCAAGAACTGCTCTTGATATTGTTTCTTGGTGAAGAAACAATCTGAAGTCATGCTCACACAACCCTACATGATTCTTGCTGAAGAATTATAGGTTCTTGCTAAAGAACCCTTCTTGTTGATCATACCTCAACATTCACTATGTCATCTTTAGTGGAGGAGGATTTGGTAACCACTTTGGGCGTGAAGACCTATCTTGGGAGTTAGTGTTATTCTGTATCAAGTATATCCCTCTCCCTCTTTTGGTTTCAAATCTGGTCTGGTTTGTTACAAGAAAGATCCTTGAAAAATACAGTTTTTCTAAATTAGGGAATACGATTCCTGGATGGGAGAAAAAAATTTTGAAATTTCACCCAGCTACCCAGTATGGTCTAGCCATCCATATAATGGATATCCCATCCCTTTAGTGGTATTAGAGCCATGTTCAAATTCTTGAACCAAATCAAACCTGATTTGAACCTGCACAAACGGACAAAATCAATTCTATCTGATTTGCACAAATTTCAGTTTTTCTAGGAATTGATTCCCAATTTTGGGTGTATGATCTGAAAGATAATTTCTTTATTATTTTGTAATATCTATGGAATTTTTCTGTGGATGTATCTTGAATTTTGGGCTACACGTGTGGTGGAGATCGAAATCTTTTTGGTGCCAAGTGTTGCGCACCCTATTTATTTTATTCTAATCAATTTGGTATGTAAATATTTTTTTTTTATTTTAGACAAATTGTATAGGATTTGATCTGATGTAATAATAGAAAAATTATGGTTTTTTTAATTTTTTTACATCTGAAGAATTTCCGGAGCGTGTAGAGGAGAAGAAATTTTTTTGCAGATACAAGATTTGCTATCTACGACTTGCAGAAATCAGTTCTGCTTTCTACAATTAATATGTTTCTTGCGGGTTTGTAGATTATCCAAGACAATCACATGTCAACCCTCTAATTTTGTTTCTTGCTGATCTTGATTGTCTTGCTCATTTTCTTTATTTTTTAGATCATAATATTGAATTGGATCATGCAATAGACACCAAACCCTATGCCAATTTTGACCCAGATTGGACGAAACTGGTTAGACCGAATCTATGGTTCAATAGGGACTATTCTCAATCCTAAATTTTGATTATTGGCCAGGGGTTTAATGGCCAATTACAAGATGCAATCTGGCCCACCCTGTAAAACCTAGTTTTAATTAGTTAAAACTGCATCAACCCTAATCTAGCATAAATGCTATATAGGCCGAATTGCTTTTTGTAGTTCAGCCCATAAACCTAGATAATGTTATGCTCTTTAATGGGTTGATACTGATTTAACCTAATTAATTTAGGGTTTTATAGTTGATTTATTTGATTGGATCAATTATGTGATACATGTGATGTATGTGTGTGTGAGGTGCTGCATACATGGTGAAAGAATGGTAGGATCCATCTAATGGACGCCATAAAGATTGCGGAATGGGTGGGCGAATTTCAAAATTTTCCTACATTCTCTCAAATGAGAATCGTATTCCCTAAATTTAGAATACAATATTCAAGGATCCTACTTGAATCATAATCGAACAAAATCTGAACCAAAAGGGAAGGGAGGAATTATACCTGATCCAGAGAAGTAGTATCTCCCAAAATTGGTGTTCACGCCTAAAGAGGACACCAAGATCCACTCCTGCTAAAGATGACACAACTGTATGTGGAACGGAACCAGCAGAGTGCGTCCTACACACTGGATCCTTCTCAAGAATCCTCTAGAAACTCTGAGCACCAAATCTTTTCCAGTCTTTTCTGCAAGACTGATGTCAATAATTGGTTTCTTGATTTCTTTCTTCTTCAAAGATCAAATCTCACTAGAAAGAATGGCAGCAGCTAGAGGAGAACTCCTGGGACAAAAATGGCTGAATTGCTTCTCTTCTCTCTGGAGTGTGTATGAGATCTAATCTCAGTTCGCAAGATGATTTCTTGCTCACAACCCTAAGTTCGAAATCTGATTATCATCTCTTAGGGTTTCTCCTCTGTTTTCTTCTTGATTAAGAAACCTCCTAATTGGGAGTTATCCCCAATCCAAATCAGTATTTGGATAGGGGGTGATCTTAATCCTATCTGCAAATTAAGTTAGCTTACTCATGATCTTATCAGGAGGTTACCAGATCCAAATCTGAGTTGAATTTGGTCTCCCAGAGTGGATAAGGTCAAAGGCCCAATCCTTTTGCTAACTCTAATCCCAGATTCGCCCCATAGATGGGTGATCACATCAGCCCAGCTCGAAATGGGCTTTTGGCCCATTAAGTGTTCAGTGCTTAACTAGTTTCGAATTTGCTGCCTAGTTGGGCTTCTTTGTATGGCGTGGGACCCAAGCATTGATCTACACACCAGCCACATGGGATCGGCCTAGCCTATATTACAAGGCACAGCCGAATTCACTGAAAAGCTCAATGAACCCCTGAGCCCATCACATGGACCCTATGGGCCCAACACTTACATTAAGTAGTCCTTAGGTCAAGCCATCTTATAAAAACCCAGGGACTGTGGGCAGGTGCAAGATTAGCCCATCAAGTATTATCCTAAATGGTCTTACACTTAACCTCTCAGCCCTTAATGATCAAGCACTGCCCGACAAGAGAGGACCTCTCCCTCATATGCAAGGAACAGTGCCGCACTCTCCACTTACATGGATCCTGGGAATTAAAACCATTTGCAAACATTTTGAAACCGTACAAATATATATATGTATATTAATTTTTCAAAACAAAATTCCAACGATTGTAATCAACTACCGGCAGTTTGGTTTCCTTCAGAGAGAGTGCCTTCCCGATCATTACCTTTGTCTGACAAAGGGGCTGATCCTGTCACTATGATCACCCACTCAGATGAATTCTCAGACTGTCCCAACATGCCCAGGTTTTGATCCTCACTAAGGATGTTACTGATTGGCATATCAAAGACAGCCTGACCCGACACCTAGTGAAGTGTCATAATCGAGTCTAGGGGTCAGGTGTAACTTTCCAATTTTGCCCATCTGTTTCAAAGGTCCAGGGCAATACTGGAAATCTGGTCTGGTTCAAGGATTTGAGAAATCCCATACTGCATGTGCCTTGAGTCTTACCCTGGTGGCCGAGACAGGCCATCCCAACACTTGGTGGCACACCAGTATCAGCCCTGGCAGGATAAATCTCCCCAGACTTATCCAATGGCTGTGAACATTTAAAACTAACATGAGTCTCTATAAGTGTTCAGTTTTAGGGTCTTACACAGAATTATACCAAACGACATGAATCAAATATGCACTTTATTTATTTACACTAAAAATCAAAAGTACATCAAATCGGATTGAAGCTAAGGGCATACAAAACTGTCTAGCAACTCCCACTTGCACTTAGGTCCAATCTGGTACAAGCTGGAGTCCCATACTTTTCACGTGTTTCTCAAACACCTTCTGTGCCAGTGGCTTAGTCAATGGGTCTGCCACATTATCCGCTGATGCTACCTTCTGAATCAGGACATCCCCTTTACAAACAATCTTCCATAGTACGTGGTACTTCTTCTTGATGTGCTTTGACTTCGAGTGGGCCCAAGGCTCTTTATCCTGGGTGATTGCTCCATTATTGTCACACAACAATGGGATGGGTGATGTGTTGAACGGAATCACTCCCAATTTGTGTATAAATTTCTTCATCCACAAGGCTTCCTTGGAAGCTTCACTTGCAGCAATGTAATCGGCCTCGGTTGTGGAATCTGCAATGGACCCCTGTTTGTTGCTTTTCCAGCAAACAGCACACAATCCTATCATGAAAGCATACCCAGATGTAGACTTTCAATCATCTGGATCCAACTGGAAATCAACATTAGTATACCCTAGAACTTGTAATAAACTACCAATGAATACCAGACAAAACTCTTTTGTCCTTCGAAGGTATTTGAGCATGTTCTTCACAGTAGTCCGGGTGAGTGCACAGCATGGCATACATGATGCTCCCTACGGCTAAGGCATAGGGAACATCTATCATGCCCTCAATCTCCTCAAATGTCTTTGGAGACATCTTCTTGGAGAGAGTGACTCCGTGCCTGAAAAGAATCCTTTCTTGGAGTTCTCCATGTTGTATCTTTTGGCAATTGTGTCAATGTAAGCAGCCTGGGATAATCCAATTATCCGCTTCAATCTATCTCTATAGAGTCGAAGACACAGTATGTATGAAGCTTCTCCAAGATCTTTCATGGAGAATTGCTGTGATAGCCACACCTTGACCGAAGTCAACATTCCTACATCATTCCCAATGAGTAGGATATCGTCCACGTACAACACCAAAAAGGTGATCTTATCCCCACTAGACTTCCTGTAAACATAGGGTTCATCTGGATTCTGCTCAAAGTCAAACGTTTTGACTGCTGAATCAAAACGGATGTTCCAACTCCTAGAAGTCTGCTTAAGTCCATATATGGATCTATTAAGTTTACAAACCATATGTTCCTGACCAGCAACAATGAAGCCTTGTAGCTAATGCATGTAAATATCTTCACTAAGATCTCTATTTAGGAATGTGGTTTTGACATCCATCTGCCAAATCTCATAGTCATGGTATGCTGCTACAGCTAGCAGGATCCTAATGGATTTAAGCATGGCCACCGGCGAAAAGGTTTCCTCATAATCGATGCCTTCTTTCTGAGTATACCCATTCGCCACCAATCGAGCTTTGTAAGACTCAATCCTACCATTAGGGCCCTTCTTCCTCTTGTAGATCCATTTGCAACCAATTGCTTTTACCCCTGATGGCAGATCTACCAGAGTCTAGACTCCATTGGTTTCCATCGAGTTCATCTCAGCTCCCATGGCCTCCACCCACTTCTGAGAATCTATGTCTAACATAGCTTCCGTGTAAGTTACGGGATCCTCCTCACTAGTCAAGGCTTCCATCAGGTAACTATCCTGGTCATAACCATATCAAACTGGTGGCCTAGATACCCGAGTGGATCTTCTAGGTTGGTCACTACCTATAACTTGTGGGACATCTCCCACTACTCCTGAGCTCTCCTCACCAAGAACTATTCCCTGATGATGGGTGTCCAAGATGTATTCGGTTTCTAAGAATTGGGCGTTTCGACTGCAGAACACTTTCTGCTCACTTGGGTCATAGAATAGATAACCCATCGATTCTTTTGGGTAGCCTATCAATAGGCAACGACTGGTTTTGGACTCCAACTTGTCTGCACTTGTTCTTTTAACGTGTGCAGGACAACCCCAAATCTTCAAGTGTCTTACACTTGGCTTCCTTCCGGTCCATAGTTCATATGGAGTTTTCGAAACTGATTTGGTTGGAACCCGATTCAGCACGTAGATAGCAGTCTCTAATGCGTATTTCCAAAATGATGTGGGTAATTCTAAGCGTACAAGAAGTGATCGGACCATGTCCAACAAGGTTCTATTCCTCCTCTCTGAAATACCGTTTAGTTGAGGTGTAGCAGGAGGAGTTAATTGTGACACTATCATGTTGACCTTTAAGTAGTCCTTGAATTCGTCAGAGAGATACTCACCACCTCGATCCGATCAAAGGGCCTTAATTTATCTCCCTAACTATTTTTTGACTTCCTGTCTGAACTCTTTGAACTTTTCAAAAGACTCAGACTTGTGTCTCATTACGTACACGTAACCATATCGTGAAAAATCATCTGTAAAGGTGATGAAATACACGTGTTGATTCCGTATCCTAACACTCAGGGGACCACATACATCAGTATGTATCAGGTTAAGTGTGCCTACAGATCATTTATGTTTACCATCAAATGGCCGCTTAGTTATCTTACCTTGGAGGCAAGGTTCACAAGTGAGAAGATCTTCTACGATTAGAAAATCCAAAGGACCATCCTTTACCAGCCTTGTGATTCGGTCAACATCGATATGGCCAAGTCGGTAATGCCAAAGGCACATGGCATTTACTGTATCACAAGTCCTTTTCTTGGGATTTTGGACCGACGTAGTTTCAATTAAGTTAGTTTCTAGAGAAGGATGTAGAACATAGAGACCGTTCTCCAGTTCCCCGCATGCAATGAATTTGTTATTCCATTTAACAATAACCATATTACTAAAATAAACAGTATATCCATCAGCACACAGTTTAGAAACAAAAATTAAGTTTCTTCTTAAGTTCTGTACATAAAGACAATCTTTAAGTACAAGCACTCTTTCTCTAAAGACTAATTCTATGGTTCCTATTGCCGCAGCTGCAACACTTGTAGTCATTCCCAAAATAGTGTCACTTCGCCTTCACTCAATCTGCTGTTAACTTTGAACCCCTGTAGTGAGTTACACGCATGAGTTGAAGCCCTAGAGTCAACACACTAGGATATAGAAGTAACTAACATATTAGTTTCTATGACACAAGTTTCGACGTTACCTTTCTTAGATTCTAGGTAGGCAGGACAGTTCTTCTTCCAGTGGCTAGTCTGCTTGCAGAAGTGACAGACATCAGATGCCTTGTTCTTCTTCTACTTCTTAGGCTTGGCAGCTTTCTTCTGGGGCTTCTTTGTCTTTCTCTTTTTCTTGCCCGATTTGTTAGCTTCAGCAAGCATAACCACAGGCTCATCCTTCTTGAGTAGATCCCCAGACTTATTCAATGGCTGTGAACATTTAAAACTAACACGAGTCTCTATAAGTGTCAATTTTTAGGGTCTACACAGAATTGTACCAAATGACATGAATCAAATATGTACTTTATTTATTTACACTAAAAATCAAAAGTACATCAAATCAGATTGAAGCTAAGGGCATACAAAACTGTCTAAGACATGGGCCTTAAGTACTTGACCCATGATCATTTGATTAATGGCTCTCTACGCACACCATGGTTGAATGCACATCATTGCCATGGTGTCCATAAGATCATTAGATGATCTCCCTTCTTGATGGGGCCCCACATCAGCTTCCTCCCCAAGAAGAACCGTGCGGAACCCTACACCATTTAAGGCCCATCTAAATCTAACTTTAAGAAAGTCAGTGGAAGCCACTTTGGTTTGACCTAAATAAAAACTAGGGCATAACAACTTGTTCCCTTTAGCAAAATATAAGTGCATTTGATAGGGAGGTTCATATGATTAACTATCTAAAAGCCTTCCATCGTTAGCATGAGGATAGGTTTATCTGTAATGAGGAAATGCACCGTAAAATTGGGCTATACATTTGCTGATGAGTTTGTTGGATTCATAAGATGATAGGGGTGTCATACACCGATGTGGGAGGGGCATGTACTAAAATGGGAGACTTTCTCATGGCACCTTGGCGTTCACAAATATGATGGGTAAGCACTTACTAGATAGAAAGGTTTAACCTAAATTGACAATGAACCTTGTCTGACTGAGGCCAAAGGGAAAGCTCATAAGATGAATAGATATGATCCTTCACAGAAGGTGGTGGGGTTATGCAGCTAAAATAGTTGGCTCCATGCACTATATGTGATTTCCCACATTTCTAGAGACATGACCGCAACCTCTGTCACTGAGATGGGAGGGAAATCTCATAGACGAATAAATGAAAATGGAACATATATTAAAGTCCATTTCTATGTAATCAATATGAATTAATTTAGGTTGTGGACTAATATTTGCTTTGCCTTTACCAAAAATGGCAAATGGAGAATTCCCCAAACTGTTGGATGACAATAAGCTTAAGGGCCCAAACTATGTTGACTAGTTCTATAAACTTATGTGGGTTTTAACGTCCAAGAAATTGGACAAGGTTGCTAAAAACCTTGCTCCGGATCATCCGAGTGATAGGGCTTCTGAGGCCCTTAGGAAGGAATATCAAGAATGGGAAAAGAAGAACTCTCTTGCCCAATGCTATATCATAGTCTCCCTCGACAATCCGATATAGAGACATTATGATCAGATCGAAGTGTCCAAGGATATCCTGGATAGTCTGAGGACGATGAATGAAGAGCATAATCATTCTACTCGACAAAAGGTCCTAAAATTGTTTATGACCACTAAAATGAGTGAAAGTCAAATGGTTTATGACCATTGTCTAAAGATGATGGGCTACATCAATGAACTAAAGGCTCTCGGGTCAGGGCTTGATCATGACACAAAAATTATTGCCATCATAAATTCCTTTCTTCCAGTCAGTTCATCATGAACTATAACATGAATAAGCTAAATGTTAGCCTTTAGGAAATTGGCAATATGTTGTAGAGGGCTGAAGAACTAATTAAGAATGACAAACCGATAGCCATGCTTGCCTCCTATCACTTTTGTAAGTAGACCGGCCATTGGAAAAGGAATTGTCCTTAGTATTTGGAGACTAAGAAACAAGGTAATTTCAAATCTTTCATCATAGAGACTAATTTATTGGTCACATCTGCCTCCTGGTGTATTTACTCTAGGGCTTCTATTCATGTGTGTAACTCACTGTAGGGGTTCAAGACAAGTAGAAGGTTGAGTAACGTGGAAGTGACTCTCTACTTGGGGACTTCTGCAATAGTTGCAATTACAACCATAGGAATTGTAGAATTAGTTTTCAGAGAAGGAATCATTGTACTTAAAGATTTTATTTATGTACCTACACTTACAAGAAATTTGATTTCAGATTCAAAATTATGCATGGATGGTTATTTAATTTTGTTCAATAATATGATTCCTATTAAACAGAATAACAAATTCCTCGCATACAGAGAACTTGAGAATGGTCTCTATGTTCTCCATCATTCTCTGGAAACAAACTTAACAAAAACTACGTTGGAAATAATCTCTAAAAAGAGAACTCGTGATACAGTTAATCCCACATATCTGTGGCATTACTAACTTGGTCACATTAATATAGATTGTATCACAAGGTTGGTAAAGGATGGTCCTTTGGATTTTCTAACTGTAGAAGATCTTCCAAACTGTGAACCTTTCCTTCAGGGTAAGATAATGAAACGGCTAGTTATAGGTAAGCCTTAAAGATCTACAGGCACGCTTGACCTTATACATACTGATGAATGTGGTTTCATGAATGTTAGGACACGTAACCAGCCTATTTATTTTATAACATTTATTGATGACTTCTCATGGTATGGTTATGTGTACTTAATGAAACACAAGTCTGAACACTTTGAAAAGGTTAAGGAGTTCAAGCAAGAGGTCAACAAACAATTAGGGAGAAAAATTAAGACCTTCGATCAGATCGAGGTACTGAGTATCTCTATGACATATTCAGGGACTACTTAAAGGAAAATATGATAGTATCACAATTAACTCCTCCTTTTACACCACAATTAAACCGTGCATCAGAGACGAGAAACTGAACCCTATAAAATATGGTCCATTCACTTCTCATCCACTCAAAACTCCCTAAATCCTTTTGGGGATTCGCATTGGAGACTGTAGTATATGTGCTGAATCGGGTTCCAACCAGATCCATTCCAAAGACTCCATATGAGCTTCGAACTAGTAAGAAACCAAGTATGAGACACTTGAAGATTTGGGGTTATCTAGCACATGTTAAAAGAACAAGTGCTGACAAATTGGGATCTAAGACCAGCCATTGCCTATTTGTAGGTTACCTTAAAGGCTTTGTAGGTCAGTTGTTCTATGATCCGAAAGAGCAATAGTTGTTTGACAGTCAAAATGCCCACTTCCTAGAGGAAGATTACATCCTAGACAATCATCATCAGGAAGTTGTTCTTGATGAGGAGAGCCCAGGGGTAGTGGGAGATGTTCCATGATCTCCAGACAATAACTAACCCAGAAGGTCTACCAGGGTATCCAGGCCTCCAGTTCATTATGGCTATAACCAATAAAGTTACTTGGTGGAAGCCATGACCAGTGAGGAAGATCCTGTGATCTATACGAAAACTATGATGGACATTGATTCCTTAAATTGGGTAAATGCCATGAAAGCTGAGATGGACTTGATGGAGACCAACAAGGTTTGGACTCTTGTAGGCCCCCCCTGGGGTGAAAGCAATTGGTTGCAAGTGGATTTACAAGAGGAAGAAGGGCCCAGATGGTAACGTTGAGACCTATAAAGTTCGTCTTGTGATGAAAGGGTACACTCAAAAAGAGGGAATCGATTATGAGGAAACCTTTCTATCAGTGGCCATGCTTAAGTCTATTAGGATCCTACTAGCTATAGCAACATACCATGATTATGAGATTTGGAAAATTGATGTCAAAACCATATTCCTGAATGGAGATCTTACTGAAAATAACTACATGCAGCAACCACAAATAGTTGGACTTAAGCAAGTTTCTAGGAGCTAGAACATTCAGTTTAACTCTACCATCAAATAGTTTGACTTTGAGCAAAATCCGAATGAGTCCTGTGTTTACAGGAAAATAGTGGGAGATAAGGTTTCATTCCTGGTTCTGTATGTAGATGACATTCTACTCATTGGGAATGATGTAGGAATGTTAACTACGGTGAAGGTATGGCTTCCACAGCAATTCTCCATGAAAGATCTTGGAAAATCCTCCTACATGTTGGGGATTCAACTCTATAGAGATAGATTGAAGAGGATAATAGGATTATCCTAGTCTACTTAAATTGACAAGATTGTCAAAAGATACAGTATGGAGAAATCCAAGAAAGGAAATGTCCCTTTCAGGCACAGTCACTCTCTCCAAGGGCATGTCTTCAAGACTCCTAAGGAGATTGAGGGCATTAGAGAGACTCCCTATGCCTTAGTCATAGGGAGCATCATGTATGCCATTCTATGCACTCGTTTTGACATTGATCAAGCAGTATGTGTGGTAAGTAGATTTCAGTCTAACCCAAGTCAAGAGCATTGGACAGCTGTGAAATACATACTAAAATACTTTTGAAGGACAAAAGAGTTTTATCTAGTATTCAACGGTAGTTCACTACAAATCCAGGGGCATACTGATGCTGATTTTTAGTCAGACCCAGATGATAGAAAGTCTACATCTTGTTACATCTTCCTGATGGGATCCTAAGTAACAAGAAGAATAGTCCACAACTCAAGCCAAGCACATTGCCATAAGTGAGGTAGCCTAATGAATGAAGTTGTTCATTCTGGAATTAAAAATTCAGCACATCATCCATTCCACTGTTATGTGACAACACTGGACCTATGGGAGATTATTACTAGAAGGTATCATCAACGGAGAATGTGGCAAACCTATTGACTAAGCCACTGACACAAAAAGTGTTTGAGAAACACATGGACAGTTTGGAACTGAGGCATGTACTCTATTGGACCTAAGCGTAAGTGGGAGCTGTTAGACAGTGTATGCCCTTAGTTCCAATCAGATTGATGTACATTATGACATTTATTATAAATGAATAAAGTGCACAATTGATTCATGTTATATTGGTATGTTTCTGTGTGAAACTCTTAAACTAGACACTAATAAGACTCGTGTTAGTTTAGAATCTTCACAGCCATTGGATAGATCTGGGGAGATTTATCCTGCCATGGCTAATACTAATGTGCTACCAAGAAGGTTGGGGTGGCTTGTCTCAACAACCAGGGTAAGAACCAAAGTACATGCAGTGTGGGTTTTCTTGAAACCCTGAATCGGAACTCTAGTATTGCCCTAGACCTTGGAGATAGATGGGCAAAATTGGAATGTTACACTTGACCCCTAGACTCAATTATGGTACTACACTAGGTGTCGGATTGGGCTGTCTTTGATATGCCAATTAGTGAGATCCTTAACCGGATCAAAACTGGGGTATGTTGGGGTAGTTTGAGAATTCAACTGAGTGGATGATCATAGTTACAGGATCAACCCCTTTGTCGAACAAACTGAATGATCGAGGAATGCACTCTCCCTAATGGAAACCTAAACTACTGGCAATTGATTTCAAATTATTGAGATTTGTTTTGAAAAATATATTTATATAGAGACATACATATATATTATCGTTTCACAAAATATTTGCAATAGGTTTTAATTCCCGTGATTCATATGAGCAGATAGTGCAACACTGTACTTTGCAGCTAAGGGAGAGATCCTCTCTTGTCAGGTAGTGTTTAATCATTATGGGCTGAGAGGTTAAGTGTAAGACCATTGAGGGTTATACCTGATGGTCTAATCTTGCATATGCCCACAGTCCTTAGGCCTTCACAAGATGACTAGACCCAAAGACCATTTAGTGTAAATGTTGGGCCCATTAAGAACCTATATTGATGGACTCAGGGGTTTATTGTATTTTGAAGTGAATTCGACTAGGCCTTATTACAAAGGCTAGGCTAAACCCATGTGGCTGATGTGTAGATCAATGCTAGGGTCCCACTCCATACAAAGAGAGCCAAACTATTAAAGGGTAAACTAAGTAGTGTGACTTAATGGGCCTAAGGCCCATTTGAAACTATGCTTAAGTGATTTAATTAAATGGGCAAATTTGGGTTTGTAATTTGATCAGGATTGGTAGTTGGGTAAGATAAGTCTTATCCACTTGAGAGTCCAGATCCAAATATTAGATTTGGATCAAGAAACTCATTCCTAATTGGATTAGGAAGCTGATCCAAAGAAGGTTATAAATAGGGAGCGGATTCTATAGAGAAATCACTTCTTTTTTGCAATCTTTTTCTCCCTTTACTCTTGCTGCCCTGCCTAGTTCGATCTCCACCTCTTGGAGTGATCAAGAACTATTCTTGATATTGTTTCTTGGTGAGAAAACAATCTAAAGTCATGCTCACACAACGCTTTCACGATTCTTGCTGAAGAACTCTTCTTGTTGATCCTACCTCAACAATCACTGTGTAATCTTCAATGGAGGCAGATTTGGTAACCTCTTGGAGCGTGAACACCTATGTTGGGAGTTATAGTTATTCCATATCAGGTATGTCTCTCCCCCTCTTTTGGTTTCAAATCTGGTCTGGTTTGTTTCAAGAAAGATCATTGGGAAGTGCAATACTAGGTAGTTTTGAATGTATGAGGAGTGGTCGGACCATATCTAATAGAGTCAAGTTTCTTCTCTCCAACACACCATTTAATTATGGTGTAGTAGGAGGAGACA
Source organism: Nelumbo lutea (assembly GCF_056320005.1). NCBI lineage: Eukaryota > Viridiplantae > Streptophyta > Magnoliopsida > Proteales > Nelumbonaceae > Nelumbo > Nelumbo lutea. The sequence continues at coordinate 43,361,334 of NC_142684.1, read as the reverse complement.
ATTATGATATAATCCCATTATCCTTAAGGTAGTCCCTTAATTCGTCAGAGAGATATTCACCTCCTCGATCTGATGGAAGGGATTTGATCTGTCTCCCTAACTGTTTCTCGACTTCTTTTGAACTCCTTGAACTTTTCAAAGGATTCAGACTTGTGTCTCATTAGGTATACATAACCATACCGAGAATAACCATTGGTGAAGGTCATAAAATAACAACATTGTTTGCGTGTCCTAACATTCATGGAACCACATACATCAGTTTGTATCAGGTCAAGTGTGCTCGTAGATCTTTCAAGCTTTACCATAAATAGTTATTTCTTCATCTTACCCTAAAGGCAAGGTTCACAAGTTGGAAGATCTTCTATAGTTAGAAAATCCAAATGACCATCCTTTACCAGTCTTGTGATACGATCTATGCTGATATGACCAAGTCGGTAATGCCACAAGCACATGAGATTAACTGCATCATATGTTCTTTTCTTGGGGTTAGGATCCAATGTAGTTTCGGTTATGTTCATTTTTAGAAAATGACAGAGGACATAGAGACCATTCTTAAGTTCTCCATGAGTAAGGAATTTGTTATTCAATTTGATAGTAATCGTATCACTAAATAGAACAGAATAACCATCATTACACAGTTTTGAAACTGAAATCAAATTTCTTCTTAGTAATGGTACATAAAGACAATCTTTAAGTGTTACAATTCCTTCTCTGAAAATTGAATCTATAGTCCCTATAGTTGTAGCTGTAACTGTTGCAGAAGTCCCCAAGTAAATAACCACCTTGTCATCATTCAACCTTCTGCTTTCTTTGAACCCCGACAATGTATTACATGCATGAGTAGAAACCCCAGAGTCAATACAACAGGATGTAGAAGTGGCCAACATATTGGTCTCTATGAAAAGAGATTCGAAATTACCTTCTATGTTCTTGGATTCTAGATACTGAGGACAATTCATCTTCCAGTGTCCGGTCTGTTTGTAGAAGTAGCATTCATTCGATGTTTTGTCTTTCTTCTACTTTTTAGGCTTGTCTGTTTTCTTCTAAGACCTCTTCTTGCCCTTCATTTTTCTCTTTCCAGATTTCCACCTTCTACAAGCATGACTACTAGCTTGTCCTTTTTTATCAGTTCTTCAACCCTCTACAACATATTGTTGAATTCCTAAAAACTAACATTTAGCTTGTTCATATTATAGTTCATGACAAACTGATTAAAGGAGGGAGGCAAAGTGTTTAGGATGGCATTAGTTTTTCTGTCATCATCGAACTGGGATTCAAGAGCCTCCAGTTTGTTAATATACCTCATCATCCGCATGGTGTGGTCATGGACCTATTGGCTCTCGATCATCCATGTGGTCATCAATAGCTTGAAGACCTTTTGATGGGTAGAACGATTCCTCTCCTCATACATAGTCTTTAAACTATCCAAAATGTCTTTATAAACTTCGATCTTATTGAATTGCCTCTATATAGCATTATCTAACGATGTTATGTTATAACACCAGGCAAGAGAACTTTTCTCCTCCCATTCCTAATATTCCCTCCTACGTGCTTCAGAAGCCCAGTCTCCCAAACATTTATGAGAAAGATTCTTGGCAACCTTGTACAATTTCTTAGACATCAGAACCAGATTAAGGTTACGGTAACAGTCAGCATAGTTGGATCCCTTAAGTTTGTTATCATCCAACAATTTGGTGAATTGGTTCATGTTATCTTAAATAGAATGGTCTTTATCTATGTTCCATCTCCATTTATTCATCTTTGAGATTTCCCTCCTATCTCAATGACGTGGACATGGTGCATGCCCCTAGAAATATGGGAAATCACATAGGTGTATGGAACCAACTGTTTCAACAGCAAGGCCCCACCACATTCTATGAAAGATCATATCTGCCCATCCACATTATAAGAAATATGATTTCTAGATGCAGCTTTGAGGTGACAAATACATGACTGCCACTAGAAATATTGTTTTTTAGTGCCAATCAATTAAAACTGCCACTAAAGAAGAACCGACTGCCATAATAAAGTAGGTGCGGGCTAGGTAGGGTTTTTTTTCTCACGCCTATTCCTCTTCACATTTTTCTTCCCACCGTCTATGTCTCTCTCCTCCTCCAGTTGCCCTCTCTATCTCTTTACTCCTTCAGTCACCTATATCCCTCAGTGGCCCTCTCTGCCACTTTAGTCTCTATCTCCCTCCTCCTTCAGTCACCTATATCCCTCAGTCGCCCTCTCTGCCTCTTTCCTCTCTCAGTCGTCTCTCTCTTAGTACCCTCTCCGTCTCTATCCTCTCTCAATCACCCTCTCCATCTCTCTCCTCTCTCAATCGAACATTGTACAACCACCACCGTCTCTCTCCTCCAGCTTCATGCCATGGGAAGGAATCCAAGCACAGTAAATCTCAATCTCAATCTCTCTATCTATTCAATCTCACCATTTTTTAATTTTCTCTTTGGTCTCCACTAGACAACACTAGCCGATGATGGCAACCATAGATACATCAGAACTAGGATTGTTTTAGCATTTTACCCGTGCTGGCACTTTAAAGGAAATAATTAGAGACTTACCAATTTCGGTACTAGTGTCTTTAATCCTAAGTAACTAGATTAGATTATTATGGTACTGTAGATTCCATTAACGCCATGTATTTTTGATGAACCTAGGCATATACCTGTGTCTCGATTTCATAGTTAGGTCACATAATATGCTTGAGATAGTTTTACTACAGAATCTCTGTGGAGATAGTCTGCTCTGGTTAGCTCTGGTTTGCTTCCATTGTTGTCCTTTGCCTTTGTATTTTCTGAAAAATATTAAACTAAAATGTGTTCTTCTCTGGTTTGCTTCTATTAGCTTTGATAAGAAGGGAACGCCTATCATCTCTATGGAGATAGTCTAACCTAACCACAATCTAATTGCAGTGTATCTTTGTCCAACGCAGCACCACCTATTCAACTTATCTCTTGGGAGTTGGGAAGAAAACTACTCGTTGGTTTATCACTTCGCTTCATTTATCCTACATAAACAAATATGAGTAGTTCTTCTGTTTTGTATGCGAGTATTTAACTTGTCGAGTTGAGCCTTCTGGTTGCAGGGTGAATTAATGGCGGTTTTAGAAGATAGCTGGTTCTCGGGCACAACAAGCAGTCGACACTGGATACGTGTCAAAAAATATTAATTGTGAAAATAATTCCACCACTATGTCTTCTTCTCATCTTCTGAATTCGGTTTGTCTTCGCCAGTATTATTATTCATCTGGAACATTTATTTCAGTGGACAAGGAGGTCACGGGTTCGACCTAAGGTAATCTAATCCAAACAAAACGGAGGATTCTTTTTTGGGATAGATTGATTACCTTGGATCTTCATCTCGAACAATTTGTTTCTCATGAATGAAACGAACCCAGTCTAAACGATTGACCTAGTCAGTTTGAGTTTGCAATCGTATGGTATCAACCATTAGTGCTGTCTCTGTATTTATTCTCAGAAAATTTTACATTGCCACATGGAAAAACAAAACAAAGCCATTTTTTTCGGGTTTGTTTTGTGGTTGAAAGCAAATGGCTGGTGTCTTAGTTTGTCTTATGTAATGCAGAAAAGAATCCAGTAGACCTTGAATATATAAACTGAAGGGATAGGAAATCCATCATATGGACGCCCAAAGATTGCGGAATAAGGGGGCTAATTTCAAAAAAAAAATTTCTCCCTTCAACTGGGAATCGAATTCCCTATTTAAAAAATAATATTTTCAAGGATCATTCTTGAACCATAAACTGAACAAGATCTGAACCAAAAGGAGTAGGGAGAGATAATACATGATACAGAGAAGTAGTATCTCCCAATGGAGGTGTTCATGCCTAAGGAAGGATCCAAAATCTGCTCTCACTGAAGATGGTACAGTGTAGGGTGGAGCAGAATCAACAGTGTTTTTCCAAAAGAACTTGATCATTCTCATGAATCACCTGGATGGCTTGTGAGTACAACTCCCACCAATCTTTTCTCCAAAAGATTGGTATCAAGATCTAATCTTGATATCTCCCAAGAACAGGAGATCGAACTGCTGTAGGCGGCGGCTGCAGGAAGGAGGCGGCAAGAGAGTATTTGTAGGGTGCAGATTCTCTCTTCTTGTGATTTCAGCTCTGAAGACAAGAATGTGTATTGCTTGCTTGTGATGTCTAAAGGCTACCGCCCCCTCTTCCTTTTATAGACTTAAAGGGATCAGCTCCTAATCCCATTAGGAGTTGCTAACCCAAATCATATTTGGATTAGAAGTCCCTTTAAGTGATAACGGATAACCCTTATCTTATCTACAGATTAGATCAACCATCTCCTAATCTAATTAGGAAGTTTTCAGATCTAAATCTTATTTAGATCTTGGACTCTCTAAGTGAATAGGGTGTGGGCCCAATCCTATCAGCTGATCCATCTCAGAATTCGCCCCTTAAGTGACTAATCAAATTAACTCAGTTCGAAATGGGCTTAACACCCATTTAAGGTTATGTATTCATTTAGCCTTCCAAACTGCTAACCAGTTGGGCTTCCTTGTATGGCATGGGACCCAAACATTGATCTACACATCAGCCACTTGGGTTTGGCCCAGCCTTTGTTACAAGGCCTGGCCGAATACACTTAAGACAGGAAACTCCTGATTTGGCTGATATTTCAGTGGCTCCATTAGCACTTCTCCGGACCAACCCTCCCAAAGAATCAATCTCTCTAACAATGAATCTCAAAACCCATTGAACTCTTGGCAATCTTGGTTTGTTGACCTTCCTGTGTATTACATAACTGCTGAATGTTGGTATACAATAGATAATGCTATGTTCCATCTTGTTTCACTTTTAAAAAAGACATCCAAAATTAAGGACTCTTATGTTGCCCGTAACTTAACAACATGACATTCACACACAGAATTTCTTCTTACATTGTCTATTTCTGAATAGTCTATGTGTTCCTACCCCAAAACCCTTTACATAATTTTTCCTCTGTAACAAACTTATTTCAAATAGTCTTTTGTTTCTTTTAATCCATCCAAACCACTAAAGATGGTCCTACTCCCCAAATAACTTTTCCTTCTTCAGAGAAACCTTTCAACTGCCAACTCTGTATAACTGCTAATAGATTTTCTATGAAACAGAACTGAGCTTCAAATAGTCCCAAAAACTTTGCCCATAGGTTTTAAGCAACTCTACAGTGGATTAATAGGTGGTTTGAATCTTTAAAAGCTTCCCCACACATATGAGACTTGTGTTAGTTTAGAATCTTCACAACCGTTGGATGGATCTGGGAAGATCTATCTTGTCAAGGCTGACATTGATGTACTGCCAAGTTGGTTGGAGTGGCTATTCTCAACTACCAGGGTGAGACCTAAGGTACATGCAGTGTGGGTTTTCTTGAAACCTTGAATCGGACCAAAATTCTAGTATTACCCTAGACCTTGGAGGTGAATGGGCAAAATTGGAATGTTACACCTAACCCCTAGACTCGATTATGATACTGCACTAGGTGTCAGATTGGGTTGTCTTTAATGTGTCAACCAGTGAAATCCTTAGAGGGGTCAAAACTTAGTTGTGTTGGGACAGTCCGAGAATTCATTTGAGTGGGTGATCATAGTGACAAGAACAACCCCTTTGTCGAACAATGTGAATGGTCGGGGAATGCACTCTCTCTGATGGAAACCTAAACTATCGGCAGTGGATTCCAAATGTGCTTGAAATTTGGTTTTGCAAAATATATTTATATAAAAATATACTTATATATATTACGCTTTTAAAATGTTTGCAAAAGGTTTTAATTCCCAGGATCCATGTGAATAGAGAGTGCAGCAATGTACCTTGCAGCCAAGGGAGAGGTCCTCTCTTGTCAGGCAGTGTTTGATCATTAAGGGCTGAGAGGCTAAGTGTAAGACCATCGAGGGTTATACCTGATGGGCTAATCTTGCATCTGCCCACAGTCCTTGGGCCTTCATAAGATGGCAGGACCTAGGAACCATTTAGTGTAAATGTTAGGCTCATTAAGATACCACAGTAATGGACTCAGGGATTCACTGTATTCAGCAGTGAATTCGGTCAGGCATTGTAACAGAGGGTAGGTTGAATCCATATGGCTGATGTGTAGATCAATGATAGGGTTCCATGCCATACAAAGAAAGCCATGCTACCGAACATTAAAAAGGAAGTGAGCTTGAAAGCTTAATGGGCCTAAAGCCCATTTCGAACTGGGTTAATTGGATTAATTAAATAGGGACAGATCTGAGTTTGGATCAGCAGATAAGGATAAGAGGGTTACTCTTATCCACTTAAAGAGTTCATATCCAAATAAAGATTTAGATCAAGGAACTCCTAATTTGATTAGGAAGGCTGATCTTTATCTCCAGATAAGATAAGGGATTATCCTTATCACTTAAAGAGTCCAAACCCAAATAAAGATTTGGATCAGGAAACTCCTAATGAGATTAGGAGGTTATCTCTTTATGACTATAAAAAAGAGAGCAGGGCAGACCTGAAAAACACACACTCAACACGAAGATAAGACAACTTAGTTAGACTAATCTTGCCTTTAATTCCTTATCTTCCTGCTCTTACCGCCCTACCCTGTTCGATCTCCACTCTTGTATTTGATCAAGATTTGATCTTGATATTTTTTTCTTGCCAGAAGAAACAATTTAGAAGTTGTGCTCACTACCCCATTCAATTCTTGTTGAAGAATCACAAGTTCTTGGTGAAGAACTACCTGCTGATCCTACCTCATCCTAAGCAGTGTCATCATCAGTGGATGGAGGATTTGGAACACTCTTTGGGCATGTACACCTACATTGGGAGGAACATTCTTGCATGGATTCCGTATCAGGTATATCCTTCCCTACTCTTGGTTCAGATTTGGTCCGGTTTGGTTACAAGAACGAACCTTGAAAATGTAGTTTTCTAAATTGGGAATAGGATTTTCGGATGGGAGTAAAGAGATTTTTGAAATTTCACCCAACCTTCCTACAAGGTTCGGCCATCCATATGATAGATCTCCCATCCCTTCGGTAGTATCAGAGCTACGTTAAAGTCTTGTACCAAATTGGGTCAAATCTGAATCTACACAAATGAGTATAAGGCATTCTACCCGATTTGCATAATTAACCTTTTTTTCTAGGAATTGATTCCCAAATTATGGGTGGATGATCTAGAGAATAAATCTTTATTATTCTAACATATTTATAGAATTGTTTTGTGAATGTTTGTTGAATATTTGGGTGGCACATGTGATGGAGATCGAATCTTTTTGGTGCCAAGAATGGCACACCTTGCGATTTCTTTTCTATTCAATTTGGTCTATAAATAATTTTTTTAGACAAATTATATAGAAATTTGATGCGATGTAATAGTAGAAAAATTAGGTTTTTCTATTTTATTTCCATCTGGAGATTGCTCGAGTGCACAACAAAGGAGAAGAAGATTTCGCAAAAACAAGTTCTGCGATTTGCAATTTTGCAGATATCAATTCTATAATCTGTGATTAACTATTCTATGCATGTTTGTAGGATATTCAAGAAAATCACAACGCAACCCTCTGATTTTATTTTCTTGATAATTTGATTGTCTTGAATTAATTTATTTTCAGATCATTATTCTTGAATTAAATCTTGAACTTGATACCAAAACTTGGGCCGATTTTGTACCAGATTTGGTCCAAACTGGTTGGACCGAATTGTTGGTTCGATGGGGTTGGTTTTTCTGACCCAAATTTGATTTAGGCCAAAGGATTGCTGGACCACTTCAAGTTTTAATTCGGCCCACCTCTGTAAAACCCAGTTATAATATGATAAAACTAAATGAAGGTGTGAACACCTTCATTGGAGGATATTGTTTCTTCGTATCAGGTATATCCCTCTCCTACCTTTTGGTTTCAGATCTGGTTCAGTTCTTGGTTCAAAATTGATCCTTGAAAATGTAGATTTTCTAAAACAAGGAATGTGATTCCCAAATGGGAGAGAGAAATATTTGAAATTTCACCCAACCTTCCTGCAGGGTTCGGCCATCCATATGATGGATCTCTCATTCCTTCAATGGTATCAGAGCCATGCTTCAAATCTTGAACTGAAATAGAATAGATCTGAACATGCGCAAATGGGTAGAAGGTGTTCTACCCGATTTGCAAAGATTAGGGTTTTTCTGGGAAATTGGTTCCTAGTTAAAGGGCGAATGATCTGAAATTAAATTTTATAAATCTGGAATATATTTAGAATTATTCTTTATGTTTTTTCTTGATTTATGGGTTATTCGTACAAAGGAGATCGAAATCTTTAATGGCACAGGAAATATGCGATTTCGTAGTTCTATTCATTATGGTCTGTAATTATTATTATTATTTTTTAGACTGAATGTATAGGTATTCGATCTGATGTAATATTAATAAAAAATTAGGGTGTTTATGTTTTATTTTATTCAAGATCGAAGCTGCATGCACTAGAGAAGAAGATTTCGCAGATGGGAAAATCGCTATCTACAATTTGTAGTTTATGAAACTGCAAACTGTGATCTAATATTTTTTTTCCAGGTTTGAGATGTGCGAACAGCCTTGTTACTGATTCTTGTTTATTCTTTAATCAATAAATTTTATTTCAAATCATTTCTTGAATTAAATCTTTAATTAAAAATCTAACCCTAGACCCATTCGAACCAGATTGGTCCAAATTGGTTGGACCAAATCTATGGTTCGATGGAGGCTGATGTTAGCCCTAATTTCACCCTTTTGGGTCAAGGGATTGATGGTTAATTATGAGATTTAATTTGGCTCACACCAGTAAGGCCTAGTTTTAAAGAGTTAAAACTACTAAAGCCCACTAATTGCAGAAAAGCTATATGGGCCGAACTGCTAATTGCTATTCAGCCCATATACCTAGATAATATTAATCAGTAAAATTATGGTTGAAAATGAGCTTTAATAATGGTCTTTACAGATATTAATTGATTGGATCAATTCTATCCTTGCATGTGACGTATGGATGTGTGATGTACAACGTTCAAGGGCCATAAGCAATTGGCCCATGCAGATACGATAGTGGCTCTTGCGCACTCCATAGCTGAAAACACACCATTACCATGGTGTCTCTATGGGTCATTGGATGACCTCCCTCAGTGGTGGGCCCCACACCCCTGAAAAGGATATGTGCAGAACCCTAGACGTTTAGGGCTCACCAAAAATCTGGCTTTATGAAAGTCAGTGGGAGCCACTTTGGTTTGACCTAAATTAAACTAGGGCATAACTTTTGTTCCCTCTTGAAATATGAGTGCATGTGATAGGGAGATTCATATATTGAACTCTCTAAAGGCCATCCATCATTAGCATGAAGATGGGTCCTTTAGTAATGAGGAAACACACCATAAAATTGGGCTATCCATTTGCAGCTGGATCTGTCGAAGTGTTTCATAAGATGATAGGGATGTCATAGACCGATGTGGGAGGGGATTACCAAAAAATGGAAGACTCTCTCATGGTACCTTAGCATTCACGAATATAATGGGTGAGCACTCACTGGATAGAAAGGTTTAACCTAAAATGGGAATGAACTTTGTCTGAAAGAGGCCAAAGGGAAAGTTCATATGATGAGTGGATAGGATCCTTCACAGAAAGGTGGTGGGGTTATGCAACTGAAACAGTTAGCTCCATGCACCCAATGTGATTTCCCATATTTCCAGAGATAATTCACAATCTCTGTCACTGAGATAGGAGGGAAATCTCAGAGATGAATAAATGGGAATGGAACATAGATTAAAATCCATATCTATGTAGATAACATGACTCAAATTAGGTTGTGGACTAATGTTTGTTTTTTATCAGAAATGGAAAACAGACAATTTGAAAAGCAGTTGGATGACAATAAGCTTAAGGGCCCAAACTATGCCGACTGGTATCATAACCTAATGCTAGTCTTGACCTTTGAGAAATTGGATAAGGTGGCTAAGAATCCTACCCCAGAGCGTTCGGGAGATAGGGCTTCTGAGGCCCAGAGAAGGGACTATCAAGAATGGGAGGAGAAAAACTCCCTTGCCTAGTGCTATATCATTGCCTTCGTAGAAAATCTGATACAGAAGCAATTTGATCAAATCGAACTTACCAAGGACATATTGGACAGTTTAAAGACAATGTACGAAGAGCATAATCGTTCTACTCGGCAAAAGGTCTTGAAACAGTTCATGACCGCATAAATGTCCAAGGGCTAACAAGTTCATGACCATTGTCTTTGGATGATGGGCTACATCAATGAGCTTGAGGCTCTTGGATCTGGGCTGGATCATGTGACCCAAATAGATGCCATTCTCAACTCTTTGCCTCTGTCCTTCAATCCGTTCATCATGAACTATAACATGAATAAGTTGAATGTCAGCATTCAAGAACTCAGTAATATGTTGCAAAGGGCCGAAGAACTGATCAAGAAGGATGAACCCCTAGCCATGATTGTCGAATCTGGCAAGAAGGGCAAGAAAATGAGGGAAAAGAGAAAGCCCCAAAAGAAAGCAACCAAACCCAAGAATAAGAGGAAAGACAAGGCATCTGATGCCTGTCATTTTTGTAAGCATACCGGCCACTGAAAGAGGAACTGTCCTCAATACCTAGAATCCAAGAAAGGTAATTTCGAATCCTGTGTCATAGAAACCAATTTGTTGGTGACTTCTGCACCCTGGTGTATTGACTCTGGGGCTTCAACTCATGCGTGTAATTCAATATAGGGGTTCAAGGTAAACAAAATGTTGAGTGAAGGAGAGGTGACTCTTTACTTGGGGACTTCTGCAAGTGTTGTAGCTACGACTATAGGAACTGTAGAGTTAATTTTTAGAGAATGATCAATTGTACTGAAAGATTGTCTTTATGTACAAAATTTGAAAAGAAATTTGATTTCTATTTCAAAACTGTGTGCGGATGGATATTCTGTCTTCTTTAGTAATACGATTACTATTAAAAGAAACAATAAATTCATCACATACAGAGAACTTGAGAATGGTCTCTATGTTCTGCATCCTTCTCTACAAAATAACATAGCCGAAGCTACGTCGGTTTATATTCCCAAAAAAGAATCCGTGATACAGTTAATCCCACATGCCTATGACATTACCCACTTTGACATATCAGCATTGATCGTATCACAAGGTTGGTAAAGGATGGTCCTTTGGATTTTCTAACCGTAGAAGATCTTCCCACTTGTGAGCCTTGCCTTTAGGGTAAGATGACAAAACGGTCATTTAATAGTAAGCTTGAAAGATGTACAGGCACACTTAACCTTATACACACTGATGTATGTGGCCCCCTGAATGTTAGGACCCGTAACCAGCACATGCATTTCATTACATTCACAGATGATTATTCTCGGTATGGTTACGTGTACCTAATGAGACACAAGTCTGAATCCTTTGAAAAATTCAAGTAATTCAGACAAGAGGTCGAGAAACAGTTAGGAAGAGAAATTAAGACCCTTCGATCAAATCAAGGTGGCAAGTATCTCTCTAACGAATTCAATGACTACTTGAAGGTCAATGGGATAGTATCACAGTTAGCTCCTCCTACTACACCACAACTTAATAGTGTTTCAGAAGAGTAATAAGACCTTATTGGATATGGTCCGGTCACTTCTCATACACTCAAAGTTACCCACATTCTTTTGGGGTTACGGATTTTGAATACTCCATACGAACTTTAGATCGGAAAGAAACCAAGTGTCAGACACTTGAACATTTGGGGTTGTCCAGCATACATTAAAAGAATGAGTGCGAACAAATTGGAATCCAAGACCAGCCATTGCCTATTCGTAGGCTACCCCAAAGGCTCTATGGGTTACCTATTCTATGACCCAAGTGAGCAAAAGGTGTTCTACAGCCAAAATGCACATTTCTTGGAGGATGATTACATCTTGAACAATCATCGTTAAGAAGTTGTTCTTGATGAGGAGAGCTCAGGAGTAGTGGGAGGTGTCCCACAAATTTCAGGTGATGATCAACCTAGAAGATCTACCCAGGTGTCCAGGTGATAGCTATAAATATAACCCTAGCAAGTGCACTAGTTATCAAGTAGTATAAAAATATTGTTCCCATGAAGATTTAAAAAAATAAGTATTAGAACTACAGCCTTTTCTAATTATTTGGATAATCGAATTTCAGATTTGAGAATAAGAACTAATGAAAAAAAAAACAGGAAAACAAGAGCAGAAGTAGCAATGCTGAAGTATGTAAGGATTGGTTGAATTTGCTAGGGCTTTCGGTCCACCTAACCATTCCAATTAATATTAATGGATGAGATTATCCAAGATAATTTGTCATTCCCATAAGCTAAAGTCTTTCTAATTTTATTTAATATTCTTTCTCGAGATATACTAAATCTACTTCTATCAGGTAATCCTTCGATGTTTCAACTAGAGTTCTCAAGGTAGAAGTGCATTAAATTCAAGGCAAAACTATTACATTCAGATGAATCTTATGTATATACCCCTATATACCATTCAATTCACACCATGAATTATGTGGTCAGCTATGTGAATTCCTCTCTCGATTCATTCACATACGCCTAATCAATTAAGAGATGGTCACTCCTAATAGCATTAAGCAAGATAATTCATAGACTATATGGAAATCACAATCTTGAATAAATCAGAATAAAAATATATTCATTGATATGATTAGGCTTTCCACAACCCTAACTACAGATAAATTAGTTCATACTAGCAGAAATAAAATAAACAAGAGGAAAGAAAGAACTCATGGTTTCGCCCTTGGAGTTGAGATCTCCTCTTCTCCTTGCCGCCACCTCCTTCTTGCAGACTTCTTGCTTGATAGATGGATTGCTCCTCTTCTTCTTAATGCCTCTCTAGTCCGCCCCTACCCCTTTATATAGCTTAAGGGGAGGGGTGCTCTCCTACTCTTTCTTGAAGTTAATCTCTCAAAAATAGAAAGTCCTAGTCTCATCCTACTCTTATCTCTTTATTTAATGAACTCAATCTCTTTATCTTTATGGGATTACATCATAAATTTACATCTGATAAGACTCTTCTCAGTTTCTTGTTCTTGGATTCGTATTAGACCTTCTCTGCGAATTGGGCTGCTGCCAGGCTTTTTTGCAAGTTGGACTTAAGCTACGGATTGGGCCTTCCTATGAATTTTCCCCGACTTTGGGCCCAGATTTCACTTCGATGTAGGCTGAATCTACGAAAGCCCAAAACATGAAAGTTGTGGATTCTTTTCTTATATATCCAGTGAGTCTTGAATCATCCCAATCGGAGTTCGGATACGCGAGTTAGGCCCAGATTATTGAACAGTGCCAAAACTATGAAAAATCATCCGATTTGCCTTTCTTTGCTCTTGATGCCTTCTTTCATGCCTTGAACCGAAATATAAGAAATAAGAGTCAAAATAAGTATTAATTCATTATAAAAGATTGAATATTTGGGGATAAAAATGTGATAAATTCTACTCTCATCACCAGGCCTCCAATCTGTTTTGGCTATGATCAGGATAGTTGCCTAGTGGAAGCTATGACTTGTGAGGAGGATCCCATGACTAATATGGAAGCTATGTTGGACATAGATTCCTTGAAGTGGGTAGATGCCATGAAAGCTGAGATGGACTCAATGGAGACCAATGGAGTTTGGACTTTAGTAGATCCGCCCCTTGAGGTAAAAGCAATTGGTTGCAAATGAATCTATAAGATGAAGAAGGGCCCCGATGGTAAGATTGAGACCTACAAGGCTTGTCTGGTGGCGAAAATGTATACTTAGAAAGAGGGCATCGATTATGAGGAAACCTTTTTGCCCGTGACCATGCCTAAATACATTAGGATCCTACTATCTGTAGTACCATACCATGACTATGAGATTTGGTAAATGGATGTCAAAACTGCGTTCCTGAATGGAGATCTTAGTAAAGATATCTATACGCAGCAACCACAAGGTTTCCTAGCTGTGGGAAAAGGATTGGAACATTCGGTTTGACTCTACTATCAAAAAGTTTGACTTTGAGTAGAATCCCGCTAAACCCTGTGCTTACAGGAAGTCCAGTGGGGACAAGGTTATGTTCTTGGTTCTATATGTAGAGGACATTTTATTCATTGGGAATGATGTAAGAATGTTGACTACGATGAAAGTATGGCTTTCACAGCAAATCTCCATGAAAGATCTTGGAGAAGTCTCCTATATATTGGGTCTTCGACTCTATAGAGATAGATCAAAGTAGATAATAAGATTATCCCAATCTGCTTACATTGACAAAATAGTCAAGAGATACAGTATTGAGAACTCCAAAAAGGAAATGTTCCTTTCAGGCACGGAGTCACTCTCTCAAAGAAGATGTCTCCCAAGACTTCTGAGGAGATTGAGGGCATGAAGGACGTTCCCTATGCCTCGGCCGTAGGGAGCATCATGTATGCCATGGGGTACAGTCGTCCTGACATTGCTCAGGCAGTGACTGTGGTAAGCAGATTCCAGGCCAACCTAGGGCAGGAGCACTGGACCACTATGAAAAACATACTTAAGTACCTTCGAAGGATAAAAGAGTTTTGTCAAGTATTCGATGGTAGCTCACTACAGATCCAGGGGTATATTGATGTTGATTTCTAGTCGGATCTAGAGGATAAAAAATCCACATCTGGGTATGTTTTCATGATAGGATTATGTGTTGTTTGCTAGAAAAGCAACAAATAGGGGTCCATGGCAGATTACACAACCGAAGCCGAATACATTGCCGCAAGTGAAACTACCAAAGAAGTTGTGTGGATGAAAAAGTTCATTCATGAATTGGGATAAGTTTCGTCCAGCATATCACCCATCCCGTTGTTGTGTGACAACAATAGAGCTATCACTCAGGCTAAGGAGCCACGAGCCCACTCGATGTCGAATCACATCGAGAGGAGGTACCATGTACTGTAGGAGATTGTTGGTAGAGGGGACATCCTGATTCAGAAGGTAGCATCAGCAGAGAATGTAGCAGACCCATTGACTAAGCCACTTACACAAAAAGTGTTTGAGAAACACATGGAAAGTCTGGGACTCCGGCTTATACCAAATTGGACCTAAGTGCAAGTGGGAGCTGCTAGACAGTGTATGCCCTTACCTCCAATCAAAATGATGTACCTTATGACATTTAATGTAAATGAATAAAGTAAATATTTGATTCATGTTATTGTAGTGTGTTTCTGTGTAATACCCTTAAATTGGACACATGAGACTTGTGTTAGTTTAGAATGTTCATAGCCGTTGGATAAGTCTGGGGAGATTTATCCTACCAAGGCTGACATTTGATGTTCTGCCAAGTGTTGGGGTGGCCTGTCTCAGCTGCTAGGGCGAGACCCGAGGTACATGCAGTGTAGGTTTACTTGAAACCCTGAATCGGACCAGATTTTCAGTATTGCCCTAGACCATGGAGATTGATGGGCAAAACTGGAATGTTACACCTGACCCCTACACTCAATTATGATACTGCACTAGGTATTGGATTGGGCTATCTTTGATATGCTAATCAATGAGATCCTTAAAGGGGGTAAAAACCTGGGTATCTTGGGACAGTCTAAGAATTCATCTGAGTGAGTGATCATAGTGACAGGATCAGCTCCTTTGTCGGACAAAGGTAATGATCGGGGATGCACTCTCTCTAATAGAAACCAAGACTACCGATAGCCGATTTCAACCATTGAAATTTGTTTTGCAAAATATATTTATATATGGATATACATATGTAGACTATGGTTTCAAAATATTTGCAAAATGTCGTAATTCCTAGGATCCATGTGAGTAGAGAGTGCAACACTATTCCTTGCAGCCGAGGGAGAGGTCCTCTCTTGTCGGGCAGTGTTTGATCATTATGGGCTAAGAGGTTAAGTGTAAGACCATTGAGGGTATCACCTGATGGGCTAATCTTGCATCTGCCCATAGTCCCTGGGTTTTTATAAGGTGGCTTGGCCTAGGGACAACTTAGTGTAAGTGTTGGGCCCATTAAGAGCCCTTGTGATAGACTCAGGGGTTCATTGCCCATAACAGTGAATTCGGTCAGGCATTGTAACAAAGAATGGGCTGAACCCATGTGGCTGATGTGTAGATCAATGTTTGGGTCCCACGCCATACAAAGAAGCCCTACTAGGCAGCAGTTTGGAAGGCCACTGAGCACATAAGACTTATTAGGCCTAAAGCCCATTTCAAACTAGTTTAGTTAGACTAATTAAAGGGGGGTGGATCTAGGATTTGGACCAACAGATAGGATAGGGTCTTCCCCTGTCCACTCAGAGAGTCTAGATCTAAATAGAGATTTGGATCTGAAAACCTCCTAATGAGATTAGGAGAGAGTTGATCTAATATGTAGATAAGATAAGAATTTATCTTTATCACTTAAAGAAAGTCTAGATTCAAATAAGGATTTGAATCAGGAAACTTCTAATGGGATTAGGAGCTGATCTCTTTAAGTCTATAAAAGGAGGAGGGGGAGAACCATTCAGATCATCTCATCAAACATCAGATCTTAGATCACACAAAGAGAAGACAGCAACAGTGTGACTGTGCCATCTTCTCCCTATGTTTTCCTCCAGTTGCCGCCTACTGCCAGTTGGATCTCCATTTTTGTAGGAACGATCAAGAATAGTTCTTGATATCAGTCTTTAGAGAAAGGCTAATCTAAAGTCAAGCTCACAGCCTCAATCGAATTTTTGCTGAAGGATTTTGTTCTTGGGAAGAACACTGTTGATTCTGCTCCACCCTATATTGTGTCATCTTCAGTCGGAGCAATCTTTGGAGACTTCTTTGGATGTGAACAGCTTCATTGGAGGATACTATTTCTTCGTATCAGGTATATCCCTCTCCTACCTTTTGGTTTCAGATATGGTTCGGTTCTTGGTTCAAGATTGATCCTTGAAAATGTAGATTTTTTAAAACAGGGAATGTGATTCCCAGATGGGAGAGAAATTTTTGAAATTTCATCCTACCTTCCTACAGGGTTCGACCATCCATATGATGGATCTCTCATCCCATCAGAATGCACGTCACTACCATGGTGTCCATAAGATCATTGGATGATCTCCCCATTTGATTGGCCCCACATCAGTTTCCTCCCCAAAAAGAAATCGTGCAGAGCCCTAGCCGTTTAGGGCCCATTTAAATCTAGCTTTGAGAAAGTCAGTGGGAGCCACTTTGGTTTGACCTAAATAAAACTAGGGTGTAATATTTTGTTCCCCCCACAGAAATATGAGTGCATGTGATAGAGAGATTCATATGATGAACTCTCTAAAGGCCTTACATCATTAGCATGAAGATGTGTCCTCAGTAATGAGTAGATGCACCATAAAATTGGGTTATCCATATGCTATTGGATCTATTGGATTGTTTCATAAGATGATAGGGGCAACATAGACCACCGTGGGAGGGGCCTATCCAAAAATGGAAAACACTCTCACAATACCTCGGCGTTCACGAATATGGTGGTTAAACACTCATTGAACAAAAAGGCTTAACCTAGAATGGCAAATGAATCTTGTCTGATAGAGGCCAAAGGGAAAGCTCATTAGAAGAGTGGATGTGATCCTTCATAGAAGGTGGTGGGGTTATGCAACTAAAATAGTTGGCTCCATGCACTCTATGTGGTTTCCCACACTTCTAGAGACATTATTCATAGTCTCTGTCACTGAGATAGGAGGGAAATCTTAGAGTTGAATAAATGAAAATGGAATAAAGATTAAAAGACATATCTATTTAGATAACATGAATCAAATCAGGTCATGGACTAATATTTTCTTTGCCTTTTATCAGAAATGGCAAACGGACAATTCGCCAAACTGCTGGATGATAAGCTTAAGGGCCCAAATTACGCTGACTAATTTCGTAACCTTATTCTAGTTCTGACATCCTAGAAATTGGACAAAGTTTCTAAGAATGGGAAGATAAAAACTCTCTTGCTCGGTGCTACATCATAGCCTCCTTAGACAATCAAATACAACGACAATTCAATCAGATCGAAGTGTACAAGGATATCTTGGATAGTCTAAGGACCATGTATGAAGAGTAGAATTGTTCTATTTGTCAGAAGGTCCTAAAGCAGTTTATGACCGCACAAATGTCCAAAAACTAGATAGTTCATGACCATTGTCTCAAGATGATGGGATACAACAATGAAGTAGAGACTTTTGAATCTAGGGTAGATCATGTCACCAAAGTTGATGTCATTTTGAACTCTTTGCCTCCTTCCTTCAATCAATTCATAATGATATACAATATGAACAAGCTAAATGTTAGCCTTCAGGAATTTAGCAATATTTGCAGAGGGTTGAAGAACTGATAAAGAAGGATGAGCCCATAGTCATGCTTGTTGAAGGCGGAAAGTTGAGCAAGAAGAAGAGGGAGGCAAAGAAGAAACTTCAGAAGAAAACTAGCAATCCTAAAAAGTAGAAGAACGACAAGACATCAGATACCTATCACTTTTGTAAGCAGACCAGCCACTGGAAGAGGAATTGTCCTCAATACCTGGAGACCAAGAAATAAGGTAATTTCGAATCCCTTGTCATAGAGACCAATATGGTCACTTTTGCTTCCTAGTGTATTGACTTCGGTGCTTCTACTCATGCATGTAGTATATTGCGGGGGGTTCAAGACAAACATGAGACTGAGTGACGGTGAAGTGATTCTTTACTTTGGGACTCCTGCAAGTATTGCAGCTACAACCATAGGAACTATAAAATTGTATTTCAGAGAAAGAATAATTACATTAAAAGATTGTCTTTATGTACCTAATTTGAGAAAAATTTTGAATTCTGTTTCAAAACTATGTGTGGATGGTTATTCTATTCTCTTTAGTAATGTGATAACTATCAAAAGGAATAAAAAATTCCTCACGTATGGAGAACTTGAGAATGGTCTCTATGTTCTCCATCCTTCTCTAGAAACAAATATAACCGAAACTATGTCAGATAATAACCCCAAGAAAAAAATGCGTGATACAGTTAATCTCACATGCCTGTGGCATTACCGACTTGGCCACATTAACACAGATTGTATCACAAGGTTGATAAAGGATGGTCCTTTAGATTTTCTAACTACAGAAGATCTTCCAACCTGTGAACCTTGCCTTTAGGGTAAGATGATGAAACGATCATTTAATGGTAAAACTAAAATATCAATAGGCACACTTGACCTTATACATACTGATGTATGTGGTCCCATGAATGTTAAGACACGTAACCAACACATTTATTTCATAACATTTACTGATAATCACTCTCGGTATGGTTACATGTACCTAATGAGACACAAGTCAGAATTCTTTGAAAAGTTTAAAGTGTTCAGGCAAGAGGTTGAGAAACAGTTGGGGAGACATATTAAGGCCCTTCGATCAAATCAAGGATGCGAATATTTCTCTGATGAATTAGGGGAATACTTAAAGGAAAATGGGATAGTATCACAATTAGCACATCCTTCTACACCACAATTAAACGATGTGTCAGAAAGGAGCAACCAAACTTTATTGGATATGGTTCGATCACTTCTCATACACTCAGAATTACCTACGTCCTTTTGGGGTTACACATTAGAGACTGCGATATACGTGCTGAACCAGGTTCCAACCAAATCTGTTTTAAAAACTCCTTATGAGCTTTGGATTGGTAAGAAACCAAGTGTAAGACACTTGATGATTTGGGGTTGTCTGACATATGTTAAAAGAACAAGTGCTAACAAACTGGAATCTAAAATCAGTCGTTGCATATTTGTAGGTTACCCAAAAGGCTCTGTAGGATATTTATTCTATGATCGAGGAGAACAGAAGGTGTTCTATAGTTGAAATGCCCATTTCCTGGAGGAAGATTACATCCTGAACAATCATCGTCAGGAAGTTGTTCTTGATGAGGAGAGCTCAGGAGTAGTGGGATATGTCCCACAAGCTCCACTTAATAACCAACCTAAGAGATCTACCTGGCCATCTAGGTGTCTAGTTTATTACGGCTATGGCTAAGAAAGTTACTTGTTGCAAGCCATGATCAATGAGGAGGACCCCGTGACTTATGAAGAGAGGAGAGATCCATCATATGGATGGCCGAACCCTACAGGAAGGTAGGGCAAAAATTTCAAAAATTTCTCTCTCTCCCATCTAGGAATCACATTCCCTGTTTTAGAAAAATTGCATTTTTCAACGATCAATATTGAACCAAGACCGAACTAGATCTGAACCAAAATAGTAGGAGAGAGATATACTTGATACAAAGAAATAGTATCTTCCAATGGAGGTATTCACACCAAAGAAAGGATCCAAAGACTACTTCCACTAAATATGGCACAGTGTTGGATGGGACAGATCAGTGTTCTTCTAAAGAACCAAATCCTTCACCAAGAATTCACTGGAGGGTAGGTGAGCACGACACTCAATCAGTTTTTCACCAATAACTAATATCAAGAACACTTCTTGACCACTCCTACAACAATGGAAATTGAACTCAAAGTAGGCGGCAACTGGAGGAGAACGCAGGTAGAAGATGGCGCAGTCACACTGTTGTTGTCTTCTCTCTGTATGATCTAAGATCTGATCTCTAGATGCTGGGGTGTGATGGGATGAACTGAATGGTTTGCCCCCTCCTCCTTTTATAGACTTAAAGAGATCAGCTCCTAATCCCATTAGGAGTATCCCGATTCAAATCTTTATTTGAATTTGGACTCTCTTTAAGTGATAAGGATAAGTCTGTATCTTTAGGAGGTTTCTAGATCTAAATTCAGATCTAGACTCTCTGAGTGGATAGGGTAAGACCCTATCTGATGATCCAATACCAGATCTGCCCCTCTCTTTATTTAGTCCAACTAAACCAGTTCGAAATGGGATTTAGGCCCAATAAGTCTAAGTGCTCATTAACCTTCCAAACTGCTGCCCAGTTGGGCTTCTTTGTATGGCATGGGACCCAAACATTGATATACACATCAGTCATATGGGTTCATCCCAGCCTCTATTACTAGGCTTGGTCGAATTCACTGAAAAGACAGTGAACCCCCTGAAGCCCATCACATGGGCTCCTAATGGACCCAACACTTACCATAAGTGGTCCCTGGGCCAAGCCACCTTATAAAAACCCAGGGACTATGGGCAGATGCAAGATTAGCCCATCAGGTATTATTCTCAATGGTCTTACACTTAACCTCTCAGCCCATAATGATCAGTTACTACCCGACAAGAGAGGACCTTTCCCTTGACTGCAAGGAACAGTAATGCACTCTCTACTCACATGGATCCTAGGAATTAAAACCTTTTGCAAACATTTTGAAACCGTAATATATATATATATATATATATATATATGTATATCCATATATAAATATATTTTGCAAAACAAATTTCAATGATTGAAATTGGCTGCCAACAGTCTTGGTTTCCATCAAAGAGAGTGCATCCCCGATCATTACCTTTGTCCAACAAAGGGGCTGATCCTGTCATTATGATCACCCACTCAGATGAATTCTCGGACTATCCCAACATACCCAGGTTTTGACCCTCGCTAAGCATCCAATTTAAGGGTATTACACAGAAACACACCACTAATAACATGAATCAAATATGTACTTTATTCATATACAATAAATGTCATAATATACATCAATCTGATTGGAGCTAAGGGCATACACTGTCTAACAGCTCCCACTTGCACTTAGGTCCAATCTGGTATAAGCCAGAGTCCCAGATTTTCCACGTGTTTCTCATACACTTTCTATGTGAGTGGCTTAGTCAATGGGTCTGCTACATTCTCCGTTGATGCTACCTTCTGAGTCAGGATGTCCCCTCTACCAACAATCTCCCGCAGTACGTGGTACTTCCTCTTGATGTTCTTCGACTTCGAGTGGGCTCATGGCTCCTTAGCCTGAGCAATAGCTCCATTGTTGTCACACAACAATGGGATGGGTGATGTGCTGGATGGAAATAATCCCAATTCGTGAATGAACTTTTTCATCCACACGGCTTCTTTGGCAGCTTCACTTGCGGCAATGTATTCGGCTTTGGTTGTGGAGTCTATCATGGACCCCTGTTTGCTGCTTTTCCAGCAAACAGCACACGATCCTATTGTGGAGACATACCAGATGTAGACTTTCTATCATCTTGATCCAACTGGAAATCGGCATCAGTATACCCCTAGATTTGTAGTGAGCTACCATCGAATACAAGACAAAACTCTTTTGTCCTTCGAATGTAGTTAAGTATATTCTTCACAGTAATCTAGTGCTCCTGCCCTGGGTTGGCCTGGAATTTGCTTACCACACTCATTGCCTGAGCAATGTTTGAATGAGTGCATACCATGGCATACATAATGCTCCCTACGGCTAAGGCATAGGGAACAATCTTCATGCTCTCAAACTCCTTAGAAGTCTTGGGAGACATCTTCTTGGAGAGAGTGATTCCGTGACTAAAAGGAACATTTCCCTTCTTGGAGTTCTCCTTGCTGTATCTCTTGATAATTTTGTCAATGTAAGCAGATTGGGATAATCCTATTATCCGCTTCGATCTATCTCTATAGAGTCAAAGACCTAGTATATAGGAGACTTCTCAAAGATCTTTCATGGAGAATTGCTGTGAAAACCATACTTTCATCGTAGTCAACATTCCTACATCATTCCCAATGAGTAGAATGTCGTCTACATACAAAACCAAGAATGTAACCTTATCCTCACTAGACTTCCTAAAAACACAGGGATCATTCGAATTCTGCTCAAAGTCAAATATTTTGACAGTAGAGTCAAATCAAATGTTCCAACTCCTAGAAACATGCTTAAGTCCATATATGGATCTATTTAATTTATATACCATGTGTTCCTGACCTGCAGGACTGAAACTTTGCGGTTGCTACATATAGATATCATTAGTAAGATCCCCATTCAGGAATGCAGTTTTGACATCCATTTGCCAAATCTCATAGTCATGGTATACCCTTTCACCATGACTACAACAATGACCTCACATAAACCCATATGGGTTCAAGTTATGCTGCTCTTTAGGGTACAAAACCTTCCAATTAGAAAGAGATCCACAAGTAATCATAGGAAAATCTTGGGAAGGTTCCTTTGCTCCTTGGCAACTACAGCATCATGTCTTGGAAGCAAGACCTCTGGCAAGTAATTTGAAGTTTTGAACATCTTGCTTATTTGGTTGTCAAGATCTGCAAGCCTGGGATGCGCTTCACTTGCTTGAGAGGGATTTAATAGATAAAAATTGAATTGGTGGAGGACTAGCCCCTCCAGAACTCAAGATTGCCTTAGTTGTATGGTATTGGAGAGTTGCACCAGGGGATAGTTCTCATTCTATCTGAAATGGGGATGATTATATTGGCACTCTCATTCTCTTAACTTGCCTTGATCCGTTTCTGATAAAAAAAATAAAATGTGGCTTGAAAAAAAAAATGCATTACTCTGATGGTAGCCCTTGCTATCACAAACAAACTACTGGATATGTGTACTAAAGGGTGGAATAGATCACTTAAATTATGACATGATTAAAAGATCCATGAAGCTTACCATATCTATAATAAAGCTCCAATTGCTTACGACCTAGATACTTCCAAAGTTTGCAAAATTTCCTAATAACAACAATGTTCACAGTGAATTTCAGTCCAACCTTCCTCCAGTGGAAGATAATGCCAATTTTTTTGTTTGATGCTAGCTTAGTTAAGAATTTCAGGCAAACTGGAATTGGTGGTGTCTTCATCAAGTTCAATCCAAGCACCTATGGGCTTTCAGTGAGCCAAGTGAGAAAACCATCTGTGTGGAAGAAGGTGTAAGGGTCTTGCTTATTGGTTTTGCTTAGCCATCAGCTTTAACTCTAAGTCATTAAGGAGACTCCAGAAAATGCAGCGATGTCAAAATGTGGGAAGCAGGACTTGGAAATTTATTCCAAAAAGGTGGGATTGAAAGGAAGATGAACTCTATCGCAAATAAAAGGACATTACCAAATGTTGGTCCCAGCTATCTGGGGTCCTGGAGGGGTAGCAGATATGCTAGCCAAATCAGTGATTACTGGGATCTTCTGTTAATGACAGTCCTAGATATCAGCAGTAGATGCTGCATTTCATATGAGGGCTGAAGTAACCATATACTGGGCAGGTTGGGTTTGCATTGATCCTAGAAAAATCCACAGCTTATTCCAGTCTCCTTGCTAACTTCTGACCCTTTTCTGAACCCACCGCCCCCTCAGAAGCTACTTCCTGCTTCTTGGCTACCTCCTCACACTTGTTAACACACTCTTCCCTCTCTAGAATTAAAGGGTTAGCAGAATTGTCCTCTTGAGTCTTGTATTTTAAATATAGAGTAATTTGTTAGTTATTTGAGCTTTTCTATTTGATGTGGTTAATTTTCATGTCTATTGTTTTGCTTCTATGTGTAGAAAATTGTGGAAGCTGCAGAAAAGAGTTAACAAACTAAGCTTGTTCTATTGGTGTTACGAATCGCCTTGGTCTTGCTTGACGTGATGTGAGTCTTCCTTTCCTTCTTTCTTTCTTAATTTGGTCCATGCATGAATTAATGGAGAACAAGTAAATCATCATAATTCTTACTTTTGCTAAATGCTTTACTGAAAAGTGAAAAATCTCCAATGAAGAATGAAGAAGAATTACATTTCAACTCCTTAATCAAAGGCCCAAGTATCAATGTATATACTGAGTAAACAAAGGCCTGGAGATGTCTCTGCTCCCTGAATCCTGATTGAGAAAAAAAAATGTGAAGACCTTGAGATTCCTTAATGAGAACTTGTAAGAAACTGATAAGAAGTTCCACTTACATCCCAACCCTTACTATACAAATTACAAGGAACAAGTAATTTTCTCTAAGGCTCAGTTTGGAAGCAGTACAAATGCAAATATGTACAAGGTAAATACATACAAAATATAAGGTTTTGCAATCTACATATTTGCAATTGTACTCCTTCCAAACTCAGCCTAGAGGAACTATAAGCTCGTGACTGAATCACAATCACACATAGATATCCCTTACTTTATATATCTTTATGATTCTATCAACCACATTTCACCACCAACCCTACTTAGTGCTTACTGGAATGACCATAAAATTGGGTTTACATATAGTAAAATCCAAGGTCCAAAATAGATGTTCAACCGATGTCGAGTTTTAAAACCTTGTGTGCTTTTCAGAAACTGCATGTTCATCCAACTCTCCTAGAAGCTCCAAATTAACTCCACTTAATTTAAGGGATCTTCAGACCTTCCCAGGAATTAGACTCACGTCTAATAAGCAGGATTTCTTCATGAATCAAACCTGTTCCTTAGAAGGTTCTCTTGAACCGTGCATGTGAGTAGCCTCACGTCGTAGCAAAAGTGCATATAGGAGTTCATTCCCCATATCAGGGACCCCAGGCAGGCACCAATGGCTGCAGTCTTTCCTCTGAGATGTCATATGTGTTACATTCAACACTTTCAACTTCAACTTAACTGTGACCACGACCCAGATGGCACTGATGATGAACCCAGCTCAGGTAGCATCTCCAAGTGACAGCTCCCTCCGGTTCTCCAATCTCCACCCCTGCAAAACCTAGTTATTTTTGTCTGCTAAAGAAATGTACTTGATTATTTGTATCATTCTGAAACATGGAAATAGCAAAACTATCTTTGAGGTAGCAATAGTATTCATCCATCCTCACATGGTGAAAATAACATATTTAGTTGTATCTATTGCTGCTTGTGCAGTGTGACACAGTCACGCTGAAATGGAATTCCAAAAACCTCTATATATAACCTCTCCAGTTGAGTTAGCATGCCCAGAAAGAGTAAACATTATTAGATCCATTGACATGGATCAATAATGTGACACACATTATATTGGAGATAATCCTAGCCGATCCAGATCTAGCCTGGACTCTAGGATAGATAAGGATAAGACGTGTAAATTAGGATCAACATGATCTCTCCCAACTGTACTCTATCTAGGACTCCTATTGTTATCCTGTATGGACTCCTCTGTAAATCAAACTCTACAAGAAATCTATATATACCTAGAGCTTCAGTGATCTCAACACACTGAAGTCTATTCTTCTCATTCTCTTCTTTCTGTTTCTCTTATTATTTTCGTAGTTCAAACTTTCTATCAGAGCCGATGGAGTTTGAAGGTTCTCAAGGAAGCAATGGCAGCTGAACCAATGTTGATACTGGTTCAAACAATCTAGGATCGATGTCCCCGATTCCTCCTCTTCAGAATGTGATACATTATCTACCCATCAAGCTTGGCAGTGATAACTACTTGCTGTGACCGTGCACAGTTTCTTCCCCTACTCAGGCATCATTACCTCATGGATCTTGTTGAAGGCAAGAGAGGAGCTCCACCATAGATGATACCTGATCTAGCAGGCGAAGACAGTATAGTGAATCCAGAATACATCAAATGGTTTGATGTTGATCAATTAGTACTATGTTGGTTAATTTCTTTCTCACTGAGGGCGCTATGGCCCAAGTTGTAGAATTTTCTACTTCGGCAGAGGTATGGTATTCTCTTGCTAAGTCCTATTCAACTCATGCTAGATCCCGTATTTTGCAACTTAGGAAACAGTTGTACAGTTTAAAAAAGGGGTCGTTATCTATTTCTGCTTATATCCATCCAAAAGGCAAAATCAATAGCACATAGTCTGTCTATTGTTGCTAAACTAGTTCGTAAATCTGATTTGGTCTTGTATATTCTTAATGGGTTAGGAAATGAATATGACTCTGTAGTGGCTGCTATAACTAACATACTAATAACTCTGTAGGGCCTTAGGATCACCTTAGAACAATTCTAACCCTCCATTCTAAACCCTAGGAAACCCATATTTCTGCTAAAACCCAGTTGCCCCCCCCCTTTCTCTCTAATCCTAGTTTCATCCACCCTTCTCTATAAAAAGGACCCAAGGAGTCCTGAGAAGGGGTTGGATTCTGCCCCCAGGTAAGACGGAAGGTTGTTCTTGAGAAGTTCAATGATAGAGAAAGAGGAGAACGCCCAAGCAAGAGGAGGGGTTCCTGCTTGGAATTCGTCTACCCACTACTACCACCTTTGGATTTGGATCCCAACCAATTTTTCATTAGTTTCGGATTTACTTTCCATTCTTTAATTTCCGGTCCTTATTATTATTTCTGCAATTTACATTTATCTAGTTTAATTTTTGTCTTCCTTTCTGCAGATCTGAAATTCGATCAGGTAAGGCGGAAGGCCTAGCTTGAGGAGTTCGAGGGTCAAAGGATAGATCCGAAGACTGCTACCTCTAATCGAGTTGCAGACTTTCTATTTAGTTTATTTATTTATTTTTGTCATTTATTTATCTTTTTGAAAGTTTCACTTTCAGCATTGTAAGAATTTTATTTTAATGGATTCTAGTTTAATTAATTAAATTTTGTCTTTTTGCAATTTCCAATCATGTTATTTTATCTGAATTGAAGCACGTAGCGATTTTTCCCTCACTTCCCTATGGATACAACCCCTTCATCACCACTAACTGCGTTTTGTAGAGGAAGCAATGAAGAAAATTTTTTATTTGCTTCATTTGGATCTGTTTCATTATTTTTTTATTATCGTTTGATTACTTGATCTGTAATCTCATTTTAATTCTTGTTTCTCTTTGATTTTGTAGGACGTAATACCAAAAGGTGGGGTACCGAAGCGTTGTTGGACTACTAAAGAAAAGAGAAGATAAGAGAAATTGGATTGCGTTTCAAGTATAGTCGTCCTAATTTAGTCTTGTTTCTTTTTTATTTTTATTTTTGAACTCCTTTTTTTTGGTAAAAAAGTGATTTTTGAATTCTTAGTTAATTAATTTTTCTTTCTTTTTTTTTCTATATCCAATTTATTTAGTACTATTTCTTTTTCGTTTTGTTCTTAGATCTATTTTCTTGAGCGAATTTCTGTTTAGGATTGTTAGGTTCTATTTTTTTTTATTTTCATATTAGAAGCTCACTTTGTTTTTTTTATTTATTGCCACATATTCTTATTTTTTTATTTTTTTTTTGTTTAATCCTTTGAGTAGCAATTTTTCTTGTTAGAATTTATTTTTATGGTTGTTAATTTTTTTTAGCAAAATTAATCCTGTTATTTTCAGTTTGTTGTAATTATATGTTGCTTTATTTAATTTCCCTTTAATTACTTAGTTATTTAATTGAATAATTAATTGTTATAGGAAATTATGCAAATTTTTTAATTTGATTTTAAATTTCAAATTTTGAATTCAAAATTTTAATTTTAATCTGACTTTGAATTCAAATTCGAATTTAAATTTCAAATTTCGAAATTCAAAAATTAAATAAAATTAAAAAAATTAATTAATATTTTAAAATTTTTGAGTTCGCATTCCAACATTTAGGGTTTGATATGTTTTAGAGCATGCATCATATAGGATTATTTAATTGCTGGAATTATCATCGTTAGTTGTTAATGTGTTAGGGTTTTTCATTTTTAATTATTACTTTTTCTGTTATTTTATTTTATGTTAAATTGTTGAATTGCATATTAGAAATAATTGTTCATGCATTGTAATTAGTTGCATTTATTTTGTTTTTTTTGTTTTTTTTTTTCATTAATCCATTTAAGGTCAATCCAACTTAAATAAGATAAGGTGGGGATTTCATCACCCTTCCTTGGCCCAAAAATCACCAACCTTCACGTGCGGTTCACACTAAACCCTAATTTAAAATTTGGATAGCAAGATCCTTTGGGGAGCCTCACATTTGGTTCAAAAGTGTGCTGAATTTTAGGAAAGCTTGTGGTTACTTTCCATAATTGGTGGTTGGTGTCTAAGGAAAGAGGTTAAACGACTAAGCTTAAACGGGTTTTGTGGTTACTTAATTAGTTTAGGATTCACATTGGTTGTGTTATAATTACAAAGGAAGTGTTATAATTCCAAGTAAACCTAATAGGATTCACATTGGTTGAACCACTAGTTTAGGAAACCTTAGATCAGCCCGTAGGTCGTGTTTTAATTTCTTGCATTTTTTTAATTTAAAAAATTTAAATTTGAATTTAAATTTTAAAATCTAAATGTGAATTCAAAAATTTTAATTCCAAATTTCAAAAAAAATCAAATTAAAAACAAAATGAATTCAATGGTCGGAGTTTGTGGAATGAGAAACTACTTCCAACATAAGCCACAGATATATTGGAACCATGTGTCTCAACAACTGGATAAGATTAATGGGATGGCCCAAAGACTTGATCAAGTCCTTCACTCCAAGCTACTATAGCATCCCACTTCGGGAGTAATTTAGGTTCAAATTCCAAGGAAGCACAATTTAACGGGATTGTTAAAAGCTCCTTGAATTTTGCAAAAACACTCTCGACTTCGCCAAGAATTGATTTGAGGTGATGTTATTAGGTCTTAGGTATTAGTTTCTCTAAGACCCTCGCCTCTTTACCTCTTTTTCTCAGTCTAAAAGGAAGTTGGGAATGCAAGTTTCCCAGGATTTTAAGACTTTAAGCAATCTAAAACTAAACTAAAAGCAAAGAGATGGTAGAATAAAAGGTTTACCTCTCATGTACAACCTTGAAACAAACTTTCCCGTAGCTAAAAAGACTTCAAACAAAACTTGAGCAAGGCATGGAGTTGGGGTAAGTATTTCTGGTATTAAGTTTGGAAAATAGGGAAAGAGGCTTGAGTTTGGCTTTAGGAATTTTGGTATTTCAAGTAAAATGGGTGTATCACAGAAGTTGGGAAACTGCCCTTCTACCCTCAAACTCGAGCTGGGTCTCTATTTATAGAGGAAAAGGGAGGGAGATGGGTCTGAAATTCGTCTAGCTATAACATATGTGATTCAGTAGAGCTCTTTCACTGAAATTGGCAAAGATTTTGAGAGAGAATAGCTTATAGTTGATTCTTCCTTCTTTGTGCACCAAATTTTTTCGAGATAGGAAGGCTTTTTATGGATTTCGTGCATTCAATGAGGGATTGGGGCATGTCAAATGTTGCAGCCCCATATTTGGGGTTGCAAGTAGCAAAAAATGTAAAATTGATGAACTTTTAAATGGGGTTTTGTCCTTTCTTAGTTTCAAGTGGGGTCTATTTGGTATTTTGAGCTTTTTAAGCCTATTAGGCTCAAATTCATTGGTTTAAATGTTTTAATGGGGTCAAGTAAGAAGCTGATATCAGTCCCCACCCTCTTGAAATCTTAGGGTGAGACAGCTGATGTGGCAATTCAATCTGGTGCATTGAAATAATATCTTCCTATTTTAAAGGTCAAACGGGTGAATTAGGATGTGTAATTTGACATGCTGGGGTTTTTTGGGCCTCTGAACATAGTGGTAGGGTCTAATTGGTCAAATAAGGCTTGGATGATGGAGATTCATGATATGTGCACTTTTGATCAATAAGATTCGTCAAAATGGAATCAAGGCTTAATGTTGGGTCAAATAAGTGAATTTTGGGATAAACTTTGGTGGGTAGGTATGATTTGGCTTATAAGGCTATTGGAAGGGTTCACGTTAGGTATATGCAAATCATGGGTTTTACATTCAAGAAGCATTGTAGTGTTATACGTATCAAAATGGAATATTTGGTAGATGATTGGCTAAATCCAGGGATTTAGGGTTGAAATTTTGTATGATTGGTTGTTTAAGGATTTTGTTTCACATGGTGGAGTTTGATCCGGGCTCAAGTATGGCAATGTGGCACAATCAAAACCATCAAGAGGGAACTATCTAGATTTAACGGGGGATTTATGGGCATTTGGGCTAAAATTTGGTTCCGTAGGGTTTTAACATGTTTTAAAGTAATTGGCATAGTCCAATCGGCCATCTGAAATGCAGGAAATAGGTCAAAGAAGGGACCAAGCAAAAATTGGGTGCTAACAGATGGATAAATGGTATCGAATTTGAGAGGTTTTGTTACCATTGGATTCAGAATTTTGGGCTTTGCGTACCTATGTTTTCCTATGTTTTTTGATTCATGTCTTGATGTGAAATAAGGTTGAGGATCGAAGAAATTTCGAACATATGATCAAAATTGAATCCTAGATTTGGGTGTTAGGATGAGAGGTCATATGGTGTCAAGTTTGGGTGATTTTGGTATAGTTGGATTTGGCATTTTGGGCTCTATGTACTTATGGTTCTTGATGTTAAATCTAATTAAAGATCAAAAGGATATGATCAGAATGAATCACAGCTTTAGGTCTCAAGCCAAAGAGGTAATGGAGATTGGTTTCGGGTGATCTTGTACATATGGTGTTGGATTTCTGTCCATGAGTGAGATGAGGTTCAAGATCAAAATGATCCCAATCAGACGATCAGAATTGGTTCTAGCTTTGGATCTTAAGATGAAGAAATAAACTGTTTTACATTTAGGTGATCCTAATATTGTTGGAATTTTGGGCTCTACGTAACTATGTTGTCAGATTTCTAACTAAATGTGAGATAAGATTCAGGATCAAAATGATCAAAATCGATCAATTGAAGTCAGTTCCAACTTTGAGTATTAAAATGAAGGGGTAAACGGTGTCGGATTTGGGTGATTTTGGTATCGTCAAATTTGAAATTTTGGGCTCTACATACCTACTGGGTCAGATTCGTAACATTAAGCTTGGTATCAAAAGAATTTTAAACTAAGGGTCCAGATCGGTTCTATCTCTAATTGTTATGATAGAGTGATAAACAGTACTGAATTTGGGCAATTTTGATATTGTTGGACCCAATTCGATACTTTGTAGAGACAAACACCCAATATATGGAAGACTAGTAAAGTGGTTGATGCATTTGGGTGAATGCACGATTGAGTATTTATAAAAAGACAAGAGCAATAAAATGCCAAGCAATGGCTAACCTTTTAGTAGATTTAGCCATAGAGGACCCCCTCGACTTACCTTTGGTCACATTCATAGGTCTATGGTGGGAGGCACTACAAGATTCTACTTGAAAGATAGTAAATGGCAATCAAGAGGGATTTCTGAGAGGTTGAGAGTGATAAAGCAAGCTAGGATTTTAGTTTGACAAGACTTATGTAGAGCTTTAGACAAGAATGTATAGGGGGGTCCTCAGAGATCTCCTTGGTAAAGGAGAGAAGATTTCTTGCTTTGGAAATGTTGCCCCAAGTTTGTTGGATCTGAAACTAGTAAATGGGCAACAGTTTTGTCAAATGTTTGTGCGGTTACAATGGAACTGAAGTTCTTGCTTCTTCCTGGAGTTCGTATCTGAGCATAAATGCAGCTACATGGTTTTTAAAATTGGACCGGATCAAACGGTTGGACCAGAAAAACTAGGAATCGGTCAGGTGATCGGTTCTGTTTTTCCCCAAAACTGGATATTTGCAAAAAATGTTGATTTGGTCAGCAAACTGCTGACTCGGGCGGTCAAACAGTTCCAACTGTTCAACGGTTTTGATCATTTTTTATTTATTTTTGTTAAAACGAGCTGATCATTCGATTCGAACTATCGAACCATTTGACCCGAGAACTGGACCCTGACCGGTTTGTTCTCTGAATCGGTTTTAAAAACCTTGGGCACACACACAAATGCGAGAGGCAATATTACATGACACGTTGTGAGACGAGGCTGTTACACTAAGTTGTGAGTTGAGATGGGGTTGGAGAGAAAAGTTGCAATAAGTAGGAAACCATGTCACAGGACTAGCATGGTGTATTATCATGAGTTGTAAAGTGAAAGTTGTGAAGGCAATGAATTCATCAATTATGGGAAATGAATTGCCTTGGGAATTCAATGTTTCTACTTCAATCCTTTATCGCATACGTTGGTCGCTTATACAGTCACACAGTAGGTATCTCATTGCAACTGATGCACTATCTAATTCTATGTACATATATTATCCCCCCTACTTACCACCTGGTATGGGGATGGATCTGGTCATCTTGAGATTCACCTAGCCCCCAATAGTATTTTTTCTTAATTAGATTATTTTGAACATTTACTTTTTTACAATTTTATTCATATTTTTTAATGTTTTGAAACAATCTATAATTTACTTAAAAAAGGCACATACCTAGCCTTGCACGGTTGCACCTTGCTCATTAGACACAAAATACCCTTTACACTTTTTTTTTTTTTTTCCACATTGCACTTTTACAACATTGTTGAAGAAAAAGAAGAAGTTGAATCACAACATGAAGTAGGATCGTTTATAGATGATGAAGTGACACTAGAAGAGAACATTGTACATCATTTGCTAATATTAGACAATGCATTTGTGTGGTGAGACACATCCAAGTTACGCTAAAAGAAGAATTAAAGGAAACTTGGCCTTGCACTACTATCTTTTTTCATACATTGGCAAAGAGTGGAAATAAGTTCTACAAGTTGATTATAGATGGTGGCATCAACATGAACATTGTCTATGGGACTACAGTCAATCGTTTGCATCTGACACCACAACCACACCTATAACCTATAAGATTGCTTGGATAGATAAATTACCAATCATGCAATTATCACTCTCATTCTTTCAATCATGCAGAAGGTCTATAGGCTACTTTTAGTTTGAGGGAAGATTTTTGTAGGATGAAATGGGATAGGATGAGAAAGGGGAAATGGGTGGAAATTTTTCACATTCCATTGTTTGGTCGCAAAAAGGAAAATGGGACCTGCTATGTATGAGATGTGGGATGTCAAAACATATTTTGTTGGCGAGTGATTCATACTCAATTTGTTCTGTGTTGGGCCTTCCATCTCCACCGATGGTTAGACACTGAGACAGGCTGTCATCCCAAAAAATCTTCTATCAGTAATAATATTATTGTTGGTATGTTCTGAGTTACTCTGATCTCCTACTCAGAAGAACTTTACCTATAAAACACTATCTCCGTACATTGGAAACATCTCCCATGCATAATAATATGTAAAATTATGAGATATTCCCCTTGTGTGGCTGTGATCTCATGTGAGTAGGTGTGGATAGAATCATGGTGAGTAGGAGATCTAGACTCGTTCTGAACCTAGATTGGCTTCCCTTATTGCTCCCCATAACATATTGTTCATGGTGGATCTGAATCGATCCGAAGATCCAGTCGGATTTGATGGGCCTTGATCTGAATTCGAATCCTATTTTTTTAAAATTAATAAATTAATAAAAGAATAATAAAATATACTAATTCAAATTATAATCCGATACATTTGATGGGCGTTGATCAGAGTTTCCCCTCCAGTCTAATTGTTTTCCACCAAAATTATAATCCGATGCATTTGCACCCCTAATTGCAGCCGTGCATGGAAAACATCTCCGGCGTAATGTTACCCTGTGGGGTTAGTGAGGGATTTTGATCAGATAGAGATTGCCTTTTCGATTTGGTGGCGTATCAGGGTCAATCTAACATTAGGTCTATACAATTACGCACTCACTGATCAACAACATGTGAAACGCCAATCACATCAGCTCTATATCCATGTGGTGTTGAAATCAATGTTGTCAGATTTTGGGCTGCAAATGGGAAATCATTTTGGTCACTGGATCACAACGTACCGAACCGTTCAATCATTCCACTCTCTTAAAGCGTTATAAATATTAACTTCATCTTTTAAAAGTTATTTTACATCAAAATAATAAAATAATAAATATTCGTATATAAATATATATATATATATATACACGTATATAACAAATATTATTACACATATATACAAGATAATATAAGAATTAAATCTCAATTTGAAATGAATATAAATGCAAATATGTACAGAATAAATATTATATAAAATAATAAAAATTATAAAATTTTGCATTTACACTCCTTCCAAATTCAAATTCAGCCAACCAATTAAACTTGAAAACACAAAGGGCCCATGTGATAGTGGGAGGGTTGAGCTGTTGATTTAACTGGCGCTTGAAATGAATTTTTGAAAGAGGCAAAAGTCAAATGACTGATTGACAACTGATTTGGATTCTCTGGAATTTTTTCCAAACATAACCCAGACGTGAAATAAAATAGAAATTACAGATGAGTGGCTACTATTTGGTTATTCCTCTAAGTTTTACGTGGAAAGAACATAATTTTGGAAAAATGAGGAAATTTGGCATCATTATTTAAGTTTTGTTGTCAATTGCCATGTCATAGATGTATACTTGGCTCAGGAAAATGGGCCTCTAATGGGCTCATGTGGAGTTATACCCCACACGTTGAAATGTTTCTTTTGAGGTCCTTGGCATCAAAATAAAAAGGTGAGCCTTAAAAACTGTGTTTGGTTTGACAGAATTACTACAAACAGAAAGTTGATGAAGGAATTCCTGAACAAGTTTTTCTCAATCTTTTTTGTTCACGGTTACGTTTGAAAATAATGCAAATGTGAGGATAAATTTGTATTTTGGTTCATTTTTGTCTGTATTTGACAATATTACATTTATGCATTGACAAATGATAGATCAATGCATATTTATATTGGTAATAAGATATGAAAGTATATTAATAAAAAAGAAGTAAATTTACATTCAAATGGGCTTTTGATAAAAAAAAAGTATACGCTTTATCGTAATTCATGTTTGCATCTATTACAGCTAAAAGTCTGTTTGGTAAGAAGGTAAATTTGTCAATGCAAAACTAGTCCAATTTTATAATTTATATGAACCTTTTTATACTCTACATATTTGCACTCACACTTATTTGCATTGTTTCCAGACACAGCCTTTGTTATTTTCTATGAAAATGGGCTAGTGGTTTAAAACTTGGGGGACAGGGCTTTTGCATCCCACATATATGGAGTTAAAAACATTTTGATGCATATATAAATCAATGGTTTCTGAGATGAAAAATTATTTCTACCAATGAATACAAACTTTACATCAAATGAGGATGTAAATTATAGTTACAAACACATTTAAGTCTGAACTATATGCAAATTTTGATCAGCTTGGATTTCTGGTGAAAAACAAAGCCATAGGCTCCATATGGGAATGTAGGTGAGCTGAGTGAAAATTTAGATTCACTTTTCTTTCAGCTCTTTTTTTAGGTGTAAAATGGCATTGCCCTGCTTTTTACGAGAGGAATAAAAGTAGGAGGAAGGTTTTCATTTGTGGGGTAAAATAGAAAGTAAGATGATGTGATTCTGGAGGAGAATGTGAAGGTAGGGGAAGATGGCGCAAGTTTTTCTTTATGCTCCATTTGGAAAAGTTACAAATACAAATATGTTGATTGCAAAATCTTGTATTTTGTATGTATTTGTACTGTATATGTTTGTATTTATACTCCTTCTAAATTGAGTATAAATACAAGATTTTGTACTTCAATCTGGTGTGTTAAAATAACATCTTCCTATTTTAACGGTCAAACGGGTGAATTAAGATGTGGAATTTGACATGTTGGGATTTTTTGAATCTCTGAACATAGTGGCAAGGTCTGATTGGTCAAATAAGGCTTGGATGATGAAGATTCATGATATGTGAGCTTTCGATCATTAAGATTCGTCAAAACAGAATCAAGGCTTGATGTTGGGTCAAATAAGGGAATTTTGGGATAAACTTTGGTGGGTAGGTATGGGTTGGGCTTATAGGGCTGTTGGAAGGATTCATGTTAGGTATATGCAAATCATGGGTTTTAGGTTTAAGAAGCGTCGTAGTATAATACGCATCGAAAAGCAATCTTTGGTGGACGATTGACTAAATCCAGGGATTTAGGGTAGAAATTTTGTGTGATTGGTTGCTTAAGGATTTTGTTTCATGTGATGGAGTTTGATCAGGGCTCAATTATGGTGATGTGGCACAATCAAAACCATCGAGAGGGAATCATCTAGATTTAATAGTGGATGTGTGGCACAATCAAAACCATTGAGAAGGAATCATCCAGATTTAATAGTGGATTTATGGGCATTTGGGCTAAAATTTGTTTTCTTAGGGTTTTGGCATGTTTTAAAGCAATTGGTGTGGTCCGATCGAGCATCTAGAATGTAGGAGATGGGTCAAAGAAGGGACTGAGCAAAAATCGGGTGCTAACAAGTAGGTAAATGGTATCAAATTTGAGAGGTTTTGTTACCATTGGATTCAGCATTTTGGGCTCTGCATACCTATGTTTTTTGATTCATGTCTTGATGTGAAATAAGGTTGAGGATCAAAGAAATTCTGAACATATGATTGAAATTGAATCCTAGCTTTGGGTACAGTTGGATTTGGAATTTTGGGCTCTATGTACCTATGGTTCTTAATGTCAAATCTAATTAAGGATCAAAAGGATACGATTAGAATCGATCCCAACTTTAGGTCTCAAGCCAAAGAGGTAATCGAGATCGATTTTGGGTGATCTTTGTATCATTGGATTTAGAATTTTGAGCTCTACATACTTATAGTGTTGGATTTCTATCTATAAGTGAGATAAGGTTCAAGATCAAAATGATCCCAATCAGACAATTGGAATTGGTTCTAGCTTTGGGTCTTAAGATGAAGGGGTAAATAGTGTTAGATTTAGGTGATCTTAATATTGTTAGACTTGGAATTTTGGGCTCTGTGTAACTACGTTGTTAGATTCCAGACTAAATGTGAGATAAGGTTCAGGATCAAAATGATCTTAGATAGAACAATTGGAGTCGGTTCCGACTTTAAGTGTTAAAATGAAGGGGTAAACGGTGTCGGATTTGGGAGATCTTGGTATTTCAAATTTGGAATTTTAGACTCTACATACCTACCAGGTTAGATTTGTAACATTAAGCTTTTTATCAAAAGGATTTCAAACTAAGGATCCAAACCAATTTTAGCTCTAGTTGTTATGACAGAGGGATAAACAGTACCGAATTATGGCAATCTTGATATTGGTAGATCAAATTCAATACTTTGTAGAGGCAAACACCCACTCTTTGGAAGACTAGTAAAGTGGTTGATGCATTTGGGTGAATGCACCATTGAGTATATATGCATAGACAAGAGCAATAAAATGCCAAGTAGTAGCTGACCTTTTAGTAGATTTACCCATAGAAGACCCCCTCGACTTACCTTTGGTCACATTTATAGGTCTATGGTGGGAAGCACTGCAATATTCTACTTGGAAGATAGTAAATGGAAATCAAGAGGGATTTCTGAGAGGCAGAGTGATAAGAATAAAATTTGTCATATGTTTATCCCTCAATATTCAGTATTTTACACTTAATTGGTACCTAATTGGACTCATTACTCTTGTATTTCAATTCAGGGCAAGCAAGAAGGCGATTGGAAGAAAACAAGGCTAATCGGATGTTTTTGTACAGTTTCGGCACCCACCAAAAATTTGGCGCCGTTGCCGGGGATTGGTGTCCTAAGTAGATTTATTTCTTTTTTCTTGGTTTATGCCTCGTTCTTCTCATATAGGTGAGCTCCAATACGATCCCGAGATTGAAAACATGGCGGCCAACACTCAACAATTCGGCTATAGGCTTAACCCTCCAGCAAACCATGATAATGAGGTAAACATGTCTTCCCTAGAACAACAAATTGCAAGTCTGACCTCTCTTGTCCGTCAAATGGCTATAGATAACATGCAAATGGTGAGGCTTGCGGGATTTGTTCATCTACAAGACATCCAACTGACATGTGCCCTACACTTCAAAATGAACCCTATGAACAAGCCAATGTTGTTGGAGGCTTCCCAAAGAAGAGATACGATCCCTACTCAAATACCTACAATGTAGGATGGAGGGATCATCCTAACCTTAGCTACGGAGCCAAGCCCTTTGGCTTCCACCAACAATATCAGTCTAGACCACCGGCTCCACAATATTCATCGTCTAACCCAGGTATGTCTCTAGATGAAATTGTTAAAGCACTTGCAACTGACATTCAACAATTTCAACAGGAGACAATGACAAGCATCCGAAACTTGGAGAATCAAGTCAGCCAATTGGCAACTGCTATGAGTCGAATGGAATCTCAAGTATCAGGAAGGCTACCCTCCCAGACCATGGTCGACCCTAAGCAAAATGCTAGTGCAATCACTTTAAGAAGCGGAAGGGAGCTAAATAGGCCTAGCAAGGAAGTACCTAAGAATACAATTGAAGAAGAAATAGAAAATGAAGCACCTCCACCCCAAACTCAAGATGCAAGCAGTGAACAACCCCAAGCCATAGTGGCAACTCCACCCTTTCCTAGCCGCTTTGCAAAATCCAAGGAGGAGCAAGAGAAGGAGGAAGTTTTTGAACTTGGTGGGAAGGAGGGATTCAGAATTTCCATTACTAAGCATCCTGAGAAAGAGGAGTCAACCTTGAGTGCTAAATTGTAGGAAACCGTTGTAGCATTGAGTGGTTCTCTAGAGCTACAACAATCAGGTAATGCTCCTTATATTATATTACCGATTTCTGACAGGAAACTTTTACCCTCTATTTTGCAGGCTCCTATTCCAGATTTGAACCCACCCATGATGGATGAAAGGGGAAGACACCAGAAGTTGCAACTACAAAAGTTAGAGGATCCGGTTTATGATAGGGAAATTTGTTTTTTTTTTCTTCTTGTTTTTGCATCTATAGTTTAGTTATTTCCCCTTTTCTTTACATTTCAACAATGCATAGATTAAGTGTGGGGGGGGGGGGAGTATAGGATCTGATAAGTAGTATTTATTTCCGTCCAAAAAAAAAAACACTAAACTCTTTCGAAATCAATTGAAACAATATTTTGGGAAATTTCTTGTGGACCTAGTAATGAGGTACAATTAAGGAGTACATGACCTTTCTGAAGCCATTCCCTTTTAAGCTAGTCCTAAATTCAGGTTTAAGTAAACAGGGCAAATACTTTACCATTGCTACAATTGGTAGGATGGAGTATAAAATGCTCCTACCAGCCAAGTCATCTGATAGTAGGATAGAGCATAAAATGCACCTACTAGCTAGTAATTCAAACAGTAGAATGGAGCATAAAATGCACCTACTGACCTAGTAATTCAAACAGTAGGATGGAGCATAAAATGCACCTACTGACCAAGTAATCCAAAAGTGAGATGGAGCATAAAATGCACTCGCTTCTTTAGAAGAGAGAAAAAGAAAATAAAAGAGAGAGAGAAGATAAAAAGGTTTTCCCTGATTTACTACCTGGTTTGCAGTAGCAAAAATTGGATTGACTGATGAATGAGTCATGTATGACTCGGTTGTGTTGATTTAACGATTCACAATAATTAACCTAGAATATTTGTAGAGAAAGACGAAGGAGAGTTGAGTTTAAAAATTGGTAGGATAGCTAGTTTGTTTTTGTTCTATTTTTACTTGAATTTTGATTTGCCTGAGGACGGGCAAGGTTTAAGTGTGGGGGAATTTGATAAGAATAAAATTTGTCATATGTTTATCCCTCAATATTCAGTATTTTACACTTAATTGATACCTAATTGGACTCATTACTCTTGTATTTCGATTCAGGGCAAGCAAGAAGGCGATTGGAAGAAAACAAGGCTAATCGGATGTTTTTGTACAGTTTCGGCACCCACCACTGAGAGTGATAAAGTAAGCTAGGATTTTAGTTTGACAAGGCTTATGTAGAGCTTTAGCCAAGAAAGTGTAAGGGAATCCTCAGAGATCTCCTTGGTAAAGGAGAGAAGATTTCACGCTTTGGAAATGTTGCCCCGAATTTGTTGGATATGAAAGTAGTAAATGGGTAACAGTTTTATCAAATGTTTGTGTGGTTATAATGGAACTGAAGTTTCTACTTCTTCCTGGAGTTCGCATCTGAGCATAAATGCAGCTACCTCCCCATCTAGAAACTTAAAATGTGTTTCATGAAAAGTTTCATTGAAAATGTTTTAGTGTTGATTAGGGTCATGGGAAGAGGGATGCATGGCACACAAATGGTTTTCAAAATCGGACCGAAAAAACTGGGAACTGATCAAGTGGCCGGTTCTATTTTTCCCCAAAACTGGATATTTGCAAAAAAACGTTGATTTGGTCAGTAAACTATTGACACAGGCAGTCGAACCGTTCAACGGTTTTGACCATTTTTTATTTTTTTATTTTTTTTGTCAGAATGAACCGACCGTTCGATTCAAACAATCAGACCATTCGACCCAGCAACCAAACCTCTGACCGGTTCATTCTCCGGGTTGATTTTAAAAACCTTGGACACACACACAAATGCGAAGCAAGGTTACATGGCACGTTTCTGAGACAAGGCTGTTACACTAAGTTGTGAGTTGAGACGGGGTTGGAGAGAAAATTTGCAACAAGTAGGAAACCATGTCACAGGACTATGCATGGCAATTGTACAATGCAAGAATATGGTGCCATGGCATGTCTCGCAGTCTTTATTGTGACCTGAGACATATCAGGAAAATGCACTAGCATGGTGTATTATCATGAGTTCTCCAATGAAAGTTGTGAAGGCAATGATTTCAAATATGGGAAATGAATTGCACTGGGAATTCAATGTTTCAGCTTCAATCCTTTATCGCATCACTGTTACCTTTACATTGGTTGCTTGCACAGTCATATGGTAGGTATCTCATTGCAAGTGATGCAGTGTCTAATTCTATGTACTTACATTATTCCCCCTACTTACTAATAGAAGCAATTCTGTGTATAAGCAAAAGCTTTGTCGATGCACCTGGTCTAGGGATGGATCTATCTTGAAATTCACCTACTTTAATGTAGCCCCCAATAGTATTTTTTTCCTAATTAGATTATTTTGAATTTTTACTTTTTTGCAATTTTATTCATATTTTTTAATGTTTTGAAACAATCTGTTCTTTTTCTATTTTCTTTTTTTTTTTTACACATTGCACTTTTACAACATTGGTTGAAGATAAAAAGATGAAGTTGAATCACAACATGAAGTGGGGTCATTTATAGATGATGAAGTGACACTAGAAGAGAACATTGCACATCATTTGCTAATATTATACAATGCATTTGTGTGGTGAGACATATCCAAGTTACACTAAAAGAAGAATTAAAGGAAAATTGGCCATGCACTACTATCTTTCATACATTGGTCAAGAGTGGAAACAAGTTCTACAAGTTGATTATAGATGGTGGCATCAACATGAACATTGTCTATGGGGCTACAATCAATCGTTTGCAACTGACACCACAACCACACCTACAACCCTATAAGATTGCTTGGATAGATAAATTACCAATCATGCAATTATCACTCTCATTCTTTGAATCATGGAGAAGGCCCATAGGCTACATTTAGTTTGAGGAAAGATTTTTGTTGGATGAAATGGGATAGGATGAGAAAGGGGAAATGGGTGGAAAATTTTCACGTTCCATTGTTTGGTTGCAAAAAGGAAAATGGTAGGAAAATCAACCCAAATAACAATTATTAATTAATTAAATTATTAAGTAATTAATTAATTAGGTAGTTAGTAATATTTTTATTATTACATATTTTCATATTAATTATTTATTAGCATTTTTTATTAATTAATTCTTAATATTTTGTCTTTTAGTTGATACTTTATTTTATTAATATTTAATATGAATTAATTAATAGTTTTATTATTTATTATTTATTAATTAAATCAACAATAAAATAATTATTTAATCATTAATTTCTTTTAATTTATATAATAATTAATTTATTAATATGTTATTAAATAATTAATAATTTTTTAGTAGATCATGGGTCTAATATTATTATATTAACTCTCAAAAATACTACAACCAAAAAGCAATGTGTTTTTATCATTAAACAAGTTTCCCCTCCTTTCCCACTTGTTTCCCACCAAAATGGTGGATCTATATCCCAAGAGTTAAGATCTATAATCTCACTCTTTCCCATCCCATCTCATGCCCACATACCAAACATACGGAAAGGAAGAATATTTGAAATATTTCAGTTTTTTCTTCCCATCAACCAAATCAAAGGGAGCCTTAGGGGCTATTTGATTAGCAACTAAAATTGCTAAACTGAAAGGCTTGTTGCTTTGTCTTTTAATTGTAATATATTTAAATAATAAAATTTTCAAGGGTATTGTGATCTACCCAACTTTAGTTTCATCCATTAAGAAGCCCCGGGACTACTTAAAAGCTTATTCCCTAAAAGACAAAGCAACAAACCGTTTATTTTAGCATCTTGAGTTGTTATCAAACGACCCTTTAGTATTTTCTTCCCAAGTTGTTCAAGTCTAGATTGCCTGCCAACTAAACATCTTCCAACACCCTTTCAACATGATCTAACATTGCACATCTTACCATGAAATTGGGAACCACCATAAAGTGGGACCTGCTATGTATGAGATGTGGGATGTTGACGCAGTGTGATGCCCTCCACCAGGCTAACTATACATACACCCGGATGATCGAATCAGCTTCGGACTTGAAGCCTCACGAAAAGAACTAGGCGTAGAGCCTTAGAAGAGAGAGAAGAGAAT
Source organism: Nelumbo lutea (assembly GCF_056320005.1). Classification (NCBI taxonomy): domain Eukaryota; kingdom Viridiplantae; phylum Streptophyta; class Magnoliopsida; order Proteales; family Nelumbonaceae; genus Nelumbo; species Nelumbo lutea. Next base: position 43,318,171 of record NC_142684.1, on the reverse strand, counting down.
AAAGAAATTTGTGTGTCTCATTAAACTCAAAATAGAACTATTTATATACATACCGGTAGTCTTGTAGAATAACTAGGAAAGTAAAACAACTAAAACAACTAGGAATTGGACTTGGCATCCACCATCTGATAGCCACCATTATCCAATGTAGGTTGGATATGTGAGCTGTCGACATTATCCTGGGCTTGTTGGATCATGTAAGGACTCTCTAGGCGTGAGAGGCGTGGACTATCACCAGTTGTTGAGCTGGTCCTCCATCATTCTCCCCCACTTGGAAAGAACTTGACCCCGAGTCATGATCAGGATATGAAAGTGTCACGTCCGGTAAATAACGATAAAGATCAACAGCATTAAAGGTTTTGGAAATATCCATGTGATCTGGAAAGTCCACTACGTAAGCATTGTCATTGATCTTCATAAGGATCTTGTATGGGTCGTATTTTCGTGGTTGTAGCTTGCTATGCTTCCCAACGGGTATGCGTTCCTTCCTTAAGAACACCATGACTTCATCACCGATGTCAAACACCTGGTACCTGCAATGCCTGTCAACTACAAGCTTATATTTTGCATTGGTCCTCTGGAGTTTCTGTTGTACTTCCTCCTATACTGACTGGATTTGTCCTACTAACTGCTCTGCTAAAGTACTAAGGCCTGGTACCCTAGGTAGCTTTACCAAGTCCAACGCATGGTTAGGTACCTTCATATAAACAATAGAAAATGGGGATCTACCTATAGAGCTATGAACTGCATTGTTGTAGGAAAAGTCCCACTGCTTCGTCCTTTCTCTGCAAATGCTCCGGATCAGGTTACCCAGAGTTCGATTTACCACTTCTATTTGTCCATCAGTTTGCGGATGAGCTGTACTGCTAAAATTCAAGGATGAGTCAAATAGTCTCCACAAGGTCATCTAGAAGTGACTTAGGAACCTCGTATCTCGGTCCGACGTGATGGTCTTAGGAACCCCATGTAAACGGACAATTTCTCTAGAAAATAGTTTGGTTGTCGCTGTTGCATCCACGGTCTTCTTGCATGGGAGGAAATGTGCCATCTTGGAGAACCGGTCAACCACCATAAAGACGGAGTCCATGTGTTCTTGGAGTCTTTGGTAAGCCTAGCACGAAATCCATAGACAAGTCTTCCCAAATCGCAGTAGGAACAGGTAAAGGCATGTAGAGGCCAGTATTCTGGGTTTGACCCTTAGTCGTCTGACATATGTAGCACCTACTCACGATAGTGGTCACATCTCTTCTCAATTTAGTCCAGTAGTAATGCCCCTTGACAGCCTCAATCGTCTTGTCCTTCCCGAGGTGTCCTGCTAGACCACCTCCATGCAAAACCCTAATAATTTTCTCATGGAAGGAGATGCAAGGAATGCACAATTGGTCCCCCTTCATAAGAAATCCATCATGTACGTAGAAATCACCCGCTGGTTGCCAATTCATGCATTTTTCCCAAACCTGCTTGAAATCTTCATCCTGGGCATATAGATCTTTCAAACATTCAAAGCCCACAATTTCGATACTAAGAGTCTTGATGAGGGCCACACACCTACTCAAAGCATCGGCCACTGTGTTCTATTGCTCAGCCTTATACACAATTTTGTATAGGATCACTCCTCAACTATTTTTGCTTACTTAAATACTTAAGAGCTTGATGGTCAGTGTAGAGGACAAATTCTTTAGCAATCAAATAGTGTTCCCAGGTCTTTAATGTTCTTACAACAACATAAAATTCTTTATCATAAGTGGACCATTTCTTCCTGGCTTCGCATAGCTTTTCACTAAAGAAGGCAACTGGTCTCTTTTCTTGTGATAACATGGCCCCTATGCCGACTCCATTAGCATCACACTCGACCTCAAATAATTTGTCAAAGCTTGGTAGTGCTAAGACAGGAGCGGTGCACAACTTCTCTTTGATGAGAGCAAACTTTGCTCTTGTTCTTCAATGCATTGAAACTTACCATTTTTCAAACACTCAGTCATAGGGGCTACAATGCTACTAAAGTGTTTGATAAACCGCCTATAGAAAGTTGCTAACCCATGAAAACGCCTTACGTCTGTGACATTCGTTGGGGTTGGCCACTCCCTAATGGCTCGCACTTTCTCCTCGTCCACCTTAATTCCGTCCTTGCTTATTATGAAACCCAAGAACAACAAACTATCACTCATAAAAGTACACTTCTTTAGATTAGCATATAGTTTGTTCTCCCTTAATGCACTCAATACCTCTCGGATATGTCCTAAGTGCTCATCGACAGATTTGCTGCAAATCAAGATATCATCAAAATATACCACAACAAATTTACCAATGAAAGGGCGTAGTACCTGATTCATCAGTCTCATGAAGGTGTTGGGTGCGTTAGTTAGTCCAAAAGGCATGACTAACCATTCGAACAATCCATCTCTGGTCTTGAAAGCTGTCTTCCATTCATCTCCGGGACGGATTCTGATCTGATGGTAACCACTCCTGAGATCGATTTTGGAAAGGACCACAGCCCCATCAAGTTGATCGAGCATGTCGTCCAGCCTGAGAATGGGAAACTTGTAGCCAATAGTGATTTTGTTGATTGCTATGCTGTCAACACACATCCTCTAACTCCCATCTTTCTTAGGTGTTAATAATGCTGGTACTGCACATGGACTCATGTTGACCTGGATATGACCCTTTCTTAACAATTCTTCAACCTTCTCCCATAAAATCTCGTTGTCTTTAGGGTTCATCCTGTAGTGTGGCAGATTATGAAGGCTAGCACCAGGAACAAAATCAATGTGATGCTTGATATCTCGCATGGGTGGGAGCTCATTAGGTAACTCGTCAGGAACTACATCATGAAATTCGTCGAGCAATCCCTGCACTTCCACTGGGATTTTGTTCTCCCCTAGTGATTCACTCACGCTTTCTCCCTTTACCACCAACAAGTAGACCTTGTGGGTATCCTTACATTCTCTTACAAACTCAGAGTGACGATCGGTTATGGTAAGAAAATTTCTTTCTTCTGCCTTTGAAGCCTTGGGTTGGTTCTTTTCTGCCATGGGTAATAGTGTATAGCGCACACCCTCTTTCTCGAGCTGGTATGTGTTCTTCCTACCCAGGTGCTTGGCATCTGTATCAAACTGCCAAGGCCTACCAAGCAAAATATGGCAAGCATCCATATCCACAATATCACAATAAACCTCATCAGTGTACTTACTAATAGAGAATGGAACCTTGCAGTGTTCCTCCGCACGTACACCCCCCAACTTCCTTGATCCACCCATTCGTGTAAGGGTTCGGGTGTCTCTCAAGAAGTCATTGCAATTTTTGTACCACATCCCTACAGATAATATTTTCCTAACTGTCGCTATCAATAATTAATTCAAATAGCTTACCTTGTACAGTACACCTGGTGCAAAACAATCCAGTGTCATTGTGTGGTATCTTTGCTTCTCTGAGATAGCATTAGCTTCCTCACTACACACGTGTATTCTTCATGCTCATAGGTACCTTCTTCATCCTCCCCATCGGGTCCACAATATACTTCATCGACACACACTTCTTCCTCATCCCTTTCCACCATGTTAACTGCCTTTCTTCTGGGACAGTCACTAGACCTATGCCGCACTTCATTGCACTTGAAGCACTTAAAAGGAGCAGGTTTTGTATAGGGATTAACGACTTTAGGAAGGTTTGTAGTATTACCTCGAGTGTTTCCTCCCGTGGCGGCCTTACTAGTGTTAGCTACATTCAATGGGTGGGAGGGTTGTGCTCCTTGGGTTGGCTTGCCCTTGTCGACTACTGCTGGCATGTTGTCACTCCCACTATACCGTCAATAGTTATCAGCTCGGGTCCTCTCTTGGAACATTAACTCAGCCTTCAGGCTAAGTTCCTTGCTTCCTGCATGCTCAGAACCATTTGGACACCAATCTTATCTCGGATAGCGGGTCTCAGACCACTCAAATAATGGGTTGCCTGTTGATCGTCACTTTCTGATAACTGGTTCTATTAAGCCAATCTCAAAAATTCTGAGGTGTACTCGTTCACGCTTCTTGTTCCCTACGCACATCGTTGATATGACTCAAACATATACTGCTCATAATCAGGAGGTAAAAACCTACCTCTTATTAATTGCTTCATACGCCTCCATGTTCGAACTGGACCTCTTCCTTCTCTGATCCGAGTCCCCCTCATTCATTCCCACCAGATAGATGCTCCTCCCTTCAGTCGAAACGCTACTAATTTTACCATTCTTCCTTTTGGGATCTCCATGTACTCAAAGAAACGGTTGACCTCGGTGATCCAATCTAGAAGGTCCTCTATGTCCAGATCTCCACTAAAAGTCAGAATATCCACCTTGAGTTTAAATTCATCATTGTTCCGACGGTGATTAAAATTGCTAGGATTTCGCCAATTCCTACCGTTTCTACCATCACCAGGAATAACTGGAGCAACGCTGAACTCTAGCTCCTCGTCGCTATCATCATCAATAATAGGGTTCCTAGGTATAGGATCGATGATTGGTCTACCGTGGTTGTCTCCTCCGGCTTGGTGCAATGCGTGATCCCTATTCCTTGGAACATCCTCTCGTAACAAAGTCTATAGTTGTCCATCGATCTCTGCCAACTGTTGCTCAATGTTACGAGTGGTTGTACGCTGCTCTTCGATTGCTCTCCAAACAGCTTGTAACCCCTGATCTCCGTCACTGGGTTGGTTGCGACTACTACCATCTTGATTGGCCATCTGACTGGGCGAACTCCCGCTCTGATACCACCTGACATAGCGTGACGCACTCGACTAGGCTAACTATAGAAGCACCCGGACGATCGAATCGGCTTCAGACTTGAAGCCTCACGAAAAGAACTAGGCGTAGAGCCTTAGAAGAGAAAGAAGAGAATAAAGAAATTCTTGTGTGTCTCGTTAAACTCAGAACATAACTATTTATAATACATACTGGTAGTCTTGTAGAATAACTAGGAAAGTAAAACAACTAAAACAACTAGGAATTGGACTTGGCGTCCACCGTCCGATAGCCACCATCATCCAATGTAGGTTGGATATGTGAGCTGTCGACATTATCCTGGGCTTGTTGGATCACGTAAGGACTCTCTAGGCGTGAGAGGCATGGACTATCGCTGGTTGTTGAGCTGGTCCTCCATCAGATGTCGAAACATATTTTGTTGGCAAGTGATCCATACTCAATTTGTTCTGGGTTTGGCTTCCATCTCCACCAATGGTTAGACACTTAAACAGGCTGTCCTCCCAAAAAAACCTTCCCATAGTGCTCCCCACAACATATTGCAGCTAGGGATGCAAACATATCTGATTCAATTCGAATCAAGGTAATTCGAATCCAATCTGACATTATTCATGGTGGATATGATTTGATCCGAAGATCCGATCAGATTTGATGGACCTCGATCTCAATTCGAATCCTATCAATAAATTGGATCTCCATATCCAATCCAATCCAACTTATTTTCTTTAAAAATTAATAAATTACTAAAAAATAAAATGTACAAATTCAAAAAATGAAAAATAAAAAAAATACAAGTATTTTTTAATTATAAATAAATAACATATTATATATATATATATATATATATATATACTATACATATATTTATATAAATATACATATTATATATTGAAACGATTCTTCTCGAATTGGATAGATGGTGATCCGAATTCGATCAAATACACATGATGATTTAGTAGCGTATCAGGGTCAATCTAACATTAGCTCTATACAATTAGTCACTCAATGATCAACAGAATGTCAAACGCCAATCACATCAGCTCTATATCCATCTGGTGTTGGTGTTGAAATCAATGTTGTCAGATTTTGGGCTGCAAATAGGAAATCATTTTGGCACTGGATCACTGAACCCTTCAATCATTCCACTCTTTTAAAGCGTTACAAAAATATAAAAGAATTTTAATTTTATCTTTTAAAGTTATTTTACATCTATATAATAAAATAATAAATATTCTTTTATATAAATATAAGAAGAACTGAACAATGAAAATTGAAAACACAGATGGCCCATGTGATGTGGGAGCGTTGAGCTGTTGATTTAGCTGGCGCTTGAGAGATGAATTATTGAAAGAGGCAGAAGTCAAATGACTGATTGACAACTGATTTGGACTCTCTGGATTTTTTTTACCAGACGTAGCCCGGGCTTGAAATAAAATAGAAATTATAGGGTTTCTCTGTTTCTTGCATCATTAATGTTCTTGCAATCTACTAAATGATGCAGACGAGTGGCTACTATTTGGTTTTTATGTGGAAAGAACATAATTTTTGGAAAAATGAGAAAATTTGGCATCATTATTTAAGACTTTTAAGTTACGTTGTCAATTGTCATGTCATAGATATATACTTAGCTCAGGAAAATGGGCCTCTAATGGGCTCATGTGGAGTATACCCCACACATTGAAATGCTTCTTTTGAGGTTCTTGGCATCAAATGGAAAGGTGAGCCTTAAAAGCTGTGTTTGGTTTGATAGAACTACGACAAATAGAATGTTGAAGGAATTCCTTAAGAAGTTTTCTTCAATTTTCTGTTTTTTTTTTGCTGCGTTTGAAAATAATGCAAATAGAGTGTAAAATTATCAATGCAAAGTAACTTAATTTTGCACTTTATATGAATCCTTTTACACTCTACATATTTGCATTTACACTTATTTGCATTTTTTGCAAATACAGCCTTTGTTATTTTCTATGAAAACGGGCTAGTGGTTTAAAGCTTGGAGGACAGGGTGTTTGCATCCCACATATATGGAATTAAAAACAATTTGATGCATATATAAATCAATGGTTTCTGAGATGAAAATTTAATTCTACCAATGAATACAAACTTTACATCAAATAAGGATGCAAATTATAGTTACAAACACATTTAAGTCTGAACTAGATGCAAATTTTGCATCAGCTTGGATTTCTGGTGAAAAACAAAGCCATAGGCTCCATATGGGAGTGTAGGTGAGCTGAGTAAAAATTTAGATTCACTTTTCTTTCAGCTCTTTTTTTAGGAGTAAAAGTGGAAGTAAAATGGCATTGCCCTATATTTGTGCTCCTTCCAAACAGATCTTTAGCTCCATTTGGAAGGGTTACAAATAAAAATATGTTGATTGCAAAATTTTATATTTTGTATGTATTTATACTGTACATATTTGTATTTATACTCCTAAACTGAGCCTTAGTTTTTTTTTTTTTTTTGTTTCAAAGTTTTTCTTTAATTTTTAATATGCAAAATTTGTACTGCCAATGTGTGAAAATAAGACAAAGAGTGCAATTCTGCATTAGGTAGGGGTGAAAATCATAGTAACCTACACATAAAAATCTGAACCGAGTTTAATCTTACTTCTGGTTTGGATTTGTACCGCAAACAAAGAGAGCCTTAACAGAAACAGCAACTATATATCTTCAATAGAAGTGTATGTGGAGCTGTTTGTTGGCATTTTCCTAATTTCTCATTTTTTTCATTCTTTATTTTCCAAAACGATTAATGTAGAAGCATTCTTGGCAAGTTTTTCTAAATTTGATCTTTTATGCTAATTTCCTTTTTATTTTTTGTTGTAACTCTTCAGTTGGACAAAATGGACTAGATGCCTTAGCTACAAGGCTCCATCTGTTTGCACTTTGCAATGTAAATCTGAACCAGATACAAATTTTTCACCCAGTTCAGTTTCGGATCTGTTTATTTGTGTTTATGATTTGTACTCCTACCTTATGCAATATTTGCTCTTTTTGCCTCAATTACACCCATTAGCAATGCAAATTATGCATCAATTCCACCGATTTTAATTCTATCTCATATAAAGTAGAGGCCACATCATTTGCTTTCTACCTTACTCTCTCCAAACAAACAGCCTTCCTCTTTTCTGCATTCACTTTCATAAAATTTGAGGACTACATCATTTTACTTCTTTATCTTCTTACAAACAAACCAAACAAAGTCAAATCCTAAGCAAAATTAAACAAGGATTTACACAGTTCATTTGCACTTCTGTGCATTTATGTCAAGTCAAATGAAATTGGCACCAATGGATGTAGCAAAAATCAGTAGTCAGATTATTTCAGGCATTTGATTTGGTTTGTTTTTTCTTTGATGATTTGGAAAACTCTCTGAAACTTTACATTTTAAATTTAAGAAAAATTTGGCAACGACGATAAAACTAATGTACTGAAATGAAATTATTAGACTCTTCTATCTGTACTGATTTTTGGCCCATATCATGTACAAGTTGGCAATCATCCCATCGTGGATCCCAGCGCTCATAAAATGGAATCGTTTGTCTGATGTTTTGTCCTTGGAAATTTGAGAATATATATATATATATTATCTGAAGAAAGCCTACTTTCATTACCCAACCAGTGGCTACATGAGAGAAATCTTACCGAAGAGTAGTAATTAGTCCCTGTTTGGTTCGTGGGAATAGGATTTTGGAATCAGAATCAATGGATTATTCTGATTCCAACTGTTTGGTTGGGCAGAATTGAAATCCCATTCTCATTTTTGCTGGAACGGCATTCCCCCATTTGAGGGAATGACCATTTTCTACCCCTCTCTTGGGAATGAAATCTCATTCGTGCTGATTCTAATTCCCATTCTCATTTCTATATGAACCAAACACATTATGGAAATGGACCATTTTGATTCTGATTCTAGAGGATTTTGACTCCAATTCCGACTATGAATTAAAAGAACCCTTAATAAATCTGACATGATCATGCAACCACACTGAGAAGAAGAGATTGAAAGCAAGAATAGAGACAGTAAGATTGGCACATTTTACATGTAAATATAAAGGAAAATTATAGGGAGGTATTTTCAATAGTCAATTTTACGGTGAGTGGCAAAGTTATCAAAATGCTCATTCGTGGTTTGAGTAGCTGAGAGAATAAAAATAAAATTGTAAAATGATAGAAATGGACATCATTAATGTGCAAATCATCATGTTGCTTCAATTCCTTGTTTGTTCAACCCTAAAAAGAAAATGAGAATAAAAGGATTAAGAATTAGGATTTCAGAAAAGTACACTGCAACACACCATAGAATTCTGAATTTTACTATAGATTTTCAACAATTCAAAATGTCAAGCACTTTCACACTAAACACCAATACCCGCCCGTGTATTGGTATCAATTCCGAGCTGACACCTATCCTAATTGTACGATGAAACTAAGAATTCTAACGATGGACTGAACAGTCATTCTTGTTAAGATTTTAGAGACTCAATAAAAGAAAGGGCAAAACGATTTCATAAAATATACATGATATCATTTGCTCCAAATAACTATGGAATGCTAATGGTTGGACTTAAGTGTTGATTTTTGAATATATAGGACCCTCGTTGTCCGAAGCAAAACTGAAGGCCTTTTAAGTGCCACTACATCCAAAAGTAGAGAGCACCTCCCTGTAAATATCCCTATACTGTATACTTGCGCAAATTACCAATAAAACATTGTTTATAAAAATAAATAGAACCGATTTTACCATTGGTTGATTAGCAATGCAACCATTTTGGTCAAACAGGTTTATTTATAATGTCAAAAATCAAAATAACAAGACTGTAAAAAGTGGATATATCTCTAAAAATATATATTGATTTTATTAAAAATAAAAGTGTGATAAATGAAAATTATTATTATTATTATTATTAAAAATAAATAAAAATATAAAATAAAAAAAAAATTAATATATAACCCATGATTTGTTGATTGAGTCAAAGGTTGAGTGGTTCCACAAGATCCGTCATAGGGTGGCAGATGAGAATTAGAAGACTTGCATGGAAAGTACGTAGACATATCGATATGTACACATCACATGTGAACGTTGGCTTAACGAACATAGTTTATATCGGTTCACACTTTGGGTGATTAAGAACAACGGAGACCCCTCGGCTGTCCACACCAAAAGCCAACCGGATCCAAAACTACTGTTAGGAGATGCTTTTGTTAGAGCAAAACATTTTTGTCAATGTGCGCAGTGTAATCTACAGCTAGCCTGTTTTGTTTGGGCATGGCTCGTACTTTTTCGTCAGTGAAAGATGTCTTGCTTGGGGCCTACTTTTGGATTGTGAGCAGCCAATCTTCACTGACCAGGCTCCCCAAATTAATGGGCGTCCCAGGAATAGTGCCCTGCATTATTTTCTCCTTAAACATTCAGAAAGATGTTGTATCGACCCTAGCTACCTCTCCTATTTGCCAACTGGCAAGTATTGGCATGGGCTCTAGATTTTAATCAAGGTGTGGTATTTGTCCACCTGCTCAATCTCAAACATGCTCCAATTCAAAGTGCTTGTATGGGATGTAGGATCTCCTGCCCATGTCTACTCATAACACATTACCGTGTGAATTGGGAACTTCTCCCCTTGCATACTATATACAAGAGGATGGGATATTCTCCATGTGTGGCTACAATGTTATATGAGCAAACGTGGGCAGAATTCTCGTGGACAGGAGATTTAGACTCACGTGTATATGTGTGTCTAAATATATTTATGGAAGTAGTAATGATCGGGATAGGGCAGGGTAAATTTGGAGATCCCCATTCTCCATGAAGATAGGGATGGGGCTGGGATTTCTATCGATGCTGGGGTATGGGGCAGGATATTTGAATTTGCCACTTTGTTGCCATTCCTATAATCCTATGCATACTTGTCTTATATATGGTAAATACTTGCACAATATATATATCAATTACTCTTATTTAAAAGAAACATTTAGCAAACCCTTGAAACATTTTCTATCACATTTTTGTTCAGCACAACCCAAAAATCCGAGGCCCGGTCTAACATCCAATCTAATAATCAAATCGTAAAATCTGATCCGTTTACATTCCTACCCAAAATTCAAACGCAGATATTTATTTAAACATAACCTTAATTTCTTGTAAAGAAATCCAATCCAAAGTCTCTTCCTCCCGATTAAAAATCAAGCCAATAGTAAAACGTTGGAACATCTGTGTCTGCACATTTCATGCAGGGATGAGTCCCAAGGTCCCAGACTTATGGTCATGGGAATGTTTTTTGTTGAGAGGAGAGGGCAATTCCTTGTTAAGGTCAACTACCACCACCCTTAGCTTTGAGATTGAGAATGAGAAGTGGACGGACAGAGTTGATGTGGAGGATAAAATTATTGGAATTGGTGTTAGGTGTAGAGCTGTAACTCATTCTCATTCTGAACTAAGTTTACAACAGGGATCCATTGTCGTATCCCCCATGTATAAGAAGAATTCTATAGACCGTACATTGAATTCATTGTATATTCATGCGGGCTGCGGCACAGGCACTCTGTACCCTGTAGGGATCCAGCTATTAAAATACACCTGCACCTGCTCCGGCAACAGTCACAGCCCTCCCTTCACTTGCAACTCCCAGTGAAAGACGGACACAACATCACTGCTAATGGGCCGATAGTATCCGGCCCAATTATAGAGCAAGCAAGCCCTACTCAGTTTTGATAGGTTCTTCAAGTTGGGGTCAGGCAGGCGTCTAGCCCACCCAACCCAAACAGGAGTCACGTCGAGCCCTCCTAATCCTGCGCAGTGGAAGCAACTCACGCAAGCAAGCCCCGTTGGCGTTGGGAATGCAATGTTGCCGCCGGTGACTGATGGACAGTGATTGATTTTGCGACAGCCCGATCGAGCCAATTCATCAGAAGACTGAAGACCATCATCGGTCCACACCAAAGTCCAAACCCATTAAATGCGAGCCCATCAAGGGTTCAAGGTACGAGGCGAGGCGAGGCGAGGCGAGGTTCACCATTCCCTCTTTACCACCGTATCCCAAACGTCACTCACTCGCAGTCTACCCTGTGCCTCCACAGTGACGCTGTCTCGACTGCATCTCACAAGGTCAAATCATTTCCCGACACAAATTTACACCCCTATCACCAAATTTCCTTCCCAAAATACCCATGCTTCAAACAGAAAAAGACAAACCAATTCATTAAAACCACCAGCAATCACGTGATCCACCAGAGGAAGTCTTCTCACTCCTCAGTCTCCGACCCATCGGAATTCGATCTCCGCTCCCTTGTCGGACAGTACTCAGTACTACTTCCACTACTTGTCTGTCAGTAAGAGAGAGAGTGAGAGACACACACACCCACCGCCCCGCTTCGCTTGCTGCCGGTTGACCTGCCTGAGAGTGTCATTCTGATCCCTCTCTCTCTCTCTCTCTCTCTCTCTCTCTCTCTCTGTGGCAGAGGACACTTGGAGAGAGATCAACACCGTGAGAGGATGGAGGGTAGTTTGGTCATTTGCACGGGGCCCGAGGTGAGTTTGGAGTCAAAATTCCAGAGTAATTCACTCCCCGAGGTGAATCAGGATTCAGAGTTAAGAGAGAGGGGAACACAAATCGCAGGCGAAGGCTAAGGTCTCTATACTTTGCTTCTCGCTTTTCCGGATTTAGATATTCTTTGCTTTCCGTTAGTCATACTCATGTTTTTTAATTGTTGTCAGACCGGTTTAACACCGGTCAACCCGGTTCATCCGGATTGGTTTTGATTTCCCTTTTAATCATGTTTTTCTCTTTCCTGTTAATTAAGTATTTTAAATTATCCTCTCTCGTTCACTGTTTATCTGTTTCTTTCATTACTCTTTAAACTTGGTGGCAGTGAGATTTGTTCTTAGGTTTTTGTTTAGAAGAATCAGAGATCCTACTAACTGAGTCACCATCGGTTGGCCATTTTTCTTAAACTTATTCTGACCTTTTTAATTACTAACAAACTCGGATTTGAGGCTCCATATGAGATTTTGGGAGTTAGGATATTATCATTTTTTGCTCCATTTGAGATTTGGGAATTAGGAGATGATCAGTTTTGGGAATTTGGGTTTTAGCCTTTGAGCTTGAGGAATATAAAAGGAAAAAAAAAGCACTTTTTTATTTTTTATTTATTTTCCTCATTAAATAACTATTTAACAGAATCAGGATTAATTTGATCATTAAGAATAAATAATAGGGTAACTGAACAACAGAACAACATCTGCTATTGGTCATTAACGATGATAAAGACAAGAAAAATTCTCTGACACAAGGTTTTAAAAAGTAAAGGTGAATTTAAGAGAAATGGGAAAAATTGGATAGAGGTGGGGTTTAACTGTTCTCCGTGGATGGGTTTACCAAAGGGTGGATACCAGGTCATTGGCTCGACCGGCCGCATTGGTTCGGCTTCTCTCTCTCTCTCTTTTCTTTATATTCTCTGATGTACACGGGAGGTAAAGGCTATTACCTTCCACCTTGAGATTCGAGAAAACTTTCTTTACCGGCAAGAGATCATCGAGATGGGGGACTCGTCAGCGACAGACAAGAAGCAAAAGCATTTATAAAAGCTAAAGTTGAAAAAGTTACGTCCCTCAGCCTCTCTCTCTCTCTCTTGTGCAACCACTCTGTTTGAAAAAACTGAGAATTCTGGTATACTACCAACCTCTCTAGTCTTGCTGTGTATTTAATTGGGTAGAATTTATGCTCCTGGATCCCCAGAACCTCACCTTTTTAAATCTCCGCTTTTCTAAATTCCTACAACCTACTGAAGAAGCAAAGCAAAGGACACTCTCTCTTTGGTATTGGCTCTGCTCAGCTCTTCTTAAGAAGACACTCTGATACACTCTCACTTCAATAACATTGCCGCCATCACCATTCACCACCAAAAACAATGGATGTTGTAAGTATTAACCCTTCCAAACAAACCCAGAACCTTATCCTTGTTTTCTTCTGTAATTTGTTTTCATATTCTTGTTTGTTGTCCAGGACTACTGGAAAAGAAGCCACGTTCCCGCTTTTGGGAACTGGGATTATGCGAATGATCTCCCAATTACTCAGTATTTCGAGTCCGCAAGACAAGCTGGGTTGCTCCGCTACAGCGCCTGTGAACGAGATTTGTACGTTGTTAGTGATTTCTATGGCAACGATGATCTCAAGAAACCGCCCAAAACTGCTGCCTCTCGTCGAAAGGTAGTGTTCATGTTTTCTGGAATTAATTTTTCATGTAATTTTATCAAGATCAAATGGGGTCTCTTGAGTCTTCTATATCCTTTAATCCATTCTCTTATTTACCTTAATTTCCTACAAAAAGAAAAATCATTCATCATTCATGTATTTGTTATTTTGAAATGGTAGAATACGGATACGTATGTATTCATGATTTCATGTGATCGATCATGATTCATGATTGATGCAATGCATGCAACGATCCGTGAAACAATTTAATGCTTTGATGTGTACGTTGTCAGTGAATTGAATGCATGTATGTATGCATGGATGGGGCCCGGGGGTGATATATGGAAGTAGTTAATGACATTGTGGGAATGAATGATGCAGACAAAGGAAGTGGAGAAGCGGTATACGCAGCATGATAAGGAGCCAAAGAAACAAGGAAGGGTCTGTGACGTGACGGGACCGCCAAGCAAAGATCAAGAAGCTAACGTTCACCGCCACCACCCACCGCCACCACCACCGCCCAGGGCTCCTAAAGCTGTTGATGAAGATTTATACAAAATTCCACCTGAGCTCCTCCGTTCCTACCCCAGGAAGGTAAAGGCCTCTCCCCCTCTTCAATCTTCATTGTATTTGAGATTATTATCTGGGAGCTTGGGTTTTGTGTGTAGTTTCTGTTGCTTAAAATCCCAATATCCGCTTACATGGGGCTCCTCCTCCTCCTCTTTGTTGTTTTTGTGTTTTGCAGAAGAAGATGTTTGGGTTTTTTTCAAGGTGTCTAGTGCCCACTTGCGTTGTGTGAAAAAGGAAAGCATTTCGCCATTTGCTTGATGGAATTTCTTTGTGTAGAGAAACAGAGTTTTAAGTGCTTGTTTGTTTAAGTTGCATTAATGGGGCAATATTCTATCTGTGGCCCAATTACAATTACAGGAGAATGAGAAAAGATATGGGTTCTGGGTTCTAATTTTCGTAGTGCTTGTTGGCATCAGATACCATTTTCCCTTTTTTTTTTTTTTATAACAGATACCATTTTGATAAACTTCTCCCAATTTACAATGTTTTTATACAAAAGCCAAGCCAGCAGCACTACCTAAGACTGATGGGTCTCATTTTGAATCTCTTGTACTGAAACAACAAATGTTGGAATTAGGGTTTGTAGAAGCCTTAAATGAAAAGTGTTTTTGATGCTCAAATTATGCATTGTGGTCCTTTCAAAGTCACAAATACCAATGAACAAATTACCTCGTTTGTTAAAACATTAAAAAGTGTTGCAGCAGTGTCTAGCTATCACCACCTAATTAATAATAACCATAGCAGGAAAGTGGGGTGGTGAGAATTTAGGTAAAAAAAATAAATTAAAAAGTAAGAGTTGAATAGTTTAGCGTTATGGGTCTAAAGCAAACCTTTCTAAAAGTAACCAATCTGAGATCACTGTGTTTTAGCTTTAACAGGCAAAGAGTTGCATTCCCACGGTACCATCAATCCACACCACACAAATGACAAATCCATTTCACCTACTTTGAATCTCCACTGGTTCTACTCAGGTGGGGAATGGATAAAGGTATCAGAATTGCCATTTCCATGGGGTCATCAATCCACACCACAGAAATGACAAAACCCACTTCATTTGCTTTCAATCCCCACTGGTTCAATTAGTTTGGAGTCTTGGAGAATAGACATGAGTATCAGATAAGGTTTCTAGTGTCAAATATTCTTCATGGGTGCTTTAAAAATAAAGCGATAGAAAGGTAAAAGGTGACCAGGCGTGTGCGCCTGAGATTCAAAGCATTCAGGCGTGCATGTGTGCACCCGAACTCCTCCTGGATGAGTAACAGCTTATCAGGAAAGAAAGAAAGAAAGGAGAAAAGAAGCAGCCAAGCAGGTACTCGAGTATATAATGCCTTTGCTACATTGTCGCTTAGTTTCTTTATCTTGTGCCTCTGCAAGAACAGATGACCTCTAGTTTGTCTGTCTTGAGAGCATTCGGCATTGTGGGGTATGGTATTAAGTAGATTCCATTGTAAACGTCGGAATAGGACCCTCATGGGTGGGGGCCCTGTTGAATCAATTCTTACCGTTGAAGCAGGGGAGATGCCCTTCTCTTTATTCCTATGTTTTGGAGATAGAGTACAAAATTCAAAGTAAATTCTCAGTCCGGAGTTTGTTACTCTTCTTTCATGTTACAAAGGGACCAAAGCCAACAGTTGCTTTTCAGAATTGGTCTCTACTAGTCAGCCCAAGTGAACCATGTGTATCTGTTTGTCACAAAAAATTGCTTGGACGCTAGGAAAATTTGACACATTGCTGACAACGGGGCCCTACTGTTGTCTCAATTACTTATATCCATTGACTAAGGCATCATTTGTGGAGTCCACACGGATTCTTAACATGATATAGTGTGATGGTGGGCATCGGTTTCTATTTTCTTCTCCTTTTAATCAAAATTCCCACCTAAAATGTCGCCCCTTCTTGCTAATCTCCTGGTTACAAGCCCGACGTTTGAGAGAAAAAAAATGGTCCAGGATGATGATAATAGCTAAGACCCCCTGTTGCAGAGATCGTTTCAGGCCAAAACACGATGCAGATTTACTGAGATGACTGATCATAGCCATGCTCCGGCAATAGTCCATCCATTCTATTTCTATCGTCGTTGCAACTCTAGCTCCATTGATAGGAGAGATAAGCCATAACAGCGTAGACGTGCGTCTGTGAGTTGCTCCATAGAAAAGAGGCCTGACATAATTTGGGGTTTAGGGTTTAAACCCATAAAGGATATCTCAACACTGAAACTAGAAAGAATTTAACAAATTAATGATTAAAAAAGAAACAAAAAAGCAAAGAATCAAGGGGTTTTTACTATTTAGTCCACCCCCAGTAAATCTTAGCTCACAGGCGGGTATTGGTATTATAGTCTTATAGGAGAGGTATTTGAAATTTTGAATTGTTATAGGTCTATAATGGAATTCAGAATTCTGAGGTGGAGTCCCTTATCGGCTGGTGGACATGTGATCAGAGGACTTCCCTACTCCTACAGCGACTAGTTGAAATCAAATTTGGGAGAAAATGATTTCATCTACAGCGTCTGTTGGACGTGCCCGCTCCATCCACCTCCCTTGTCGCCCTTGCCCCCTTCGTCACCTTCATCTGTTGGACCCCAAAATCCCACCGCTGTGACCTCACTTCGAATCTCCTTTTAGCTGTACACATGTAACAAAAGAACGAATCAACCCCGTTCTTCCTTATATTGCAAAACCGATGACACTGTAACACAAGAACAGCTCAACCCCGTTCTTCCTCATATTGTGGTCACATCCCTTTCCCCTGCTTCTCCCTCGTAGATCGTCAGGGAGGAATTGGAGCACCAAAGATTCATCCTTTCATATTCAGGGACGTGATTCCTTTCTCTACTTGATGAACGTAGTTGACGGCAATTACAGCAATGATTCTATCGATTGATGTTGTCGAACCACATAGGTTTGAATTGGTTAATGTTTCATTTTGAAAATTTGAGGGAGAATAATGGATAAATTAGTCTTTTTATTCTTTGATTTATTTCCATTAACAGACGTCAATGGCAAGGAGGACATAGCTTAGATAATATGTAAACAGTAAGGATAAAATTAGTAAATTAGCTAAACCATAAGGGTAGTTTAATCTTTTTTTATCTCTCTCTCGATTTTTTTTCTTTCTTGAGTGGGGTGGAGGGGCACAGACCACAAAGAACCCACCTCTTTGTGGGTAGTAAAGGGAGAGTTTAGTCTTGCCACATGGCAAAGGAATCTATGATTCAAATTTAGGGATAAACCAAGGAAGGATGATAAGAGGAATCTCTAAGGCCACATTGAGCCCTTAAATCAATGTTTTAAAAACTAACCCGAACTGGAACCACTTTGGCCACTAGTTTCCAGGTCAGTGGTTCAAAGACAGCCCATTTCAATTTAAAAAACAATAAAAATTAAAAACATAATTAAAATGATAAAACAACCAAAAATCATTGTCCAGGTCGAATGTGTCAACGACTCAATTGCCCGGGTCAATAGGTCATTGACCAAATCAATAATTTTGGCCAAGGAGTGAGTTATGGGTGAAAGAACCGATTTAATTTCCAGACCAAACAGTCCAACCATTAGAATCAACAACGGTTCATAAATCATGCATTAAATAATTTTCCGACGGAGCATTCTTTTGTAGTTGAGCCTTTGATGAACTAAACAAGTAAGGCTCACTTGTTGGGATAAAAAGGAAGCATCCTACACAATTAACCTATTTTTCTGACAAGGATGGTTCATATGGCCAATCAAACCGATAGGGGATCAATGGATAAGTGAGGCATATAAGCTTATATTAGAAGGGTTTGGAACTAATATTTTGGCCTTGTTCATTTACCAAGAGCCATTTTCCCATTCTTTTACCTCATTCACTTTTTCGAGTAAGTGGTTAATTTTTTTATCTTTTGTCATTTTTACCCTTGGGCTCAAGTCCATGTCTTTTAGATTTTATTGCTTTAATAGATGTTTCTGATAGGTTGTATTTTGAGCATTTACTCTCAACTCGAGAAAGTTAACTTTCCAAAGTGGAAGAAAGATAACACGGCCCTGACGAAGTGACACACAAGAAAAACATATTTACCATAGAGACCCACCTAAATCCTTAAAAAGAACATAGAAGAGTTGATCAATGGCAATTACAATCCCATTGACCCACTTTCCCCCTCTATTAGAATCTGCAAAACAAACGAGGCCTTTGAGCTATACATTTCCTATGCGGGGTCAGAAGTGGAACTAACCAACTTGAAGACTCAAGGAGTGCACATCGATAACCCCAATTGAAACTGCATGGCAGTCCAATATGCCACATGTCATTGACTCATTTCCTTAATCGTTTAATGATACTCAAGTGTTTAGTACCATTGCTGTTTTTGCCTAAAACAATTTGGATTGGATCAAAACAAATTGGTTAAAAATATGTTTGACAATTCACACATCAAATTTTTATTGATCATGTGGCGTTTAAAGTAGAAACAGCAACTTGTAATCTTGGTCAACCCAAAACGATTGAGGTAGAAAAAATCTCTTAAAAATCTGTACCCAAATGTTTGAGGTAGAAACAGCAATCCAAAAACAACCTATATATTCTCCGTGTTCTCAAAAACAACCATTCGCTTGCTGGGTCGGCAAGGAACTGAAGACTTACCAAACATGATTCATTATCGTATGTGCCAGTTCTGTATTTTAAACCTAAAATAATCCAATGGCATGAAAACCAACCACCCAAGTCACTTAAATTATTAATGGTGGGAAACAAGTGGGAAATAGAGAAACTTGTTTAATCGAAAAAACCCCTTTTAGTGTTTTTAATAATTAATATTAGACTTATTATCCATTAATAAATTATTAATTATTTCATAAGACAATAATAAAATAATTTAATTACAATTAATAAAATAAAATAGTACTAGTAAAATACTAAATAATAAAAAATATTAACTAATTAATAGTCAACAAAAAACAATTATTTAATAATTAATTAATTATTTTATAATACTCTTAGAGAACCATTCAACCTAAAAGCTTAAGCTATTAAGTGAGATCCTTGAATAGGTTTTATTCTCTAACAAATACAAATTTATTATTTTTCATAAGACAATAATAAAATAATTTAATTTAATAATATAATATATTGATAAAAATACTAAATAATATAAATATTAATTAATTAATAACTACGAAAAATAGTTATGAAATAATTAATTATTGAATAATTATTATTAATTTACTTAAAAATTTTACTAAAATGTTAATTAATTACACACTAGTAATACTAAATAAAAATATTAATTAATGCTAACAATAGTAATAAAATTAATCAATAAAAATATTAATAATTAATAATAAAAACACTACTAATTTACTGTCTATACTTTTGGGGATAACATGAACCTATAAACTTAAGCAGGGTAATTTTAATGACTGAAATTTCTGGGGAGATCATGACTGAATTCGGCAAATGATTTAGGGTAGAGCGGTTAAATTTCAGAGGAAGAGCTTGGAGAAGAATTCTCCAAACAATGATGTGAATACATGACGGGAATTCCTTGAAGGTGAGTTCTTATTTGGTAGAGCCGTTAACTTTCCTTTATCCGATCCGAATATCTCAGAGGCTCACACTTTCCAAGAAGGTATTCAAATGGCCAAAGTCTTGCAAATCACTCATGTTTGGATTGAGGGTGATGCTCAAAAGATAGTCCAAGCCCTGTTGGATGACCAATTTGACACCCCTTGGTGGTTATTCTCCATTATTTGAGGGACTTTTGAAAGACTTTCAGTCTACTGTTATCTCATTTAGGCCTCGTACAGGCAATAGAGTAGCACATTTAATTGCAAAATTTGCTTGTAATCTCTCCAGGACTAAACTCGGCGGAATCCGCCTGATTTCTTTTTGCCTGTACTTGTTGAAGATATGAATGAAAGAATTGCCTACGGGCTTCTTCAAAAACAAAAAACAAAAACAAAACCTAAGGAGAGGAGGGTGGGAAAAATGGCCCGGGCTGTTTGGGAGCTTCCTTGTGCATGACATTATCATGTGTGCGGGGTCAAAGAATAATTGCAACCAACATTCCTCAAACCAAAAACACCACAAGGAATTGAAGCTGAAAAACAGCGCAGGCTCGGGCTGTTTTCTCAAACGGCCACCAAAGATTTGCCCCTAAGGCCCCTTGCTATAAAACTAGCCACCGAAACCCCCACATACATAATGGACATCGAATAATTTACAATACAAGAATGTATTTATGACAGAAATCAGTTAGGCGACCAATGACCCAAGGATGATTGGCATTACCAGCAAAAAAACAAAAAAACTTGGAGCTTGCGCGGGAATCTTATATACAGTCCTATACCTCTAGATGCACAAAAGCACTCGACATGTTCTTTTCATATAAGTTTCCTTCACACTGGGAAAGAGATCACCGTTCTCTAGTAGACAGGACTGAATTAACCTAAAAAGATAAGTAGAAAACCTTTCGGATAGATGGTCTGGATTGACCAGTGGCCATGTTATCTTTGCACCGGCTAAAACAGGGGTTTGCCATGGATTTCCTACATCTTGCAGAAAGTAAATAGTATATCTTTATGCATGCACAGAAAATTTAAATTAAGAGAACATAAAGTGCAAATCAACAACAGAAGATTTCCTACATAATTAAGCACTAGTATACCTGGTTTCCAACCATGAAAGCTTGCCTTCTCAATCACTGATCCTAGATTCCTAGGTACAAGAGTTCAAGGTATACTGGAATGAGAAAGGCAACACATCTAACCATCTCAGGATTACATGCACTGATGGTCGTGAAATCCAATTAGTAATCAGTATGTTGCGAGACTTCTCCCCTGTCCCTTTCAGACTCAGAAAAGTATTTATGGGCATCAAATGGCTGATTCCTGGAACTGGAATCACGAAAATTGAACCCAATCCCACTATTCATGGGAGCAAATGCTGCAAGAAGAATCAATAGAATGCATTAACAGAAAATATACTATATTAAAAAGCAACCCCTGAGTATTAAATATTATCCTCTTTAAGTTTATACAACCAATACAAACTTTGAAGAGATTCATTGTTAAAGTTACTTGGCAATTGTCATCCCTCACTTCTGAGGCCCAGGTTCAAACCCATGGAATGACAGGCTCTCCCCACACCATGCCAGTGGAACCTGAGTATAGGGGTGTCAATCGACCGATTTTGGATTGGATCCAATCCGATCCAAACCTTATCAAATAAGATTTAGACAGTCCACTATAATTATTGGATTGGGCCAATCCAAAATAAATTGGTCCATATTCTTATTGGTCTGAATTGGACCTAAACCAAATTTCCAATAATCCGATCATGAGGCCAAATCCTTGTCCAATTTGAAACTGATCAAAACTGAAGCCAGCATAAAATCACTTTTTGAAAGTATTTTTATGAATGCACTTTTACGAAAACGCTTTTATAAAAGTAATTTTATGAAAAGTACTTTTACGAAAACACTTGTACAAAAATACTTTTACAAAAATACTTACAAAATCACTTTTACAGAAGCAATTTTATAAAAGCACTTTAATAAAAACACTTTAAAAAAAATAGTTTTCGAAAGCACTTTTATGAAATCACTCAGAACTTTTATGGAAAAAGCACTTTTACAAAAACACTTATATGAAAGTACTTTTATAAAAGCACTTCTACGAAAGTACTTATACAAAAGCACTTTTATGAAAGTACTTTTATGAAAGCACTTCTATAAAAGTGCTTTTTCAATGCCAAAAGGGTATATTTTTGTAATTTCAGATTTTCTTCATTTTAATATATTTTTGTAATTTTTTATATGTTCTGTTCTTTATATAATTTTTGATATTTCATTCAGTTTGGATTGGATCCAATCCATTTCATTTACATTTTAATGGATTGGATTGGATTTGGTTTGTATTGGATTTGGACTGGATTGGGTCCAGTCCATTTGTAAGTGGACTCGCATTGGACTGGATCAGGTTGGACCAAATCCAATCCAATTGACACCTCTACCGGAGCACCCTGCTCTACTAAACATATGATTGATGGCTTGGCAATTGGCACCTTGCTTTGAGGAAGCATGGATTCAAATTCGTGGGATGGCAGGCTCTCCACATTAGGCCATCCCTACTAGCCATCTAAGGAGGTCTGGCATATGGTGCCCCATCCCTATGGAGGTAAAAGAAGCATTTCCACAACTAAAAAAAAAACTTTATATAAACAGTACCATATTTGTCATTGACCTGATGCACCTAGCAATATGCAACCACTACAGTACTGAGTTCTGATGCCATTTCATGGCTTCATGCTAAGTTGGAGAACATAACTTTCTAGGCATTGGACCTATTTTCTGCATTGTGTTACATTTAAGTATTATCTCCAAGCCAATAGAACGAAAATCGTGTCAATGTCAATACATAAGTACATTTATGTTTGAATTTGTATACCCTGCTATAAAATGTAATTCATACCTAAACTGGTAGTGGAAAGGGGTTGTCAAGTGGTCCTTGTTCTCCTTCCTACCACACTCCCCACTACCCACACCATAATACAGACTGATCCTCCTATCAATTTTCAGAACAATATTATTTAAAAAAAATTAAATCCAATCTCACCTCCTTGAAAAAACCCCCTCTTCTCTATATCTTCTCCACCAATCATGCATCCACCACAGCCCAATAAAAACCATTTAAGCCCCTACACTTCTCGACATCTGTTCTACTAACCACATTGCCTATTAGGAGTGGATTAATTGGATAAAGCCCCCTACTCACCCCTAATGCTCTGTATAAGGTTAGATTTGGTATGCCAATGGTTCAGGTTGGTATCAGTTACAACCATCCCATCTTGTAGGGTCATAATGTTTACATGTATAAGAGAGAAAGAAAAAGAGGAAATTTTAGTACAATCTGTAACCTTAATTGGTTGCCTAGATATAAACAAACTTCAAGAGAATGTTAGATAATTTTAACATCCCCTTCATTTCTTTAGTGGTTAACTCCCACTGTTCTCCAACAATGGTCGTGGTTATTGTAATAAGAAGGAAATGAGAGAATCGGTAAGTCTTACCTTTCTTTTTTCTCCCTACGTTCCTGACTCAGCATGCTGTTTTTTCCTTAATTCTTTTAATAGGATTGAGTGGGAGCTGTTAGAAATAGTATAAGGGGTATTTATGTCATTTTATCAGTAGCTACTTGTATGGGTATTCTTTTTATTTTTTTACGAGTAAGCACAGAATTTCATTAATTAGAAAAAGAGGTTAAGGTACATCATTAAGGAGATCCCATCTAAGGAGGCTAGCCTCAGCTAACCTCCAAAAAATAAAAGGAAAAACCAATTTGGCAGCCCCAGTACAAATGACCTCTTAATACCCCCTGTTTTTCTGATACATCTGCCAACCATTGGCAGCCCTTGGAATCCATTTTACTTGTGCCTGCAGGTCCTCTATTAATTTTTTCAGCTTTCTGAAGACATAACTTCCAGGTGACCTGATCATCCTTTAACCATGCTATGCCTTGTCCAAACTCTTAAGACCTGTGAGTGCTGCCTAAGTATCTGCCCAGATTGAATTTCCTACACACAAAGAACCTGAGAAGAATTCTAAAATATGGGAGTATTCTAGTCATTGACATTTTATGTTCACAAAAAACTAATAAATAAATGGGTTCACTAGAATGTGTTACTCATTTTCTCCCATCAATTCTCTCCTCTTTATGATCTCCTGCTCTCTTGTTCTTCTTTTGAGGTCAAGACATGGTATCAGAATAACAAATGAATCATTTCTGAGGCCTGAGAGCATGTCTTTTCTAAAGCCCTCCACAAATTAAATGTTTTCTCATTCCCCCAAGGAATGAGAATCAATCTAGGGTTTTTCATGGGGGACAAACATTTTCCTCTCCTTACTTTCCCCATGTCTTTTGTAACAATCAATGGTTGCCCACTATGGTGTTTCCCGGTGATGAAGGCATTCTTGTCTCCAACAGGGATATCAATGAGAAGAGGTCTAATTTGCAGTGTTACGAGGTTGTTAAGATTGGTTGAGGAATGTGCTACAAATGGTTATTGCCAATTACTTCTTCATTCAATGAATGTGTTAATTCGAGTGTGGTATTGTGAAGGCTGTCTGCATTGCTGAGGTGCTGTTGTTGGTTATTTGAAAATGTATTGATTGATTGGTGTTGGACTTTACTAGGATGTGCCAATTTGTGCAATGGAGTATGGTATTAAAACATGATTGGTGTCCTTTACAATGAAGGGAAAAGTTAACATATAGTAACCCAAAGGCTGAAATGAATGGGTTCAAGAGAATCTCATTATGACCTGGCTATGGAATGGCATGCAAGAAGCCAATATCAATATGAATCTTGTGTTTTCCTGGACACAACAAAGGAAATGTGAGGTTATGCCAAGCAACCTATTCACAGTAGAACAATATCGACCGAGTATACCATCTTTTTCAGGAGTACCTATGATCACAGGCTCACAGCAAGGAGAAAAAGACCATGAAGAGAATTATCTTTTTTTATGAATAAATATGAAGAGTATTATCATTGTGCTACTCTTAAACATGTTTACAATGAATTAGGTAAGTATCAGATATTGACCTCAGGCCTGAGACAGAAGAGGCATTGGGAAAATCTTGATGTAGCTTGACTCTTGAGGCTTACACATGGGTCAAAGATCAAATCTTGGGAACTAGTGGAAGTTTTTCTCATGTTGGGAGAGTTTCGTTGAACTCTCCAGGACCTATCTTTTACATATCAACTTACCTTAGCAATCTTAGAAAATGCTAGTTGGGACAATAGAGGTAGAAGTTATGGAATTCAAGGGGGTCTGTTTACTGGTGTTAATGGGGGAAAGGGTGATGATCGTGAAACCCATGAAAACAATGGTGGTGTTTTATATTTGAATAGTAAAAAAGAAAAATTTTATTAATAAAATAAAAACAGGATACCACCCAATTACAAAAGCACAAAGACTAACAAAAGAAAAACATGGAAACCCTCGACATAAAAAAGTGTCTAATCTTCAGGATCAAATGCCTCACAATGTCCCTCGTCAAGTTTAATTCCCTGGATCAAACTTGTTTGTCTCTTTGGCTTTCTTCATCCCTTTGAAGGTTCAGTGTCTCCTTCTTTGTCCACTCTTTTTTTACCTAAATGAATTCCAACCCTACCAGTTGCGATTTCCAACTGCTGGAAATTCCCACACTCCAATCCTACCATTCACACCCTCATCACAGCACGAGACAGTCACTTGTTAATAGCCCCTTCACCGTCAGCCCTACCTAACTTTCCTTGCTTGCCATCCCCTTTCCCACCTTACTGACTCCTTCACCACTTCCCCAGAACTGACCTCCCTTCCTTCCAACTTAACTTTTGAAAAAACAGCCCCTTGGTTCTCCTTCTCCCAACTCCATTGTTCTGACAAAATGGAAGAGAAGGACAAAATGGAAGAAAGCTTCACAGCGAAATCACCAAAATAAAGAAACTTACCTGCTTGCTGGTCATAAACCGACTCCTTGGCCAGAACTTTCAACGTGATTACCACACTGATCTTTCTCCTCAAGAACCTTACAACCTGTCCTTCCCAAGATTTTCAGGCTGAACGCATGCCCAATTCTTTGACTCTATTTAAACTCTCTTCTTCAAGACTCCCAAACTGAAATGAGGTGTCTTCAAAAACTCCCCAGCCTTGTTGATGAGACTGGCTTTCAAAACTCGATCCTCAATCAACCTTCGTCTCCTTTACCTCCCCGAGTCACCTCGTGGTCTCATTTTCTCCTTCCACGTGTCCCACTGAGTTAGTCTCTCCCCTAACGCCACTATCTTTAAAGGAATTAACTCCATCGCAAACACCCCAGTTAAGTTTAAGTTCTCCTCACCATTCATAATCGAATGTGCCCCACCACTTTTAATGTTTCTCGGGATTATACTATCACTATTCTTCATGCAGCCCAAGAAAAGTCCCCAACTGCTTCAATCAAGGAGATATCATGGTAGAGGATGTGAAACTCCTAGAAAAAAATGCATTTATCAAAAACAAACTCCTAGAAAAATGCATGTATTGTGGTTTGGATATGGTTATACCATCTAATTGGTTATAATCTGCATGGCCACCATCCATATGGGTTAATCATGTATCAATTGAAGAATCTAGAGTAACTAAAATTAGCCAAAGCCTGCCCTACTTGCATTACTATTACTTTTTTCTGTTTTTTGAAAAAAAAAAGGTTATTTCATTGAATAGAAAAAAGGGAGGAATGTACAAGGAAGATATATAAGAGCGAAAAAAAAACCAAACACATTTACATAGGCAGTGTATTCACACCATACAAGGAGACCCTGTCCACCCCCAATTTGACAAGCAGATCAGCCTAAGTATTTAACTCCCTCAGAATCCACCTATAGGACACAAAAAGTTCTGTACTAAGTATTTCATTTAAGAAATGAGAAAATCTCCACAGCCCCACAGCAGAACCAGAGACCCATCCAATCACAACTTTTGAGTCACACTCAACAAGACCTGGCTTTCATGGACTTGACAATCCTTAGCCCCACAAGAAGGGAGCTTGGGTGGAAGCAATAAGAAATGACTTAAGCGCCCATAATATAATGATGGATATGGCACTGAACAGAACAGAATGGCAAAATAGGATTTCATGTAACCAACCCCATATGGTTGGAACAAGGCTTGGATTTGAATTATTCTGCATCTTTGAATCTTTCCATGTTGAAATTCAAAATCAATTTGGTGTGCATCTTGAAATTTTGAATGTATAATGCAAAGGAGTGTTTTCTTATTAAGTTTCAGAATTTATTTAAACAATGTTGGATTATTGATTGTACATCATATTTATATATTTCTCAAGAAAATGGAATGGCTAATTTATTTCTTGCTTGAGATTTCAGATATTTACTTATACAAATGGGGGTCCCTAAACAGTTTGGGAATGGTGTAGTTCTTATAGCATATTGTCTAATTAATCATATGGCTAGATCAGTCCATGGAAATTCTACATTCTCTACTTTTTTTCCTACTTCCCATTAGTTTCCTTTTTTCTTCATACTATTAGATGTGTCTGTTCTGTGAACATTTAGGCTTGGGCTTAGGTACACTCAATCTGCATGCTGTCCTGTGTTTTTCCGCATTACTCAAACACATAAAGGGTACAAGTATTACAGTCCTAAGTTGAACAGGACTCTAGTTTAGAAGAAACTTGGTGGGATGGATTTCATATTTTGGCCTCTAGTTTTTTTTTTTCTGAGGGGAAGGGTGGGCTATGCTTGAGGTTAGATTAAATGGGTCAACATTGGAGTAACCCCAACATATATCCATAACATACCTGACAGCTGGCACTCCCAGGTGCTATGTAAATATATTTACTTTCATTCAACTCATGACTGACATGAAACTGAGCTTCCAAACTCATTTATTGGGAAAGAAACAAGCTAACCTTGGAATTATTATTGTACAAGGTAGTCTGAGCCTCTGAGGAAGGTGATAGCCCACTCCACAGGCAAACAAATTATTTTATTATCTAATGAGCATGTACCATCTGCTGGCTAGTACCAAATACTCCTTTAATTTGGTTCTTGACATTATTCTACCATGTGCATCAGCCACTAAAGGAAGATCCAAGGATGAAAAAGCATCTTATTTCGTTAACAGATGTCACTCTTTTGAATTATATGACTCAAGTAATATTGACATGCCATAGCAAGAAAAAAAGTAATATTGACATGGATACAAAATATAAAAGATTTTGTGCAATTTGTTGAGTAATATTTTTTTAAGTAAAGAACTATAAGATAAATTCATGAATGAAGTGGTTTTCCATGTGATCAAATTTTTAGTAAGAAAAATGAAAGAAATAACAAGATTGACAAAAAAAAATGGAAGCAAAAAATGAGATTAATGCTCAAATTGTTAGTGAAAGCAAAGAGATTTAGATGCATAGGGCATACCTTTCTCTCTCATTCTTTTTTCTCTATCGTATTCAAACTTGTCCCGGATTTGGCCAACTTTTTCCCAGGTATCACCATATCTGTTTCTCCCAAAACTTAGGTCCTGTATTTCCATTCAGTTACTTAGGTATGTGGTGACATTACTAAGAAGTTTCTCAAGGACCATTTACATAGAAGATTTAAAATGCTATGCAGATATTTAACATGTAATATTTTTTTAAGTAAATAATTTAATGATATTAAATCCAAAAGATCAGAATTACAAGCATCCCTAGGAGAGGCGCGAGATACAGCTTCTCCCTAATAAACAAAACATCAATCAAGTTACATATGAGCGCAGTACAACTGATTCCTATTTACCCCTTGCAGTGTTTTAAAAGTGCAAGGCGCAAAAAAAAAGAGTAATGGCCATTTTCTGCCTGAGACGCAAGGCGTAATGTGAGGCACACACCTTTTTGAAGCAAGGTGCAAATTTTCAAAAAAAAATGTAAAAAATTCAAAATGAAATAAGAAATTATTGAAATAGTATCAATTAAAAAATTCAAACTTTAATTGTAAACTAAATGCTTTAAAAAAAAAAACTATTAACTCCAATTAAATGCTTTAAAGCATATTCAAAGTGAAAATACAAAAAAAAGCATACAAAGCATATTCAATTTCCCTATTGCATTATTTTAAATAGTTAATGTTATGTTAAGCATCTTTCATTCCTAATTCTACAAGCTGCCTTTGTACCAAGCCCCTCAAGGCAAGGTCAAACAAG
The DNA here is from genome assembly GCF_056320005.1 of Nelumbo lutea. Lineage (NCBI taxonomy): Eukaryota > Viridiplantae > Streptophyta > Magnoliopsida > Proteales > Nelumbonaceae > Nelumbo > Nelumbo lutea. Next base: position 43,288,973 of record NC_142684.1, on the reverse strand, counting down.
TCCATGTTAAGGTCTTAAATTCTTAATCCCTACAAAAAAATGATTTTATAATTTAAATTATCTTCTATAAATATCTTATATTAGGATAAATGAATATACAACATTAGCAAATAGGGGGTTCTCGAAGCACAATTCTTCCCATTGTGGGGAACCTCAGGGGAATTATTACACTATGGAGAGATGATGTTGTGGAGTCCATTGAGCAACTAATTGGCAAACTCTCAATATCTATAAAATTCAAAAACTTTGAGAATGTACTCATGTGGGTATTAACGAATGTTTGCGAGCCAAATATTTATAAAGAGTGGAATGCAATATGGGAGGAATTGTTTGCAATTATTGGCTTATGGGATGGTCCTTGGATGTTTGGTGTGGATTTTGCTGTAATTAGATTCTCTAATGAAACAAGTAACCCCCAAAAGCAGATTTCCACTAGCATGAGAAGGTTCTATGAATTTATTGATTTATGTGAATTAAAGGAGCCCTCTATTGCAAACAAGATTCACTTGGTCCAATTTCCAAGAAAATCCCTTATGCTCAAAATTGGATAGAATTCTCTTCGATATTGCCTTGGAAAACCTTTGGGAATATTTGGTTGATAGAGCACTGCCTAGAGTCACATCAGATCATTGTCCCACCAATTTTGCTTGACCTAAAAAAAAAAAGGAGGATTATGTGAAGGTGTACTAGAGCAGCTCTGTTGTGGACCATTTGGGAAGAAAGGAATTCAAGAATTTCCAAGAAAAGGAGAGAAGACTACAAGAAATAAAGGAGTGTGTGCTGAATAGGGTAATTCATTGGTTTAAAATATTGGATTTATTCAATCGTTTTCCTTTGATGATTTGTGGAGGAATTGGTCACCTGTGACAAGGTGTTCTTCCAAAAAGAACAAAGTGCAAATTGGGTACCTCCTCTTGAAGGTTATTTAAAGCTAAATTTTGATGGAAGCAATCAAGGTAATCTAGGCCTGTCTGGAATGGGTGGGGTCTTGAGAAATGAGGTTGGGAATGTTTGATCACTTTTCTCAAAGTCCATTGGGAGCTTGGACTCTATAAAGGCTGAGTTACTAGCGGCAATTTAAGGAGTGCAAATTGCACTCTAGCTTGATGTGGAGTTTCTTCTGATTGAAGGGGATTCCAAGTATTGATTTTCCATAAAACACTTCCTAGCAAAACAAAATAATACTTTAGACTGCCTACAAAAGAAGAAGCCTTTTTATGTGCTTGTCCCCTAACTGGTGCTCTTTGCAAAGCTAATGGTGAGGACGGCTTCCACTTACTAATTTCCTTCTCCTTTGCTATTGCTATTTGAGACTGAACTTTTGCCTTATTTGGTTGCAGGTGGAATCTACCCACTGATGAAAGTCTGCTTTTCGACCCGTCAGCCTTTGTATGGCCCACAAAAAGAGTGAGGATCATGTGGAAATGTATCAAAGAAGCTGCACTTTGGACAATCTGGAAGGAAAGATATGCAAGAATTTTTCAAGAAAAGGAACACAGTCTCCCTGATATCAAAGAGTGCAAATTAACAAGGGCAATTCATTGGTTGAGAACTTATTTGTTCTCCTTTGATGACTAATAGAAGAAGAAAAAGAGAAGAAATAAGGAAGAAGAAGAGAAGAGAGAGAGAAGAGAGAAGAGAGAAAGGAGAAGAGAAGAGAAAGGTTTGGAGAGTTCTAATCTTTCTAGAGGCACCAGCTTATGTTCTTATATATAGGGCAACCATAAATAAAAGGGCAAAGACCCTTATGCTCCTGTTGTAGTCAAAGTACATAAACAAAGGAAAAAATGCTATTTTAACCAGACCAAACAGGCCCTAACTAAGCAAAATGCAATCATAAATATAAAGAAAACCATTCCAACACTAGCCCTCAAGTTGAGACATTGATGTCGATCATGCCCTACTTGTCACACAAATTACTATGCCACACATGATGAAGGCCCTTGGTGAAGATGTCTGCAAGTTGTTCTTCTGAACTGACATATGGAGTGTACACTTCTCCACTCACAAGTTTTTCTCTAATAAAATGCTTGTTCACTTCAATATATTTTGTTCTATCATGGAGGATTGGGTTAGAAACAATGTTGATAGTAGCTCTATTGTCACAATAGAGTGACAGGTTTGTTAATTGTTGTTAATGTCAATTGTATAGGGGTATTTTAGTCTTTTATATTTATGTTTAAAGCTACTGATGTGTAATGTTTTTGTTAGATGATGTGCCCCATACTTAAGTGGGGACAAAGTAGTCCTTTGTTATTATGGATAGAAACATATAAATTCAATCTGGCCGACTAGAGAGATATCTGAGTTCTCTAGTTCAAACCAGAATTTTCTCCTCCTCTATTCTCCTGTCTTCTTCTACTTCTTCTAGTCTCTCTAATAGTTCTTCAACCCTAATTCTAACAAAATTCTAGTGCAGATTAGATTTATAATATAGTATCAGAGCTACTGTGACAAAATCGAATCTGCCCAGAATTCTGGTTTTCTCGCATTCAGCCTAGGGTTTTTTTTTATTTTTTCTTCATCATCGGTTGAAGATAGGGGAAGGGGCTGAAAAGGAGTGGTCGCCCTCTTCCCTTGGAGGTTTCTATGCCTCCGGTCAGCAGGTTTGAAGGTGTTTGCAGTGATTTGTAGGAAGCCCCCCCAATCGATGGTGAGAAGAGGGCTGGTTCGAGTGATGTAGTGGAGTGTCGAGTGCAGGTCGATTGTTTGGTGATTAGATAGGTGGGTTTTGTGCAGATTCCAGTGTGGATCAAATGGTTAGTGAGTTCCAAATAGTGTGGTGAGAATTCAGGTAGTTGTGTAGTAGGGTTGTGCGGAGAGTGAAGAAATCAGCGACAAGTGGTGTTGAGTGCAGTGTGGTGTAGTGTGCAGTGTGGTGAAAGGTGAATTAGAAAGAAAAAAAAAATTCAGATATGGGAGATAACAGTGAAAACAAAACTAGTGTGATGGTTCCCACCGACTACCTGAATGTTCAAATGACTTCTATCAAATTGAATGGGGAAAATTATGTGCCTTAAGCGAAATCTGTAGAGGTCTTTCTTAAAGCTAAGAAGAAAGTGAAGCATATAAGGCAAGAAAAACCCTCTATTGAGCCTCATGAGTATGGTGATTGGGAACAAGAGGATGCACAAACTATAACCTGGTTATGGAATAGTATGGAACCCAAGATCAATATGAATTCCATGTTCCTTGATACAGCCAAGGAGGTTAGGGACCATGCCAAGAAGTTGTATTCAGGACAAGACAACACAACTAGAGTGTATCAGCTTTATCAGGAATACTTTAACTTGCAATAGGGTAATCAGAGTCTTGAGGAGTATTATACTAGTATGAGAAACCTTCACAATGAATTGAATGTGTACCATCCCCTCACCTCTAATATTAAAATTCAGCAACAGCATAGAGAACAACTAGATGTGACCAGATTTTTGGTAGGACTGAAACCTGAATATGAACCAATGAGGGCACAAATACTAAGGGTCAGCTCTTCCATCTTTAGAAGAGGTGTTTGCTCATCTTCGGAGGATCTTTATTGGACCTACAGAGAATTATAGTATCTCTGATAGGTTGACCTTTGCAGTGTCAAGAGGGGGAGGCCGTGGTGTTAGAGCTCGGGGAGCTCAATCTGGCCGTAGTGGTAGTAGTGGACTAGTGTATGGTCATAGTGGTAGTGGTGGACCTATGTAGAGTCATGGTGGTGGACGTATTGGAGGTTGAGATTCAGAGGGAGTTCGTGGTAGAGGACGTAGTTCTAGTAAGAAGATGTACACACTGTGGTATGGAAGGACATACCATCAATTATTGTTATGATTTGCATGGCCCACCTTCAACTTGGGAAAATCATGCAGTGACCAGTGATAGTAGTTCCAAACAGGAGGATCATCCAACTGCTCAGATACCCTCTAATATCTATAGATGTTCTCGGGAAGGAGATGATGAGTGTTCCACGTGATGAGTATGAGAAGTTTGTTCAGGCCACATTGCAATAGAATACAACCACTCTTGCACACTCAGGTATGGCTTGTTTGGCATCCAAACCCAACCCCTGGATTATTGACTTTGGAGCCTCCGATCACATGACTAGAACTCCAAGTGTGTTTTCCTCCCTTTCTTAGTGCCCAACATCACACTCTGTTACCTTCACTAATGGTTCAACATCTTCCATTTGTGGTGTTGGTAATAGACCTTTATCTTTATCCTTAGTTTTGTATGTTCCCAATTTTCCTTATAACCTTGTGTCTGTTAGTAAGTTGACCAAGTCCCTTAATTGCTCTATCACTTTTTACCCTTCTTGTGTTTTTTAGGATCTCAAAACGGGTCAAACATCTCTTTCTCCTCTTCAGTGGCACTGTAGATTTGATCATCCATCACTTAAAGTTTTGAAGTTTGTTGTTCCGTCGTTGAGTCATCTTTCTATTTTGCAGTTTGAGTCATGTTAGTTGGGGAAACATCATCGCGTTTCCTTTTAGTCCTAAGGTTGATAATCGTATGTCAAGTCCTTTTTCTTTAGTTCATTTAGATGTTTGGGGTCCAAATAAAATAATGTCATATGTGAAAACCCTATTCAGTTCAAGGTTAAAGTAGAGAAGAAGAAGAGGAAGAAGAAGAGAAGGAGAAGGGTTCGGCCAATTGAGGAAAAATCAGTCCTCTCTAGTCAACCCACTTGCATTTATCTCACATAAACTTAGTTACAAGAAAGGCAATATTGTCCCTCATAAGTGATGGGACACACTTAGACTTGAATAAAGCAGACCTTTCACTCTCAAATAGATCAACCCAAATGACCAAAATACCCTTGTTCTATGAAGTCTAACACTCCCCCTCAAGCTAGAAAGTATATGTCATATAGTCCCAGCTTGTTACAAATATAATCTACTTTGCCCCGAGATAATCCCTTTGTAAAGAGATCTCTACCCACTGATTTCCCGAGCTCACATGAGATGTGGTTATCACTCCACTAATCACTTTCTCTCCTACAAAGTGACAATCGACCTCAATATGCTTGGTTCTCTCATGGAAGACTGAGTTGGAAGAGATGTGAACAGCTGCTTGATTATCACAATATATTCTCATGGGTTTGTCAACTGAGAACCCCATCTCTTGTAGAAAATTCTTCAACCATACTAGTTCACATGTGGTATCAATGTTTTAAAAGCGCAAGGGCCAATTTGCGCCTGAGGCGCAAGGCGCAAGGCGAGACGTGCGCCTTTTTAAGAAAGGCGCAACATTTTTAAAAGTTGCATGCCTGGGCTGAGGTGCAAGGCGCATCAGGCGCACGCCTAGGCACACTAAGCGCGTGCCTTTTGAAAGAGGTGCGCCTAGGACCTAGGCAAGGCGCATACCCCAAAATGTGCCTCGCCTATGCGCCTAGGCACACCTCAGGCGCGCCTTTTAAATCACTATGTGGTATGAGCCATAGCCCTGTACTCAACTTCTGCACTACTCCTTGACACCACTATTTGTTTCTTACTCTTTCAAATTACAAGATTGCCACCAAGGAAGGTACAATACCCTATGGTTGATCTCCTGTCTGATACAGAACCATCCCAATCAGCATTTGTATACCCTACTACCTCAAGAGTCCCTCCACTTTTGTATAGCAAACTACGACTTGGAGCACCCTTCAGGTACCTAACAATCCTTAGAATTGCTTCCCAAAGAGGAATCCGAGGATGTTGCATAAATTAACTCACCATACTCTCAGCAAATGATATATATGGTCGGGTAATAATCAGATAATTCAACTTTCCCACCAACCTCTTGTACCTTCCAGGATCATCAAACTCTTCACCTGCATCAACACTCAACTTGAAATTATAGGAGTCTCGGTTGGTTTAGCACCTAACAGTCTTGTTTCTTCAAGTAGGTCAAAAACATATTTTCTTTGACATATGTTAATTTCATTTCTTGACCTTGCAACTTCTATTCCTAGGAAGTACTTCAGCTTACCCAAATCTTTCGTATTGAAGTGGTCCTGTAGGAATTTCTTCAACCTGTCAATCCCATTACTGTCACTCCCAATTATGACAATATCATCCACATACACCACTAGCAAGATTTTCCCAGTCATGGTTGAACACAGAATGATCTACCTGCCACTGTTTCATCCCAAAGTTTTTCACTACTTCACTGAACCTGCCAAACCATGCGCGTGGCGATTGTTTTAGTCCATAAATTGCCTTTTTGAGTCTACAAACCTTACCATCTTCCACCTGAGCAACAAACCCTGATGGTTGCACCATATACACCTCCTCAATGAGATCACCATGCAAGAAGGCATTTTTTATGTCAATTTGCAAAAGAGACCAATCATACGTAGCAGCTAATGAAATCAACACCCGAATTGAACTAATTTTAGCCATAGGAGAAAATGCCCCCATATGGTCCACACCATACAACTGAGAATAGCCCTTGTCCATTAACTTGGCCTTCAATCGTTCCACACTGCCATCTGGAAGATACTTCATTATGTAGACCCACTTACACCCAACAACATACTTACTAGGAGGAAGAGCAGTGAATTCCCACGTGTGATTGTGCTGTAGAGCAGATAGTTCCTCTTCCATTGTTTGTTGCCACCTTGGAGAGGCAAGGGCTTCCTAGACAATCTTGGGAATGGAAATAGATGATAGCAATGATATAAAGTTGCGATGGGAAGCAGAAAGGTGAGCAGCTGAAACATAGTGTGAAATAGGATGAGAAGTACAAGTGCGTTTACCTTTCCGTAGGGCAATAAGAAGATCAATGTTTGAGGGAGAAGATGCAACCACAGAACCTGTCAACAAGGACTGAATTGGAGGAGGGGTCGGTGCTCTTCTATGAGTATACATTTGTTTGATTGGTGGCCTCTCAAGAGTAACTGGCACGGAAGGGGAATCCGCAATTGGAATGGGGACTACGGGAAGAGGATCCTCAACAGGGACAGGAAGTGGAATTACAGGGGAAGGAAAAAGAACCACAGTGTCCGAGAAAAAAGGAACCGATTCAAAGAAGGTGACATCGCAGCACGCAAATGACTTATGGAAGTTAGGGTTATAGCACTTATACCCTTTCTGAGTTTCGGAGTATCCAAGGAAGATACACTTAGTAGCTCGTGCATCTAACTTGTCTAAACCAGGACCCAAATTTTGAACAAAACAAACACACCCAAAGACTATCGGGGTGAGAGGAATCGGAGACAGAGTGGGAAACAACACTGAGAAGGGGAATTGACTTCCAAGGATGGACATGGACATCCGATTGATGAGAAAACATGACGTAAGAACAGCATCACTCCAAAAACGCTTTGGGACATTCATATTAAGCATCATAGACCAAGCAGTTTCAAGGAGATATCGATTTTTCCGTTCAGCTACACCGTTCTTTTGTGGGGTGTAGGAACAAGAAGTTTGATGAATTATCCCATGGTGCTCTAAGTATTGCTGAAATGGTGTTGAGGTATACTCTTTTGCATTATCGGAGCGAAGAATTTTAATATGAACACCAAATTGGATACGTATTTCAACATAAAATTTCTGAAAAATAGAGAACAATTCACTATGATCTTTCATAAGATAAACCCATGTCATCCTTGAAAAGTCATCAACAAAAATTACAAAATACTTATAACCATTGTATGACATTACTTTAATTGGACCCCAAACATCAAAATGAACCAAAAAAAATGACTTAAAACACAACTATCAACTCTCAGACTAAAAGAGACTATTATATTTCCTAAGCTGACACGATTCACAATCCAACGATGAAAGATGACTTCCGGAACCAGCAACTTCAAAACCTTGAGAGAAAGATGACCAAGTCTGTTGTGCCATTGAAGAGGAGTAAGAGACAACTGAAAAGCTACTGGAGGGCCACCACCATCAAGGTAATACAACCCACGTGCCTCATGCCCTCCTCCAATCTTCATCCCCGTCTTGAGATCCTGAAACACACAAGAAGAGGGATAAAAGGCTATGGAACAATTAAGTGACTTGGTTAATCTACTAACAGCCATAAGGTTAAAAGGGAACTTGGGAACATATAAAACAGATGATAAGGTTAAGGAGGAGATATCAACATCACCAACACCACAAATGGGAGATGTAGAACCATTAGCAAGAGTAACTGTTTGAGATGTGGACCGAGAAAGTGAAGAAAATACATTTGGAGTCCCGGACAAATGGTCCGAGGGTCCAAAGTCAATGATCCAGTGTGAAGGCTTGGAAGCCAAGCAAATCATACCTAAATGGGCAAGGGTAGTTGTGTTCTACTGAGAAGATGTCTGAAAGAACTGCTCATATACTACACGAGGTACACTCACCATCTCCTTCCCAGAAGCACCAGTAGATGTGGAGAGGATGGGGTCAATTTGTTGACTTTCACTAGTTGTACCACTACCCCTAGTCACAGCATGGTTAGCATAAGTGTTGGGTGGACCATGTAAATCATAGCAGAAATTAACTGTGTGCCCCTCTAATCCATAGTATGTGCACTTCCTAGGGGCATTACTTCTTTCTTTACCATGACCTCCCCCTAAGTCCCAACCTCTACTCTGGCCACCAGCACGGTTAACCATGGGACCACCACGGTTACCTAGAAGTCCACGGCCACCACCACCAACACCTCTATTTCCACAATCGCCTTTTCTAGCCACCACCAAACCAGATCTGACTAAGAGAAGAATGCTCTGTAGACTCAATAGATGTCCTCCTACGGGCAAACACTTCTTCAAGTGAGGGAAGAACAGATCCCCCAGTATTTGTGCTTGGACAGGTTCATATTCAGCCTTCAAACCCACCAGAAACCTCGTCACACCAAGTTGCTCATGCTGTTGTTGTTGAACCTGAACATCTGGTGTTAGAGGATGATATACATTAATCTCATTTTGGATATTTCTCAAACTTGCATAGCATTCCTCCAAGCTTTGGTTGCCTTGCTTCAGATTAAAGTACTCTTGGTACAACTGATACACCCTAGTTGTATTGTCTTGCCTGGAATACAGTTTCTTAGCATGATCCTAGATTTCTTTAGTTGTATCTAGGAACATAAAGTTCACACTGATTTTTGGTTCCATGCTATTCCACAACCATGTCATAATTTGAGCATCCTCCTCCTCCCAGTCACTAAACCCTAGAGAGTCAGAGGAAGGTTTTTCTTCTCTTACATGCTTTACCTTCTTCTTGGCCTTTAAGAACACCTCCACTGACTTGGCCCACGGCACATAGTTCTCACCATTCAGCTTAATAGATGTCATTTAAACATTTAGGTAATCTGGAGAGATCATAACACCAATTTTGTTGTCACTACCATCTCCGATTGACGTCATTTTCAACCAAATATTCTCACCTCACAAGTATGAACACCACCACAGAAATCAGTGTGAACACTACCACACGACACAAGGTTTACTTTCAACTATTCAGAATCAACCACATACTATTCAGCACAATACAAACACCACCACACCACTATTGTCGTGAACTTCAGCAACTGAAAACCCTACTTTCAATGCCATACCCAGGTATAAACAGAGGAAAACAAGACTGATATGCATACTAATCACTTCACACCAGCACAAAAAAAAAATATTTTAGACCAAAACATAGCATTCGTAGTCCACTACTTGGGCAAAAATAAACTGTTCATACCTGTCCATAAACAGCCCTCTTCGTATCACAAAATAGAGGGCATCTAGTACACCACTTCAACGACCACCACCACAGCAACTGGAGGCATACTCACCTCCAAAACCACAAAATGACCACTACTTTTTGGCCTCTTGTCGAGCCTCCACTCAGGCTAGAAGAAAATCGAAGAAAGCTGATATGGTTGGCGGCGAACACAAGAAGAAGAAGGGTGATGAGGAAAGAAGAAAAAGAAGGAAAAGGAAATTGGGTTTTATCGCTCTGATACCATGTGAAAACCATATTCAGTTCTAGGTTAAAATAGATAAGAAGAAAAGGAAGAAGAAGAAGAGAAGAAGAATAAGAAGAAGAGAAGGAGAAGGGTTCGGCCAGTACAGGAAAAATCAATCCTCTCTAGTCAACCCACTTGCATTTATCTCACATAAACTTAGTTACAAGAAAGACAATATTGTCCCTCATAAGTGATGGGACACATAACTTAGACTTGAATAAAACAGACCTTTCACTCTCAAATAGATCAACCCAAATGACCAAAATACCCCTATTCTATGAACTCTAACATCACACAATAGTTATAGATACTTTGTTATTTTTATTGATGATTATTCAAGGATGACGCGGCTTTACCTAATGAAAGAAATGAGTGAATTGTTTTCCATTTTCCAAAAATTTTATGCTGAAATTCACAACCAATTTGGCGTACACGTTAAGATTCTCCATTCTAATAATGGTTGTGAATACTTTTATACACCAATTTAAGAATATTTGGAACAATATGGCATTATCCATCAAACTTCGTGTACCTACACCCCACAACAAAATGGAGTAACTAAGAGAAAGAACCGTCACCTTTAACAAACTGCTTGATCCCTTATGCACCATATGAATATACCCAAACCTTTTTGGAGTGATGTTGTGCTTACATCTTGCTTTCTGATTAACCGGATGCCCACGCCCATCCTTAAAGGTCATTCTCCCTTCACCACTTTTCCTACCTTGTCTCAGTTTCCCCGTACTCCTTGGGTTTTTGGGTGTCTGTTTTTTTCATAATCTTAGACCGGGAAGGGGCAAGTTAGATGCACGATCCATTAAGTGTATTTTCCTTGGCTATTCCCAGACCCAAAAAGGGTATGTGTTATAACCCTAGCTCCCGACGTTCCTTTGTATGTGCCGATGTTACTTTCTTTGAGTCCACTCCGTTTTTCTCGGGTCAGGTGATGTTTCTTCTTCCTCACCACCTCCTCCTCTTCTAATCCCAGTTAAAGACCCCATTCCACTTGTTCCGACTGTGACCAAGTCTTTGCCTCCAATGCAACTTCTTGTTGAATGGTCACCTATTCGTCAAGTGTATATACATCGACATTATGTACCGGCTCCTCCTCCAACTCCATCACCGTCAATAGATCCGACAATGTTCCAACACTAGCTACAACCCCAATTTCTGATCTTGATCTTATGGTTGCCTTGCAAAAAGGTAAACGCAGTTGCACTCTTCACCCTATTTCTAATTATGTTTCTGTCACTCATCTTTCTGCTCCCCATCGCCAGCTTATCTCCTTGTTATCTTCTATTATTGTTCCTACGGATGTCCAAGAAGCCCTTGCCTCTCCAGGGTGGCACCATGCAATGGAAGAAAAATGGTATTGCCTACACCGTTAAGTATTTACCTGGTGGTAGTGTAGAGCGATTAAAAGCTAGACCAGTTGCCAAAGGGTATTTCCAAACATATGGTATTGCCTACACGAAGACACTCTCCTATTGCTAAAATTGGTTCGGTTCGTGTTGTGATATCTCTAGCTGCTATGTATGATTGGCCTCTTTTTCAGGTTGACATCAAGAATGCTTTCTCACATGGTGATCTACTTGAGGAAGTCCATATGGAGCAACCATCGGGGTTTGTTGCTAAGGGGGACGATGGTAAGGTGTGCAGACTAAAGAAGGCCATTTATGGACTTAAACAATCTCCTCATGCGTGGTTTGGTAGGTTCAATGAAGTGGTAAAGAAGTTTGGTATGAAATGGTGTTAGGTTGACCACTCAATCTTCAGTCATGATTCGCAGGATGGAAAGATCTTATTGGTGGTATATGTAGATGATATTGTCATTACTAGGAGTGAAAGATTGGGAATTGATAGATTGAAGATCTTTCTGCAGGAACACTTTCAAATAAAGGACCTTAGTAAACTTAAATAATTCTTGGGAATAGAAGTAACAAGGTCTAAACATGGCATTAATTTGTGTCAGAGGAAATATATTCTTGATTGGTTGGAAGAAACAGGACTTTTAGGTGCCAAAGCAGCTGAAACACCTATGGAATCAAATACCAAGCTGAGCAGTGATATGGGTGAAGAGTTTGAAGATCCTGGAAGGTACAGGCAGTTGGTTGGTTAACTAAACTACCTAACCATTGTCCGGCTAGATATTTCATTTACAGTTAGTGTGGTGAGTCAGTTCATGCAAAAACCTCGGGTTCCACATTGGGATGCAGTTCTAAGGATTGTAAGGTATTTGAAGGGAGCTCCTAGTTGTGGCTTGATATATAAGAGTGGAAGAAATCTCGAAATAGAGGGATATACTGATGCTGGTTGAATTGGCTCTATATCTGACAGAAGATCCACTATAGGTTATTGTACTTTCCTTGGGGGTAATTTGGTGACATGGAAAAGTAAAAAACAGACAGTTGTGGCAAGTAGTGTAGAAGCCAAATATAGAGCTATGGCTCATACCACTTGTGAATTAGTATGGCTGAGAAATCTTCTACAGGAAATAGGATATTCGATTAACACTCAAATGAAGCTTTATTGTGACAACCAAGCTGCAATCCACATATCTTCTAATTCGGTGTTTCATGAAAGAGCAAAGCATATAGAAATTGGTTGTCACTTTGTGAGAGAGAAAGTACTGAGTGAAGTGATAGATACTACACATGTTAACACAAGAAACCAATGGGCAAACCTATTCACCAAAGGGTTGAGTCGGGGGAGAGTGAACTACATATGTAACAAGCTGGGAATATATGATATATACATACTAGCTTGAGGGGGAGTGTTAATGTCGACTGTGTAGGGGTATTTTAGTCTTTACATTTATGTTTAAAGCTGCTAATGTGTAATGTTTCTGTTGGATGATGTGTCGTGGGGACAAAGTAGTCCTTTGTTATTACGGATAGGAACATACAAATTCAATTTGTTCGACTAGAGAGAAATCTGAGTTCTCTAGATCGATCCAGAATTTTCTTCTTCTCTATTCCCCTCTCTTCTTCTTCTACTTCTTCTACTTCTTCTTCTAGTCTCAACCCTAATTCTAACAGAATTCTAGTGCAAATTAGGTTTATAATAACTGCAAAACCCAGTTCACCTAACAAGTTTTTTATCCACATGATTTCAGCAACTCCATGAGACAGCTCTATATTCTGCTTCAGCATTGGACCTAACCACCACACTTTGCTTCTTACTTCTCCAAGTGACTAAGTTTCCTCCCACAAAGGTACAATACCCACTGGTAGACTTTCTGTAATCAACTGCCCCTGCCAAGTCAACATTTGTATACACTTCAACCTTCAAATGTCCATGTTTCAGGAATAGCAAACCAGCTCCTAGGAACTTCTTGAGGTATCTAAGGATCCTTTCTGTAGCTTCAAAGTGAGTTGTCCTACAATTTAGCTTTTGATGCCTTTTTTTTATTTTTTTTCACAACCAGCTCCTAAGAACTTCTTGAGGTATCTAAGGATCCTTTCTGTAGCTTCAAAGTGAGTTGCCCTACAATTTAGCTTTTGATGCCTTTTTTTTATTTTTTTTCACAACCAGTTCAAGGGGGCCGGTTTAGGGCTCCACCCCCTAAACCGGTCGAACCCCCGTTACACCCACTGTAGGGGTGTATCGGAAGGGTCCCGAAACGATACGTATCGGCCGTATCGGCCGATCTTGGAGTCTCCCTACAAGTGTCTAGAACTTCTTCACATCTTTCAAAAACTCCCCTTAACTGTCTCTCAGCTGATGGTTAGGCTTAATGGGTGAGTCAATTGGCTTCACCCCCAACTTGCCCACATTTTGGGAAATAGATGCCCTTTTGAGAGCAGGCGACTTCAATCCCAAGGAAATAACATAAGGGGCCTAGATCTTTCACCTCGAATTGAGTTGCTAGGAATTTCTTCAGCTTATGTAGTTCAGTCTTCCAGTCTCCTGTAACCACTATGTCATCAACATACACAATTAAAGCTGCAATTTTCCCTTCACCTTTCTTCACAAACAGAGTATGATCTGACTGGCATTATTTGAACCCCATCTAGCGTACAGCTAAGTGAAACTCACTAAACCAGGCCTAGGGTGATTGTTTCAACCCATATAATGATTTTTTTAACATACACACCTTCTGCTCACTACCTTTGGCACAAAAACCTGGAGCTTGAGTCATGTCCACCTCCTCTAGGTCACCATTCAAGAATGAATTTTTAATATCCAACTGATGAAATTCCTAGTCAAAATTGGCTGCTAGTGAAGGGAGGATTCTGATAGAATTCATCTTAGCTACTGGAGCAAAGGTTTCTGCATAGTCTACACCATATACTTATGTAAACCCTTTGGCCAGGCTTTGTACCTTTCTATCGTACCATCAATCCTATGCTTCACTATGAACACCCACTTGCATCCCACTGGTTCCTTGCCTTCAGGAAGATCCACCAACCCCCAGGTGCCATTTTTGTGTATGGAATTAATTTCTTCCTTCATTGCATATGTCCATTCAGGTTTAGATAAAGCTTTTGCCACATTCTTAGGAACAAAAACACTAGCAACGGAGGAAAGGAACACACGATATGAAGGTGAAATATGATCATAGGACACAAAGTGAGAGATAGGATGATTAGTAGTACAAGATCGAACACCCTTTCTCTTAGCATTAGGAACATCAAGATCATTAATAACAAGGGGATCAATATCAAGAGGTTCAAGCATATTAATGAGAACAAGTGTACCTGGTTGATGAAGAGGATCTGATACCATATTAGTAGAAGAAAAGAGAAGAAATAAGGAAGAAGAGAAGAGAGAAAGGAGAAGAGAAGAGAAAGGTTTGGGGAGTTCTAATCTGTTTGGGGATGCCAGCTTATGTTATTCTATATAGGGCGACTATAAATAAAAGGGAAAAGACCCTTATGCCCCTGTTGTAGTCAAAGTACATAAACAAAGGAAAAAGGGTTATTTTAACCAGACCAAACAGGCCCTAACTAAGCAGAATACAATCATAAATATAAAGAAAAACATTCCAACATTGACTTTAGAAGGAATTGGCTAGAGGTGGCAAATAGCTTCTTCAAAAAGGAAAGGGCTTCTATAGTCCACCAAAAGGTTGTGTAAAGCTGAATTTTGATGGAATAAAACAGTTTTTTATTGAATAAAAAAAGAAAAAAAAAATCTTTTTCCAACTTTCTGGTCTGGCTCAAGCTCAAGCCCAGGCTTTGGGCTTTATACAAGGGCTGGGCTCGGGCTCAAGACCTAGGCCTGCTGGTTGGGCCGGGCTCGGGCTTGGGCTTTGGGCTTGGGCTTGGGCTTGGGCTTGGGCTTGGGCTTGGGCTTGGGCCTGGGTATATTCTGTTAATATAGAGGCAAAGCCCGCCCAGCCCGGCCCATGAACAGGTCTACTAAAGACAAAGACAGTGAAGTGTAGTTAATCTCAGAGAACAGTCTAAAGGACCATGGTAATAGTCAAGAGGGGAATAGAGGTCCCTAGGGGGATAAGGACACCAGGCCATGCAAGCGACAAAGACAGGACGTGCAGCTGTTGATTCGGTAGGGGAACTAGGAAATTGCAGATCTCTGGGGGGGCACAACACCAGAGCTGGTTAAATCTGATGCAACTTTGACCCCTACCCAAGCAGTTAGAGCTGAAAATAGGGGTGTGGAAATCACCAAAAGAATCAAGGTCTTAAAGGATCTATTACTCCAACTCCCATTGTGTTTGTCCCTCGGTCAAACTCTGGTAACCTCTGTAACATTAATGGTTTAGTTTTCATTACTAATCCTTCTTTTTTTGGTACTGCAGATTTTTCAGCTCCCATCCATGGCTCTGGTGTGCCTTTGGAAGTGCCTACAGAAAAAGAGATGGGTAAGTGTCTAGGAGGAGAAAATGTTGGAAAAAAAACAGCTGGAGACAAGAAAGGAGGGTTGTTTGTTTCTGAGACTGGGAGGATAGGTTGCAGGAATTCAAAAAAGATGCCCTTATTAGTACAGGGATGGGTACAGATGGAGAAGAAGGGTCTGCAAAAGGAATTCAGTCCAAGGAAAGATCAAGAGGAGAGGGGCTGGGGAAGGAACCAGTTAAAAGGAAGGAAAGAAATAATGAGGCAGAAAGGAGTAAAAGAAGTGGAGAAACACAGAATGAAAGGGAACCGGTGATGGGATATGGCTGACAGAATGGGTTTGAAAATGGAGAAAATTAAGGGAGGGAAACCTCAAAGCAAGGTAATCAAAGAAAAGGGAGGCAAGAGGAGATGGAAGTTAAATGAAGTGTAGAAACTTATTAATGATGTGGAAGGGGATAAGGAGCTCAGTGCTAGAGGAGGAAGAAGGAAGGGGGCCTATAGGATAGTGTGGATTGCGTTCAGTGTATGCTGTGATTATGAAGATCATTAGTTGGAACGTAAGGGGGTTAGGGAATGCCACAAAAAGGAGAGTAGTTAAAGAGGTCTTAAGGAAGGAGACACCGGATTTTATTCTGATCCAAGAATCCAAAATTTAGGAAGTTGATAGGAAATGGATAAGAAGTATTTGGGGAGAGAGGAATATCAATTAGAGTTATGCTCTTTCATGAGTCAACTGGAGGTAGGCAAAGGATTACATCAAGCATGAGGAAGTTTAATTCATCTATTGAGGACTTTGAGTTGAGAGACTTTCAACTGGGACAATCTTGCTATACTTGGTCATCAAACCTCCAAGAAAACCCCATTTTGTCCAAGCTTGACAGGTTTCTAGTTTCTCTAGAATGGAAGAACATTGGCTAGGTTTAACTGAGAAAACTCTACCTAGACAAAGATTGCAAAGGCATTCTCAAAGCATTTCAGGTCTATTTATAGAAGACCTCTAAATGAAAGGCAATTGGCTAAAGGCTTTGATTGGAAAACTTTGGGGGAGGCTCAAGCACAATTTTTGGAAAGAAGATTTGAAGAGGATGAGGTCAAGAAAGCAGTTTTCTCTATGAATAGATCAAAAGTTCTGGGGCCTGATAGATTTGCAATGGCATTCTATCAAGATTGCTAGGACATAATTAAAGGAGATCTTTTCAGAGTGTTTAGTGAATTCCATAAAAGAGGGGTAATCAGTCCGGGGATGAACTCCACTTTTTTAGTGTTGGTCCCAAAGAAGAACAATGCTAACCAACCTGGGGATTTTAGACCTACCAGCTTAGTCACCAGTATTTACAAGGTAATAGAAAAGGTGTTGTCTTTGAGGATTAAGAAAGTGATCCCCCCCACACACACACACTTATTTCGCAGTTTCAAGGGGCTTTTGTGCAGGATTGGTAGATCATTGATCAAATTCTAATTGCCAATGAATGTGTAGAGGGTCAAAAAAGATTAAAGAGAAAGGGAGTGGCTATCAAATTGGATTTGGAGAAAGCCTATCATTTGGTGGATTGGAACTTCTTAATTGATATTATGAGGTGTGGGCTTGGAGATTTGTAGTGTAAATGGATTAAGGGCTGCTTACAGTCTAGCCATTACTTAGTCATTGTTAATGGGACGGTGTATGATTGAGGGCTTTCATGTGCTTAGACAAGGTGACCCCCTCTCTCCCTTATCCCTTTCTATTCACTTTGGTTGCTGAAGTACTAAGTAAATTGATCTCGAGAGCAAATTGCTTGCATCTGTTTTGGTCAGTAGGGAGAGACAATATTTTGATCACTCACAATTTGCAGCTGACATTCTAATTTTTTTGTGATGGAGACTGTAGTGAGGGGGTGGAAAACTTGAAGTTGGTGGTGGAACTATTTGAGAGACTGTCTAATTTGAGGATTAATTGGTCGAAGAGCTTAGTGGTTGGTACCAACACTGAAGAGGATGTTTTAAGGATATGGCAGATTCCCTAGGCTGTGAGAAAGGAGAATGGCTTATGAAATACTTAGGCATACCCCTAGGAGATAACCCCAGATCAGCTAGTTTTTTGTCTCCAATGGTGGAAAGGGTTGAGAAGAGTTTAGTAGGGTGGAAAATGAACTACATTTCAATGGGGGGAGATTAACTCTTATTAAGTCTACCCTAACAAATCTTCCAATGTATCACATGTCAGTGTTTAGGATGCCACGAGATAGTGAGGAAAATTGAAAAAAAAAATCATGAGGGATTTTCTTTGGGAGTCAAGGGGAAAAAATGATCATTTGGTTAGATGGAAAAAAGCAGTGATCTTAGGAAATGTTAAGTTGAAGAATCATTTGGGGATTGGTTATTAAGAAACCTAATTTCTCATTGCAACAACCTCCACAGCAAATGGCTTTGCTAGATGGGTTGGTTATTAAGTTGAAGAATCAGGCTGTTCTCAGCAAATGGCTATGGAGGCTTCCCAAGGAAAATCAGAAGTTATGGCACAAGGTTGTTGCAAGTATTCATGGCATGTCAAGAAATGGATGGGATGTTGGATGTCTTCGTAGAGCTACCTGCACTGCCCCCTAGAAGGCTATTCATGAAATTCTTCCTACCTTTTACACCATATCAGGTATGATTTGGCTTTTAGTCAAAAAATCAGGTTTGGGAGGATATGTGGACTGAGGATACCCCTTTGAGTTATAGATTCCCTTCTATCACCCAAAGGACTGAACTGGAATTTTGTCTTTAATATGAACCTTAGAGAATCTGAACTTCCTATTGTGATTGAGTTGTTAGGCTTGTTGGATTCAGTTTTCTTGAACGAAGGTGACTCAGAATCTAGAGTATGGGGTCCAAATTCTGATGGGTTATTTTCTTATAAGTCCTTCTTACATTCTTTGGTAGCCACCTCCTCTTCTTCCCCTTCTTTCCCAATTAAGCATAGTTGTTAAGGTGGGCGCCTAGGCGACAAGGCACCCTTTGAGGGTCGCCTCGCCTAATCGCCAAGCAGTTTTGTACTATTTATTGTAAAATACTTTTTTATTCTTTATTTTTTGACATTATAATTATAAAATAGGCACTATTAAACTAAAATATTCATTTTGTGTGTTTATATACTAATTTATTTTTATTATTTTCTTATTTGTTAGGGTTTAACCAATAAGTATGGAAGAACTTAAAATTTTATCAAATCAACACATTTTCTATACTACTTTTACTTCTTTTCCTATAAGAAAAACAAGGGTTCAGCCCCTATATTTTTTTATTTTTCTTTTTCTTCTCATTAATATGTTGATTTTCTATACTTTAACATTAACTTTATACTTTTCTTATGAAAATTATGAATAATTATTAAGGAAATATGGTTATGGTACCTAGGGAACTACCTTAGGATCTATGTTTTCTACATAAAAAAATTCATCGCCTAGGCGACTAGGCGACAAGGCGCCCTAGCATCACCTTGGCACCTTGAAAACTATGCAATTAAGGAAATTTGGTTTTCTCCCATTCCCCCTAAAATCAGTTCTTTCTGTTGGGAAATGTTCCATTGTTTGTCCCCCCAACTGGTGTGCCCTTTGTAAATTGAATGGTGGTGAGACTGCAATTCATCTTCTAATATCCTGCTCTTTTGTTAGCTCTATTTGGGATTAGTTTGCTTCTCTCTTTGGCTGCAGGTCGTCTTCTCCTTACAGGTTGGATGGTTTGTTGGTTTGTTTAGCTCTACTGGCATAGCTGTAGAAAAAAAGAGGGGTAGGACTTTGTGGAAGTGCACTAGAGCAGCACTATTTTGGATTGTTTGGGAGGAAAGAAGCGCAAGAATATTTGAAGAAAGGGAAATAAGCAAGGAAGCCTTGGTAGAAGCAATAACTTTGAGAATGGCACACTGGGCAAAGAGCATGAAGCTGTTTTCAGACTTCAATATTGAAGATTTTTTTAGAGCTTGGGGTGTTATTGCCGCATCCTCATCTACAAGACAGAGATCTATTAAGACATGGTATCCCCCAATAAATGGCTGGAAGAAACTTATCTTTAATGGGAGCTGTTTGGGTAATCTGGGCCTTTCAGGTGGGGGAGGGGGGGCATTAGGGATGAAGATGGGTACATACATGCTTTATACTCCAGTCCTGTGGAGCAAAGTGATGTGGCAAGGTCAGAGATTTTGGCTGCAGTATATGGGGTTGAGAAGACAAAAGAACTGGGTATTAGTAGACTGATTATTGAGGGAGACTCAAAAACTGTGGTAAAATGGCTGCACAAGGAGGAGGGGGTGACATGGCATTTGAGGAATGAATTCAAGAGATTTAAATGGCTATCAAAGGACATGTCAATCCGAGTGAGATGGGTGAGGAGAAATGCCAACAATTTGGCAGATAGCTTAGGCAAGCAAGGGGTACATAGAACACAAATGTTTTGGGCTCAAATGTAATCTTGAATTGGGTGAGCTTCTAAAGCTGGTTTTTTCTTTTCACAATTTCTTGTTCTAAACTGATTTTTCTAATTAACAAAATCTTTTCTGTGTTGCTGATCAAAAAAAATATATATATTGTAGGTTGTGGGAAGATTGGCAAATGCTTTAGCTGATTGTTTAGCCAAGCAAGGGATAAATAAGGAACATTTGCTTTTGACTTAGTTGTAATTTGCTTTAGCTTTTATTAACTACTGCTATTGGAGAGGATGCAGTTTGCACCTCTCCTAGGGATGCTTGTATTGCTTTGAATATTTGAATTAATAAATTCTTCATTGATTAAAAAAATAATATTTCTTTTCTAAAATGCACCAGAAATCAAGCATTATATTTGGGAGAAATACTCAATTCAACTAAGCCTTAATCCTAAAGATTCTAGAGTGGTAACGGGTTGGATGAAGAATGATGAACCAGGCTTATGGCACCAGAGGAGCATAATCAGGGATTTGAAGTCTATGACAAGTGAAACAAAAAATAGTTTTTCTTTCATGCATAGTTCAGAAAACAATTTAGCTGATGCATTATCCAAACAAGGCATCAATAGGGATCAGCTATTCTGGGGAGAATTATTGGAGAATGTAATGTAAATAGATAAAGCGATTGGGTAGGTGGCAGATGCCAGCCTAAAAATGTAGAATGCTTAGCATATTTATGAACACTTCATTCTTTGCTGATAATAAAAGATAGTAGTTACTAACAAAAAAACAAAAAAACAAAAGAAAAAAAAAACTTAATACCAACTATTTGGTATTAATAATGATACTTTGCAGTCTTCCCTTAGATTCCCCATTTTATTTCAATTTCTTGGCACACTGACTCTTTTTGAGAGAAAAAATGGTACAGAAAGGTAATATATATAGCGTTCTTACTGATTAAACATCCAGGAAAAATGACACGATTTATAGCTAAGGTATCATTGTATCAAAATAAGAAAGAAAACAAGTAATGGGTGCAAATCTATCACATGCATACCTTATTTTGTTCAGCTTGGGATCGCTTTCTCCTGGAGCATAAAACCAAGAAAAATAAGTATGAATTGATATTTAATGCCACATCATAAGACATTCCTATTAAGACAATTTTTGATTAACAAACAATTGAACAAGTAGTCAATCAATGTTGTCAAGATAAACATATACCAGGGTGTTCTCTCTAGTTTAAAGAGAGCAAAGCCCCTCCATAGTTTTTTACATTCTTCCTCTAATACAAATATTTTCTTGCAGAGAAACTAGAGAAACAAATAAATATCAACCAACAATGGACAAGCATCAAGTCTAGTTACCTACAGAATGGAGTCAAAGGTGGGTTCAAATTTATTAAACCAGAACAGAAAATAACTCCTAAACGTGCTAAAAAGATCACCTTCAAAATCCTCGTATCAACAAGGAAGGAAGAATCCCAGAATCCTTGTATCAACAAGATTGGCTTCACCAAGTTTTAGAACACCATTTTTTTGAGCCTGGTGAAGCTACTATTCATATTATTAGTTTATTACCCAAAAAAGCTAACTTCAATTTAGATCATGGAGGAAAGTGAAATTGAACCCAACGACAATAATCATGAATTAAGTAGGAGAAACAAAGCTACTTACATATGATCCAGATAAAGTAAGATTGCATAATTGCCAATATATTAGAGTAACATGGAAATAATTGGAGAAAATTTAAAAAAGAACAGAGTTGAGATAGACCTGTAGGGTGAAAAATCTAGATCATCATCTTCAGCAGATTCATAATTGGCATGATCTTGGGCAAGTTTCTTTGAATACCCTTCATCCCAGTATAATCTTTCCCAGTTTTCTCTGAGCTCCTGATATAGTTCCATGTATCTTTTACACCAAGGCTCATGTTCCTAGAACTCCACAATGAAGTATCATTAAGGTAAAAAATTGAAATTAGAAAGAAAAAGACAAAGACATGTAAACATTAGCATTAGTCCCTAAAGTATTCAGGATGGATCAATGGTCCATTGTATCCAAGGCTCATGCTCCTAGAACTCCACAATAAAGTATCATCAAGGTAAAAATTTGAAATTACAAAGAGAAAGACAACAAGACACGTAAACATTAACATTAGACCTTAAAGTATTCAGGATGGATACAATGACAACCATAGTTTTCAAGGCGCCAAGGCGAGGCTGGGAGTCAAGGGGGCGCCTTGTCACCTAGTCGCCTAGGGGATGGATTTTTTTATATAGAAAACATAGATCCTAGGGTAGTTCCTTAGGTACCATAGCCATATTTCCTTAATAATTATTCATAAATTTCATAAGAAAAGTATAGAGTTTATGTTAAAGTATAGAAAATCAACATATTCATGAGAAGAAAAAAAAAGAAGGAAAAGAAAATTCAAAAAATATAGGGGCTGAACCCTTATTTTTGTAATAGTAGTAGTAGCAGAAAATGTGTTTAATTAGAATAAATTTTAAGTTCTTCCTTACTTATTGGTTCAGGTTTTAAAGTCTTTGAGGGTTCAATACAGCACTTAGCAATGTTTGTATTGATTAAATCCTAACAAATAAGAAAATAATAAAAACAAATTAGTATATAAACACGAAAAATGAATATTTTAGTTTAATAGTGCCTATTTTATAATTATAGTGCCAAAAAATAAAGAATAAAAAATATTTTACAATGCATAGTACAAAACTGCTTGGCGATTAGGCGAGGCGAGCCTCAAAAGGCACCTGGTCACCTAGGCACCCGCCTAGGCGTCGCCTTGACAACTATGATGACAACCGTTACAACATGAATGACTGCAAGAATATGGTAAGAATTTACTTGCAACAATGCCTTGCATCTTAATCCAGGGAGGCAGGAGAGAAGAGGCCTTTCTAAAAGTGTCTTCCTCAAAATTAGGTGACTAGGAACCATTTAGTGTATTAGACTGCAAATTGAACCCTTGCCAATGAAGGTTCCAGACTGCATGTCATAAATTTTATCCTCAATGAAGACAGACACAACTGTCTACTTCTTTCTTATAATGTTAATCATCTTAAGCTTAAGTGGCTAATTATTTCTAAGCAACATTTGAATCTCTTAAGTTATCTCAATCAATAATTGACACATTATCATATTTGAGAACCTAATTAGTTCCAGAGATGATATTTTAAACCATCAATTGGAAGGTGTAAAATTACTTTCTCCAATGGCCTTTTTAGCAACTAATTTCAGTCAAAGGTTCTTTCAATCCTTGTAGAAGGACTATCTTGCAATCAGCATTAATTCATAACCGATAAGAACGGAAATCCAATGATTGCATCAACCTAGATTCAATTTTTGTTCATAGCACCAAGTGACTGTAAAAACCCTACTTCAATGGAATTAATCATTACGTGAAAAGTCCGATCATATTCCCTAACTTTCAGATTATCGATCCCAAAATCAAAAACTAGTAACCAACAAGTATACAATCCAATTTCGAGTTCATATCTGTGAAAACAAAGAACCAACATCCAATACTCGATTGATAATAATCCCTACCAAAATTTAGAGCTAAAAATAGGAAGAAAGAAATATACGTTCAGTAACGGACCGATTCCTTGAGAACTAGGCGGGTTCTGCGCATGAACTGCTCCCTCATCTGCTTACGGCGTTTATTAGGTAGGTTGTCTCTTGGGATGACAAAGCGCTCTCTTAGTGGAACGTTCTCTCCGATTTCGTGCATCTCGCCGTCCACCACCCACCATTCCGTTTTATCATCCAACTTCTTCATTCTCGCGGTCTGGAACTTGTTCTTCCTCCTTGCACTAGTACTATTGCTACTGGTAGAAAAACATGCAGCCAAGGCGCCGCTTCTCGCCAAATGGAGCTGTTCAGTCTCATATTGAGCGAAGGGCTGCAACCTCTGCAACCGTCTTGCAAGCGACAGCATCAAGTTAGACGAAGTGCTTGATCTCTTCGAGACAACAAATACCTTTTTCTTTACCCCAATGCCTTAAAAGCACTAAGCTTTCGAGTTCGAGGTCGTCTCTCTTTCCTCGTTTATAAACCCTAGACAAGACGGAGCTTTCCGATCTCTTTCGAAAAATTCTTTGTAGCGTTCCTATTTTCCGTGCAAAAGATTCGATTTTCCAGTCCTGTTTCTTTTTTGGTTAATGGTTATGAATCAGAATGGAAGTTTAGGATGATTAGCAGAACAAATTCGTTTTTAGGGCAGACTTTTGAAATAGATTGAATAGGATGTCATTACCGTTAATGACATTGAGTTTGCATATTTAGAGTTCTGGGCTAGCAAGTAGCAGCCTTGAGATAAAGCTGATGACCAGAGCATAAGCACTCCTGGGTTGAGAAAGTTGAAACGACTTCTGAAGGAGTACGCGAGGGAAGCTCGGCGGAGGAAGATGTACAGAAACAGAATACTGAACGTCACAATGAGGTATTGAGGTCCATCATCCAAGCCTCTAAGGTCTAATCTTTAAGATTTTGGCTTGAGGCCCATGCCGGAGCCCGGAGGTTAAATCCGATCTACCAAACCAATAACCATAGACCTGTAATGTGGCCCATGCCGGGCCTCCTTAGCGGGCCTTGCTTGGATAGCCTGGTCCTCCTCCCAGATCAGGCCCGGCACGGCCCGTAGCCCTGTTCCCATTAATGCTGGGACTGAGGAACCAGGCAACGACGGGCCAGGGCCGGGCTGGGCCTTTTTTTTATTTTCCAATTTTTCCAAACTAAGAAAAATTAGAAAAAAAATAAAAAAACATATAATAACAGAAAATGAACATGAATAGTAGACAATAAATTGGAAAAAAAATTGAAATTTTTATTTCATTTCAAATTTAATGTGTACAAAAAAATAAAAATACATTGAAAAAAATAATACAATGGAGTTGACATACTAAAATAATAAAATTGAATATAAAAATTAAAGTTGGACTGGTTTTTTGAAAATTATTACAAATAATTCTCAAAAAAAATAAAATAAAAAATACAAAGTACAAAAGAATATTGGATTCAACACTTTTTCAAGTTTCACCCTCATCAGATGCATCTAGTGAATTATCAATTGAGGTGTCATGTCCTCCTTAGTATTGTAGCCTATCTCCTGCATCGCCAATCCTTCAATTCTTGATCAAAACCCAATTACATGCAAAAAAAACAAAGATTCCAATGCAATTTTTGACATCGAAGGGGTTAGTATATCACGTTTCATGGTTGAAAGAATTGAATAAATTTTATCCATTTTTCTCTCCACAAGATAAAATATCAATTTTGTTTGCTTCCTTCAGGCTAGGGATGTCAACGGGTCAAGTTCAGTATGTGTTTACCTCAACCCTATCCCAACTATCCAGTGCCCCAACTTGAACCCGAACCAACGGGGAAAGAATGCATAATTTTCGAACCCACATGACCCTATGAGGTCTAACCCGACCTGTGGCATTTCAACTGTATTTTTTTAGCACATTCATTAATTTAAGTTAAAATTTTGTTTTATAGATTCTAAAGTGTCAGGAAGAAAACCAAAATCAATATGTAAATAAATCTTAAACATTATGGCTATAGTTAGAAGTCAAAAGTTACAAGAATTCTTTGTATATATGTTGGGTATCAATGACCTAGTGGGGTGGTCAGCCATACCCAAATCCAACTCGAGTCAAAGAATCAAAACCCCAACTCAACCCTAAATCTGAATAGGTCTGACCCTTACCCAACCCAATAGGGTCAAGTCAAGTTGGGTTTACCATTTAACCCAACCAATGACATCCCTACTTTGAGCTCAGGTGTTTTCAGGAACCACCGGGCTAAAATATCATATTGTATCAGTAGGGTTTGGATACACTTATTTAAAGGTGTTTTCAAGAAACATTTTGTTTTATTCGTTAAATGATATAAAAATATATAAATGAAATTTTGAAAAAAAATACTAAAAAATAAAAAGTACATGGTTTAAAGCACCGATACACAAAGGTGTATAAATACTTTGAACCATGAGAATTATTTTAAGAGATATAATAGAGTTAGTGAACTATTTTTTGTTTTAAAATGTGAATAAAGAAATTATTATTCTAAAATCTAAATTTTGAGTTTGAAAAAATGACAATTGAAAATTTTAACTTTAGATCCGAGAATGTTTGTTTACAATGAACCAAAAGTGGCATTGACCAAAAAGTCATAAATAGTTAAATCACTTATGTAGTACTAATTAATTTACTAATTAGCTATTATTAATTACTAATTACTTATTTATTAGTGAAGTAATAATTAACAACCAATTATGCTAAAAATTATATATTATTTAATCACTATTTATTAGTTCATTAATAATTATATATTATGTATTTAATGATTAGTTATATATAATTAATATATACTTAATAAATATATATTAATTAGAGAATAAAATGTTAGCTAATAAATAACTAGTACTTATTTCTTGCTTATTTAATATTTTTACTAATTAATAGTTATTTAGTTATTAGTTAATTAACCATTTAACCAAATTTAATAATCATATAATTCTAAGGTCGATTTCTGTTTAGAATGAAAACCAAGCTAGATTTCTCTTCATAATAAAAGTATTGCATTCAATATCCTAAAGACAATAGATAATTCATGGTCCTAATAAATAAAAGTAGAACACCTAGATATGGCAGCAAAAAAAAAAAAAAAAGAACACCTAGATATATAGAGAATAAATGTCAAATCAATAAACTCAATTTAATCCATGGTTAATCTATCTATACTACTTATAAAAGTGTGAATAGGGCCTTATTTTTTGTAATTTTCATTGGACATAAATTATCCCTTAATCACTAAATTTCTTGGGGACAAATATTTACTTTGACAAAACACTATAATTAAGACATTTAATTTTGTAACTTTTTTGAATTTTCATTGGGCATAAGTTACCCCTTAATCATTGAATTTCTTGGGGAGAAATGTGTACTTTGACAAAACGCCATAATTAGGGCATTTAATATTGTGATTTTCTGAAATTTTCAATAGACATAAATTACCTCTTAATCACTCAATTTCTCAAGGACAAATGTGTATTTTGACAAAACACCATAATTAATACATTTAATGTTGTAAGTCATTGTTGAACCATAGAAGTCCATGTCCCTCCTTAACTATGCAATAGCTCTAGTATATATATGATCACTAACACCATGAGGGCTCAGTATAGACGAGTCCCACAAACCTTTCTAGTTTATGTCAAACCATGCACTTGTCACATTGATAAGATGCACAAGTTGATTGGATACCAACCTCCCAAGTTCCAATAGTTTGATGGGAAAGGCAACCCAAAGCAACACTAGCCCATTTCATCGAGACTTGCGACAATGCGGGAACCCATGATGACCAAAAGGTGGAGCAGTTTGTTCACTCCCTTAGGTATACAACGTTTGATAGGTACACCAACCTCCAACTAGGTTCAATTGACAGTTGGGAGGAATTTGAGAAATAGAAAGAGAAAGAGAGAGAGAGAGAGAGAGAGGGAGAGAGAGAGAGAGAGTTCTTCACCTACTTCCACTAATTTGAGAAATACAATTGGAACTAATTTGAGAAATACAGTTGGAATTAATTCTAGAACTCTCTATAACAATGCAAAGAAAGGATGAATTTGTTATCAACTACATCGTGTAGTGGAGAAACCTTGCCCTTCAGTGCAAGAAACAAATCAATCAATCATCTGCTATAGACATGTGCGCCCAAGGAATGGACTGGGGGCTACTCTACAACCTCAAAGGGAACATGCCTACCACTTTTGAATAACTAGCTACTTGAGCTCGTGACTTGGAGATCCATATAACCAAACACAAGAATCCTTAACTAAGTGATCCTCTTGAGAAGAATGAAGTTAAGAAGGAAGTCAAAAAGGATCCTAAGACCTCCTCCTCCTCCAAAGCAAAGGAAGTCATGATTATGACCACTACACCAATTAAGATCTCTATAAAAATAAGAAAGATTAAAGTGAAATCTTCTACAAAACAGGGCCAAGAGAAGTCTAGGTCAACTTTGAAGGAACAAGAAGTAGGGGTGTAAACGAATCAAACTCGAACCGGATTAGGCAATATTTGAATTCAAATCCAATATCCGAATTCGATTTGATATCCGACGGATAATGAAAATTAATATTCGAATTCAACTAAATATTCGAATATTCGATTTGATTCGAATTTAACCAATCAATTATTTTAGGTAATTAATAAAGATATAAAATAAATATTTTATTTATATAAAGTATATAAATATATAAATTATTCATATGATTTAATTATTTTATATATAAATTATATTAAACATTTAAATATTCTATATATTATATATAAGAATTAAATAATTGGTCAAATTTGGATATTTATCGAATCGAATAAGGTTATATCCAAATTTTACCGATTAGATATTCGAATTATCTGAATTCGATTCAATTATTTTGAATCTCAAATTTGAAATTGGATTTTCAAATACTATTGACACCCTTAACTAGAAGAAAAAGAGTATCCATTCCTTGACTTTGACATTCCAAAAATGCTCAGCTAATTATTCCAAGTAAAGTTGATTAAGCTTTCACCGCCCAAATGACCTAAAGAGCAAGGACGTGTGATTGACACCAAGTATTGTTAGTACCATCAAATGATAAGTCGTCCAACTAAAAAACCCCTAGTCTTAAAGGACAAAATACTTCATCTTGCAAAACAAGGAAAGATTAAGTTAGACGTAAACAAGGAAAGATTAAGTTAGACGTTAGTGATAATCTCACCATTACTAATGTCGCCATGGTGAATTTTGGGTGTCTTGATCTACTGCCATTGCAACCATCCACAGGTTCTTCCTCCTTTTCTTAAGCTATAATGAGCATCTCGACTTCAAGGAACTCTACACATGTAGAAGGCAAGTCAATACTACAACACAATCTGTTGGTTTATCTTCAAGTTATGGAGACTAGGGGAAAGGTAGATGGACCCCCAATGATGTCTTTTCCTATAGTTTCCCTCCCAGAGGGGGCAATTCCAACCCAATTTATTGTTGATCAAAAGGTGACCATGGTATATGCCTATCTTGACATGTTGAGGTTTGGGAATCTCAACATCCCAACTCTTTATGAGATGATGATCGATGCCTTTGACTAGTAGGAAGAGTCGTTCATTTTAGAATATGAGATAGGAAATGGGTGGTCCACCTTCACCAGCAAGAAACCCAAGAAGAAGGAACGTCACCAACCTGAAGGGATCATTTTGAAGGGGGGCAAGACTATCTCCATCTATTCTAGACTTCAAGTGACTTCAAAACATTTCCTCAAGATGAGGTCGGATAGACTATCGTCTCTCGATGTAGGAACAAGTCTCCTCATTCCATCGTTTCAGCGTCAACCAGACCAAAATGGACTAGTAGGCGGCAAGTACGCAACACTTCTAAGAAAAATAATGTGGAAAAGAAGAAAGTAGCTTGAGTACCACCAACTTGCAAGGAGGAAATGCTTCAATAACCTCATCCAACTCCAATAAAACTTTGGGAATTCATGCCTAGAGAACTCTTATCAGAAGAGTGTGTAGTAGTGTACATAGTGACAATTGATGAAGAAGAGACATCACCATTAATAAAAGAAGCTTCATCCGTTGAGGATGAAGACATGATAAGTGTTCTTCAAGGGGACCCCATGTGTAATGAAGAAATAATAAAGCAATTGAAGTGGCGTCTCACTTAAACCTTACCCAAGCACTTTGACTACCATAGAAGGTTAGCCATGCAATGGTGAGAACCATAATCCCCCCAACAAGTACCAAAGCAAAGAACCAAAAAATGACGTCTACATGGATAGCATGTCAACAATTACCTTCATAGATGAGGATCTATAACTTGGGTCCCGCCCACATAATACATCCTTGTATGTTGCATAATATGTTCATGAACAAAAGATGTCATGCATCACCATTGATTGTGGATCCATCGTCAACACCCTGCTAGTCTCTACAATGAAATAACTTGGGATTGACAAGAATGAGTTGTTAAAGAGTAAGTTGACAATCCACGGTTGCATGTCATCAATGATAAGACATCCTACCAACTGCTTTTAGGACATCCTTGGTTGCATGAAAAAAGTGTAGTCCTTTTAATATGGTACCAATGCTTCAAATACTATCATAATGGAACACAAAGGAAAGTGGTTGCCGAGCTATAGTCTTTCAGCAAAGCCAAAGCACATTTTGTTGATGCCAAGTTCTACATTGATAAGGTTGTATCAAAAGATCTTCTAGTCTTAGTATTGAAGTTTTCCATAATGAAGATTTAGAAGGAAAAGGAAGATACAATGCACAAAGGAGGAAATCCATCTCCAAGCGACAACAAAATGCATCTACAATACCAACACATATATGCTATTGTGCCCACAACTCTACCTTTGGTATCTTCTCCGATAACCAACTAGTGCTAGTGCTTCATTACACACTGAAGTCGAGGCAAAGGGAAGGTCAATTGCCTTTTGAGGTAGTGGCTGCACCAAGCACCGCATCAATATCAAAGAGCGGCATTCAAGTTCTTCAAAAGGAACTTGTGCTTCCAATCTCCTCAACATCTAAATCTTTGGTCTCTAAGCCATTGCTAAAGGGCTTTGTCAAAGCTTCATCAACTAGTAAAGTAGGACAATAACAAGATGGGTGGTTTGACCCCAACACTAGGGATGTCAATTGGATTGGATTTGGTCCAATCCGGTCCAATCCAATATTGGTCCATTCACAAATGGACTGGACCAAATCCAATCCAAATCCATACAAACCAAGTCCAATCTGGTCCAAGTAAAATGCAAACAGACCAAATTGGGTCCAATCCAATCCAAATTGAATAAACACCAAAATAACATGAGAAATCCATAAAATTATATAAAAAAAAGTACAACACTAGTTGTAATCCATAATTACAATCCATTCCGGTCCAAATAAAATGCAAATGGACTAAATTGAGTCCAATCCAAACAAAGTGAATGAATCACCAAAATTACATTAGAAATCCAAAAAATATGTACAAAAAAAAAACAACACCTAATGTTATCAATCCAATCGAATCCAATTAAAATGCAAATGGATCTGGTCCAAACAAAATGCAAATGGTTGAAGGTGGAGGAGGGTTTTCTTAGTGGAGATTAATCATGGAGATTGTGAAAGGTGGAGAGACGAGCTAGGAAGATATGGGGAGAGGAGAATTGAGGGAGATAGCTTGAGATATTCGGTCATGGAGGTTGGGGGTTAGAGGAGAAGAGGAAGGAAATGGAGAGGTTTGGTTGGAGTGTTGTGTGAGAGGGAGTTTGGTTGGGTGATGAGAGCTTGAGGGAGAAGAGAGAATCCAAATGGATGGTTTGGTTGGTTTATTTTTTCTAGGTTTTGTTTTGAGTTTCTCTTCCTTTTATGATTTATACACCTCTATTCAAGTAGAGATTAATGCAATTCTTGAATGCCTTCTTATTTGCAAGGATCTTAACAATAACAATATTGTTTTGGAGTGTAATAGTCAGGTTGGTCTCTTTTTAATCAGGTAGAGTGTCTCCTTGGTAACTTTTAGAAAGCTAAAGAAGTAAAACAACTAATTTTTGAGATGAATGTTTCTTTATAGCATATTTATAGAGAAGGGAATAGATCCACTGAGGCCTTAGCTAATTTAGGCATTGGCAGTGCTTTTGAGTTGCATGTATTTCTCTATTAACTTTTTGCATACACATGCCAAAGTTGTTTTTTGATGAGACCATTGGTTTGCTAGTTCCCAAGTATGTTTAAGTGTTTTTATTCCTTGTTTGGGTCGGGTGGAGCATGTTTCAAGGAAAGATTCTATGTACTCAAATTAGGGGCAAGGTTGGCTATGTCCTCCCTTGTACTTCTGTGTTTTTGTAAGTGTTTTTATTCCTTGTTTGGGTTGGGTGGAGCATGTTTCAAGGAAAGATTTTATGTACTCAAATTAGGGGCAAGGTTGGTTATGTCCTCCCTTGTATTTCATAAAAAAAATACGGTGGCCACCCCACCACTTGGAGTAAAGTCTGGGGTTCAAAAAATGACCTAAAAATGAAACTACTATTTTATTCTCATTGGGGGTAAGTAATTTAGCCATTCAATTCAAATTAAATGGGTCAACCCATGAAGTCATAGTTAAATAATAAAGTTAAAAAATATAAAATTTACAAAAATACAAATTTTATGAAAACATTTGGGAACATCTGATTGTATGTCCTTACTTCCAATCAAAATGATGTACATTATGACATTTATTGTAAATGAATAAAGTACATATTTGATTCATGTTGTTGTGGTGTGTTTCTGTGTAATACTCTTAAACTGGACACATATGAGACTCGTGTTAATTTAGAATGTTCACAGCCGATGGATCGATTTGGGGAGATCTATCCTGATAAGGCTGACATTGATGTGCCGCCAAGTTGGTTGGGGTAGCCTATCTCAGCTGGTAGGGTGAGACCCGAGGTACATGCAGTGTAAGTTTACTTGAAACCCTGAACCGGACCAGAATTCCAGTATTGCCCTAGACCTTGGTGATTAGTGGGCAAAACTGGAATGTTACACTTGACCCCTAGACTCGATTATGATACTGCACTAGGTGTCGGATTAAGTTGTTTTTGATATAACAATCAGTGAGATCCTTAGAGGGGGTCTAAACCTGGGTATGTTGGGACAGTCCGAGAATTCATCTGAGTGGGTGATCATAGTGATAGGATCAGCCCCTTTGTCGGACAAAGGTAATGATCGGGGATGCACTCTCTAATGGAAACCAAAATTGCTGACAGTTGATTTCAATCATTGAAATTTGTTTTGCAAAATATATTTACATAAAGATATACATATATATTATGGTTTCAAAATATTTGCAAAAGGTTTTAATTCTCGGGATCCATGTGAGTAGAGAGTGCAACACTGTTCCTTGCAGCCAAGGAAGAGGTCCTTTATTGTCGGGCAGTGTTTGATTATTATGGGCTGAGAGGTTAAGTGTAAGACCATTGAGGGTAATACCTGATGGGCTAATCTTGCATCTGCCAACAGTCCCTGGGTTTTTATAAGGTGGCTTGGCCCAGGGACCACTTAGTGTAAGTGTTGGGCCCATTAAGAGCCCATGGTGATGGACTCAGGGGTTCACTGTCCCTTACAGTGAATTCGACTAAGCCTTGTAACAGAGGCTATGATGAACCCATGTGGTTGATGTGTAGATCAATGTTTGGGTCTCACACCATTCAAGGAAATCCAACTGAGCAACAGTTTGGAGGCCGAATGAGCACATAGACTTAATGGGCCTAAAGCCCAATTCGAACTGGTTTAATTTAATTAATTAAAGTGGGGCGATTCTGGGATTTAGATTAGCAGATCGGATAGGGAATTATCCCTATCCACTCAGAGAGTCTAGATCCAAATAATGATTTGGATTAGGAAACTCTTAATTAGATTAGGAGGGTTGATCTAGTCTGCAGATAAGATAAGGGCTTATCCTTATCTCTTAAAGAGAGTCCATATTCAAATAAGGATTTGAATTAGAAAACTCCTAATGGGATTATGAGCTGATCTCTTTAAGGCTATAAAAAGAGGAGGAGGGCGAACCTCCAGTCACCAATAAAAATCAGATCTCAGATCACAGAAAGAGAGAAGACAACAACAGTAAGACTGCACCATCTTCTGCTCTTGTGCCCTCTTCCTACTACCACCATTGCCAGTTCGTTCTCCACTGTAGGAGCAATTAAGAAGGGTTGTTGATATCAGTTTTTGGAGAAAAACTGATCTGAAGTCATGCCCACTCACCCTCCATCGAATTCTTGCTGAAGGATTCAGTTCTTGTGAAGAACCACCTAGTGATTCTGCTCCACTCTACGTTGTGTCATTTTTAGTGGAAGCAGTCTTTGGAGTTTTCCTTGGGTGTGAACACCTTCGTTGGGGGTTATTGCTATTCCGTATCAGGTACATCCCTCTCCTATCTTTTGGTTTAAGATCTGGTTCTGTTTAGGTTCAAGATTGACCATTGAAAATACGATTTTTCTAAAACAAGGAATATGATTCTCACATGGGAGAGAGAGAAATTTTTTGAAATTTCGCCATATCTACCTGCAGGGTTCGGCCATCCATATGATGGACCTCTCATCCCTTCAATTATAGGTTATACTTTCGACGTTTCATACAACATAACCTACCATTTCTCAGAACTTACAAACTTTGGAACTTCACTTCATTGGAGGTTATACATCAGAAGTTTCGTACTTCAACCACATACTTCAGTTTAGGATAGTTTTACATTTCAACTTCACTTTAGCTTTTAGTTATAGAGTTTTATGTTTCAATTTTGGCAAACATGTTAAATGCAATTGCTTGAATTCATTATCACGTTCAATTATTTTTTCAATCTTTGTCTCACGAAAAACATGTGTAAATCCTTAAATGATGTTTCTTAATGCAATATATGTCAAGATTTAAGTCTGTTGGATGAAAATGTAAAAAAAAAAAAAAAAGAAAAATACAAAAATCATTATTGAACTCTACATTGTGTTTAAATTATATTGTTAGGACCTTTGAATGTATATATATCCCTATGTAGATCATTATTGAATGTTTTTATTGAAAAAAATCAGGTATTTTGTATCGATTTGAAGAATTTTTCAAAACAAAAAAATTAGACTATTACCAACAGCTTCTAGAGTGGCAATGGGAGGGCAAGAAGGTAATTTTGCTTATGAGCTGAGAGCTAGCTGAAGAGTCCGATGACTATTTTGGATGAGGGCTGTTTGGTCAGACCTGTGAAAAAAGAGAGAATGTCAGAGGCCTTGGATAGTAACCCGAGGCAAGGACTCTGATGGTCAAATTAGTACGGGGGAGAGTAGGAGGCGGTGAAGGCCTGAGTAAGGAATGCTCATACGAGGTCACACGAAAAACTCTTGAGCTGTTAGTAGTCCACTGTGTGCGGCCGCTCTATTGGCTCCGTGTCGCGGACCAACCGCCACTCTTTTGGCTCTATGTCGGCCATGGGCACCGCCATCTTCCACGCGCATGCGCACTATTGGCCCGGGAGGAAAATACGGAGGAGGAATAGGTGGCCCTTGTTTATGTTTTGCACATTACTGCCGGCTGCTAGTGTGGCAATTCGTGGTTTTTAAGTTACAAAAGAGATTGCCGATCACTTCTGAGTAGCCGTCGGTGGTCGGCTACTCAGAAGACAACCCATGTTTATGTTTTCTGACTTGACCCAACTTACCCATTACATCGAACCCCTCCCAAACTGAGTTGACCCAATGCACATTGTTTGACTGATTTGAACACTTAGACCAGATTGATTTTTTTTTTAACATGGTTTAGAGGTCGGTTCAGGAAACTATACAACTCGGATTTAGAAGAAACTTTGTATTCCCAAGTTTTTGGGTATTCCTAATATGTTTGAGCATGTCCCATAACTTGGTTGAAAAAAAAAAAAAGCAGTCCGGCTATAGTTTAATGATAGTCAAAATATTCACTGGCCAGTTCATGGGTTTTTTAACCCTGTTTTGTCACATTACTGAGAAGAGGCTAAATACTGTTAATAATAGATCGGTTAGCTTCTTTCTCTGTAAAATATTACCAGATTTATTTGATTTTCGGCAATAATTTTAAGAACTATTTTTAGTAACAATTTTAATAATAATTATTTTGGTAATAAATAATTCAATAATTATTGCAATAATCAATAATAATTACTCTAGACTCATGTAAGCTGGTTGGAAACCGTTTTTATTTAGATAATAATAATAATAATTAAATGCAATAATAATCATTAATTAATTAAAAATTATTAATAATAAATCATTAAAGTAGTTAGACCAAAGATTCCACCCTAGACAAGTGGCATCCTATTTTTCAAGAAATAGGATCTAAGAAATGGATGCTTCCACTCTCCTAACAAAGTGCAAGCATTTAACTCAATCCACAAAAAGCAATCAATTTAAACAGCTTCCTAATTTAAAAGAAAATGGATGTGATGTGAGACCTAAACCAGCCTATGTAATTAGATTTACTCATTCAAACAAAAGATTCATGATAAGTATCCACTTAATTAGAACATGATGACTACCAACCAATTTATAAGGTGTTAGCAGTTAAATCCACTTTCTTGAAAAGTGGTAAATATTGCATAAACTGAATAATCATTAGGGTTAAAGACTTAAAGATACCCTGGGTTTTCAGAAATTGACTTGATCATATCTTTAAGTTTTTTTTTTTTTGACACCTAGAGGCAAAATTTCATTCAAAATACTCAGTGAGTGGAGAAAAGGACACTCCAACCAAGTACAAGGACGAGAAATTGAAGTTGCAAGTGTTGCTAGTTTATGGGCAGGCTTGTTGCAACACTTGTTAGTAAACTTCACTGAGTATTGGGAGAATATAAAGATTTCTCTGCAGTCGGCTAAGATCATGTTGATTCGCTAGGGGGGTGAGGTGATGTCCCCAATAGAAAATTAATGGCAATTTGCACATCTCCTTCAAAAATAATACGATCCATATTCAAATCAGCTGCTAATTTCAAAGCTTCCAAAAGGGCCCCGGCTTCACTTTCCAAAGGAGTGCAGGTAGCAAGATTAATAGATCGAGCAACAAGAAGATCCCCCAAATGATTCCTTGTGATCACACCAGCCCCAGCTTGGGACAAAGCCATAGTACCATCAAAGTTAATCTTCAACCAGCCTAGAGGAGGATTTGTCCAAGAATTAAAGTGGGAAACCTACTCAAAGAGTTGAGCGATGAACCCAGAGTCACGGTAAGAAGCTTGTTACGCTTCCTGCATTGATACAGCGATTGAATTAACAATCACAAGGGGGTCGAAAGGATGACTTTTCCATCACTACTTGCATCTAGCTTTCCACACCCTCCACATAATAATAGCTCCTTTTGCAAGCATCAAAATCTCATAATCATCTTTTGGGTTATCCAAGGAGAACCGATGTTTAATCCATTCTCTGATAAACCAATCCGAGTGGGTAGCTATTCTTAAGCCAATGGGGGAAGCAAACCAAATAACTTGAACTACAGGGCACTGGAAGAGAACATGGGATATTGATTCATTTGCATTGTAGCAAATTTTGCAAATGGGATCAATCTTGTTAACCCTTTGGTTAAGTATCTCTTTGACTGGAACACAATTCGTTAGACATTTCCACAAGAAAATCGTATGACTGTTTGAATGTTGAGGGCTAGTAGACTCCAAGAACTTACCAGCCAAGGAGAGAGTAAATTTGCCATGAGGAGTGAGTTTCCAAACTAGTAAGTTAGGATGCAGATTGTCATGAATTAAAAGGGGAGTACGGCGACTTGCTTCGGCAACCTCAGGTGGGAAGAGTGAGTTAATCAAATTATGCTTCCACTGAGATGAGTTCTGATCAATTAATCCAGCAACCTTACCAGAATAGTGAATGTTGACCTTCTTTAAGTCACTAGGGCTCCAGTTTTCCAACCATGGATCTTCAGTGGCATTAATACTCCAACCATTTCCCACCATCCAATGAATATTTTGAACAATTAGTTCTCGGCTTGAAAGAATTGCAGCCCAGATACCTGAAATCGCACCCTTATTCTTCAAAGTCCAAATGGATTGACCATGTTTCATATATTTTCCCTTTAAAGCTTGGGTCCAGAGCTGATTTGAAGACATGAGGAGAGCCACATTAATCTTTTTGATGTCTTTAAATCCTAAACCCCCCATATCTTTGTGTGTGGCTATTGAGTTCCAATTCTTTAAATAGAGTTTCTTATCACTTTCATTATAACCCCATCAAAAGTCTCTCAGAAGGGCATTAATACGGTTTGCACACTTTTGGGTCACTTGTGAGGTAGAGAGGGTAAACATTGGGATAGACTCCAAAAGACTTTTAACTAAAATACCTCTTCCCACTTGAGAGAGAAGCTTGGATTTCCAATCTTTTACCTTCTGAGAGATTTTTGAAATAACATCCTACCAGTTATCTCTATTGAATTTCTTGTCTTCCAGATAGGAGCCTAGGTGTTTTTCATTGCAAGAGATCACTCTAATTCTCAATGAGGAACTTAGGATTCTACTCATTCTTCTGTGGACATTAGGACTGAACATGATAAGAGGACTTTTCCAAATTAATTTGCTGTCCCAACCAGTTACAAAACTTTTGTAGGCAGTCTTGAATATTGTTAAGTTCTTCTAATGTGGCTCTCCCACAAGTAATCATGTCATCCACAAAAAAGAGGTGGTTAATCACACAATGATGATAGAACCCAAATCCGATTCCCTTGATGTTACCTTCTGCAATACGATAAAACATCAAGATAAAAAAAGGAACAAGTAGGGGGAGAGAGGGCATCCTTGCCTGAGACCACGCTCTGGTTGGATTGGGGATCCAGGAATGCCATTAAGAACCATTCTCATATTTTCACAAGTAACACAATGGAGAATTATGTTGCAGAATCTTTCAGAGAAACCCAGGAGAAGTAGAACCTTTAGTAAGAAACTCCACTCAATCCTGTCATATGCTTTAGAGAGGTCAAGTTTGATGAGGAAATCTCCTACTTGACCTTTCCTTTTCTTCAATGTATGAATGATTTCAGATGCAATAATTCTGTTGTCAAGAATATTTCTTCTTGGGGTGAAAGCATTCTGAAGAGGAGAGATAAGACGGGGAATGATGGACTTCAGTCTTCTTGTAATGATTTTTGCAATAATTTTATAGATCACATTAGTGAGACTGATGAGTCTGAAATCAGTTGCACCTTCTACCTCTTCTTTCTTTGGAATGAGAACTATATTAGTTTCATTCATTCTTTTAATATTCTGGGGGTGAGTGAAAAGATCTTGCACAAAAATCACCAGATCTTGCTTCACAGTCTCCCAATTGGATTGAAAGAAACCCGATGATAATCTGTCTGGGCCAGGGGCTTTAAGAGGGATAATGTCAAAGAGAGCCCTTTTGATTTCCTTAATCGTTGGAATTCTAGTGAGAAGGTCATTCTCAGCTTCTGTGATATCCTGAGGGGCAATGGTGGGATCAAGGGAAGACAAATCTGGATTGGTAGAAGTAAACAAATTTTTAAAGTAATCATTAATTATGTTACCAATCTCAAAAGGATCATTAATCCAAGTACTGTCATCTCTACGAGTCCAATAGATGAGGTTCTTCCTTCTTCTAGATGAAGCAAAGTTGTGAAAGAAACTTGTATTCTAATCTCCTTTGGTAAGCCAGTGGCATTTAGATCTTTATTTCCAGTAATCTTCCTCCATTTCCAGAAGTTTGTTCAGCTCAGCCAATAAGGCCCTTTCTTCAGAGATGTTCTCCTTTGTTCTAATACTCTTCTGGATATCCTGTAATTTCACTCTGGTGTTAGAGATTCTTTGTTTCAGGTTTCTGAAATGCTCCCCGCTCCAAGAATGAAGAATTTTGAGGCTCTTTTTGCATTTATCTGAGAAGGACCCAGAGGAATTTGTCCAGGCACTTCCATAACATTTTGGAAATCTGGATGTTTGGTCCAAGAATACTCAAATTTAAGTGGAAATTTTCCTTTACTTCTGAGTTTGTTTGTATGAATAACAATTGGAGCATGGTCATTTCTTGCAATAGGCAAATGTTGGACCCAAGCATTTTTGAATATTTGAATCCAATCAGTTGAAGCTAAAGCACGATCAAGTCTTTCACATATTAGTTTTTTAAGTTGTCTTCCATTGGTCCAAGTGAATTTGGGGCCTTTAAAACCCAAATCAAGAAGATTACAGCTCGAAATAAAATTCTGGAGAAGATCGCATTGAGAAGCTTGAACCATCTTACCTCCCAGTTTTTCACTATCGTTCATAATCACATTAAAGTCTCCCATAATTAGGGAGGGAGAAGGACCAACTTGGAGAAGGTTAGAAAGATGCATGAACACTGCTTGCCTATAAAATTTTAGGATGACTGTAAAACCTAATGCAATTCCAGCAAAGAGAATTTGGTGAATTAAGTACATTAAGAAATATGATATTAGAAGATTGGAAAACTACTTTAACTTGAATATGCTTAAGCCAAGCCATCCATAAACCTCTAGATCTGCCTCTGCTTTCCACCACACAGTAATTGTACTCTGAGAATGTATTTAGGATTGATTCAGAACAGGTTCTGTTACAATGAGTTTCAAATAAGAAGAAGATAGCTAGACAAATTGAATGGAGCAGCTAGTTCAGGTGTTGAACTATAGAGGGACTGCTCCCAC
Organism: Nelumbo lutea; assembly: GCF_056320005.1. Lineage (NCBI taxonomy): Eukaryota > Viridiplantae > Streptophyta > Magnoliopsida > Proteales > Nelumbonaceae > Nelumbo > Nelumbo lutea. Next base: position 43,248,665 of record NC_142684.1, on the reverse strand, counting down.
GTCGGCAGTTCCAACTTAGAAACTTCATGGTCCTTGTGGTGGCTGTTGGAAAATGGGGTCACTGTAATTTTAGAGGAGAAGCTTTGAGGCATGTTTGAAGACACTTTCTTTAGAACGTTATTTGCCCTCACTCAATTTCACTGAGTTTTCTATTGGGTTACAGGCAAATCCGTTCCTAGGATACAACAGAGCCTTTGGTGAGAATCTGCAACCAACAAAGTTGAAGAATCTCCAAAAAAACCTTCTATGAGACTGTAGCAGTCTGGACTGAGAGAGAGAGAGAGAGAGAACGTGGATTTCGAAAATGTGTGTTTTTGAAGCCTGATTCATGCTCCTTAAATAGTTTATGAAGAGGTATGAAGAAAAGGTAGGTGCTGGTTTAGAGAAGGCACATTGAATAGTCACAATTTCAAACATTGTGACTGTTTAAAAAGTAGTTAATAGTTAATGACTGTTAAATTTGAATTGTGCCTCTTGATCACACCCGATCGAATCGTGACCGTTGATCTCATCAACAATGATCAATGGTCATCATCGCACCAAAACCAAAGCCGCCCTTCGCAAGCCACACGGGTGTGCACGAAGTGCGAGCAAAGTGCGCCTCTAAAGCACCTCATTGTGCCGCACACACGTTCGCACATGCGTGCGCACGCGTTGCACGATATCAAACCCCCATAGTCTCCTCTACTATTTCTAAGGAGTGTAAATCAGCTCTTATTAAAATACTAAAAACAAAGCTTATAATTTTCCAATGTGGGACAAGTTCAAAACTAGGTTTTGTAAGAGAAAAGCTAATTTTTCAATCAAGTGTGCAGGTGCAATTTCTCATGTAATTGACCAATCAAACCATTTAATCTCTTATGAGATTAAAATCCAACAGTGGCAGTTGTAGGCCTGCCACCCCAGCCTCGGTGCTTGAAGTTGTTTGGATGCCACCATTCTGTGATGAGGAAGAAATTCTTGCTCTCTTCTTTAAATTCATTTTGTGATAGCCTAAGTTGCTTTTCATTGTCGAAGTCAAGAAGTCTAAGTCATTGAAGTTACTCTTCCTCTTTAAACTCACACCTTGTTCAATGGTCATTAAATCTGAATTTTGAATTTCCACTTCCACAACATTTGGATGAATCATCATAGTTTTTGTTGGAAAATTACACTCCCTAGGATAATTGGCTTTCTAATTTCGGGTTGAAGATTCCAAGTCCACCTTCTTCATAGATTTTCCTTCTAAATTAGCAGAATTCAATCCAATAGTCTCGAAAAGGTTCTCTCCTTCCTTAAAAACTTGACTGTTGTGATTGATCAACCTTGTGGGCAGCACATTAATTGAGGAAGATGGAATGGCCCCTTCATGAAGAAAGGAAAAAAAATTATTAGTAGTAATAAAATATATAGAATTGGACCATTCAAAAGGAATTTTGACAACTTTTGGATTCTTGCCTGATTAGGCGGGCTCGTATCGAGAGAATCAGAAACCGGCTTGCCTTCCGAGGAGTGGTTGTCATCGATTGAATGGCTATAGTTTTTTTTTTTTTTTTTTTTTGAGAATAAACTACAATGCATTAATCAACCATAAATATAACAAACAAGCAAGTCCTCCACAAATGTTGGAGGCTCATGCTAGATACAAGGATTAACGAAATGACAAGAAGCCCTAGCTAAGCTGTGGGCCACAGTGTTAGCTTGCCTTTTGACACAAGCCACCAAGAAGTTTACACCTTGCTATAAAAATGAGGAACACTCATGAACGAGCGAGCCAAATTCAGATAGGTCCGAAGCTGGAGCACGAAGGTCTTTCCATACTACTAGGGCATCAATTTCAAATACCACATTCTAGATATCCATGTTGGTCACCCATTACTTCCTCTTCTTTCGAAACTAATAGACCAAGAACTGTGGACGTGTAACCTTTTACGAAAGCACCAAGCTCATCGCGTATAACTATCCCAAACCCAGTGAGGTTACTGCTCGTGAAAAAGGCAACATCAATATTACACTTGAAGGAACTAGAAGGGGGAGCACGCCAATTACCGTCACCTTGGTGGTTAAGGTTAATAACCATGCCCAACCGCTTATGTATTTGAGCTTGCTTCCAATCATGGAGTCGCTGCAAACTCACAGTAACAACATGATTAGGCAACTTAAATTATTTCTCCACAGCTTGGAGTTACGTTGAGACCAGATGCTCCACAAAACCATGCAAGCACATCCAGACTTGTCATAATCAGTTTCTGCTAAAAACTCAAGAAGACAACCAGCAAATGAGGCATGATTTGACACATTTACACTGATGCCAGCCTTAGACCAACAAGCTTGAGCATACGGACATGATAACAAGACATGGCTCAGGCTTTCAATGCTAGTATTACAAAGATGACAAGAAGTACCTAATTGGATGCCATGCCTAGCAAGCTGGTCTTTACAGGTCAAACACTCCCTACTAACCTGCCAAACAAAGCTCTTCAACTTAGGTGGAATAGGAAGCTTCCACAGCTTATCCCATCCACCCGAAATAACAACTTGAGAGATAGTGGTATTAAGATCCCTTGCAACCCTATATCCTGACTTTACTGAATATACCCCATTTGGTGAGAAATGCCAAATTAGCCGGTCCTCTTGACTAAGGGAATATTCAAAATTGCACCAGCATCCCTTGGGCCGAAAATCTCATGAATCATTTCGACATCCCATTCCTTGTGGCCTGGAATCCATAGGTCTGAAACCACAATATCTTCAAGCCCCTCAACTCTAGGCGAATCAACCTTAAAATTGTCCATCTCCTTAAGCCACGAATCATCCCATACATGGATATGCTGACCATTCCCAATTCTCCACCTACAACCCTTCTCCAAAACAATGTGAGAATGCCAGATGCTTTTCCAAGTATAACTTGGATTATGCCCACATTGGGCTGCTAGAAAATCCCCCTTGGGGAAGTATTTAGCCTTGAAAACACGACAAACAAGAGCATCTAGGTTGGAAAGGATATTCCAACCTTGCTTTGCAAGCATTGCTAAGTTGATAGCTTGCATATCTCTAAACCCCATACCACCCTCTTTCTTCCTTACACAAAGCTTCTCCCATCTAAGCCATTTAATGCCCCCGCCATTAGTGTTGGAATTACCCCACCAAAATGAGTTCATCATTCTCTCCAACTTTTTGCTAAGAGAGGCACGAATCATAAAGGTACTCATCCAGTAGGAGGGAACATTTTGAGTCACGGATTTAATTAAAATCTCCTTACCTGCACGAGACAAAAGCTTACTCTTCCAACCCTACAATCTCTGTCATAGACGATTCCTGATAAATCTGAAGACTTCCTTCTTCTTCCTACCTATCAGAGAAGGCAAGCCTAAGTACCTCCCTGTGTTAATAGGATTAACAACCCCCAACACGCTAGTCACTCTAGCCTTCACATCCTAAGGCACATTTGAGCTAAAAAACTCACTCGACTTCTAAAAATTGATTGCTTGCCCCAATGCTTCTTCATAGACTTTTAGGATATTCTTCATGGCATTACATTCCCTTTCCTCTACCTTGAAGAAGAAAAAACTATCATCTGCAAACAAAAGGTGAGAAACACTAGGTGCACCCTGACAAATACGACAGCCAACAATCAGACCTTCTCTTTCAACTTGGCGAAGACCTCTACCAGGAATAATAGGCCCAGCCTCCATGCATTGAAAGCCACAGAATAGGAAACTGTAGTGACACAAAGCATGATCAACCTAATCCATTTGTTAGTAAAACCCAAATTCTGCATCATAAGCTTGATAAACTGCCAGTCCACTCGATCATAAGCCTTGCTAATGTCTAGTTTGAGAGCAACCTCGCCCACCTTACCCTTCCGCTTCCTCCTCATAAAATGAATAAGCTCAAAAGCTACCAAGACATTATCAATGATAGCTCTCCCAGGTAGAAAAGCAGATCGAGCATTTGAAATAATGTTAGAAAGAAGAACCTTAAGATGATTAGTAAGAACTTTTGAGACGATCTTGTACAACACATTACAAAGAGAAATAGGTCTCAAATCTTTCATAGTTTTCGGGGGCTCACATTTCGGAATAAGCACTATAGTAGTGTCATTTAATGAAGCTGGAAACTCTTCTCTGTAAAGCCAAGACACAACAACTTGAAAAATATCTTTACCAATTAAGGGCCAGAATTTCTGATAGAAAGCTGGATTTAGGCCACCCGGACCTAGGGACTTGTCTGGATGCATTTGGAAAACAACTTCCTTAAACTCCTTAAAAGAAAATGGAGATAACAACTTCTCATTGTCTAAGTCTGAAACTTTACAATCAACAAAATCGAAACCATCAATAGCATGACTAGAAGACAAGGAAAACAACTTACGAAAATAATCCTAGACCACTTGACAAAGACTACTCAAATCATCATGCAAATTACCCTATCATCCATCAATCTCAAAATTCTACTGGTCCTTTTCCTTGTGGATGCTGTCGCGTGAAAATATTTAGTATTGGCATCACCATCGTGAAGCCAAAAACTCTTGCTACGCTGACACCAATAATCTTCCTCCTGCCCTAAAAGCTTTAAAAGTTCAATTTTCTTTTCTTTAACAGTCTCAATATCTGAACGAATACTGCTGTCCCTAAGCCTCTCAATAACTGCTTTACATTGAGCAATATCCCTGGTGAATTTCTGATTTAGACCCGAACCCCATTTAGCAAGAGCTCTGCCACACTGATCCAAACGAGAAGAAACATCACCCATCCTCAACAAACTCCACGCATCCTCCACCGTTTTATTCAAACCTGGCTCTCGTAACCACCCATTTTCAAAGCAAAAGTGCAGCTGACGATGAACACGAGAAACACTCACTGTTTCTAATAAAATGGATTATGGTTTGAAACAGGAGCAACGGAATTTTGAAGCTTTGCATCCGGAAATAACCCCAACCACTCTCTTGAAGCAAAAGCCCTATAAAATCTTTCCTGGACCCATGCCTCAGTCCCTCTACCTCTCTCCCATGTGAAGCAAGAGCCAATAATAGAAATCTTGTGAAGGTGACAATCTGAAATAGTCTCATGAAACCCAACCAGAAGCCAGTTAGGATGATCCAATCTGCCTCGCTTATCCTCAAGAGAAAGCATGTCATTAAAGTCTCCAATGCATCACCATGGCAACCTAGAAGAATCATAGATAGCACGAAGAAGATTCCATGAGTCCCTCCTACGATTTCTATCTGGATAACCGTAAAAGCCTGTTAATCTCCAAGGACCCTTTTCATCATCACATGCATGCACATTAATATGATTATTCGAATAATCTAACAGAGAGCACATATCTGAATCCAAAAAAAAGAAATACCACCACCCCTCCCTTCCCTATCCACCGCAAAAGCACCAACAAAGCCAATCTGAATTTGAATTTCTTCAATTTTATTGACATGAACAAGAGTTTCAATTAAAAAGACAACATCTGTCTTACGAGAACGATAAGTTCTCTAAGAGCATGAACTGCACGAGGATTGCCAAGTCCTCGGCAGTTCCATCTTAAACATATCATGCTTCTTAGCAGGCTTGAGAACCAGGTCCTACCATTAAAAAATGACCAGCTAGAATATCATCCTCACTGTGTAACTGAACACTACTGTTCCCAACTTCACCATTTTTGTCTTCTTTGTCCATGACCATATGGTCCGTTTTTAGTTTTGAATTTGAAGTCTCCATTGCTCTTCGTTTTTTCCTATCATCTTGCAAAGTCAGCCCATTATCTTCACGGTCTAGGCCCATATCACTTTCTTTATCTGATTGCATGTGCTCCTTACCAGCTTCATGATCTTTCTGACTAATTATAGAAGCATGCAGACACATTGCCAAAGTCTTTGGCATATTGCTTCTTTTACTGAAGCTTCTAAATTCGACAATGTAAGCCTTTCCATAACCGTTATTCATATTAGCCATGCATGATCCCATATTTTCTGCCCAAACCTCATGCAACTTACCACCCTCACCCTGTATTCCCATATCATTATCCCGTAACCACCGTTCCCCACCATGCACGGTGGTTCATCTGTCCGGCGCTCACAACCACTGCCCCCATTCCATCTTGACTTCTTCGCCGTTTGTAGAGAATAACTTGTCACAAAACCAATCTGTATGCCCCAATAAGCTACAAATGAAACAAAATTGGCTCAGCCTTTCATACTTAAATTTCACCAACGACCATTCTCCACCCATCCTTCTGATCTTCTTCCATTGCTTTAGGGGATTCCTCATGTCCAACCGAACCTTTATTCTCATAAAGTTCCTCCACAACCTTGAGTTGTTGTTGTCATCATATTCTACAAACTCCCCAATGAAATTACTTAATTTTTCCCACGTTTACAGACATAAAGCCTACTGGTAGGTCATAAACTTGCTCCCAATAATCAACATGAAACAAAGGTATTTGATTAGGGATCTCTTCTGGTTTCAAATGGTGCAATTGTTAGACAGTCTTGTTGCCCTTAGCTTCAATCGGATTTGATGTACTTTTGTTATTTAGTGGAAATAAATTAAAGTGCATGTTTGATTCATGTTGTTTGGTATAATTCTGTGTAAGACCCTAAAACTGGACACTTATAGAAATTTGTGTTAGTTTTAAATGTTCACAGCCATTGGATAAGTCTAGGGAGATTTATCCTACCAAGGCTGATACTGGTGTGCCACCAAGTGTTGGGATGGCTTGTTTCGGCCATCAGGGTAAGACCCAAGGCACATGCAGTATGGGATTGTTTGAACCTTTGAACCGGATCAAATTTCCAGTATTGCCCTAGACCTTGGAGACAGATGGGCAAACCTAGAAAGTTACACCTGACCCCTAAACTCGATTATGACACATCACTAGGTGTCGGATCAGGCTGTATTTGATGTGTTAATCAGTGAGATCCTTAGTTGGGGGTCAAAACTTGGACATGGGTAGTCTGAGAATTCATCTGAGTGAGTGGCCATAGTGATAGGATCAGCCCCTTTGTCAGACAATGATAATGATCAGGAATTTACTCTCTTTGATGAAAACCTAACTGCCGGCAGTTAATTTCAATCGTTGGAATTTTGTTTTACAAAATTAAGATATATATATATATATATGTATATGTACGGTTTCAAAAGATTTGCAAAAGGTTTTAATTCCCGGGATCCATGTGAGTAGAGAGTGCGGCACTGTTCCTTGCAGCCGAGAGAGAAATCTTCTCTTGTCGGGCAGTGCTTGATCATTAAGGGCTGAGAGGTTAAGTGTAATACCATTTAGGACAATACCTGATGGGCTAATCTTGCACTTGCCCATAGTCCCTGGGTTTTTATAAGATGGCTTGGCCCAGGGACCACTTAATGTAAGTGTTGGGCCCATAGGGTCCATGTGATGGGCTCAAGGGGGTCACTTAGTCTTTCAGTGAATTCGGCTGGGCCTTGTAATAAAAGGCTGGGCCGAACCCATGTGGCTGGTGTGTAGATCAATGCTTGGGTCCCACGCCATACAAAGAAGCCCAACTGGGCAGCAGGTTGGAAACTAGTTAAACACTGAACACTTAATGGGCCAAAAGCCCATTTCGAACTAGGCTGATATGATCACCAGTTCATAGGGCGAATCTGAGATTAGTGTTAGTAAAAGGATTGGGTCTTTGACCTTATCCGCTCTAAGAGACCAAATTCAAATTAGATTTGAATCCACTAACCTCCTGATAAGATCAAGAGTTATCTAACTTAATCTGCAAATAGGATTAAGATTAACATCTATCCAAATACTGATTTGGATTTGGATAACTCCCAAAATATTGGGAGGTTTCTTAATCAAGAAGAAAGAGGAGAAAACCCTAGTAGAAATATCAGATTTTGAACTAAGGGGTTTGAGTAAGCAAGAAACACATCCTGCAATCTGAGATTTGATCTCTCACAGACTCCAGAGAGAAGAGACAATTCTGCCCTCTTCATCCCTAGACTTCTCCTCCTTCAGCCGCCGCCACTATCTGTTGGAAGATTGGATCTTTGCAGCAACAAGAAGTCAAGAAAGCAGTTCTTGACAATAGTCTTGCAAGAAAAACACTAGGATTCGGTGTTCAAGGTTTCTAGAGGGTTTTTGTGAAGAATTCAGTGTGTAGGACGCATCCTGTTGGTTCCGTTCCATCCACAACTGTGTCATCTTCAGCAGGAGCGGATCTTGGTTACTTTTTTGGGCATGAACACCAACTTTGGGAGATATTATTTCTCCGGATCAGGTATAATCTTTCCTGTTTCCTTTTGGTTCAGATCTGGTTTGTTTATGGTTCAAGTAGGATCCTTGAATAATGTATTCTAAATTTAGGGAATATGATTCCTAGTTGGAAGAAGGTAGGAATTTTTTTTTTGAAATTCACCCCCCTTTTCGCACCTTTCTTGGCGTCCATTAGATGGATCCTACCATTCTTTCAGTGGTATCAGAGCCACAGGTTCAAATCTTGAACCAAAAGAAAATCAGATTTGACCCTGCGCAGATAAACAGAAAATGTTATGCCAAGATCTGCACAGATTGCTTTCCTTTTTTTTCAAGAAATGTTTTCTTGTTAAGGGAGTTTGATCTAAAACTAATTTTGTTAAATCCAAAAATTTATTTAGAATTGTTCTTTATTTATTTTTGATTTAATGGACTGTTCGAACCTGGAGATCGCAGTGCAGATTTGGCGCAGATAGTCTGCACACCCTTTTTCTTCCTTTTATTATTATTCGATCTGTAAATAATTTTTTTTATTTTTCTAGACTGAATGTATAGGATTTGATCAAGAATGTAATTAATTAATAAAAATAGGATTTCTGTTTTTTATTTATTTTCTTGATTAAAGAAGAAAGAAGAAGATGGCGGCGCTGGAGATTTACAGATGGAGAAATCGCATACTGCGATTTACAGTTGTACGAACAGTCCATATTTTTTATTTGTAATTGTCTAAAATGCAAAATTATTAATTTCAGATCTGTCTTGAATTAATTCTTGAATTGAAAATCAGTTTTGGACCTTTTCGGATTAGATTGGACCAAAATTGTTTGGACCGAATCTGAGATTCGAAGGGGGCTATTTTTCAGTCCATATTTCTCACACTGATTATTCCAAATCTGATGTTCAATTACAGGGATTAATTCGGCCCACCTGTAAAGCCCAGTTTTAAATGGTTAAAACTGCAAAAGCCCATTGTTGTGAGAAAAGTTGTATGGGCCGAACTACTAACTGCAATTTAGCCCATACACCTAATAAACATTAATTGTTAATGCTTTAAGTTTTAAATGGGCCATTCGATGGGCTTTACATCAGTTAATTGATTGGATCAATTCTTCCTTTACATGTGATGTTTGGAGGTATGATGTGTTGCGACCATGGGCCATAAGCACTTGGCCCATGTTAACTCATTAGTGGCTCTTGCGCACACCATGGCTGAATGCACATCATTGCCATGGTGTCCCTTAAGGTCATTGGATGACCCCTCTCTACTTGGTGGGCCCCACAACCCTGAAAAGGGATGCATACGGAACCCCTAGCCGATTGAGGCCCACCAGAAATCTGGCTTTATGAAAGCCAGTGGGAACCACTTTGGTTTGACCTAAATTAGAATTAGGGCGTAATTTTGTTCCCTCCAAGCAAATATGAGTGCGTGTGATAGGGAGATCCATTTGATGGACTCTCTAAAGGTCTTCCGTCATTAGCACAATGATGGGATCATCAGTAATGAGGAAACACACCATAAAATTGGGCTATCCATTTGCCATTGGATCTGTTAGAGTGTTTCATTAGATGATAGGGGCGTCATAGACCGATGTGGGAGGGGCTTCACTAGAAAATGGGAACTCTCTAATGGTACCTTGGCGTAACCTGAATATGATGGGTGTGCACTCACTAGACAGAAAGGTTTACCTGAAAATGACTCTGAACCTTATCTGACAGAGGCCAAAGGGAAACTCATCTGATGAGTGGATATGATCCGTCACAGAAAGGTGGTGGGGTTATACAGCTGAAACAGTTTGCTTCACGCACCCTATGTGATTTCCCACATTTCCAGAGACATTCCGTCGTCTCCGTCACTGAGAAGGGAGGGAAAATCTCAGAGATGAATAAATGGGAATTGAACATAGATTAAAAGCCATATCTATGTAGGTAACATGAATCAAACTAAGGTTGTGGACTAACGTTTTTGCTGTTTTATCAGAAAATGGCAAACAGTCAATTTGCAAAGCTTCTAGATGATAACAAGCTTAAGGGCCCAAACTATGTTGACTGGTACAGAAATCTTATGCTGGTCCTGACTTCTGAAAAGTTAGATAAGGTGGTGAAAAATCCTGCCCCAGAACGTCCGGGTGATAGGGCTTCTGAGGCCCGTAGGAGGGACTACCAAGATTGGGAGGATAAGAACTCCCTAGCCCGCTGCTTTGTCATTGCCTCATTAGACAACTTAGTACAGAGGCAGTTCGATCAGATCGAACTAGGCAAGGACATATTGGACAGTCTAAGAACAATGTATAAAGAGCAGAACCGTTCTACTCGACAGAAGGTCCTGAAATTGTTCATGGCCGTGCAGATGTCCAAGGGGCAGAAAGTTCATGACCATTGTCTTCGGATGATGGGATACATTAATGAACTTGAAGCTCTTGGATCCGGGCTACATATTGGCACGCAAGTGGATGCCATCCTGAATTCTTTGCCCTCTTCCATCAATGCGTTCACTATGAACTACATTATGAATAAGTTGAATGTCAGCGTCTAGGAACTCAGCAATATGTTGTAGAGGGCCGGGGATCTTTTAAAGAAGGATGAGCCTATGGTTATGCTTGCTGAAGCTAACAGATCGGGCAAGAAAAAGAGAACGGCAAAGAAACCCCAGAAGAAAGCTGCCAGACCCAAGAAGTAGAAGAAGAACAAGGCATCAGATGTCTGTCACTTCTGCAAACAGACCGACCACTGGAAGAGGAACTGTCCTGCCTACCTGGAATCTAAGAAAGGTAACATCGAAACTTGTGTTGCAGGGGTTCAACTCATGCGTGTAACTCACTGCAGGGGTTCAAAGTTAGTAGAATATTGAGTGATGGCGAGGTGACACTATTCTTGGGAACGACTGCAAGTGTTGCAGCTGCGGCGATAGGAACCATAGAATTAGTTTTTAGAGAAGGGGTCCTTGTACTTAAAGATTGTCTTTATGTATAGAACTTGAGAAGAAATTTAATTTCTGTTTCTAAACAGTGTGCTGATGGATATACTGTTTATTTTAGTAATATGATTACTGTTAAACAGAATAAGAAATTCATCGCATGCGGGGAACTGGAGAATGGTCTCTATGTTCTACATCCTTCTCTATAAACTAACCTAACCGAAACTACATCGGTCAAAAATCCCAAGAAAAGGAATCGTGATACAATTAATCCCACGTGCCTCTGGCATTACCGACTTGGCCATATCGGTATTGACCGAATCACAAGACTGGTAAAGGATGGTCCTTTGGATTTTCTAACCATAGAAAATCTTCCCACTTGTGAGCCTTGCCTTCATGGTAAGATGACTAAGTGGCCATTTGACGATAAGCCTGAAAGATCTGGATGCACACTTGACCTAGTACATACTGATGTATGTGGTCCCCTGAGTGTTAGGACACGGAATCAACACGTGTACTTCATCACCTTTACAGATGATTTTTCACGATATGGTTACGTGTACCTAATGAGACACAAGTCTGAATCATTTGAAAAGTTCAAAGAGTTCAGACAGGAAGTCGAGAAATAGTTAGGGAGAGAAGTTAAGGCCATTCGATCGGATCGAGGTGGCGAGTATCTCTCTAATGAATTCAGGGACTACTTAAAGGACAATCGGATAGTGTCACAACTAGCTCCTCCTGCTACACCACAACTCAACGGTGTTTCAGAGAGGAGGAATAGGACCTTGTTTAACATGGTCCGGTCACTTCTCGTACGCTCAGAATTACCCACATCCTTTTGGGGACGTGCATTAGAGACTGCTATCTAAGTGCTGAATCGGGTTCCAACTAAATCAGTTCCGAAAACTCCATATGAACTATGGACTGGAAGGAAGCCAAGTGTGAGACACTTGAAGATTTGGGGTTGTCCTGCACACATTAGAAGAACAAGTGCGGACAAGTTGGAATAAAAAACCAGCCATTGCCTATTTATAGGCTACCCAAAGGATTCAGTGGGTTATCTATTCTATGACCCAAGTGAGCAGAAAGTGTTCTGCAGTCGAAACGCCCAATTCTTAGAATCTGAATACATCATGGACACTCACTGTCAGGAAATAGTTCTTGATGAGGAGAGCTCAGGAGTAGTGGGAGATGTCCCACAAGTTCCAGATAGTGACCAACCTAGAAGGTCCACCCGGGTATCCAAACCACCAGTCTGATATGGTTATGACCAGGATACCTACCTGGTGGAAGCCTTGACTAGTGAAGAGGATCCCGTGACTTACGCAGAAGCTATGTTAGACATAGATTCCCAGAAGTTGGTGGAGGCCATGAGAGTTGAGATGGACTCGATGGAGACCAATGGAGTCTGGACTCTAGTAGATCTGCCCTCCGGGGTAAAGGCAATTGGTTGCAAATGGATCTACAAGAGGAAGAAGGGCCTGATGGCAGGATTGAGACCTACAAAGCTCGCTTGGTGGCGAAAGGGTATACTCAGAAAGAAGGCATCGATTATGAGGAAACCTTTTCGCCCGTGACCATGCTTAAATCCATTAGGATCCTGCTAGCTTTAGCAACATACCATAACTACGAGATTTGGTCTTCTCTTGCAGCACTGTTCCTTGCAACCGAGAGAGAGGTCTTCTCTTGTCGGGCTGTGCTTGATCATTAAGGGCTGAGAGGTTAAGTGTAAGACCATTTAGGATAATACCTGATGGGCTAATCTTGCATCTGCCCACATTCCCTGGGTTTTTATAAGATGGCTTGGCCCAGGGACCACTTAATGTAAGTGTTGGGCCCATAGGGTCCCATGTGATGGACTCAAGGGGGTCACTGAGTCTTTCAGTGAATTCGGCTGGGCCTTGTAATAAAGGTTCGACCGAACCCATGTGGCTGGTGTGTAGATCAATGCTTGGGTCCCACGCCATACAAAGAAGCCCAACTGGGCAGCAGGTTGGAAACTAGTTAAACACTGAACACTTAATGGGCCAAAAGCCCATTTCGAATTGGGCTAATATGATCACCAGTTCATAGGGCGAATCTGAGATTAGTGTTAGTAAAAGGATTGGGTCTTTGACCTTATCCACTCTAAGAGAACAAATTCAAATTAGATTTGAATCTGGTAACCTCCTGATAAGATCAGGAGTTAACTAACTTAATCTGCAGATAGGATTAAGATTAACCTCTATCCAAATACTGATTTGGATTGGGATAACTCCCAAAATATTGGGAGGTTTCTTAATCAAGAAGAAAGAGGAGAAAACCCTAGTAGAAATATCAGATTTCGAACTAGGGGGTTTGAGTAAGCAAGAAACACATCCTGCAATCTGAGATTTGATCTCTCACAGACTCCAGAGAGAAGAGACAATTCTGCCCTCTTCATCCCTGGACTTCTCCTCCTTCAACCGCCGCCACTACTTGTTGGAAGATTGGATCTTTGCAGCAACAGGAGTCAAGAAAGCAGTTCTTGACAATAGTCTTGCAAGAAAGACACTAGGATTCGGTGTTCAAGGTTTCTAGAGGGTTCTTGTGAAGAATCTAGTGTGTAGGACGCATCCTGCTGGTTCCGTTCCATCCACAACTGTGTCATCTTCAGCAGGAGCGGATCTTGGTTACTTCTTTGGGCGTGAACACCAACTTTGGGAGATATTATTTCTCCGGATCAGGTATAATCCTTCCTGTTTCCTTTTGGTTCAAATTTGGTTTGTTTATGGTTCAAGTAGGATCCTTGAATAATGTATTTTAAATTTAGGGAATATTATTCCTAGTTGGAAGAAGGTAGGAATTTTTTTTTGAAATTTGCCCCCCTTTCCGCACCTTTCTTGGCATCCATTAGATGGATCCTACCATTCTTTCAGCAACAATAAGACATGATTATCATAAGTCCACGGACTACCCTCCAAGACACATTTTAAATCCACACTATGAAAGATCATTTTTTTGGTGTGAGTGCATCTTATGTTCCATCTCACACTAGTCACATGCTTGAGGTAAGACTCATGTTCTGAGCTGCTAGTTTACTATTAAGCTCAAAATAGCAGATTCAATTTGGGCTCAATTATTGAACCTCATGTATCAGCAATTCAGATGTGCAATAGCTTTCTTGACCATTAACAATGAAATCAAGTGCTTTCATACACATGAAGGTAGTTAAGGCTAGTTATGCTGAAAGACATATTCAGCTCCCCCTTTTTCTCATGCATATACTAAGTTGGGTCATTCGCAAGAATAAAAACTTAACAATTACATTGGTCGTCCTCAACACATTATATTCCTTCTTAAAAGTCACTTAATAAATAGCAATGAACTTGAGGGGTTCTAGTCTACTTGGATATGTCATTGCCTGCTGATGAGGGCAGGTTTGGCCCTCCAATGAAATTACGACACGTGGCAACTCAGGACAACTAGGAAAACACCCAGGCTACAACTTACGAAGTTGGTGACCCACCCGAGCACCGGTCTGGATGGGGTGGCGCGACCTGGTGCGACCTGCACGTGGCCTACGCATGGCTAGGCACGACCTATGCGAGCTGCACGCGGCCGATGCGACCTACGGGCGGCCTGCGTGGCCTGGCATGACCTGTGCTACCTACGTGCGGCCTAGTGCGACTTGCGTGACCTGCGCGACTTGCGAGGCCTGGCGTGATCTACGCGACCTACGAGTGGCCTACGTGACCTGTAGGCAGCCTGCGCGACCTGCGCACGGCTTGGCGCGACCTGACGTAACTTGCATGCGGCCTGCGCGACCTTGCCGACCTGGATCAGCCAAGCACATGATTCGACCTAGCCGCCCATAAGATGCCCACCGATAAACTCGGCATGCATACCCCACGAGCTCGGTAGCTCACCAAGGAGCTCGCCAAGGAGCTCGGTAGCTCACTAAAGAGCTCGCCAATGAGCCAGGTAGCTCGGTAGAGCTCGCCACAAGGATCCCGTGTGAGCTGGTGACCTAAAGTTAATAGTGCTGCCCCCGAAGGTCGAGCTCCTAGTAGCTTCTTGTAGGAGTGGGTGACCGGCATTACGAAGCTGATGCAGCACAATCATAGCTCAACACCTCACAGGCAAAGCTTATGGGCCACATTACTGCTTAAGACCCGTTCACCTCTCCGGCACAGGAAAAGTAAAAAAAGTGTAGACTACGAGTCACTCCCAAAGCCTATGGGCCACATTACTACTTAAGACCCGGTCGCCTCTCCGACACGGGCAAATTAAAAAAATAGGAGTAGACTATGAGTCACTCCCAAAGCCTACGGGCCACATTATTGCATAAGACCCGATCGCCTCTCTAGCATAGGCAAAAGTCAAAGAAGAGTAGACTACGAGTCACTCCCAAAGCTTATGGGCCACACTATTGCTAAATATCTAGTTGCTTCCTCAGTAGGAGCAAAATCAGAAAAAGTGAACTATAAGTTGCCCCTAGAGCCTAAGGGCTACACTACTGAACTGGCGGAGACCTCCTCACCTTACTAGTAGCTTAGCGCATACAGGCGGCTCCCAAAGCCTAAGGAATGGGATCGACACTTACTAGCTCGTTGACTTATGGGCCAAAAGGAGAAATCTACTCCCTTCGTTGAGTTACTCTCAGCTCAAAAGTGGGGGGAAATTGATGAGCGCAGATTTGGCCCTCTAGTGAAATTGCGACACGTGGCACCTCGTGTCAACTAGGCAAACACCCATAAAACAACTTACGAAGTTGGTGACCCAATCGGGCACCAGTCTAGCCAGCCTGGCTTGGCCTGTGCGCGGCCTGGCATGACCTGCACACGGCCTGCTCAAGCTGCGCGCGGCCTGCGAGGCCTACGTGTGGCCTGCAAAGCCTAACGCAACCTGTGTGCAGTCTGTGCGACCTGCGAGCGGCCTGTGTGACTTGCGCGTGGCCTGGCGTGACCTGCGCGACTTGCGCACGGCCAGGCGTGACCTCCCCATGGCCTGCGTGACGTGCGTGCGGCCTGGCGTAGCCAGGCACGCGGCCTGCGCAACCTAGCTGATCTGGATTAGCCTAGCACATGATTCGACCAAGCCGCCCATAAGACGCCCACCACTAAACTCGGCGTGCATACCCCACGAGCTCGATTGCTCACCAAGGAGCTCGTTAGCTCACTAAAGAGCTCGCCAAAGAGCTAGGCAGATCGGCAGAGCTCGTCACAAGCAGCTCGACATAGCTCCTCCGGGTAGCTCACCACTTGTAGGGTAACTCGATATAGGAGTAGTTTGGCGTATCGCAGGAAGATCTCCTGCCTAACAACCTGGCCTAGACACCAACCCGTTGACTAACACAGGCGCTGACCTGACAACTTGGCCTAGACTCCGACCCACCGACTGACACAGGCGCCGACCTGACAACCTGGCCCAGACACTAACCTGCTGGCTGATGCAGGCGTCAACCTAACAACCTGGCCCAGGCGCCGACCTGGCCGCCTGACACAAACGCCAACCTGACGACCTCGAGGAGTTCACCACCGTACCCCGGTCCTGACGGGATGTGACGAGTCTTACTGTTTGGAGGCTTTTCACCCACCTAACCCGCGAGGACTCAGATATATAAAGACCTCACCCCCAAAGGGGTTGGAGATGGAAAAAATGGAGGTAATCCCTGCTCTCTAGCTCTCTCGTTTCTCCAATATCATCTTCAAAGCTTTCTACAATCAGAGTGCTAACTTAAGCGTCGGAGAGCCCCCGTCGGGAAAATACCCCCATGTCCTCCGAGTCAGTTCTCGTAGGTCCCTCAGCTCCCGCTGCTTATAAAGAGGAGGAAAAGATGGAGTTCTCGTAGGTCCCTCAGCTCCCACTGCGTACAAAGGAAAGAAGACCACCTGATGCAGAGGGCAGTCGGGTTGCACTGCACCAGGGAGCTCCACCATTCTCTAAGTCACAGGCTGCCTTGTTAGGAGCTCGCCACTAGGTAGCTCTCCACCAGGGAGTTCACCACTAGGCAGTTCGCCACCAAGGAGCTCACCACCAGGTAGTTCGCCACCAGGCAGTTCCCTACTAGGGAGCTCGCCACCAGGCAGTTTGCCCCCAGGCAGTTCTCCACCAGGCAGTTCACCACTAGGCAATTCGCCACCAATTAGCTCATCACCAAGGCATGTCACCACCGGGTCAAATAATGAGGTACTTAGCCAAAAAATTTATACATCACAAAAAATGGTACGTGACTAGAAATGGTTACATCAATTGGCGCCATCTGTGGGATTTGAACCCACGACCACATGCAGTTCTCCACCAGGCAGTTCGCCCCCAGGCAGTTCTCCACCAGGCAGTTCACCCCCAGGCAGTTCTCCACCAGGCAGTTCGCCACCAGGAAGTTTGCTACCAAGTAGCTCATCACTAGGGCATGTCACCACCGGGTCAAATAACGAGGTACTTAGCCAAAAAATTTATACATCACAAAAAATGGTACGTAGCCAGAAATTATTACATCAATTGGCGCCGTCTGTGGGAACACGCTACAAAAAGCTAAGTTCTCATCTTACAAAAGCTAAGTCCTCTTCTTCCAAAAAGCTAAATCCTCACTTTTTAGAAATTGAAGTTATCACTTTATAGTTTACATTTTTTATGAACTCAAACACTACGCAGGGAGCTAACAGACTAAGTAGCTCTACCAACCTTACTTTCAATTCAGATAATGCCTCATCAGTCCTCTCCGCAAGGTCCCCCCTACAAAGATGAGCTCTTCGTGGTTTCCGTGGGAGTTGGCGGCCAACAGACTACATAGGCGCCCTTACCGGTCAAGCCTTCCAAGGCTCCCGTGTGAGCTGGCAACACAAAGTTAGTAGTGTTGCCCCCGAAGGTCGAGCTCCTAGTAGCTTCTTGTAGGAGTGGGTGACTGGCATTACGAAGCTGATGCAACACAATCATAGCTTGACACCTCACAGGCAAAGTCTACATGCCACATTACTGCTTAAGACCCGGTTGCCTCTCTGGAACAAGCAAAGTAAAAAAAAAGTAGACTACAAGTCACTCCCAAAGCCTACGGGCCACATTACTACTTAAGACCCGATCGCCTCTCTAGCACGGGCAAAGTAAAAAAAAAAAAAGAGTAGACTACGAGTCACTCCCAAAGCCTATGGGCCACATTATTGCTTAAGACCCGGTCGCCTCTCCGGCACGGGCAAAAGTCAAAGAAGAGTAGACTACGAGTCACTCCCAAAGCCTATGGGTCACACTATTAATAAATATCCAGTCGCTTCCTCAGCAAGAGCAAAATCAACAAAAGTGAACTATAAGTTGCCCCAAGACCCTAAGGGCTACACTATTGAACTGGCAGAGACCTCCTCACCTTACTGGCAACTTGCCACATACAGGCGGCTCCCAAAGCCTAAGGAATGGGGTCAGCACTTACTAGCTCATTGACTTACGGGCCAAAAGAAGAAATCTACTCCCTTCGCTGAGTTACTCTCAGCTCGGGAGTGGGGGGCAATTGATGAGGGCATATTTGGCCCTTCAATGAAATTGTGACACGTGGCACCTCGTGACAACTAGGAAAACACCCAAGCAACAACTTACAAAGTTGGTGACCCACCCGGGCACCGGTCTGGCCGGCCTGGCACGGCCTGGCACGACCAGTACGAGGCCTACGGGCAGCCTGCACATGGCCTTGCATGGCCTGACACGACTTGCATGCAGCCTGCGCAACCTGTGTGTGGCTTGTGAGGCCTGGCGCAACCTACGTGACCTACGGGCGACCTGTACGACCTGCGCGCGACCTGGTGTGGCCTGGTGCGACCTGGCGTGACCTGCGCACGACCTGCGTGCGGCCTGCACGGCCTGGCACTGCCTGGCACGCGGCCTGCATGACCTGGCCGACCTGGATCAGCCTAGCACATGATCTGACCTAGCCGCCCATAAGACGCCCACCGATAAACTCAGCATGCATACCCCACAAGCTCGGTAGCTCACCAAGGAGCTCGCCAAGGAGCTCGATAGCTCTTTGAAGAGCTCGCCAAAGAGCCAGGCAGGTCGGCAAAGCTCTTCACAAGCAGCTCGGCATAGCTCCCTCGGGCAGCTCGCCACTTGTAGGGTAGCTCGGTACAGGAGTAGTTTGGTGTATCACAGGAAGATCTCCTGCCTGACAACCTGGCCTAGACACCAACCCACCGACTGACACAGGTGCCGACCTAACAACCTGGCCCAGACATCGACCCACTGACTCACACAGCCGCCAACCTGATAACCTGGCCCAGACACCGACCCGCTGACTGATGCAGGCGCCACCCTGACAACCTGGCCCAGGCGTCAACCTGGCCGCCTAACACAAACGCCAGCTTGATGACCTCGAGCAGTTCACCACCGTAACCCGGTTCTGACGGGATGTGACGAGTCTTAACGTTTGGAGGCTTTTTTCCTACCTAACTCGCGAGGACTCTGGTATATAAAGACCTCACTCCCAAAGGGGAAGGAGATGGAAAAAATGGAGGTAATCCCTGCTCTCTAGCTCTCTCGTTTCTCCAATATCATCTTCAAAGCTCTCTACAATCAGAGTGCTAACTTAAGTGTTGGAGAGCCCTCGCCGGGAAAATACCCCCGGGTCCTATGATTCAGTTCTCGCAGGTCCCTTAGCTCCCGCAGCCTACAAAGAGGAGGAAAAGATGGAGTTCTCGTAGGTCCCTCTGCTCCCATTGCCTACAAAGGAAAGAAGACCACCTGATGCAGAGGGCAGTCGGGTTGCACTGCACCAGGGAGCTCCACCATTTTCTATGTCAGGCTGCCTAGTAGGGAGTTCACCACTAGGAAGTTCACCACCGGGCAGTTCGCCACCAGGCAATTTGCCACAAGGGATCTCGCCACCAGGCAGTTCACCACCTGGCAGTTCGCCACCAGGGATCTCACCACCAGGCAGTTCGCCCCCAGGCAATTCTCCACCTGGCAGTTCGCCACCAAGTAGCTCATCACCAAGGCATGTCACCACCGGGTCAAATAACGAGGTACTTAGCCAAAAAATTTATACATCACAAAAAATGGTACGTGACCAGAAACAATTACATCATCTGCATATGTGTGTTGGGGTGAATGAGGTGCATGGTTTCAGCCCCCACGCCCTAGCTTCAGGCTCACTCCCCCACACTTAAGATGAACATTGTCCTCAATGTTCCTAGTGTTAGGGAGTAACAATAAAACCAGCAAGAGCATCATTAAGTAATAGAAGGTGTTTAGAGGACTTCCCTAAAGATCATTCTTAAATTCTGCAATATGCTGCCGGTGGAAGCTTCTTCTGCAAGAAATCACTTGCAAAATAGAAGAGGAGATCAGTAGCTTTATTCAATTAAATTCTAAGAAAAACTAACTAAACTTAAATGTATGAATGAAAAAGAAAAACAAAAAGCAAATAAGACAGTTTATGACTAAGCATTTGAATTGGGAATTGTCCCAACAACCTCTTGTTCCCTTGGGTTTACCACGATGTTGCTTGGGAAGGTACTCGGAACCCTTTCTGAAATCATCTGTGCCAACTGCCCAACCTTAGTTTCCAAGTTCCTTATCGATGTTTTGTTATTTTGAAATCTAGTTTCTGCACTAGTTATAAATTTTGTTATCAGCTCCTCCAAATTGGACTTTGGTTCGGGCTGATGATAATTCTGGTGGAAAGGCTTGGAAGTATGTTGACTTGGCCAGGACTGGTTTGGATGTCCCCTCCATCCTGGGTGAAAGGTATGGTAACTCTGGTAACCCTACTGTCTTGACAAATTGTTGACATAGTCGACTTGTTCAATAGATGGCTTGAACTGATTGCCAACTTGGTAGTTAGTAATGATGTGGCCTCCCACACACAATTCACAAGTAAGAGGCTACACATGCATGGCAGCTATTTGCATTTCATCAATTTTCTTACTGAGTGCTCCTATTTGTGCATATAGTGCCGTATAAGTATCAACAGTATGCAGGCCATGCTGCTTCCTATTTTGGGTTCTTTTAGAGTGCCATTGATAGTTGTTGGCTGCCATTTCTTCAATGAGTGCATGGGCAACCTCAAGAGTCTTATTGTTTATGGACCCTCCGACTGCAACATCTAGTATGGTCTTATTTGAGTCGGTAAGTCCATTATAGAAGGTCTGCACTTGCAGCCATATGGGAAAGCCATGGTGAGGAACTCTTCTCAACAGCTCCTTGTATCGTTCCCATGACTCGTATAAAGATTCCTCTTCTTGTTGGAAAAATGTAGGGATATCATTCCTCATTTTAGTAGTTTTAGAAGGGGGAAAATACTTAGAGAGGAAATGACTGGATTATTATGTTTTTTTTTTTTTGAAATTTGCAAACTAGAAAAGCATAGCTCCATTACTGAAACTTAGACCAGCCTTCAAATGTGAAGTAGATCATCAATGGAAAAGAGAGCTAGCTAAATTAGCAATGGAGTTTATTACACACTGTTCTAAACTTAAATGAACAGAAGTAAACATATCTAAGATCTACTATAAACAGATCTGAAATCATTGCTGAATTTAGGATCTTTAGGTTGCTCTTCAGGCTCTAACCTTATAGAATTAGAACTGAAATCTTAGCTTTTGAGAATATTTACTTACAAAATAACCTAATATCAATAAGTGGGTCTGAAATCTGATGCAATTAGGTCTGGAATAAGTCTGAACTCAAGATTTTAAGACTTCTCTTTCAAGTTCCAAATTATATGTCTTATATGCCTCAATTGATTGCAGAGACCTGAAATCATATCTGCAAATTTACCTACTAAGAACAACCACCTTTGGATCTGAGTTCAGATCTGAAATTACAATAGCCACTGATACTGAAATCAGTGGGTATTGTGAGTTTTTACAACAGCTGAAACCAAATACAATGCTAATTATTCAATCAAAAATAGCAACTACTTGATGCCAGGTTAGTGGATCTACAATATGCTGCACTCAAGGATACATCAATTAGGGTTGGAATCAGATCTGAATTGAATTAGGGCAGGGGTCCAGATCAAAGTTCCAATATTCACATCTTATTCCAAGTACTCACATCTATCATAAATAATCAGGCTGAGATCAGGTCTGCTAACTGTAGGGCTTCAGGGTTTTAAGCTACACAATTGTATAGCTCATAATCTTAGACCTGAAATCAGGTCTGCAATGCATACAACCTATATATGTTGCAACAATCTGGATTAATGGCAATAGTTCAGCCCATATTCAGCCTATGTTTAGCTTTAGATCTTACAAGTTCATACAAGTGCATATCAGTCCACATCAACCATATCAACCCCATAGCTTCTTAGTTTATGTAAACCAAGCTACACAACTTTTGTAGAAACCTTAAATCGGGTCTGCATTACTGGCATTGCGACTGTTGCAAATTAGCAGGTTGTAGAGCAGATCTGAGTTCAAGTTCAGATAAGACTTCATATCCATTCTCCATAGACATCAGAGCTGGCCACCATAGATTTTTTTTTTTGAAATTTTGCAAGGAACACCCAAGAGTGTGCGGGTGTTTGAAAGCACAAACCTGACCTGAAATCAGGTCTGCTAACTGTTGTATTGTAGCAGCCCTGTTATAGATCTGAATGCTAGTAGAATGCACTGCTGCTTTTTATTGAATATTTGAGGCATCATAGTATGCTCTGTATCAGTTCAGTCCTCACATCATATCAACTGCATTTCAGATCTGAATTTTTCTCATTCTTTGCTATCCATTCACCCTTGAAGCAGGTTGGATGTGTCATAGGGTGAGTTGGGGTAGTGACGACGCCTAATTCACCTCAATCTTTCATAGGTTCAGGTCTGAGTGTTGAATGAGCAGTTCTGCAACAGAAAAATTCAGATCTGAACTCAAGTCTAAGTTCGGATCTGAATCCTCAATTGCCCTTCTTTCATTCATTAATTTCTTTTTCTTTTCTTTTTCTATTTTTTTTTCTTTTTAGAATGGAAAAAAAAAATAAAATCTGAAACAAGCAAAGTAATGAATTCTTTTTGGCTGAATGCTGCAGATCTGAGTTCTACAAATCTGAGCGTTGAATGCAACTCAGATCTACAACACTCATGTTTTATAATTTTTTTCTCATTTTTTTTTATTTTTGAAGATAAATAAAAATATTCAATTCAAACATACATCCCCTCAGCTACAATAGCTCAATTACAAGTGAATAGAGAAGAGAAAACAAATTACACAGTATACCCTGCATTAGCTCTGTTCTCAATTGCAGTTCAGATCTGTATCAATTCAGATATAAATTTCTTCAGTTATTGCTACCAAATTGCTTTTGGGGAATAGCAGACGTGCCCTAGGGTGAACTGGGGTGGTTATGACGCCTAATTTTTCTTAAATTTGCATCAGTTTAGGTCTGAGTTCAGAGGAACTCAGATCTGAACTGTTGCAGATCTGCAATAGCAGAATTCAGATCTGAGTTCTGATCCTAATTCTCAATTGCCCCTCTTGTTGTTTAAAAGATCTCCCATTTTTCTTTTTTTCATTATATATATATATATATATATATATATATATATATATATATATATATATATATATATATTATCTTTTTGTAATGGAAAAAAATAAAAGGCTGAAATACAAGCAATTCTTTTCGGTTGAGTACTGCAAATCTGAGTTTTGCTATTCTGAGTGCTGAATGCAACTCAGATCTACAACACTCATGTTTTTGTGAATTTTTTTCTCTTGTTTTTTTTTAAGGTAACAGCTCCACGATTGAAAGGAAATCAGATATACCTTTATTAAAATGAAACTAAAACTAGGAAATGAAGTAATCTACTGAAGAAAGAAGAAACATAACTACATTAGTACAACGGTTGCATTCAAAGCTAAAATATAAAATTAAGCAAATTAAACGAACTATGAATGCAATGCCGAATGAAACCAGATTAAGAATGCTCAATGTTTCCTAATATTGTTTCCCTAAATCGCTGGCAACAGCGCCAAAAACTTGATGTGGCTCATTGTGAATAAAGTATCGTTCCAACGAGGATTTAGGAAACAATTACCAATACTAAATTGGGCACTTCTTATCTGATCAACAATAAATCAAAACTTTATTAAAAAGCTAAAAATCCTAAACTAAAATCCATCTAAACTATTGGCCCAATTGCGTTCAATTCAGGTTAGAAGAGTAAGCAGTTAATGTCAATCTCAAAATTCAGCAATCAATCAAATTGAATCATTCGAATAGATTGTGATTGAGCCTTGGTTTGGTATAACCCCAAGGTCATGAACAACCTCTCTCAAGCGCATGTTCATCCTATGCATGAGTGGCGGTTCTTCTATCTGTAACAAGAATCTAATCATTCATGCATGCATTTCTTCAAACACATCTGAGGCATCAATTCAAATCTGAATTGATCACCAACTGAATTGTGCAAGTTATCTCTAACCTTGCATGCAATTCAGTTCTTGAATAGTAGATCTGAATTCCTAAAGTCTTTTTCAAGCACTCTAAGAATTCCAAGCTTAGATCAATTCGGCCAATCTAAAAATTTGCAGATCTAAATTCTCTTTCAAGCAATTCAGATCTTGCAATCTCAGATCTAAGAATTCAGATATGAGTTTTGAAAGTTTAATTGGCTAAATTGATCTACAATTAACCCCTATTCAAGAAACTTCAAGAACAATCTATACCCATTCAAATGAATAAAAAACAAATTGATTGCTGATCTGAAAATTTACAAACTTAATTACAACAAGAAAGAATGGAAGATGGAGAAAGAAAAAATTACAACAAGGAAGCTGAATTCGAATCAAAGGAAATTAAAACTAGAATGGAATTATTACAATAGATCTCTGAATCAAAAACCCCCAATTTTGAACTCACATTCTCTTTTTGCTAGCTTGACTTGAACTTCTTCAACCTTTATTCTTCTCCTCCTTGCACCTAGCCCTTCTTCTCTTCTCTTCTCTTCAAGGTGTTCAAACCTCTAGGAGTGGGAGAGTCTTTCTTTCAAGCAATTGAACACCTTCCCCCCTTCTAGAGGCCTCTTTATATAGATTTTCAAGGGGGTTCTTCCCCCTTCTTGAAGCCTCTAGAATGGGGTGTATTACACCCCCTTCTTGAACTTTCTAGGGTTCTCTTGAAAGCCTTCTAAGGGTTGTCGCCCCTTTCTCTTTGAGATGCACTTAGGCTCCCTCTTAGCACATGATAGATACACTCTACGCTGCTCTTTTGGGTTGAGAATGCGTCTTCTCTACTAGGCCGAATTTTACTCTTTGCTAGGCTTTCTTTTCTTGGGTTTTTTCAAGGAATCAATTTGTATTTCTTGGGATAAAGTGTGCTCTCTTTCTTCTATAACCGGGATGGGCTGAATTTGGTCTTTTCGAACCTTCTTTCCTTACATTTTTCCTTCTTTTTCTTGGATTAATTACCCCTGAAATATTTTCTTAGCATTAAACTAAATTAGGGCAAAATTAAATAAAACCAACATAATAATCCATGCAAAGACCTCATAAATTATAGATAAATTGTATGCTCATCAAAAATGTTGATCAGATATATCTTTAATACATACCCCCTTCCCTGGATGCCAAATATTCGCCATTCTGTGTTTCATGATGTTGAAGTTGATACTTTTGTCAGTGAGGTAACGACCAACTAGGCACATGTCATATCTCACCAGACTTTTTCACCAGACTTTCACTCTTGGTCCCCTGTTCCAGGATCAGTTCTTCCTCCTCTTCATCCATCAATGATAACGCCGCCATATGTAGATCCATCATAGACAAGAGAAAACAATAGGGCAAAGTGTATTCCACATGTGAAAGCAATCGAAAAAAGATGAATACCAGTGCTCAAAAAAATGAAAAAGACAAGTAGGCAAGGGCGCAAACTCTCACAGACGGAGAGAGGACAAAACTCTCACGAGCGGAGAGAAAAAACAACAGACAACTGGTAGGGTGTTAATCCCACTTGTTCTGTCTCTCTCGCTAGGTCAAAATGAAGTTTTGGATTAAAATAATCATTATTGCTCTTGTAAAGGCAGTGACGGGATTGTCGCTTGTAATGACTGCAGTTGTTCACAAGATTCAGGCCCTCCGAAGTCTATACTGGGCTAGCATCCTCTAAATCTAATCCATCAGTCTGGGAAGGTCCCAAGAACTCTTTTCCATGGTTGCCTCCTTTACCATATTGGGTGGTTCAACTGTCTTCTAGCAACGTATCTACCCGCAATGATCTTAGTTTTTTATTTTGTTCCGTTGTTAGAGTATCTCAATAGTTATGATAGACTTGTAACTGGGATGGGTATCTCTGACAACTATCCTAGATAACTAATCAAGGTTATCTAGGATAGCTATCCTAGATAGTTGATCACCTTATCTCATTATCATGTAATTTCCTAGATAAACTCTAACTCTGTAATTGTTATCTTTTGTACATAGTTATCCTCTTGTAACTTCTCTATTTAAATGATTCAAGAGACCAGTCATCACTGATTGAGTGATTCCATTCTCATTTTTTTAGTATTGCTCTTATATGGTATTAGAGCCATTTTGACAAACGTCATGGCTTCAGAAACAAGCATCACTGCTTATGCCATCCAGAGACAAATGCAGCCTGGATCGATAGATGGTCGAACCATTATGGTGGTCTCCCTTTCCAATTTTATGAATGTAGTCTCAATAAGACTGGATTGTACTAACTTCTTTCTTTGGAGCTCTCAAACTACACCACCTCTCAGAGGGCATCGTTTATATGGCTATGTGGACGGATCTTTTTCTTGTCCTCCACTCTTCTTGGAAGATGGTAGTAGCCAAGGGTCCAGCCGCAACAACCCAGATCATGCAACATGGATTGAACAAGACCAGTTGATCATAAGCTAGTTATTATCTTCATTAACAAAGCTAATTTTGGCTCAAGTAGTTGGTTGTAAGACATCCAGAGAGGTATGGGATCGACTTCATGTTATCTTTTCATCTACCAGTAAAACTCGAATCCATGATTTGAAATTAGAATTAGCTTATTTGAACAAGGGTACTCTCACTGTCATTGATTATGTTCAAAAAATTAAAAGTTTATCTGATGCTTTAGTTGCTTCTGGACACTTTCTCATTGATGTTGATCAAATTCATTATCTTCTTGGTGGTTTACCTGTTGAATATGATACCTTTGTGCTTTCTTTTGTTGAAATTCAAAGTTTGTTACTTACCTTTGAAATGCGCTTAGAGCGTCACTCTTCACAATCTGTATTGGATTCTCCTTCTACTAATTTGGCCAATAAGAAGAAAGCCTTCAATCACAATCAGTCATCTTCTTATAAGCCTCAACAATTTAATAATGATGGTGGTTCTAACAACTCCAAGAAAACTTCCTATAATAACAATAATTGTACTAGATCCAATTCCAAGAACGCCACTGTGGTTTGTCAACTTTGTGGATAATTGGCCATACAACAACTACTTGCCACTGTTATCTGGAACTCACTGCCAATAAGCCTACCAAGCAAGCTCATACAGCCTTATCTTCACGATCTGCTCGTGATGGAAATTGGTATCCTGATTCTAGAGCAACCAATCATATGACTTAAGATCTTGGGAATCTCTCTCTTCACGATGAGTATCATGGAACAAATCATATTTTTTTCGGCAATGGTATGGGTCTAGACATTTCTCATATTGGATCTTCTATTTTGAATACCGATTCTAGGTCCATTGTCTTGAAAAATATTCTCAGAGTTTCTAATATATCTGAGAACTTGCTCTCTGTCATCCAGTTTTGTAAGGATAATAATGCAACTTTTATTTTTGACACTACTGGCTTCTCTATTAAGGACAAAGCGACGGGGAAAACTCTCCTCCAAGGGCTGATTAAGGGAGGGCTCTATCAGCTAAAGACAAAATGCAGAGCTACAACTCCATCAGCATTCATTGGTGAGAAAGCATCATTTTTAGTATGGCATCAGCGGCTAGGACATCCCAGCAAGCGAGTAACTACCCACATCTTATCTTCATTTCAACTTCCAATTTCAAATAAGAACATCTCTTTTTGTCCATCCTATCCACTAGGCAAGGGTCATACCTTGTCGTTTTCTAGTAGTACTTTTGTTGCAAAGTATCCATTAGAACTTTTATTTTTTGATGTTTGGGGACCAGCCCTTGCCTTTACAAGACATGGTTTTTACTATTATTTGATTTTTGTTGATGTTTACAACAAGTATATATGGATTTTTCTTATGACCTTTAAAACTCAGGTTGTCTCTATTTTTGCTGTTTTTAAGAAGAATGTGGAGAATTTCTTGAACACCTCTATCAAAACTCTACAAACAGACGGAGGTACAAAATACAAACCACTTCACCCTATTCTCTATAATTTAGGTATCATCCATCGTCTCCCATGTCCTCATATTCGTGAACAAAATGGGGCTATAGAACGACACCATCGCCATATTGTTGAAATGGGTCTCACCCTCATGGCTACGACTTTAATGTCCAAACATTATTAGTATGATGCCTTTGAGACTGCAGTTTTTTTAATTAATTGACTATCTGCTCCAATACTATACATATATTCTCCCTTAGAGTGTCTCTTTGGCACTAAACCTGATTACACTATGTTGCGCACTTTCGGATGTGCTTGCTATCTGCATCTCAGACCCTATAACCGTTTTAAGCTAAACTATCGATCCAAGCATTGTTTATTTCTAGGTTACAGTTTACATCACAAAGGGTACAAATGCTTGGACTTAACATCTGGATGTCTATATATTTCCCGTAATGTGGTTTTTGATGAACATACCTTACCATGCACTTCTGGCAGCCCAACTCCACCTCCCAAATTGGCTACTGACACTGTGGTTGGCCCTCCTATCGTTACATACCCGTGCACCTCTCCTCAGACCATTCCCATACCCATCGACTCCACCTCCCCTAGCCTACCTATTATATCTACTGGTGTTAGTTCTACCGAATTGCTATCATCATCATCAATCCCATCAGGTGCGCCTTCTTGCTCCACTGCGACCCCACTTATTGCTCACCCCATGATGACATGGAGCAAGAGTGGAATTCACAAGCCAAACCCTCGGTATGCTTTGGAAGCCTCTATTGACCCCGATGTTGAACCCTCTTGCTACACTATTGCCAAGAAAGATCCTCGTTGGGTACTCGCCATGGAAGATGAGTACAAAGCGCTGTTGCGCAATGATACCTAGGATCTTGTACCTCCACCTCCTCATAAGAACATTGTGGGAAATAGATGGGTTTATAAGATTAAGAGACGTCCGGATAGGTCCATTCAAAGATACAAGGCGCGATTGGTGGCGTAAGGGTTTACTCAACAAGCTGGTATTGACTTTGCTGAGACTTTTAGTCCGGTGGTTAAACCAACCACTATTCAGTTAATAATATCTCTCGCAGTTCATTATGGCTGGAATCTTAGACAACTTGATGTGAGCAATGCCTTCCTTCATGGCTATCTCAGTGAATAAGTATTTATGAAACAACCTATGGGTTTCGTTGATCCAGCATGATTGCATTTTGTATGTCATTTTAAACGTTCCCTTTATGGTTTGAAACAAGTCCTGCAAGCCTGATTTACTTGATTAAGAGATTATTTGGTTCACCTTAGTTTTCTAGAATCCCGAGCACATAGTTCTTTATTCATGCGGCGGACTGGCATTGATGTCATTTTTCTTCTTGTATATGTGGATGACTTATTGATCACTGGTTCTTCTACTTTTGCACTTACTTAGCTCATCTCTTATCTCTCTACTGCCTTTGCTCTTTGAGATCTTGGGGAAGCTCATTACTTTTTGGGTTTGGAACTGCATCATAGATTAAATGGGGTGCACGTATCCCAACATAAATATATTCATGATCTTCTCATTAGGACCAAGACGCATGAGGCTAAACCCATTCATACACTGATGGCAGCATCTACCAAACTTGATGTGAGCAATGGTTCTCCTCTTCTAGATGCCACCGAATATCGCAGTATGGTGGGGGCACTGCAATATGTTACCCTTACTCGGCCAAACATCAACTTCTCAGTTAACAAAGTTTGCTAGTTTATGAAAGAATCCACTGATGTTCATTGGAGTGTAGTCAAACGGATCCTTGATTATCTCAAGTCCACAATTGATCATGTCATTACTTTTCGTGCTTCTCCAAAATTGGCTCTTGAAGCCTTTTCTGATGCTGACTGGGCTAGTTGCCCTGTTGATCGTCGCTCTCAAGGTGGTTTCTGTGTTTACCTGGGTCATAATCTGATTTCAAGGAGCACTTGTAAACAGTCCATGGTTTCTTGGTCCAGCACAGAATCAGAATACCGTAATCTTGCCTCTACTACCGCTGAAATTCTTTGGCTCTAGGTGTTACTCACGGAGCTTGGATTGTAGCTCCCTCACCCACCTGTCATTTGGTGCGACAATTTGAATGCTAAGTTTCTCTCCTCCACTCCTGTCCACCATTCTTGCACCAAGCACATAGAATTGGATGTTCACTTTATACGGGAAAAAGTTGCGGCCGACCTTCTGCTAATCAGTCACATTCCTAGCCATGATCAGATTGCAAGCATTCTTACTAAACCGCTGCCTTCAACACAGTTTCATAACCTTACAACCAAGCTTACCGTCTCCAAGAGACTGTAATTGGGATGGGTATCTCTGATAGCTATCCTAGATAATTGATAACCTTACCTCATTATCATGTAATTTCCTAGATAAGCTCTAACTTTGTAATTGTTATCTTCTGTACATAGTTATCCTCTTGTAACTTCAATATTTAAATGATTCAAGAGACCAGTCATCACTGACTGAGTCATTCCATTCTCTCTGTTTTTAGTATTGCTCTTATATCCATATTTTGGCATTCCTCGATGGTGATGTCCAACCTGTGGAGAGTTCGACAGGTTTCTTTCTCATGTCCAATACGTCCACAGAAGGCATAGTACCTGGGGAGTCTTTCATATTGCACTTTAATGTTGATAGTTTTCCCCCCAAGTTGGATATGTCCAAAGACCTATGGACGTATTGGACATGAGAAAGAAACCTGTCGAACTATCTTTAAGTTTTTTATTGGACTTAAACATACCTAGAAACATTAAGGCTGAGTTTGGAAGGAGTACAAATGCAAATATGTAGAGTGCAAAACCTTATATTTTGTATCATTTTGTATGTATTTACGCTGTACATATTTGCATTTGTAAGTCTGACGGAAGACTCTTCTACCCTTTATAAAAATTTCAAAGAAAACTAGAAAGAAAAAAAAAAAACAAATCTTTAAATTTTCAAACTGAAAAAGATCGATTATGTCTAGCCATCGGATATGCATAACTGTGGAGGGATCTTCTTGTTTATTGAATCCTTTCCACTAACCATTTCAAACGTGGTTTGGAGTTTGGAATGGGCCCCATTGAAGAATGGGTCCATGTTTCTTGGGTCTTTACAATGTTGGAATGCAACTCCATTTTCTCTCTGTATCCTCCTCCTTTAAATATGAGTCTAGACAATTAGTGTTTTGTTTTTTTACAAGAAGATGAAATAAGAACGAATAAGGAAGAGTTGTTCTTTGGAGCTACAGAGCTCTTAAGCGAAATCATCCATGAAATCCTTTCAAGACTAACTGTAAAAGAGATTGCTTGGCCCTGGTGCGTTTAAAAAACATGGTTCAATCTAGTCATAGATCATCTTTTCATTAGAGAGCATATGAATCAAGTAATTAATTAAATCAGTTGTTGTTCTATTAAGATGATTTCAATTGCTTCGACATTCTACTTTATTGTACATGAAGCATTGACCAAGTCAAACGATTCAGTGCATTGTCTTAGAAGCCGCTTGGTGGCATTATACTAGTGGGTTTGTAATGGTTTAGTCATTAATATACCAAGAGCATCTACAGAATCCCATAATCAGAGTTTCTGGGTTTTAGATACAACAACAAAAATTGGAGATATGAAGTTGTACAAAAGCTTGGCGAGATGTGAATGGTTTATCTTATGGGACTGGATTGCTGCAATTACTTTAAAAGACCTTCCATGGGGAGGTATGAAATGGTTCTCATGGCAATTGACAAGAGACGTTGCTACGTCTAAAGTGCTTTAAAGGGTAAGATGGGGTTTTTAAAATATTAAACAGTCATTTAAAGTTATAATGAAATCTGATGTTGTTTGATCAGATGTGTCTTGAATTGAGGTCGCAGTCAGATAATCCTATCAATTGGACGAGGTTGAGGTGGAAAGACGAAGCCGTGCTCCAAGATTTGAAACCAAGAAAGTAGTCAGAGGCCTGAGGAATTATTCCTCGGGTAGGTACTTCGACGCTCAAATTAGTCGAGAATGGTGGGTGATCAAGCTGAGCAGTCGAGAGTAATGCTGGTCTGAGTAGAATGATAGTACGGGTGCTAGAGAGTCAACAGTCCCTTACCTTGAACGGAGATTACCTACTTATAGCCAAAGACCCATGTCCGATTCGGATGAGGCTTCTGGGTTGTTGAGATGAGGTTGTCCGCCGAGGTCTTCGGGATAAGACCTAATCCCCGGTAGATCTGTCCTCCTTATCCCTACGATGCTCTTCTATCTTGGTTGTGCTTATCCAATGATGTGGTGCCGACGTGGCTGAAGTGATAAGGTGGCCGTGGAGGTGACACATGGCACCTAGGGCCAAATCAACCATAACCCAAACAGAAATATTTCACAAGGGAGGGTATGTTTAAATCTACTAGGGTTAGCCCATAAGGTATATTTAAGTCAATTTTAAAACCCTAGGGTATATTTATGTCAATTTCTAAAAACCCCCGGTATATTTTAAAACCCTGGGTATATTTAAGTCTTTTACCATAAATATTACATTGATGAAATCGTTAAATATTAAAACATGAATAAATATTACATAAATGGATTAAAATTAATAAATTGATAAAAGAAAAATGATTAATTAAATGAAAAATATATTAAATAATTAATAAATGTATAAAAACAATAGATATGGGGCTAACTTAAAAAAAAGATCCATTGTAAAGACTTTATATCATGTGGGTTCTATTTTGTCGATAAAATAAAATAGGTTGTTAATTGCAAATTAAACCTGATTTAATTTTCTACAATAAATAAGAAACCAAAATCAATTTTATCATATGAGCATAAGTTATGAATCTCAAGTGAAATAATAAATGGTGTGGGCCCATTCTTCTAGATAAAATATGCTAAGTGTCTTGAGTCAAATAAAAAACTATAAAAATGAAAAAAAAAAAACTAACCTAAAATTCTAATATAGAGGATTTAAAAAAAATCTAAATAGTTCAGACTATGTCTTGGTACTTAGTACTGGGTCATTCATAGTTTAGAATATAGTAATAGATGAATAGCAAGTGTCTTATTATGATTTTCTATATTCTTTTGAATTATAAAAATAGATTTGTGTGTGAGATGAGATCAAATCAGCCCCCCACAAGGTTGCCCCCCACAACGTCTAGAGCACATCCCACCATAATGATATCATCATTTTTGGTATTAACATGGGGAAATGTTTTCAATACAAGATGGAGATGTGCTGTGAGATATTGTGGGAGGCTGATTTGAACTCGTGTGAGATTAGGCATGTGCTTTGTGCTTTCTTTCCTTTTCTATTTTTGTATTTTCTTAGTTTTATCCTTTCTTTAATACTTAAATCATAATCTCTTTCCCACGTCTTATACTTTTTCTTTCCTCAAAATAGTCTCTTGTACTATTTTTCTCTCCCCAAAACTGTTTTTCCGCCTGAATTTTCCCTCTTATCGGCTATTGCTCTTTTTTCTGTTAATCATGACTTTGCATGCACAAGCTTTCCTAACAGAACTTACCAAAGAGTAAAATAATAATAAAATAATAATAATAATAATAAAAAAAAAAATAATAATAATAACTCCAAATATACACAAAATGGATTTATCCACTCACAACTCCTCTAAGTTCTCTTTCACTGTGGTTGTTCTGAATTTTTGAGAAAACAAAACAGATCGAACAAAGGCTATTCAAACTCATCCACAACTAATTTAGTTTCAGTTTTATTAGGAAACTAAATCTATCACTCCCTTATGGCATCTTATCCATTGAGCACCTGTCCACTCACATGTTTCATACATTCACTCATTCAACCCATGTAAACTGAATTGAACGGAGACATCTCCACTTATTATCTAAATTAACTAAAACCAAATTAAGAAAAAAGGGGGGGGGGAAATTAAGACAAAACTCAACTTTAAAAGGACTCTAACGCATTCTCTCTCCCCTCCCCCTCTCTGTTCCTTCACCCCAAACCCTTCTCTCTCTCTCTCTCTAACCCAGTTCATGTCAGTTTCATCTTCTCCAGCTATGGCAGAAGTCCTTGCTTCTCGCCCAAGTTTCTTAACAGCAGTCATCCGCAGCGACCTTAGGTAAGCAAGACCTTTTCCCAAAAGATTCAAGTATTTAGTTTTTCTTTTTATGGGCATTTATCTCAATATTTGAAAAATACAAACAGTCTCTGTTAACTATTTTTCTAGTTATCTTATTTGTTGATGATTTGCCAAACTTTGCCGTTTCTAATATTCGAAGGAAGCGAAAGTTTTTGATAATAGACTATTTCTCAAGAAAATAAATCGTATAGGAAAAATTGGTTTGAATTTTTCTCCATGCTCATGCTCTGTATTCTCACTTATAAAACAGAATCACGCTAAAAAGGATTACCCAATGTCGGTCCCAGCTACATGGCGTATTGGAGGGATGGACTGGATATGGATTTAACTTTTTTTTTTTTTTTTTTCTTTTTTTTGTGTGTGTAAAGGTTGCCATTCTGAAACAATACAAAGCTTAAACCCACATTCTCACTCTTGATAGCTTGAAATATTACCATTACACTGAGGCCCTGTTATTCTTTTCTAAGTCATTTATGTTGCATTTGACATTCGTTATTTTAAGGACTCATCTCCTTTTTCCTTATGAACATTTTGAGTTTTTAATTACAAAAATGAGAGAAATTCTTAAAATAAGGAATGCCAAATGCAGCCTTAATCGTGCCCTTTTCATTAAAGGTGTTTATCAAGTAACTTAAACAATTGATCGTTTTTACCCTTTAAACCTTTCCTTATTAAAAAAAGGGCAATTTTGGAGTTTTTTTGGTGGGTTTTCTTTTATTTAGATTAAATAATTTAAACAGTTAAAGAGAGATGTTTGTTTATAATTAAATTTATGTGGGAGAATGAATGCAACTAGGGGTGAGCACGGGTTGGTTTGGTTCAGTTCCAATGAAGAGTATGTTTAAGTCATATGGGATTATTCCACAAGGTATATATTCAAGCATTTTTAAAAAACATAGGGTAAGTTTAAGTGGATTCATGAAAATAAAGGGTACGCTTAAGTCTTTTACCCAATATTTAAATAGTACCCATTTGTTTTTGCACGGGAAACAAGTGCAACTAAAAGGAATCAATCTAGATTAATTTAGGGACTTAGCATCTGCCACCACAAGTTGTACCCACATCCATACCCACAGAGCACCACCGCCACCATGTATTGGGAACCTCTCCCCATGAATGACAAGGGAGATATTCTCAATGCTCACTTGTCATATCTTGTGGGTAGAGATGTGGGAACATGTCGTGGGTAGTAGATCCAAGCTCTAATTTAGGATATCAATTTGAAATTTGAACTTTGAAGGTTTGCCTTACATTGTGTAGTAGGATGTGTATATCTACACCATGAAACACTACATAGGCATGGCACATTATGCAATCAGGTATGCATCCCTTACAAGATAACTAGACCTATTCATGGGCCGGGTAGTCCAACAGCCCCGCCTACACCTCGGTCGGGCTTGAACATGTAATTAGGCCCACGGGTTCAAAACATCATCGATTGTGTGCCGGGCCAGGCTTGGGATTTGTCAAAAAAGCTTAGCTCGATTCATTTATATTATATAAAATATATATTAATAATTTAATATATACATTTTTTATTTTTATTTTTATAATTTCTCTCTCTCTATTCAGCCGCTTCAGCAGCGGCATGAACTATATACTTCGGACTTGGGCCCAAGCTCGGATTTCAGGCTTTTTATGAGGGCCTGGCTCAGGCCCAAATTGTAGGCCCAATGATCACACCGAAGTTAGGCTCGGGCCTTAAAATAAT
Organism: Nelumbo lutea; assembly: GCF_056320005.1. Lineage (NCBI taxonomy): Eukaryota > Viridiplantae > Streptophyta > Magnoliopsida > Proteales > Nelumbonaceae > Nelumbo > Nelumbo lutea. The sequence continues at coordinate 43,212,507 of NC_142684.1, read as the reverse complement.
CTATTAGCACAGAGTGAAAGTCTGACACGAGCCCGGCCCGGCCCGGCCCAGCCCATGAACAATTCTAAACATACCACACCACAAGGCCATTGGATGTGATGCCATGCCATGCCATGCGGGTGTAAAGTTTTTAACTTTCAAGAGATCAAGCTCACATTGGTAACATATCCTCAATAATTTGTACCCAAGATATTTCCCATCTGCACTTAGATGTTTACAAAGTTATCACAGTCCCTTTCGGCCTTACATCGAGAATCTAAAGATACACGGAAATGTTCCTTATGTGTGGCTGAAAAGGGCTGAGAACGATGCGAGCATCAAATAAGATACACAGGAATAAATCTTTGAACGTATGGTATGTGGGTCCCTTGGTTTAACGTTCTAGACAAGTGTCAACTTTTACGCGTTCGAGCCTTCACTCTGTCCACTCCATTACCTTGTTCACATTACAAAAGGTGGTCCTTGATGACCGGTGGAGTCAGTTAACGTAGTTTAATTAAATGGAACTAAGTACACCTAATTAATCTCCAAATGACCCGTCCCTCCCTGACCCTGATTCTTTTATCAAAAACTAATCAAACAAGTCAAATTCGCTCATTGTCGCCTTCATCATCTCTTCCTCCCTTCGCACAGCCTCTCGTTATAATCTCTGTTTCCTTTCCCTCGCAAAATCTCCCTCGTCGGAACAAAACAGACCTCGCCAGCGAAATGATGCCTGCTTCACGTCCTCGGAACCCTAACTGCTTTTAACTGGATCTTCTACTACTGTCAACTGCCATGGCGGACTTGGCAGTTACCAGTCCTTGTGTTTCTTTCTCTAGGCCAACCGCCAAACCCAGTAGTTTTCTGAAAGAGTTGCACTCCTCGAAGTTGAATTCAAAGTTGGGTTTCAATTCGATTCCGTATTCGATCAGAAGGGAGAGCGGTTATTGTGCTTGGCGTCTGAAGGTGGGGCGGAGCTTTAATGGCGGGTCGTCGTCGTCATTTGCTTGCTCGACGTCTCCGTATGTAGGAAGAGTGGGAGCGCAGAGAAGAGAAGGGCATGCTTCTGTGTTGTCGCTCGGGACAAACCCTAGAGAGCACGCGAAGAACGATTCTTCTCAGGCTCTGTCAGCAATGCTTCCCTTTGTTGTCGCTGCGACCGCTGTTGCTGCTCTTGTTCAGCCTGCAACTTTTTCTTGGTGAGAATTCGTTTCTTTTTTTCCCCTTCCTATTTATTGTTTATTGGAGCTGAATTTCTACTTTGAGCATTTACAAATACTGAATTTTAGATTGTTGCTTAGTGTTTCCTACAATCTTCATTTTTTAATTATTTTTTGTTAGGTTTTTCTTCATTGATGCGATTTTCTGAGGTTTTATACATAGAGATTTAGCAGAAGAAAAACGATCTATATACTACTTGCAGTTTCTCTAGTGGAATTTCTGTTTATTTTTTCTCTTTGAGTACAATTAGACTGGAAATTCAAGTTTTTTTTTTTTTTTTTTTTTTTTTTTCGAGTTTTCATATTTTCAGGATTTTTGTTGGATTATCATCTTGAATTTTAGCTCTTGTAGATTAATGAGTACCACTGTCTTGATATGAGTATAGAAGTTATATAGCAGAATATTGTGAATCTCCCTTCATCTTTTTCGTTTCAGTATTTGTAGTCTTTCTTGTTTTTTATTTAACTATGCTCTGTAGGCAGGGTAATCCATGGCTTTTCCATACATGACAAGAACTTGGATTCGACATGGTTATGTGTATTTGTACATTTTTGTGCGTGTGCATCAGGAGTATGGGATTATGAATTATTCAATGAGATTTTTAATTTGTTTCATGGAAATAAACTTTCTCATCTTGCGCCAATTTATCAGATTTAATTTCAAAGGGATTTATAACTGTTTTAATGTTGTTTTAGTATATTTCTTGTGTAGTTTTCATGTTTATATTTAGACATTTTATTATGTAATCTTTTGTAAAACTCTTGTCAGGGTATCAAAAGATTTATATGCCCCTGCTCTTGGTGGAATCATGTTATCAATCGGAATTCAACTGTCCATCGATGATTTTGCTCTTGCATTTCGAAGGTAAATTTCCATCACTGCAGTCATTCTCTAAGCATTCATTTTCTTTGATATTGTGATGTTTTGAATCTGCTACACCTCTCCACTTCATCTGTTGCAGACCTTTACCACTATCAGTTGGGTATATTGCACAATATGTGCTGAAACCGTTGTTGGGGGTCTTGGTTGCAAGGGCATTTGGGGCACCCCCAATGTTCTATACTGGTTTCATCCTCATGTGCTGTGTTGCGGGTGCCCAGCTGTCAAGCTATGCCAGTTTTTTGAGCAAAGGGGATGTAGCCTTAAGCATTCTGCTGACCAGCTCAACTACAGTATCATCTGTGGTTGTTACACCAATTTTGACTGGCCTGCTCATTGGATCTGTTGTTCCAGTTGATGCAGTGGCCATGTCCAAGTCAATATTGCAGGTAATGAATAGTTCATGGATAATTTGTGCATTAATTTGGAGTATTTGATTCTTTTTCCTCAAATGGTTATTAACGGTTGCTTCTAATAGGTTGTTCTTCTTCCTGTCGCTCTTGGACTTGTGCTTAATACATATGCCAAACCAGTTGTTGGTGTCATTCGACCTGTGATGCCATTTGTTGCCATGCTTTGCACTTCACTCTGTATTGGAAGTCCTCTTGCAATTAATCAGAGCCAGATTTTGTCTGCAGAGGGTCTCCGATTAATTTTACCTGTATTGACATTTCATGCTGTGGCATTCACCATGGGATACTGGGTTTCTAAAATCCCACATTTGAGGTAAATATATAATTGCTAATCTTGTTCTGTTTTAATTAGGAATACTTTGCATCTGTGAACTGCAATTTCATCTAGATTCAACAGAACATTCAGCCCCAGGCAACAATTGGGTTGTCTAATGCAGTACTGCAGGTTGTTAGGGATTTCAGATTATCTGGTCAAATTGGTTTCTGGTTTAGGAGAGCCTCTAGGTTTATTTTGTTTGTTCCCCTGGCTTGAGTGGACATGATTTGCATATGCAAGGATGGACTTCTTCTGTCTATTAGTACCGATTCGACCATTTATCCTGTATAGCCTCTTAGGCCCTGCTTAATAAGTGGAAGTAGGGGATGTTTTGCAGGTATTGAAAATCAAACTCTATATGCCATATTATACTTTGGACATGTAGAGAACCAACAAGATTCCATTATAGTCTCTAGTCTTTGCAGTCTTGGATTGGATAGAAGATCAGGGAAATGTGGTTTCCACATCATTTTGCTTCCTCTTCACAACTATTATTTCCATTTCCTGGACCGGCTTTGCCTTTTGGTTCCTCTGTTAGTAATTGCAACTTGCAACTTTCCCTATATTTTGCATGCCTCTCTTCTTGCTTTGCTCTTTGTAAGTTCAAGTGGCCCACACTATTATTTAATATTAGATTAATTGTTGCTTTCAATTTTTGGTGATGAGGGCATTTCCATCTTGTGTTTAAAAAAGGTAAATGTCCTGACAAATTGAACATTTAAAGGCTTTGCTTACAAAACACCCATTGTTCCGAATATATATTCTACAGTACTACTATTCACCTCTGTCTTGTTACCTTCTTTACTTGTTCATGAAACCTATTCACTTAAATTCCTATTATGCACTGTACACATCTGATTCTGTTTTCTTCGCCCCTAACTGGAAATTGTCAATTATGGGTTGAAATTTAAGGAAAGGAAGTGCACATTGTGTCACCTTCATATGATCATATTTTTAATCGGAATTATACCTTGATGATGGCCAAACTGAGAAACTCTTCTGATTGGCATGGCAGGCAAGAAGAAGCAGTTTGCAGGACAATCTCGTTATGCACAGGAATGCAAAGCTCCACCCTTGCAGGACTTCTTGCCACCCAGTTCCTTGGGAGCAGCCAAGCAGTCCCCTCTGCATGCTCTGTTGTTGCAATGGCTATCATGGGCCTATGCCTTGCCTCTTTCTGGGGCAGAGGGTTCCGAATAAGAGATCTACCATATGTGCTACTCCCGCCAACCAGCTCAATCGTCAAGGCTTAATGCTAACTTTTAGAAGTATTTTGAATAACAGTGCCCCACAAGTTCAAACCATCAAGCACCCTCAAGAAAAGAAAGCACCAGAGCTCAGCCAGTCATACTGAACTGAATTGCAGAAACAGATACTGATAAAATTAGGTTGGGCAGAATGTCATAGTACAATTGTTACAATAATGGCCAACGGTCTCTATTCGTCAAAAGGAAAAAAAGGCCAACGGTCTGCTAACATGCCATGGAATTATGGAAGAGAGACAAATCCTGGTACTGATGGCATAGTAGTAAAACATATAGAGAAAGGAAGACGACAATAAAGTGAAAGATGTAGCCGGGGCACATGGGTACGTACACCTGAAGTAGGTACTAAGTTTTGAGGTTTTACACCGTTTTGTAGTTGCAGTCTCTCGCAGATGAATTATATTTTGTATCTGCTGAATTTTCCACTTTAATTTGTACATAAAATATTTGTTGGAACGTTGATCAGGCCAAGTATGATTAATGTGATTTCTTTTCTTCATAATAGTAATTTTGCTTTAAAAAAACAACTACCCCTCTAGTTCAGTCGGTAGAGCGCAATGCTTTTAACCTTGTGGTCGTGGGCTCGAGACCCATACCAGTGCCCAAAAACATAATTCAGCTGCCATTAGGGCTGTCAATGGGTTAGGTCTATCAACCAAATCGATTATTTAATAATATGGTTTTTGTTGTAGGATCCAATTATATAATCCAAGATTTAAAATTTATAGTAAGTTTATCCAAGGTTTAAAATTTTGATACCGGGCGTTTTGTCTTTTTTTATGCATATCGGGGTGTATCTACGAAAAAGATATAGTAAAAAACTAAGAGAAAATAAAGGGGAAAAGCAAGCTTCTTTTCTCCGAAATAATTTTTTCACCCCCAAATGATTCTAAAACTTCAAACTTCATTCATAGAGTGCTAGAATTGCAAATATTTACATGATCACAATTTTTTATAATATATTGTGATTTATTTTTTCTTGAATGTGTAAATTTATGTTGATCTATGTTTTTTACATTCAAAATCACATTTTTTTTTATGTTATTAATAACACAAATTTAGCCCTTAGGTGGCTGGGTCTTTATGTGGTGCCGAAGTCTTTGCCAATTCGACACTTTAGCCCTTAGGCTCCGGGAGAGACTCATAATCCACTCTCTTTGATCTTTGATTTTACCCATGCCGAAGAGGCGATTGGGTCTTATGTGGTGCTGAGGTCTTTTATCAGCTCGGCACCTTAGAGATACGGATGTGCTGCATCAGCCTCGTTAGTGACATCGGTTACCCACTCCTACAAGAAGCTACTAGGAGCTCGACCTATGGGGGTAGAACTACTGACTTTAGGTCACTAGTTCACACGGGAGCCTTGGAAGGCTCGACCGACAGGGGCGCCCGTGCAGTTTGTTGGCCGTCTATTCCCGCGGAAGCCACAAAGAGCTCATCTTTGTAGAGGGTACCTTGCGAAGATGACTGATGAGGCTTTATCCGAGTTGAAATAAAGTTGGTAGAGCTGCTTAGTCTGTTGGCCATCAACTTCCTGCATAGTCTTTGAGTTCATAAAAAATGGAAACTTGAAAGTGAGAGCTTTTAGTTTCTAAAAGGTGAGAACTTAACTTTTTGGAAGAAGAGGACTTAACCTTTCGGAGGATGAGAACTTAGTTTTTTGTAGCGTTTCCCACAAATGGCGCCAATTGATGAATTAATTTTTGGTGATGTATCAATTTTTTGTGCTAAGTACCTCGTCATTTGGTTTGCTTCCAAGTGGCCGATGACTTAGAGGCCGATTAGGTGCCGAGTTAACTGGGCTGAGCTGGGCAGGTTAGGTGCTGAACTGACTGGCCCGAGCTAGGCAGGTTAGGTGATGAGCTGACTGGGCCGAGCTATGCAGGTTAGGTGACGAGCTGACCAGAATGCCGAGCTGCCTATTAGGTGCCGAGCTGACCAGAGGGCCGAGTTGCCTATTAATCGCCGAGCTGACCAGAGGGCCGGGATGCCTTGTGGCGAGCTGCATTGATTGTTGACCTTAGTAGTTCTTTAGAGACCTGCAAGGAATCGATGTCAGAAGACCTAGGGTAGCTAACCCAGCAAGGTCGCCCCAATGCTTAAGTTAGTACTCTCATAATAGACTGCGAGCTAAAAATCACAAAGTATGAGAGCTAGATTATGCTTACTTGCCCCTCCCCCCCATGTCATTGGGGTTGGTGCCTTTATATAGGCATTGTTTGGCGTGGGCTTCACCTATCATATCCGAGATTTCTGATAAGTCACCTAAGTGGTTTGAGATTCTCGGAGGCAACCGCCATGCACGTTGACCACCCTTCGGATCATTCGACACTTGGGCCAATTTCGAAGGATCGTGGGAGTGTTAGGATATGCATGCCGAATTTATTGGCAAGCACATTTCGCAGGTTGCCAGGTCGCACCTGGGCTAGGCCGCCAGGTCGCGCTTGGGCCAGGCCGCTAGGTCGGCGCTTGTGCTAGGCCGCCAGGTGGGACACCATCAACTTAGCTAAGGCAAGTTGTTGCCTAAGTGGTTCCTTTGTCACCTAGTTGTTCCTAGGTGCCATGTGTCACAATATCATTAGAGGTTCAAATCCGCCCTCATCAGAGAGAAAACCCAAATTTTCTCATTCGATCATTTGGGATTCTTGGATTCTTGGATTAAAAAAGATCAAATCTTTGGATCAAGAATGAGTTAGCACTTGATTATGATTTCCATGGATGCAGAAATCAAAGTGGTGTTCACACCTAAGCTTGAATCTTCCTAAAGTACCAGAGTTCAACCAATAATACTAAATTGAATAGCATAAATACATATTGATATAATCAAGTTGGGCAACATGCCATAATACAATTGATAAAATAATAGCCAATGGTTTATTTACATGCTATGGAAGAGAGATAAGTCCTGGTACCATTGGCATAGTAGTAAATCATATAGAGAAAGGAAGAGGGGAATAAAGTCAAAGATGTAGTTGGATCACATGGGTAAACCTGAAGTAGGTACTAAGTTTTGAGGTTTTACACTATTTTGTGGTTGTAGTCTCTCATAGATGAATTTATTTTGTATCTACTAAAATTTCACTTTATTTTGTACATAAAATATAGGTTGGAACGTTGATCAGGCCAAGTATGATTAGTGATTTTTTTATCTTCATAATAGTAATTTTGCTTTAAAAACAACTACCTATCTAGCTTAGTCGATAGAGAGCAATACCACAACCATAATAGTAGTGTGCTTTATCTCCCTACCTAACTATTTTTTGACTTAATGTTTGAATTCCTTGAACTTTTTAAAAGATTTAGACTTGTGTCACATTAGGTACAAACACCCATACCGAGAGTAATCATCAGTAAAGGTAATGAAGTAGACATATTCACTTGTAGTCCTTCCATTTAGGGGAACCCATACATCTGTATGTATAAGATCTAAAGTACTTATAGTTCTTTGGGCTTTTCCAATGAGTGGCCTTTAGTCATAATCTTGCCTTGAAGGCAAAACATACAATCTAGAAGATATTCTATAGATAAAAAATCCAAGGAACCATCCCTAACTAGTTTTGTGATTCTTTCTTTATTTATATGGCCAAGTTTGAAATGCCAAACAAAAGTTGGACTAATGCTATCATGGGGTCTTTTCATGGTAACAACTTTAGTGATTGTTTCAGTTACATTTGTTTCTAAGGAAGAGCTGAGCACATAGAGACTATTATCTAATTCACCAAAGGCAATGGATTTGTTATTCATCTTAATAGTAATCTTATTGCAAAAAAGGTAAAGAATAACCACCATTGCACAACTTTGAAATAGAAATCAAATTTGTTGGTCAGCCATGGTGAGGTGGCACTCCAATGTGAAATATTTAGTTAGGAAATTCTTGGCCAATTCTACCCACAAGTCTAGGCTCCCCTGTGTTAGGTTGACGAACTAGGAGTATGCTGGCATGGTCAAGGATTTGGAAAACTCTCAAACTCTTAGGTCCCCGTCAAGGGCGAAAAGGCCAAAGAATCCTCGAAGTTGCCAACAATTTTTTGGGGGCTCCCTTTTTGCTTGTCATATAAGGGCCGTTGCTAGGTGGACAGTAACCAGCCATGTAAGGTTTGTTGAAGATCTTGCTATAGAACTAGGGCTTTTGGAGGGCGATGGGGGTTCAGGACTTGCTTTGGCTAGCTTCGATCATGCTTTGGACATATTCTTGAAGCTCAGCCTAGCTTATAGGTGCTTCAACAATGGCGTAGTTCCTTCCTTCCAATGTGATTGCTGGGACTGGTGCAAAGAAGTAGGAGGTGTGGTTCTTATTCCCTGTACAGAAAGTAGAGCCATGGACATCATAGGCCTAGGGCTCTGGAGGTTTGGGCATGGTGGTTCAAGGGTGAGTGATAACTGAGTGGGCTGACTAGCTGGGGTAAACGACAGGGCTTCTAGTGTTGATGTTTGTGGCTAGGGACGCTACAAAAGATGTTACATCATCTATTTCATCTCTTATTGTTGCTCCAGCTAGTTGATGTGTTCGACCTTCTAAAGGAATGCTTGCATTGCGTTCAATTTTTTCTCTAGTCGATCAAAACGGTTGGCAAGTTTGTAGACCCTGTAGGAAAGGAACTCAAGGTTAGTGGCATTCTCAAAGTTGTAGAGAGTTGGGGTTTCGACTTCATTCTAAGGAACTTCCTCATTCTCAATGGGCTATTAGTGGATGGGGTGAGGTTGATCCTTCGGGTAGACATCTTCGTGATCAAGGGTATAACAAGAGATTCTAATGTAGGTTGGGTGGTAAGGCTATAGAGAGGGGTCTCCTTGAAAGATAGAGGATGACAGGAGAGACAGGGGAAGGGAGGGGTGTTGGTGATCTTGTGTGGAGGGCTTCAGGCCTCCCTTATTTATAGAGGAAAGGGTGAGCCTCTAAAGGGATATAAGAAAATGATAGCAAGGAACTTCCCAATACCAGAAAGGTGGTTGTGATTCATTAAGCACATAACAAGTAAGCTCCTTAGGGTTTTGCAATGTGTCCCTAAGAATCTCTCAAGATCAGAATTTCCCATCCTTAAAATTCTCACATGGGCATGCTTATAGTTACAACCACTTTTTGGTAGCTTCGTCGTAAACACATGGATTGGTGCTTCTTTTATGCAAGCAAGTAACACTACAAATAAAATGCCATCGTTGCTACTCGAGAGGTTCTTTGTGGTGTCAAGTCTAAGAGCATTGATGGACACAGTTTATGTTTATCAATGACATCATAGATTGTTGTCTTTTGCATTCGCTTCTTCTAAATGACATCTCTATCTGTAAGGAGGTTGGTGACCACATCACAAGTATCATCACAGGCCTCCTATGGTTTTTTAAGTCATAGGTCTCTACGATTTCAGTTGCTGGCACCTTAGTTGTACTACCATTGGCGATGGTGACAGACTTCATCGTGGGTATTGTGGTGATTTCTTCTGTGTTATTATGGTCCTCATCACAAGTTCTATGATGGTGAAGTACACGTATTTACAAAAGGAAAAGTCTATTGCCCTACTTATAGAAGCAGGGAAGAAAAATAGGAAGGAAAAGAGGAAGCAGAGTAAAAAACCTTACAAAAAAAAGGCACCTAGTCAAGAAGTAGAAAAAAAGACAAATCATTAGATGAATTGTACTTGAAGCTAAATCACATAAGGCGAGGGATTTTGATGAATTTCAATGGATTTTTGTATTCTGCCGAATGTAGATAGCACAAAGTAGGGGATTTTGATGAATTTCGATGTGTTTTGGATTATGTTCGAAGGCAGATTGCACAGAGTGAGAGATTTCAATGAATTTCGTTGGATTTTTGCATAGTGCCTAAAGGAGAACCGCACAAATCGAGAGATGTTGATCAATTTTGATGGATTTTGGATTATGTTCAAAGGCAGATTGCACAAAGTGAGAGATTTTGACGGATTTTGCATTATGCCTAAAGGCGAATTGCATGAAGCGGGTCGTATGAATTGAAGTGAGAGATTTCAATGAACTTTGATGGAATTTGAATTTTACCAAAGGCTGATCACACGAATTGAGAGATTTCAATGAATTTTGATGGATTTGTTTGGATTTAAGACTTAAATGATTTTTGTATTTTGACGGCTTGCATAATTTTTGGATGATTTGGATGAAAGAAATTTGGATGAAGATTTTTGGATTTGGTCAAATTAGATGAATGCAATGTGATGAATTTGTGTTAATGGACTTTGGATGGAAGAAACTTGATGCAAAGATTTTTAGATAATTTTGGATTTGGATGAAATGGTTTTTGGATAGATGATGTAAAGAACTCCAAATGAGATGTATGCCAAACTTTTGGGTGAAAAAAATTTGATGAAAGGTTTTGGATAATTTTGGATTTGGATAAAAGAAACTTGTATGAAAAATTTTAGATGATTTAGATATAAGACTTTTGGATAATTTTGGATTTAGGGAAATTTTTGGATGAAAGAATCTTGGATGTGAGACTTTTGGATAACTTTGGATTTAGAAAAGATTTTTGGATGACTTGGGTGAAAGAAATTTGGATGCAATTGAGCTTTTAAATGAGCTTTCATGTTTTTTTTTTCATTTTTTTCATTTTTTTTGAATTTAAAAAACAAGGATTAGTTGGATGGGTCAGAGTTGATTTTCGATAAAACAATGTCATTCAAAAGGGGCTCGCTTACCCTTAATAGAGTGTGAGATTTGACAAGTGGTTTCAGAGGTTTGTGTCTTAGAAACATTAGATGGTATCTGGAAATTCACTTCGGGAAATATTTGAGTAAAAAGTAGTTGCTCCTTCCACACAGAGATTGAATCCTAACGACTTGTTGAGAAAAAAACAGTGCCTTTCCTTGTGTTGAGGCAACCTAATTGAATGCTGACTTGGACTTCTCATGTTCTGATATGCTTGCCCCAAGTTTGGAACAATTATATTTTTTTTGCCTCCGTTGCCCCAGGTTTAGTATTTCCAAGTTTGACTTCTTTTTTCTTCTTTTTTTTTTCCTATCTTTTTAACACTTGGAGTGCTTGTACTTGATTCTGTCATTGTTAGAAAAATAAAATAAAATAAAACAAAAAAGGTCTATCCAAGGTTAACTTGCTAATCTCTCAGAGATCGTGGTCTTATTAGATGGGGCGAAATATGGCTTAGGATAGGGTTCAAAATTAAATGATGCTTGAGTTGACAAATAGGGCATTTAGCACATTTTGGCCTTTTCTTCTTTATTTTTTGGCATTTTTTTGGTTCCATTTAGATGTAAGGATTGAGAAACACTTTCGATGTCTTTCAAATCCATGAATAATATCTTTCTTGATCCATGAGGACTTTATGTTGCGATGAAGGATGAGGTGTTGTTAGAATGAAATCAAAGAATTGATGTTCATCCTTACTAGCTTAACTGCCCTATTTTTTTTTTCTTTTGCCTTTTTTTTTGAAATTGCACTTTGTTACCCCAATTTTTATTTTTGACTTGATGTGAAAGCATTTGAACATTTAATGTTTGTCTCTTTGGACAAGGGTTTAGTCAAAGAAGAGGCTCAAAGGGTTAGTTAGTGGATCAAAGATACGGTAAAATGACCGATAGATGGCCTCCTATCATCTCTTAATTGTATGCATGACTCATGAAATGAAATACACATTAAGCTTGTCCCCAATTAAAAGCTCATGGGAGAATTTTAGTCTTTGAAAATGTTCAGGCCTGCCCTTTAGTGAGTTTGTACCTAGTTTCTTTATGCCTTTTCTTTCTTCACACTCTTTCTCAAGATTTTCTTTCTTTTTTTGTTTTGCTCTTTTGATTTATGCATCGTTGGAAACTTATGGGTTTCATCAAAGAAATGTTTCAATGAATCAAACGGGTTGACTATCATTTGAATGAATGATGGGGGACCAAGGGAATTGGTCGACTAATGATGGCCTCTAGTCCTTTATTTGATTGATCAACAATTCATACTACTTTTAATGCCTTTAATTTATGCTGACTCAAGAGTAGTGATGAGAATGTAAAATATCATATTTTTCTCCCCTAATGTCTAGTTTTTTATACTTATTTAGTGCCTATATAGATTCATTATTCTTATATTTTGATTTAGGGCACAAATGGAGGCGTTAAGTGAAAAACGGAGCTAATTGGATAATTCTGGACAGTTTCGACGTCTCTTTGTAATCTGGGCATAACTCTCTCATATGAGATCGGATTGAGATAATTTAAGATGCTTTGGAATGATAAGAAAAAGTCATACAACTTTCATGTTATGAGTTTAGAGTGATACTGGATGCATCTAGATCTAAATTGGGCGCAAAGTATCTGCAACCGCATTGCTGACGTGCTGGAAACGTTCCTTAGCCTTTAAGTTTTCTTATGCGGAAATTACCACTCTCCCACTTGCATTAGAACTTTGTTTTGTCTTATTTTTAATATTTTTCTTGATAAGTCAGACTTGGAGACAATTATCTAGAGAGGAATTTTAGGAGATTTTGTAGGCTTCTCTTGGGGAATGGGAAGTAGGGTAAAAAGAAAAGAAGAGAAGGAAAAACAAGAAAAACAATCAGACTTGAGCTGCCGCGCCTCTCTTCTTCTTCTTCAATTCTTCCTTGAGTTTTCACCATGACAATGCGTGGCTAAATTTTGATACTTGGTCGAAGGAAACAGAAACTTCAGAATCAGCAAAATTGTGGGACCTAATTTAATTTTTACTATTTAATTTATGCTTTGAATATCGAATGTTCTTCTATGTTTATGTTCATGATTGTTTCGTCTGATCGCTAGGAGGCCTACTAGTTTATTATTTGTTGCAATCTACTGCTAGGTTAAATATTAGATCCATAATTGTTTGATCCCTCTAATCTGAGAAGAAACTAGGGTTTAATGATTTGCTGCGTCAGAAATTGTTAGATCTTAGGAAGAACACTTGACTGAATTAAATGCAACCGCTTGTGCTTGTGTTGTTTAGCTTCATTGATCTCCAATTCTTAAGGTTGCTACTGGATTAAATTCTGAATGCTTGTTTTGCGTTGTTTAGTAGTAAGGGTTAACTAGATCACTTGTTTTCTAATTAACTGTAAAAGGAGAGATAGGAAAATAATTCTTATGGTGAATATTCAAAGCGTGAATTGATGTATCTTTGTATCGATGATCAATAGTGAAATCTTGGTGGTGGATGTTGACTTAAACCAAGATTTGTTCTTTTGATTAATTTCGGTACTTTGATTTGCATTGCTCCTCATTTGATTTTTTTTCTTTTTAAATCTGGTTTTCGTTATACTCAACCCCCCTCCGTCTTTGTTCACGTAGCACAAAAACTAGGCTAGATACACTTTGTGGGAATGATCCTTACTCGCATTACTGCATGTGTTTTTAGGAGTATAGCTTTTATTTTTGGTTGCCTACGATAGCATGCCAAGTAGCTATTGCAAGTCAACTCAATTGTCCTTATGCTTCAGTGCCTATGCTACCTGGGGTTGTCCCCTTCTTCAAATATTTCCTTATTTGAATTTCCAATCGACAACCAACTTTTCTTAAGAACATACCAATGAGACTTGTTGCAAGTTTTCAATAATAAAATCTAGATATGCTGAAAGAACCAATTGAATTTATTGTTTTGTTGGGACTAAGCATTGGGACACAAACATATATTGACAAAATACATAAAAAAACTTTCATTAAGTAGAGAATTGAGTACAATGAGCTTTAAGGCTTAAAGACTAACAAAACAAGGTTTAATGCAAAGGTACTTTAGGTGACAACATTCCTACAAGCTTGAGCTCAGAGTTGTATTAGCGGTCATCAATGAGGCATTGGTCTCATGTCCTAGTCCTTGATGGTAGGCATAATAAGCCTTCTGGTTGAAATTCTTTGATCTATAGGAGGTTTCCAAGACAATAAATGAAAGCATCATTTCTCGACCAAGATGGGAAACGAGGTGAACTTCTTCACTTTTTTGGGATGGTTGAGGTGGTGGTGTTGGATTAGAGATAAGGGATGACATAAACTAGTGGTGTTGCCCTGTGCGAGAGATTAGTCAATCAACTTTAAAAGTTAACAAGTTCACTACTTTTTAAATTTCTTCAATCCCTTGGATTTTGAATTGATCTTTGGTAGGTGTGGTTGTCTTTCTTATAAAGAGCATTAGACTTTAGATGGAATGCAAAATGCATGGAATGAATGTTAATAAGGTTTGTGTGCATTACTTGCATAAAAACCTATGGGTAATACAAATATGATGCAAACAATGCCTAAACTCTATGGGTTGGCACCTAAAGGGTGTTTGGGTTGAAAGTCTAGGGTTTTAGGAGAGGATACTAAAAGTTGTTTATTTGAGAGCCGTAAGGTTTTATTTTCATTTGATTATTCGAGTTACACCCAAGTGCCATTGTCCAAGCTGCCTATGTACCCCTCGTGAGGAATTAGCCTAGTTGTAGTTCTTGAAAAGATTACAATTTTGATTATATATTCTAGTGATGCTTTAAAAGATACTTTTCAACAATGATAAGATCTTGGATCTTGACACTGAGAACTATGCAGTTGTTCATTGAGTTCCACGACCCTTGGTGATAAGTGCAATACTCATTTAACTTGGAGTTCATTGGTAAAGGGCTAGGAATAATTTTTGGTGACAAAGGTGTTAGATATCCATTCTACATCAACTGAGGAAGCAATTGAGACTGCAAAGGAAGGGAAGTGAATCGTCTCTTGACTCTTCTTTTGAAAGGATCAATTAGAGTTTGACATTTTAGTACTGAAGAGAAAGGTTGATGTATGGTGGAAACTATAGTAGGCTTTTTTTTTTTTTTTTTTATCTCAACTAGTGGATTTGTGGGTGCAAGGTGGATTTTCCTATACTTGATTCCCCATTTGATGTGTGCACATTCCTCTTGCAATTGACAAAAATCTTGGAAAGGCTCGTTCTATCATTAATGAATAAAAGGGTTCTCTGAGTGACTTAAGAAAAATTTTAATCGCATCACCCTCTAGAAAGGGTTCATTCACTTCGATATACACAATCTTCTATTGTTTCAAATACTTAGTGAAGTTTTCAACCAGTCTTTGAGTAAAGTGTTCTAGATCACTTAACATTGGTGATGGGTAGAAGTGATGTGGACACATATTGGGAGCTGCAACAGCAATGATCTAGTGTTCTCATCCTATCCAATTCGGCAGCAGCAGTCTTATCCATTCAGCAGATTAGATTAGACTATCTCGTTATTCTTATCTTATTAAGTTAGTAGATTATCTTATCTTATCTTATTAGATTAGGATTAAGAGAGACTTATCTTATTAGATTAGGATTAAGAAAGATTATCTTATCTTATTAGATTAGGATTAAGAGAGACTTATCTTATCTTATTAGTCTTATCTTATCAAGATAGAGTTGGAGGTCTCCCTATTCAGCAAGGAGTCTCCCTAAGAACAGGA
The DNA here is from genome assembly GCF_056320005.1 of Nelumbo lutea. Classification (NCBI taxonomy): domain Eukaryota; kingdom Viridiplantae; phylum Streptophyta; class Magnoliopsida; order Proteales; family Nelumbonaceae; genus Nelumbo; species Nelumbo lutea. The sequence goes on along the minus strand of NC_142684.1, from coordinate 43,197,038 downwards.
ATCTTGTAATCTCCTATTTAAGGAGCCACAATTAGTGAATAAAGGCATCGAATATTCAGTCAAGAAGAGAGTAAGAAGAGTTGGTGATTTCTTGGACAAATCACCCCTTAGGTTGCCATGATAGGGTCAGCACGCAAAGGGAGGGGCAAGGGGAAACTAGAGGTTCTCCTTGTGAACCGACCCGTGACGAGATCCTACGCTCAGGCCCATAACAATTTGGTATCAGAGCAAGGCGTCATGGGTGATCTGGAGCAGCTGCCATGTAGGGTCTACAAACTCGAGCACCGGCTCATGGAGACCAGCTCGGAGGTACGGGAAATCAAGGACGAAGTCAGGGAGCTATGGCGCCTGATGGAGTTATTCCTTTCTAGCAAAGAGAGGAACACAGAAGGGGTGACATCCACTAGTGGCTGTCGACTAGATCTGTTGGAGTCTTCTGGCGAACAGCAGTTTGGCAACCAGGGGGCCGCAGTCATCCCCAAGTACAGCAGGTTAGAATTCCCGTCGTACAATGGCAACGGAGATCCCTTTGGCTGGCTGTACCGGTGTGAGTAGTTTTTTCGAAATCAATGGACAAACGACTAGGATAAGGTAAGCCTAGCCGTCTTTCACTTAACAGAGGAAGCACAACTCTGGTTCTATCGATTAGAATAGGAAGAACCTGGGCTCAGTTGGACACAGTTCAAGTCCTACCGTCTTCTTAGGTTTGGGCCCCCACTGACAAGCAACCCCTTAGGCGAGCTAATTAACCTTAAACAGACCAGCATGGTGGCAGAATACCAACGCCAGTTCTAGACCCTCCTCGCGAGGGCATCTTCAGTGTGACCGGACCTGCATGTAGACATGTTCACCACTGGGTTAGCAGAACCCCTGCGGGTGGATGTGGAAATGCAGGATCTCTCCAACCTGGTTACAACCATGAATATAGCTCGCACCTTCGAACACAAACTACAACTCAGCCACGAAACCTTCAGTATGGGGCGGCCTCCATCAGCATGGGCATCCCTGGAACCACTCGGAATGGCTCCATATTCCATAGTCAGCCAAGAATGGAAGCCACAGACAAGAAACAATTCCATATCAGCATCCAATGTGGGGAGCAGCGTCGTTGCACTCCCTATTAGGCACTTGTCTAGGGCTAAGATGGCGAAACGTAGGGCGAGGGGACAATGTTTTAATTGTGATGAACTTTACTCAGCAAGGCACAAGTGCAAGAGACTTTTCTGCCTCCTGGCGAAACAAGAGGAAGATGAGGACGAACCCTCTTCATTGGAACCAGATCCAAGTGGGCAAAGTCATTTCGCCTATCTAGGATTCCTTTGACGGTGTTTCCCAACACCCATCCTGAATTCGAGCTTAAGGACAAGCTCGTAGTCCAAGAGGGGAGTAATGATGTGGACGCTATTGGGAGCAGCAACAGCAATGGTCCGGTGTTTTCATCCTATCCAATTCGGCAACAACAGTCTTATCCATTCAGCATATTAGATTAGACTATCTTGTTATTCTTATCTTATTAAGTTAGTAGATTAGATTATCTTATCTTATTAGATTATGATTAAGAGAGACTTATCTTATTAGATTAGGATTAAGAGAGATTGTCTTATCTTATTAGATTAGGATTAAGAGAGACTTATCTTATCTTATCTGTCTTATCTTATCAAGATAGAGTTGAAGGTCTCCCTATTCAGCAAGGAGTCTCCTTAAGAATAGGACTCTTGTAATCTCCTATTTAAGGAGCCACAATTAGTGAATAAAAGCATCGGATATTTAGTCAAGAAGAGAGTAAGGAGAGTTGGTGATTTCTTGGACAAATCACCCCTTAGGTTGCCACGATAGGGTCAGCACGCAAAGGGAGGGGCAAGGGGAACTAGAGGTTCTCCCCGTGAACCGACCTGTGACAAGATCCTACGCCCGGGCCCATAACAAGAAGTTAAAGCTCTTGATAAATTGTTATGCCAATTTGCTCAATGTCTTTCAGGTGTCTAGCTTGAATTGGGTATACCAATCCAAAGAGGCTCCTTTTAGGCTCTTGGAAAATAGCTGCACTGACAATTATATTTTTCATCAAACCCAAGCTAAAATGTGTCTATACAATAAAGGAGGTTGTGAGCTCTAGGACAGATAGATCCATTTTTTTTCTTTTCTTTTCTTTTGTTTGTTTTACTAACCCCACTTTACTTCCGGTGGAGGGGAGACCACCTAGAATTTATTAATCAATAGAAAAAGGGGGGACTCAATGCCTTACCCTAAAAATGTAAACAATGCAAGGGGTGGCTCATAGAACTGTCTACCTCTTAGCTTTATCAATTGAAGTGAAAATGTGGAATATAAATGCAATCACTAGAAAGGAAAAGTCTACAAGTTGCTAGAAGTTTAACCTTACAATTGAAAAATGAAACTATTCATTCGATCACAAGCAAAATTAGTTAAGGCATCCGCTACTGAGTTTCCTTCCCTAAGAATGTGAACAACCTAAATGTACATGTTTGTCATCTCATTAAGAATCCCATTAAACAAATAGTGAACACGCCAAGGGACATTGCATTTTAGATTAAGCATATCAACTACCACTTTAGAGTCATCTCTATGATCACATTAAGGAGGTTCATTGGCTTAGCTAATTGGGTCACCTTCTCCATTGCCTTCAGTTCCATAACCATATTCTTTGTTATACCAAGGAAACTCGCAAACTCAAAATAAACTTACCATATTCATCTCGAAATACGCCACTTGCTGCACTTGGACCTGGATTACCTCTTGAAGCCCCATCTACATTGATTTTAATCGCATTAGCCTTCGAGGGAACTCACATTACTAGTCTGAACTTTTTGGTTTGACCTTGAAGAATCCTGATGCAAAGTGCCTCTAATGAGAGCCTACCAACCCATAGGCGTTTTGAAGGGGGTTGGCACCACTGGAGTTCCTGTAACCAAGAGAGAATTTTACAAATAATGGACTTCCAGGGCTGAAAACTTCCTTCCATTTTTCTTCTGCATCTTTCTTTCCATAACTCCCAAACAACCAGGAAGGGGGGGGGGGTTGTGCTGATTACTTGGTGCATTTGCGAGTTAGAACCACCATGTGAAAGCCACAATAAAATTCTGGATTTGATCATCTGGTAGTTAATCAATGGGATATCTAGTAGGTTGGAGAAAATGATCAAATCTTCCTAGCCGATACACCATCCACGAGTGAATGATCTGTAGTTTCTGTGGCATGTTGGCTGCAACATACACAACATGAAGAATGGTATATACCCAACTTTTGTATGCTGCCATCAGTGGGTATATCTTCACAGAGAAGCCTCCAAGAAAATAAAGAAATTTTCTTAGGTATACTACTTGACCATACTTGCCTAGTCCAAGGGGAAGAGACTCCATGTACACTTACCAATTCAAATGCCTATTTGCAAGAGAAAGTACCAGAATTTGAAGGCATCCAGATCCATTTATCATCCCCATGAGAGAGTGTACCACTATTGGATAAGACTAGTATTTTTGCTTCATCGCTTAAGGGGACGTCAAGTCAAGACCAATTCCAAGTACCAGTCTTGTTCAGGATCATGTTGACAAAGATCTAGGGATCCACACCTCTTTAGAGCTAAATAAGTAGAGAGGTTCCCTGTGGCACCATTTGTCATACCAAAAGGATAAGTTACTAGATCAAATTATGTAGATAGAGTGGTCCACAACAAAGTCCATAAATCTACAGTTAGTTTTCCATGCAGAGGATCCCTTAGAGTAATCAATAAACCTGTTAATGTTTGTTATTCAAGAACCTCCCTCGAAGTAGTCCTGCCAACTCCTATTCCTTGTTAAAGCATGCCAAAGGGCCTGAGTTCTGAACACTTTATTGAGATCCCTCAATTTCCTAAGTCGAGCCCACCTTGTTCTATTGGGCTACAGACCTTGTCCCAACTCACCCAATTGTGTTTAGCATCATTACTAGCACTCCATAAAAAAAAAATTCTGCATTTTTTTCTCCAGATTGTGTAATATATTTTTTGGAAGTTCAAAAGCCAACATCAGATGGAGTTGCAAAGTTAATAAGACATGTTTAAGGAGCATAATCCTTCCCCTACTGATAAGAATTTACACTGCCAAGAAGACATCTTTTTCTCTACTTTTTCACATATTTCCATAAAATCAATCATTCTTTCCTTACTCTTATGTATGGTTGTAGCAACTATAATATGTGGATGAAAGGGAAAAGCTTTGCTTGAGAGGAAGAATGGGATCTTTCTCTTAGTGGTCTTACATTTTTTCTATTTTTCTTCATAGTTAGGTGGTCATACTTAAGGCTATATTTGGATTGATAGAAAATAAGAGGAAAATAGAAAGTGGAGGGAATGAAACCCACTACTAAGGACACACATATTGATAACACACATCAATCTAAGTTACCAAATTCTTTATCCTATCAAATTATTAGTTGGATTTTTCAACTATAATCAGTCAATAGGAAAAGAAAGCCCATACTAACATGAATATACAGTAAACTATTTTTGTTCTAGTTTTTTAACCTTCCCAATTAGTTGGTCTTTGTGATAAACTTTTTCAAATGAAATAGCACAAAAGATGTCTTCAATTAAAGAAAAGTTGTATAACTAACATAACAAAACTTATACCTGATTTTTCTAGGTTCCAAGATGATGATAGTCAAACATGAAGCCCTAAAATTTATCAAATAGCTAACATCAACAGCGACTTGAAACCATCCAAATTAAATCCACCGACATAATCAGCAGAAACATGAGCAACATGCATGTTTTTTTAGTTGTGTTTGGGCCCACATAATTTAATTCAGTGTTTTCCTTTCTTCAGTAGTTCAAATTGCTAGATTACTAGATTAGGGGTCAGTGAAATCATTATTCCTACTCTTCAGATATATGAATTGACTCATTCTTATGTATTTGGATTGAATTGGGGTACACTAGAGATCAATTTGTAATTTTATTAAAAAAATTGAATTTCCAAATTGGATCTGATCAAATTTTAGAGCTTCTCAAAAAAGGCCAACACTAAAAATAAGAAAGAATTGTACATTTTCATAGTGAAAATGATTTTCATTTGCATATAGCCACTACTGTAGGGTAATGCTAGTTAAATTATTTCACTTGTTTGAGGATATGGATTATGGTTTTGCTTTGCTTTATTATCATCTGATACACTATGTTTGCAACCAATGCAAGCGTTTTGGAAAATCAGGCCTTGTTTCCATTGCTCTTCATGGTAGCCATCAACTAGAGTTTCAGAACTTCTGACTTGGTTTGTAGCACCATGGAGAGAAAAGCTTTTCTTGACCTGAAAAAGGATCTCAAAGATCCTTCAAATTGGCTCTCCTCTTGGGGTTCAAACAATGGAAAATATTGTTGTAGATGGAAAGGAGTAGGCTATGACAATAGAATTGGGCATGTTGTTCAGTTCAAGCTACATGGCTCATTCCTAGTTTTGATCTGTGCGATATTCAAACCATGACACCCCAAATTCAAATCCGATTTAACACACTTTTTGCCTCAAATTCACTAGGATATGCTCAACTCCAATCCCACATTAAATCTATGATGACCAACCATGAAAATACTATAATTCCATTTCGATGACCCTAGATGATTAGAGCTAGAAAAACAAGATCATTCACCTTAATCCATGCATACATGCCAAATTTCAACCTAAAATTCTCTTGTTTACCCATTCAACCAATAAAGATTCTGATTTGATGTTTATGATTGAACCACCCCATCAGATTCAATCATAAAATCCTTAATTTCCTCCCAAAACAAGCAAGATTCTATTTTGGACCTTGTTTTTGGTTTGAAACCCATAAGTCCAAATCTTGATCTAAACCAAATCCTTCAATCCACATCTCTGTTCATAAATCCATCATTCCATTTAGATTCGAGGTGTTTACAAATTCCTATGCACTGAATTTCAACTATAATCCCCCGGTTCAACCCTCCATCAAGTTAAGATTATATTTTGGAAAATCCCATTGATTAAGAGCATTCTGGCTATAGATCTTCATTATCAAAGCTTCATTTGACCAATTGGACCTCACTACCATGTACAAAAACCCCAAAATCCTGGTATGCTGAATTTTACAACCAAACTCCTCCCTTTGACAATTAAAAAGTGAGATTCCTTTCCGAGTCTCCTCGTTGTGATAAACCATAGGTTAAAACCTGAACCCTAACCAAATCTTTCAATCAACACCTCTAATGAAAGATCCATCACTTCTATCAGATCGCGCCACCTTGTTCAAAAACTCAAAAAACCCTTGTATGTTAAATTTCACGACCTAATTCACTCATTTGGATGTTAAACTAAAAAGGCTTCATTTCAACATGCTAGATTAAATCACCACTTCATCTATCCCAACTTGAGGCCTAAAGAGGGTGATGGCTGATGTCAGACTCATGCTTGACTTATTAAAGCACCTGGACCAATCAAATTGAGTCTAATAGACATAAAAAACCCAAAATCTCAAAGATACCCCTACTTAAAGTTAAGAAAAAATAAAATAACATTTATAAGTAAATCAAATTTACATGTTATGCCACTGACAGCCCCAAATATGAGACTGCAATGATAGGCACACCCCAAGGAAAAGTTGACCAAATACCTCTTCTTTTCTTTGAAAATCTTTGCTTATTTACTTAAAAAACGTTTCCTTAAAGCCTATGTTCCTTGATTGGGCGAATTTCAGACTTGTTGCCCCTCCTTTTCTCTATAAATAAAGACCTAACTTAAGATTTACAACGAGTGACAAAAGAAAAGGGAAACCCCAAGACCATTCTCTGTCTTTATAGAGCTTTTATCTTTGAGAAATCCATAAGAATTCGAGCTTTAAGCTTTAGAGTTACCCGTTGTGTTCCAAATATGAAATTTGTATGAAATCTCCTAACCTCCTATTACTTGATATCTTTCTTGAGCTTATTCAAATACTCTTTTGTTTAGTTCGATTATTGGAATTCAATTAACATGGCTACATATGAAAGATAAGTCTCCCACTCCATCTTTAGATCGAGTTTTTAATTCTTCCCAATTTGAGATTTGCACGAAATCTCCTAGCCTTTCTTGAGCTCATTCAAACACTCTTTCTTTTAGTCCGATTGTTGGAATTCCATTCACAAGGCTATATATGAAAGGTAACCCTCTCATTCCATCTTAATTAACTCGAATTTGTGACTTTTGGGTTACTTGAAGTGTTGAGACCTTGGAACCATTATTCCCAACTTCTTATAGACTGAGAAAAAAAAGACAGAGAGGTGAGGGTCTTAGGGAATTAGTACCTAATAGAGGATGATTTGACTCGACTACTTGAGACAATGACACGTGGACCTGACTCAGCATGAGAAATAGCTCAGCACCTGACTGCAACTAAGTAACGAGCCTACAGGACAACTCGCTACGTCATAGCTCGCTGTAGGGGGAGCTCGCTACAACGCGAGCTCGAGCTCCCTTGAGCTACCGAAAGGGAATACTCCAAGACTATCCCAACCCGTGAGCTAGGGTAACCAACTTGCTCCAACACTTAGGCAGAAAGACTGCCCCAAAGGCAATCCCGATGAGGGTTACCTCGAAGTACCCCTGGGAGCATGCTACGAAGTAGCTTGTGACAAGATAGCTCACTGCGTGACAGGGTAGCTCGCGACTAAGCAACGTGACACTCTCAAGGAATCTTCTATCTGACAAGACCATACCTGTTAGACTACGCCACATCTCTTGAATAACGGCGCAGTCCCTGTCCATTTGGTAGACTGTACCCACATCTCTCGATAGATGGTGGCATGCCTGTCCTCTCAGGACGTGTCACCCATCCAATTGGGTGGTACCCTGCAACAGTCACCTACGCAGCCCTGGCAGGTAACGACTACGACAGAAGCCCAGTGGCGGTTACACCCGATTTGGTAAGAACGCCTATATAAGAGCTCCCTAGTTAAAGGGAAGACCTCTCTCTCGAACATTTGAGATCCTATCTGAAACTTACTTGCTCTCGAGCTAATCTTGAGAACTTAGTGATCCCAGCGTGACCTACACTCTTAGCCTCTTTACACTCTTTTCTTTCTCCCCCAGTGTTCTAACTTAAGCTTCAGAGTATTCCCGTCGGGCAAATCCCCCGGGAATCCTTCATCTTCTTCCTCTTAGGTGCCGTCCGTTGCTAGCTAGGAGCCAGTCAGCAGCCAGCTAGGAGTGCCCAGATCGGAAGGGGAGTCCATTCGGAATTACATCAAGTAGTTCAACGACGCTTGTTTACAGATACCCAACCTGGATCCTGCAATTCGTCTCACCGTAGCCAAGTGAGGTATCACCCACAAAGAGTTCAAGTGGCACGTAGTTGTTAATCAACCCAAGACCGTGACCAAATTCCTCAAGCTCGCATACCGGTTCATAGGGATAGAGGAGGAAATCAACCAGAAGGGCGAGCAGGCCCTTGAGAAAAGGAAGAGGGAACCAAAGCCCCCATCTCATAGAGACCGCAGGAAGAAGGACCAAGCTCGGGGGGGGGGGGGGGGAAGCCAAATCAGCCTTTCTGAGCTCTAGTAGAAGAAAGGGACTATACACCCCTCAATGCGAAATGGGCCGAGATCCTCATGGCGATCAAGGACGCTCCGTACGTGAAGTGGCCACCTCGACTGAAGGTGGACCCTAATGTTAGAAATACAAATCTGTATTATAGCTTTCACAAAGATCATGGTCATAGCACCGAAAGTTATAAAAATCTCTATGATGAGATAGAAGAACTCATCCATCGTGGATATTTGAGAAATTTTGTACAAATTAATAATAATAATAATAAAGCAAGTCGGCAAGGGGATCAGCGTAGAGATGCTCCCGAGTCCAACATGCAAGTGAAATAGCCGCAGAAAAACCCCCCCGAAGAGAGACCAGTTCGGGGGACCATCCACGTCATAGTTGGAGGCTCGATTGTGGCAGGCTGTACCTCAGCTGCAGCTCGCGCATTATCTCGCGAAGCTGCTAGGGAAGAGTAGAACTCCCCAAAGCGGCCAAGGTTGGAAGACCCCATCTTCTTCATAGAAGATGACGCATGCAGGGTCCACTACCCCCATGATGATGCGCTCGTCATAAAGGTGAAGATCAACGACTTCAAAGTCAGGTGCGTCCTCGTCGACTCAGGTAGCTCGACGGACATCCTCTTCAAAGTAGCCTTTGACCAACTGCAACTCCAAGAGAGCGACTTAAAGCCCGCGAACACTCCTCTGGTAGGCTTCAGGGGAGAGGAAGTCAGGACCTTGGGAAGGATTACAGTACCCGTGGAGGTCAGCACTTGGCCTAGCATAGTGAGGCTCAACCACGATTTCTTAGTGGTCGCAACCCCCTCCCCGTATAACGCCATAGTAGGTCAGTCGATTACCCTTGCCTTATGGGCTGTGGTGTCCACCTACTACTTGGCCATGAAGTTCCCCATGAACTTCGGAATTGGGATAGCATGAGGTGACCAGCTTGAGTCTCATAAGTGCTATGTCGCCTCCCTTAAAGGGAAAGCCAAGGCGGCCGATGACCTCGAGCTGGAGTGACCTACGGAGCAGAGCGAGGAGCGAGCTGCACCCATAGAAGAGACCGTCTCCATCCTAGCCTCGACGGAAGACCCAGCCTGAACTCTTCAGATCGGCGCTTCCATTGAGGAGCCTCTGCGATCTAAACTGGTACACTTTTTACTTGAAAATTTCGATGTTTTTGCATAGTCTGCGAAAAAATGCCCGACATAAACCCTAGCATCATAACTCATGAGATTAATACTGATCCTGTAGTTAGGCCCGTTAGATAGAATAAACGCAACCTAGCCCTAGAGTGATGGAGGGCAGTTGACAAGGAGGTTGAGAAGCTCCTTGCAGCTGATTTTATCAGGGAAGTCCACTACCTGAGATGGGTGGCCAACCCCATTTTGTTGAAAAAGGCTAATGGTAAATGGCACATGTGCGTCGACTACACCGACTTGAACTGAGCTTGCCCAAAAGATTGCTTCCCACTCCCCAGAATCGACCGTCTGGTGGACACGACCTCGGAGCACAAGTTGCTGAGCTTTCTAGATGCCTGTTTGGGCTACAATGAGATTAGGATGGACCCGACAGATGAAGAAAAGACTACCTTCATAACCGAGCTTGGCCTGTATTGCTACAAGGTCATGCCCTTTGGGCTAAAAAATGCTGGGGCGACCTTTCAAAGACTTGTAAATAAACTGTTTGAGCCATTGATTGGCCAAAAAGTAGAATGTTATGTAGACAACATGGTCGTCAAAATCCAATTCTCATGTGATTCAATATGAAGCTAAACCCGAATAAGTGTGTCCTTGGTGTCACCTCGGGTAAACTCCTGGGATACATCATAAACTGGTGTGGCATTGAAGCCAACCCGAACAAAATAAAGGCCATCTTAGATATGAGACTACCCCAAAAAATGAAGGAGGTTCAGAGGCTGAATGGTCGAATAGCGACTCTGAGTCGCTTCATTTCCAAGTCAGTAGATCGCTGCCTACCTTTCTTCAAAGCAATTAAAAGCAAAGGGTTTGAATGGACTCATGATTGTCAGCTTGCGTTTGATGAGCTCAAAAAGTACCTCGCTAGCATACCGGTCTTAACCTGGCCCGAAGAGGGCGATGTTTTAGAGCTATACCTCTCGGCAAGTGACGAAGTGGTCAGATCGGTACTAATAAAAGAAGTAGATCGGGCCCAACGACCTATCCGGAGATAGAAAAATTGGCCTATGCACTGGTTATTGTGGCCTGAAAGCTCCGTCCATACTTTCAGGCTCATACTGTTATCGTCCTCACCAACAAACCTTTGAGGCCCGAGGTCTCTGGTCGATTGACGAAGTGGGCCGTTGAGCTCAGCGAGTATGACCTCTAATACAAGCCACAAACTGCTATCAAGGACCAAGCCTTAGCAAACTTCGTCACGGAGTGCACTTTTAGCTCTGAAGTCCCCAGGCCGATTGAGCACGAGGCCCCCAGTTCGGGTGAGCCCGGAGCTCCCAAGGTAGCAGCCAGCGCGGCGTCTCTCCTAGTTAGGGCAAGCGCGAACTGGGATGAGGAACCCTGCATCCTTCACGTAGATGGATCCTCGAACCAGTAGGGCAGCGGAGTCGGAATAGTTCTACATGGCCCAAGTGGCACGAAACTGGAGTACGCACTACGCTTCGAATTCGAGTCATCCAACAATGAAGCAGAGTATGAAGCATTGATAGCCGGACTAGCTTTAGCCAAAGAAATGAAAGCCAAGCACATTATAATCTACAACGATTCCCAGCTCATGGTCAATCAGGTTATAGACGAATATGAAGCTCGCAAACCAATTATTATTGCCTACTTAGCCAAGTAAGAGAGGCTCTGCTCAACTTTCAGTCACGCTTCATTAGGTAATTCTCGAGGTCCGAGAACGCTGAGGCCGATGCCCTGTCCCGATTAGCCAGCACCAGTGATAACACCATGAGAATCGTGTACATAGAGAACCTACCTCGGCCTAACATTCTCTGGAGGGCAGAGGAGGTCGCTCCTTTAGTTCAAGCAGAGCCGAGCTGGATTGACCCGCTCGTGTGCTTCCTGCTATACGGGACCCTCCCTACAGATCACAATGCTGCTAGAAGGGTAGAGCATTAGGTGGCCAAATATGTCATGATAGACGAACGACTGTACTGGAGATCCTACATGCTCCCCTACCTGCGCTGCTCGTGACCTTCCGAAGCCGAGCTCGTACTACGCGACACTCATGAGGGCCTGTGCGACGGACACTTGGGGGGCAAGTCCCTCTTCCAAAAAGCATTACGATAGGGATACTATTGGCCAACAATGAAAGCAGACACTATTGAGCTCGTTAGAAAGTGTGACAAGTGCCAGAAACATGCCAATATCCACCATCAGCCTGCTGCCGATCTCAAGTATCTCACTATCCCATGGCCTTTCGCGCAATGGGGCATCGATTTACTTGGACCGTTTCCACCAGCGACAGGCCAGAGGAAGTTTCTAGTGGTAGCAGTGGATAGAAGCCAAACTTCTTGTAACGATCACAACCCGAAACGTCTAGAACTTCTTTTGGAAGAATATACTGTGCCGCTTCGGGTTACCTCGGGTATTGATTTCTGATAACGGTAAATAGTTTGAGGACATCAAATTCCAAAACTGGTCATGAACAAAGCTATCCTCTATGGACTGAAGACACATTTAGACTAAGCTAAAGGACTATGGGCAGATGATCTATCCAGTGTTCTGTGGGCTTACAGAACCATCGAGAAGACCGCCACAAGAGAGACTCCCTTCAACCTCACCTACGGCACCGAGGCAGTCATCCCAGCTGAGGTCGAGTTTCCCTCGCTATGATTGGAAGCATATGATGATAAGGAAAATGAAGATGAGTTACGTAGAAACCTTGACCTACTCGACGAGGTAAGGGACCTCGCGTATATCAGGACCACAACTTACTAGCAAAGAGTAGCTTGGTACTATAACGCTAGGGTCAAGAAGTGGAACTCTCGCGTTGGTGACCTGGTCCTTTGTAAAGTTATGGTACCTGAGCCTGGCGTTGGCAAGCTCGGACCGAATTGGGAAGGACCCTACCGAGTGAAACGGGTGCTCTGGGAAGGAACATACGAGCTCGAACCCCTTGAAGGGAAACAAGTACCTCGGGCATGGAATATTATGAACTTAAGGCAGTATTACCTGTAACTATTGAGTAGACCACGAGTCACTCCCAAAGCCTAAGGGTCAAAATGCCAAGCTAACATGATCTTGGCGCAATAAAACCCAGTCGCCTCCATGGCATGGGCGAACTACTGAGTATACCATGCGTCATTCTCAGAGCCTAAGGGCCACAGTGCTGAGCTAACACGACCTCAGTGCAATGAGATCCAGTCGCCTCCATGGCATGGGCAAACTCTAAGGGCGGACTATAAGTCACCCCCTCGTCCTAAGGGCTAAAACACTGAGTTAACCAAGACCTCGGCACGATGAAATACTTAGCCGCTTCGCCAACTAAGGCAAAGTATGAAGTATCAGAGGCATAAGAAGTTTGGGGCTGAACCCTACGAAGCATAGCTCGTCTCAAAACAATAGTTGGACCAGATAAGGTACAACCTACAAACATATAGTTCGGGCATGCACGGTAACTACTTCACGGCATATTATCAAAATGCCTCGAGACACTAAGGGATAGCTCGGGGTAATAATTACCAAAACATCATGAACTCCTCACGCTAAGGTCAAATCCACCTGTCCCACTTCATGAACTCCTCGCGCTAAGGTAGCACTCTTAGCCCGAAGAGTGGGGGGCAATTGATGGAGGATGATTTGACCTGACCCCTTGAGACAATGACATGTGGACCTGACTCAGCACGAGCATGTAGGACAGCTCGCTATGTCATAGCTCGTTGTAGGGGGAGCTCGTTACAGCATGAGCTCGAGCTCCCCCGAACTACCGAAAGGGAATACTCCAAGACTATCCCAACCTACGAGCTAGGGTAACTAGCTCGCTCCAACACTTAGGCAGAAAGATTGCCCCAAAGGCAATCCCGATGAGGATCACCTCGAAGTAGCCCTGGGAGCTTGCTACGAAGTAGCTCGTGACAAGATAACTCACTACATGACAGGGAAGCTCACAACTAAGCAACGCAATGCTCTCAAGGAAGCTTCTATCTGACAAGACCATACCCGTCAGACTGCGCCACATCTCTTGACTGACGGCACAGTCCCTGCCCATTTGGAAAACTGTACCCATGTCTCTCAACAGATGGTGGCATGCCTATCCTCCCGGGATGTGTCACCCATCCAATTGGGTAGTATCGTGCAACGGTCACCTGTGTAGCTTTGGCTGGTAATGGCTACGACAAAAGCCCAGTGGCAGTTACGCCCGATTTGACAAGAACGCCTATATAAGAGCTCCCTAGTTAAAGGGAAGGGCTCTCTCTCAAACATTTGAGATCCTATCTGAAACTTACTTGCTCTCGAGCTAATCTTGAGAACTTAGTGATCCAGCGTGACCTACACTCTTAGCCTCTTTACACTGTTTGCTTTCTCGCCCAGCATTCTAACTTAAGCTTCAGAGTATTCCCGCCAGAAAAATCCCCTGGGAATCCTTCATCTTCTTCCTCTCAGGTGCCGTCCGTTGCCAGCTAGGAGCTAGTCAGCAGCCAGTTAGGAGTGCCCAGATCGTGCAATGTCAGTACCTAAGGCCTGATAACATCACATCAAAATCTGTTTTAGGAGAACTTGGGAGCATTTTTTTCTAGATTTCAGAAATTCTAGAAATCATTTTACTAGTTTTTCATTAGAAATGGAGCCTAAATGACTCCTATATCAGGTTGCTACAATAGCTTGGAGAGAGGGGTTCCTAACACTCTCCCTCTCCCAATTCTTAGAATCCAAAATCTCTTGGTTGTTTTCATTTTCCCATGGAGAATGGTGTTACTATCAAGGAAATAAGTTGATTTTCAAAGATGAAAACGAGAGCCCATTTTGTTTGAATAATGGGTGGTAACTCCATCTTTTTGAACTGGCCATGAGTTTTTTGGATTTCACAATCATAATTGGAATTCGACCACCACCGCTATTGACCGAGGTCTAGTTCCCAACTTCCCATCACACCACCACTAGGTCTACTATCCAAACCTTTAAACTCCGCATCTATCACTCCCACCCGCACTACTAGTACCTATTATCATTTTGAAATTTCTCAACACAAATCTTCTCATCATGACCAATGCGTTCACATAAGTAGCAAAAGAGGGGCAGCCTTTCATACATCAGATTAACCCATAGAACACTCCAATCCCGTATGTTCATAGGCACCTTCTACACCAATGGCTTAGTAAGATCAATGTCAATCCGTACAGGGAGATGACTCGTCCAATACTTCCAATTCAATCACCTACACTCTGAATTCGATAGTTCATTGGGAGACCATGAATTTAAACTGTAAAATTGAAAGGGATGGTAGAATCCATCGTATGGATGCCAAAACAATTGTGGAATGGGAGGGTGGATTTCAATAATTTTCTACCTACCTTTCAACTAGGAATCACATTCCCTAATTTTAGAATCAAGATTCGAGGATCCTACTTAAACTAGAACCAAACCAGATCTGAACCAAAAGAAAAAGGGAGTGATTATACCTAATCCAGAGAAATAATATCTCCCAAAGTTGGTGTTCACGCCCAAAGAAGGCACCAAGATTTGCTCCTGCTGAAGATGACACAACAACTGTGGAACAGAACCAATAGGGTGCGTCCTACATACTGAATCCTTCACAAGAATTCTTTGGATGATAATGAGCATCAATCCAAATCAGCCTTTCAACAAAGATTGACATCAAGAACTTTTCTTGATCTTTCTCTAACAAAGAAAAACGAACTGTGACAGATGGTGGCAACTACAACTAGAGGAAAACTGAGAAGAAGGTGGCAAACTGCTTTTCTTCTCTAGGGTTTCTGAGATCCTATCTCAAGACTGCAAAGTGTGTATTCTATATCCCTAGTGTTCGAATTCTTGTCATTCGAATAGGGTTTCCTCCAGTTGCTTAATGATTAAGAAAAAGATCTCCTGATCATATCAGGAGTTGCCCTTATCCAAATCTGTATTTGGACTAGAACTCTTCTTAATCTTATCTGCAAATTAGATAAGCATTTTGGGCTCATCCTAATCTCAGATCGGCCCCTTAATAGTGACTGATCAAATCAGCCCAGTTTGAAATGGGCTTTAGGCCCAATAGGGTTATGCATTCAAATATCTTCCAAATTGCTGCTCAGTTGGGCTTCTTTGTATGGCGTGGGACCCAAGCATTGATCTATACACCAGCCACATGGGTTCGGCCTAGCCTCTGTTACAAGGCCTATCCAAATTCACTAGAGAGCCCAGTGAATCCCCTGAGCCCATCACATGGACCCTATGGGCCCAACACTTACACTAAGTGGTCCTTGGGTCAAGCCATCTTATAAAAACCTAGGGACTGTGGGCAGGTGCAAGATTAGCCCATCAGGTATCATCCCAAATGGCCTTACACTTGACCTCTCAGCCCATAATGATCAAGCACTGCCCGACAAGAGAGGACCTCTCCCTTGGCTATAAGGAACAGTGCTGCACTCTCTACTTACATGGATTTCAGGAATTAAAACCATTTGCAAACATTTTGAAACCATACTTAAATATATATATATAAATTTTGCAAAACAAAATTCCAACGATTGAAATCAACTGCTGGCGGTATGGTTTCCATCAAAGAGAGTGCATCCTCGATCATTACCTTTGTCTGACAAAGGGGCTGATCCCGTCACTATGATCACCTACTCAGATGAATTCTCAGACTGTCCCAACATACTCAGGTTTTGACATCCGTTAAGGATCTCACTGATTGGCATATCAAAGACAGCCCAATCCGACACTAGTGCAGTACTATAATCGGGTCTAGGGGTCAGGTGTAACTTTTCAGTTTTGCCCATCAATCTCCAAGGTCCAGGGCAATACTGAAAATCTGGTCCGGTTCAAGGGTTCAAATAATCATACACTGCATGTGCCTTGGGTCTCACCCTGGCGGCTGAGACAAACCACCCCAATAGTTGACAGCACACCAGTGTCAGCATTGACAGGATAAATCTTCCCAGACTTATCCAACGACTGTGAACATTCAAAACCAACACATGTCTCATTAAGTGTCCAGTTTTAGGGTCTTACGTAGAAGTATACCACACAACATGAATCAAACGTGTACTTGATTTATTTACATTAAATAACAAAAATACATCAAAAACTGATTGAAGCTAAGGGTATACAAAAATCTGTCCAACAAAAAGCAATGGTCAAAAAATCCAATTCCTCCATTAATGCCCTCGGTTGCCACCATTTCAACACCAGCAACAGTCCCGAAACCACCCATGGTCCTCGATCCGGTACCGATATAATGCCCATTTCTTGTTGATAAGAGAAGAAATACAAACCTTCGGAAAAATTTTCCACCACCACCGTCCTTTTGATATCCCAAATAAATACTCTTCACTGCCATAAGATTCAACACCTTCTCCCTAAAGGCCTAAAGCTTTTTCCCACCAAACATTTATTCATTTCTCTTTTTCCTCATTCTGATTCATTACATCCTCAATGTCGAACTCCACTTTTTGCATATCACGAATTAGAAGATCATCCTTCATGATGAAAACCCGAGGCATAACAGTAATACAGTCAAACTCTACAAACGACAATGAAGCCAAACTCTACAAACGTGAGTAACACCACTTGCGACTTGTTTTGCTGCTATAATTCTTGGATGGGTGAGCCTTCGTCTTTTTTCATCGTTATGTCAAAAAGCATCTTTTAATGGTCAGTTGATTCACCTTGTTGTATTCAAGCCCAGATTTCCGACTCACTTTTCCCACCCACTCTCTACCTGCAGTCAATTGGAGTCGCATCTCTCAATTCATAATAGATATGTGTGGCTCCAATTCATGGCGGGTAGAGAGTGGGTAAGAAAAGTGAGTAGGGAATCCCAAGTGTTCGTATCCCACCCCACCCTTTTGATTATTTATTATTTGTCTTTTTAGTTAAAAGAATATTGATTGTAAATATTTGTTTTGCCCAATGATAAACATGTTATGCACAAGAAGCTTTAAAACATCTCAAATTATTTTTTCCCAAACAGCAAAAGTTTTCCTTGTGAAGGTTGTGTTTTTTTTCCAATGTAAATGTGAATCGACATAAAATTCTAACATCAGATTAACATGTATATGTGTTTGTTTTCGGTGTAAATACTGATCGGTGTAAAACTCCATACCTGGTCTGTATTTTCAGGCGTTTATTTCCAGTGTAAAGTTTACATCTAAAATCGATGTAAATCTTCTAATCGATTTACTTTTTCATCATTAATTGATGTAAATAATATATCAATTTTATTTATGTACATTTACATCGATTATCACATCCATAAAATTTTAGACCCATCCATTGAATTTTGCATCGATGATTTTTCCACAGAAAACAAACACAGCCGAAGGAGAAAACAAATAAAAAGAAGTAAAATAAATTATAGATTATATATCAAAACAGGTGTTCCTTTATCATTTTATTTAAATCTTGATAACCAATAAATTGGTATGATAAGAGTGGTAACCAATTAGTTGAAAATTGACAAGGGTTGTGATGAGTCAAATCTAGTCTAGTATCACTCCTTTTTCCAGTTTATTTAATTTTTTACTATAAAAAGGAAGAAGTGTGGTTAGTCTTTATAATATGTTTCTTAATTTATTTTTTGAACAAGTATTTTTTATTAATACTTTTAATGAAATACAAAATGATGTTGACTAATTAAGGGGTACACTCTTAAATCTATATAAAGACCATTAAGTTTGGGAAGTTGAAGAAATCGAGTTCAAACCACCCAAGATGATGAGAATAGTTTCTCTTGTTACTTGGATTTTGGTTATTCTGTGGTTGTTGTCAAGAAAATCAGTCTGTGTTAGTGTTGATAGCATCCACTGCTTAAAATCAGATAGAATGTTCTGATCGACATTTCTGTAATTGGAATCAACCTCCACAATCCAACTCCATATGACCCTTATTATGATGATTCATCCAACAACAGGTATGGATTTTGAAACTTAGGCTCCGCTTGTTTTTCGGTAAGTTACTTATCCCGGTAAGTGCATTTATGTTCTTTTATTTCTCAGGTAAATATGGCAATATCTGTTTTAGCCATAAAAAGCCATTATTAAGAGGGGTACTTTTTGTCTCAGTGTTGACAACTTTCTTCCAAAGAGGAAAAGCTATTTACCCACTTACTTTCCCTGGTCCCGTATAAATCTGAATAAAGAACATTGGATTTCTTGGTCAATGAGAACCAAAATTCCATTGACCAACTTTCCCCCCTCCCAAAATCCAAAAAATAAAAAAAATGCCCCCTAAGTGGAGAGGTTGATCCTACTTTGTTAAGGCTCAAATCTTTAAACATTTAGACTTGAGGGAAAATATTTCAAAGCATCCCAATTCCTTGATTCATGGGTTCTTTGAAGGGATTACAATACCTAATTAAACCTATCAAATGCAGGGTTTATAGGTGAAATTCCACATATGCTACTGTCATCGACCGAGTTGCATTTATCAAAGTGTGTGGCCTTTCCGGCATCATAATTCCATCTCTTCAACCATCTGTTATTAATTTTACTTCACTTGCTGTTATTGATCTCAGTTATAATAACTTCAATTCAAAAATACCAGATTGGATCATGAATGTGAGCAGCCTTGTCCATATGAATATGAACGAGGAAACGAGAGAAAATTGAAATTGGTTAAGTGGCAATAGAATACATGGAAAGCTCCCACCTCCATGGGGATCAAATATAACATCTTTGGTATAACATCAAATATAACATCTTTGGTATATCTAGGGGTTTGAACAGCAATGAACTAGTCTGTACTTACCTCATTCGTTGGGTCAATTGGAAAATCTACCATAACACTTTGTTTGTCTAGTAACCTCCTTAGAGGGAGATTGTCACTAATGAATTTAATGGAAGTTTCCTGACAATTTGGTTTGAACAGCATGAATAGGTAATCTATTTTTATCTTCCTCTCTCCCTCTCTATCTCTCTCTCTCACTTTTCTACTGTCCATGACTGATGGAGTTTGTCCAAGATTTCCACCAAACAACACCAATTGGCGACTTCAACGTCAGTGGTTGATTCAGTCTCTTCGCCGCAGCATTGAACCAATGCCTCGAAGGATACATTAGAGGTAGGTTCCTTCTTGACTCTCCTTTTGTTGTTAACCATTTAGTTCCATAGAAGTATTCGATTATGTCATATGAAATAAGTGCTGATCTGACTGCATCTGTAGAGATAGTGATGAACCATTATTTATACACTACAAGAAAAATGGGTTTTAGTAACGGATAATTAAATCATCGTCACTAAATGGCGAATCATACTGACTAACAATTGAGTATCCGTCACAAAAGCACAAAATCTTGATATATAGTGACGGATGGCTTGATCATCATCACTAAATATTGAATTATAGTAACAAACAATCGAATCATCGTTACTAAATGGCAAATTATAGTTAAGAACAATTAAATATTTGTTACAAAATCATAAAAG
Organism: Nelumbo lutea; assembly: GCF_056320005.1. Taxonomy (NCBI): domain Eukaryota; kingdom Viridiplantae; phylum Streptophyta; class Magnoliopsida; order Proteales; family Nelumbonaceae; genus Nelumbo; species Nelumbo lutea. The sequence goes on along the minus strand of NC_142684.1, from coordinate 43,176,951 downwards.
TTGATTTATAGAGATGGATAGTATAATGTCGGTCACAAAATATTTATTTATATTGATGGGCAATTAGGTTTTTATTACATAACATTTATCTTTAATAACATACAATGAAATGTTTTTCACAAATTAAAATCACATCTTCATTTGGGACATTCTTTGTAGTGAAATTTTCTCATAATTATTGTTTAAATGTTATTTTGCTTAAAATAATATCTTGAATTAGACATTTGAATTGTTGAATTGATATATCCAAACAATGAACAATAGGTTAAACATTTAGATAGTTAGAAAAAGCTCTAGCAAAATTCCACTGAAGTTTTTATAGATTAATAATAACTTTTAATGTTGCGGAAGCTTGATTGGCCCATACATTATGCTTGATAATATGTAGCTTAGGGCTTAGCATTCGAGCTAGCTAACCAATGAAGTAATAAATTATGTGAAAAAAGAAATATAAAATGTTAATTTATTGTCATAATCAAAATTATAGAAAATTTGCAATTTTTTCTAAATTCATAACTATAGTATACCATCTCTCTCTCTCTCCCTCTCTACCAAATATATATATATATATATATATATATATAAACTCGACCCTAACTCCAAGCTTTTAGGTTGCATTAGATTTATGGCTGAGGGTTCCATAACTTGATTTGGGTTAGGTTGACCTCAACTCAACCTAATCTAGGCTACCCAATAGAGGTGGATTCGAGCCAAGTTGAACCAAATATCTAGATATTCAATATTGGCATATTGGCTTGCCAAAAAACTATCAGGCTCGAGCTCAATTTGAGGTAGAGATTTGAGCTCGAATTCGGCTTGCCTTAAAAGCTCATATGTTCAAACTCGACTTGGTTCAAGCTCGAATTTGAGACAAGCTTCCTATAAAAAATAAAATCCTACATATAAAGTTTATTTTTTATTTTACATACAAATATTTAAGAATTATAAAAATCATTTATTGTCATATACATAAAAAATAAAAAAATTATATATAATATTTATTATTATACATATGAAAAACAAAAATATTATTGTACATATAATAAAAATTATTTATTAATATATGTATGTATGTATGTATCTATACTATATTATAAAGCGGTTAGGTCCCACGTCACCACCCTTCTCCTTCTCCCATTCCTCCTCTCTTCTCTCCTCAAACCTCTCTCCTTTCTCCCTTTCTCATTCCTAGCCATTCCTTGTAGCCACGTGGCAACCCTCTCTTCTACACTAGAGTCCCACTCCTAATCTCTCTCTCATGTTCCCAATCACTTAGCCAACCCCATCCTAAAATTTCTCCTAAACTATCTCTCTCCACCTAAAATTCTTCCTAAAACACCTCTTAATCTATATTATAAATCACCTAAAAACCAAAGACGTGGTTAAATTAATTAATTTGGGTTGATAAATTAATCTGTGAAGTATTTTTTATATTTTCAATAATTATTGATATTATTGAATATTATTTAGTAAATATCAACACCTAAACTATATTTTTTTGTAATTTTGGTAAATCAAAAATTTCAATTACTAAGAATTACTTGCTGAAAATTATTGATTTTGATAATTTAATTTCAGCATTTTTTGAAAATTAATTATTGAAATCAATAATTACTAAAAAAATAGTAATTAATTAAAATATTAATAAATACAAATTTAGTAATTAAAAATTATCTATAATTTTTTCAATAAGTAGTTATTGATATTTTCAGTAATTTTGGTCAATTTATTAATATTTAATGATATTATCAATTAATAATTAATTTTTTTTGTAGTTTTTAGCGGAAAATTAATTTCAATAAAGATAAATTTATTTTTTATATTTTCAATAATTTTGATATTTACTATAAGTTTTCAGCAATAATTAGTGATTTTTTTTAATTTAGTGAAAGTTAAATTATAAAATAGCAAATTTTCAAATAAATAATTGGAAAATTTAATAATTTCCATAAGTATTGGAGACTACATTTATAATTACCATAATTAATGAAACTATGTTTATGGGTTTGGGGGTGTCATGGGTTTAGGGGATGACCGCTAGGGTAGGAATGACAATGAGCGGGTTTGGGGCAGGGATCATTCTCCCCATCCCAACCTTGAGTTTTAACTTAATATTGTCAAAAATTTTAGGCTGCATCCTTGGTCCTCGATAGAGAGGGCACCCCATCGGGGACTTGAATCCCTGAATTTTTATAATTAAGAGTTTGTTTTTAGAAATGTATTTATTTAAAATAAAGGAAAAACCAAAATAGAAATAATATTATAAATATATTTTGATATATATATATATATATAAATATAATATAAGTAATATTATAACTAGCATAACTGATTTGGTATTGGCAAAACTAATTTGTAAAACCGCAAACAATTTTCTCATCGTCAAACCCGACCCCTTTGCCACATTGAGCAAGTTTTTCCTAACTCGTTCTAGGAAACTGGTGCACCGGATCTACAATTGTAGGGTAGGAGTAAGAAGTACTTGAGCTCCCTTTATTATCTTTCTTGTTTTTCTTTTGTTGCCTAGTTAGATTCTGTTGCTAGTTATAGAAAGAGATTTGGTGAGGTCTCTGCACCTGTCATCAAGGTTCAAAGTACTGATACAGGGCGTATCGGCCTATATCAGTACCTCTTTTAATATTTTATTTATTTTTTTTTTTTTTAAAATAGTTCAAAGGGGTCGGTTTAAATTCTGATTATCCTCTAAACCATGGTCTGACCCAATACAACCCTGTAAGAGTGTATCGGGAAGCCATCAACACAATATTTATCGGCCGATCCGGGCTGATACGTATCGATACTTAGAACCTTGCCTGTCATCATGCCTTACTTACCCCATTCCCATCATAAGGACATCTGCCCCCAGAAAAACTCTTCCAAGCACTTTTACTTCTTTTGTTTGATTCCTTTTATTCCCTTAGTTTTGTGCATTTCATAACTTCAAAGAGGCATGCTACAACCCAAGCGATTCAGATTTTATCCTTGAATCAAAACTTTGCTTAATTAGGTCTTTAGACATAGAAGTTAAAGTGGCATTATGCATGGAACTGTTAAAGTGATGTGATTTTTTATTCACATTTGACCTTTATGAGAAGAAAAGGGGTCCTCATGTTGCCTATAGCAGTGGTGTAGTAGAATTCATTACTACACATGTTCATCTGAAAATTTGGAATGGTTTAATGAATTTATTTTCTTCTCTTGGAATGAATTGGTTGCAAAGCCAAGTGATATTTCACTGCTTTCTTATTTTCGTGCTGTTCGTTGGTGGTATTTTCTCCTTTAACCGTGTATATCTGAAGAGATGCGAAAGAGTGTGATCAACTTATTGGGCATTTAAATCAATAATGAAGATTGAGAGGGTTTTGTGTTACTTTGGCACAACACTGGCTGTTGGGACAGTGGTTATGTCTTGGAGCTATATATAGCAAATAAATTAAAGGCCTAGACTCTTTGATCAAACTCCACGGTGAAGTAACATTAATAAGGTATTGCTTTTTCTCTTAAATAAGATAGATTGGGTTAGTTTTGTTTTACTTCGTCTTGTTGCTAATTTGTTGGGGTGGAATGTTCCTTAAAATAGAAATTAAGTAAATGGTGAGCAAGAGTTAAGACTGGTTTTTCAGAAAAGATAGGTTGTAGATCTATGGCATTCAAGGTTCAAAAATGTCATGAGAAAAGATGCAGATTGGAGTTGAGTTTGTTTCTTCAAAAGGAATGTTTGAGACATGGCTTGCGTTGTGATTGAGCTTCCAAATGCAAGGCTTCGAGTTCAAATCAGGGTTTTCTTAAAATGAGAGTGTAATAGGAAGAAGACCATTGTATTAGTACACACTCACTATTTTCTTACTAGCTCTGGATTTGGGCTGATCTAGGATAATATGGGGACCTCTCTGAATTTGGGCCTAATATTAGTGACAGATTTTGAAATCCGTCACCATAGGCTATAGTGACGCCACTTGTAGTAATGGATAAAATTCCGTCATCTGTTCGTCACTATAGATCCTATAGTGACAGATTTTGTCTATCAATATAACCCTTTTTTCTTGTAGTGATAAATTGAACCAACTTACTATCACAGCAACTCACATAAATATAAAATACTCTCTTTCTCTCTCTTTAACCCTTGAAGAACTTGAATTGCTGACATGTTAAGCTGTTCATAACTTCTAATAGCAAAAACAAGGAACAAGAATAATCTAAAATAATGAATTTGACAACTTTGAGAACATCATAAATTTTAGCACCAGGAGCATGGAAAGCTCCTCGTAACTTCTTTTCCATGCTTTGTATGGTGTCTTAACATCTTAAATCTGCCTCCATATAAGCATTCCTCTTGTTGTCTTGCATCAATTACTAGTCCAAATCAATAGCACCATAAGTTTAATATGTATTAAGAACTAGATATAAAGTAAGGGTGTTTATTTAGCTTAATGATCTGAAAATATCAGTATAAAGAAACGTAACTCAGCCTATGTTCCATTTATTGGGAAGACAACTCAAACCACAATACTACTAATCCATTTTCTCAATTGTGAAACTGCAGCTTAATAAAGTCAACAAGTAAAAATTGCACAAGCAATTGATAAATTCAACAACTGGGTACATATCACCAAAGGGTATGCATTATCCTCTCTTATAAGTTCAAGATTCATATGTTCATATTTGTTTTCTTCTTAGGATACAGTAATAGTTATTTCATCAAAAAAATACAAAAAAGCTAGTAGAATATGCACAAATACATATTTTGTCAGGTTGAGCAACATGATTGATAATAACCAATGGTTATTTAACTCTCGTGCAGCTTCCAGGGAGACACCATTACTTTTAGCATGCGGTATCTGTTCATTGTGCTACAAGAGTAGCTATTAGAGAAGACAGGAACGGTGCAGCTCAGATGAATTTTATTCAACCTTTCAGTTGGACGTCCCTGCAACCATGCATGTTGTTAAGGAGCTCTGTAGACTTGATAATGTGGAGAGGTACTTGTAGAGAAAAGACAAGAGGTGAGGGAGGAAACATGAAGTTTGTATTAAAGAATCTATCAATTTGAAACCAAGATGTATTAATTTGTGATTCATATATTTTGAATGGCGAATGGACTTTTAAATTTCATTTGTAATTGTTGTTTTGATTTTTGTATTTCATTATGTAGATGAATATAGAGAAAACAAGTTATTTGAAGAAAAACAGGAATAATTTAAAAAAAATATGGATTATATGAAAAAATATAGACTTAGCTGCAAGTAAGGTGACTGCTGCAACAGTCATTTGTTTTTACCAACAACCACAAAAATTGTCACTAGAACTTCTGGTGACACTTCCTTTAGCAGCATTTTGCTGATTGCCGGTAAAACTTCTAGTGGTAGTTTTGGAGATTTTAGCGGCAATTTTGACTTCCACTAAAAGTCATTTATCTTGTAGTGTTGGTTCTCACAATATAGCATCATTGGCTTCTTACAATCAATATCCAATTCTTCCAAAAGTGATTTAGGCCACAATAGTTTTGAAACTCCATGTGTCATTGCCCTATACTCTGCCTTAATTGAGGATCTAGCCACAATAGACTGCTTCTTACTCTTCCATGAAAGAATGTTCCCTGCCACCATAGCATAGTATCTTGAGGTTGATCTCCTATCATTAATACATCTAGCCCAATCAACATCAATGCAGGCTTTCAACTTCATGTATCCATGCTTGGCAAACAGGATACTCTTCTGTAGAGTACCTTTCAGGTAACACAAAACTCTCTTTATAACTGTTAAATGTGTAATTCGGGGGGATTACATGAGCTAACTAATGATACTGCATAGGAAATATCTAGGTGAACCATGTAAAGATATAACAACTTCCCAATCAGTCTTTGGAACACTCCCTTATCAGTCAATAGTTTACCATCAATAGTCAAGAGCTTGTAATTCAAGTCTATAGGAGTTGAAGCTAGTTTAGCATTGAGTTTGCTAGTTTCTACAAGTAAATCAAGGACATACTTATGTTTAGAATTAAAGATATCATCCTTAGATTGAGCAATTTCAATTCCCAAGAAACATCTAATTTCACCTAAGCCTTTGAACTCAAATTTAGTGTTAAGAAACCTTTTAAGACTAAACACTTCTTGAGTGTCATCATCAATAACCACAATGCCATAACATAAACAATCAGAAGGGTCACCATGAAATCTCTCCTCTTAACAAATAGAGTATGATCAGATTGAGTCTATGTGTAACTGAAGGTAACAAGGCCAGCTCAAAATCTCTTAACCAGGCTCTAGGAGATTGTTTGGGGCCACAAAGAGACTTCCTCAATTTATACATTTTCCCTTTCATTTCCTTCCCATACACCCTAGAGGTAAAAACATATAAAGCTCTTCATGGAATGGCTAATCAAGAGTAGCAATCGGAGGCAGAAAAACCCAAACAAAAGTCGTTTTAGCCATAGGGGCAAAGGTCTCTAGGTAATTAACACTATACATCTAAATATAAACCTTTAGCAATCAAACAAGTCTTAAACCTCTCAATAGTACCATCGGAATGATAATTGATAGTGAATACTCATTTACAACCAACTGGTTTCTTCCCCTTAGGCAAGTCCACAATTTCCTAGGTATTGTTCTTATGGAAAGCATTTAACTCAGTTTTCATAGCATCCCGACATTCTGGTTTAGATAAGGCTTCTAGGACAGACCTAGGGACTTCATGGGTAGAAACAAAAGCAAGAAAGGAATAAGAGGTTAGGGAAAGAAGGCTGTAGGACAGGTGTTCGGAGATGCAATGAGATGTATGCATCCGTTTTCCATCACGAAGGTTAATAGGAAGATCAAGTTCTAGGAAAGTATCAGAAGGGGTAGAGGGGGGCTGACTTATTACCCTAGTAGTGATGGGAGATGCAAGAAGCTTAGTTAAACGAGGGGAAACAACTTGCTCATTATTAATTTTATCATTTTAATTCTTTCTATTCATCCACTTTAATTTCTGCTACACTCATCCAATATGTTCCAATTTATGTTTGAAATTTTCATATATATATATATATATTTATACTAATTCAAAAATCTAATTATTATTTTATTTTGTTTTTCTGGTCGAATGCATTTGTAAGGAATAACAACATACATGGATGAAGAGATTTGAAATCAATATTTTTATTCCTATTGTGGTTTATTATATGTAACAAGATACATTGTCATGTATTTTTATATTTTAATTAATATATTAAATTTTGTAGAAATTTATTTTTAAATTTAATGTGATGTAAAAAGAAAACAAGTGATTTTTCATATAAATATGTTATTGGTTGGACCACTCAGAAACTTATAGTGGTAGAAAAGTCATGATTTTAGATAACCAAAATCAAATCTAGTGAGGGACAAAATCGTCACTATAGAGATTCAAAGCTTGATATAGTGACGGACAAGATTATTATTATAGAGATCCAAAGTCCAATATAGTGATAGAGAGTACCGTCACTATAATTATCGATAGTGACAGTCATATGTTGTTTGTTACTATAACAAGACTTTATAGTGGCGAATGTGACTGTCACTATAGGCCTAACATTAGTGACAGATTTTGAAACCGTCACTATAGGTAAATATCCATAGTGTCGGTCATATATTGTTTGTTACTATAACAAGACTTTTAGTGATGAATGCAACCATCACTATAGGCCTAATATTAGTGACAGATTTTGAAATCCGTCACCATAGGCTATAGTGATGCCACCTGTAATGATGGATGAAATTCCGTCATCTGTTCGTCACTATAGATCCTATAGTGATGGATTTTGTCTAGAACTTGAATTGCTGACATGTTAAGCTGTTCGTAACTTCTTTTCCATGCTTTGTATGGTGTCTTAACATCTTAAATCTGCCTCCATATAAGCATTCCTCTTGTAGTCTTGCATCAATTACTAGTACGAATCAATAGCACCATAAGTTTAATATGTATTAAGAACTAGATATAAAGTAAGGATGTTTATTTAGCTTAATGATCTGAAAATATCTGTATAAAGAAACGTAACTCAGCCTATGTTCCATTTATTGGGAAGACAACTGAAACCACAATACTACTTACCAATTTTCTCAATTGTGAAACTGCAGCTTAATAGAAGTCAACTAGTAAAAATTGCACAAGCAATTGATAAATTCAACTGGGTACATATCACCAAAGGGTATGCATTATCCTCTCTTATAAATTCAAGATTCATATGTTCATATTTGTTTTCTTCTTAGGAAACAGTAATAGTTATTTCATCAAAGAAAGACAAAAAACTAATAGAATATGCACAAATACATATTTTGTCAGGTTGAGCAACATGATTGATAATAACCAATGGTTATTTAACTCTCGTGCAGCTTCCAGGGAGACACATCACTTTTAGCATGCAGTATCTGTTCATTATGCAACAAGAGTAGCTATTAGAGAAGACAGGAATGGTGCAGCTCAGATGAATTTTATTCAACCTTTCAGTTGGACGTCCCTGCAACCATGCATGTTGTTAAGAGCTCTGTAGACTTGATAATGTGGAGAGGTACTTGTAGAGAAAAACAAGAGATGAGGGAGGAAACATGAAATTTGTATTAAAGAATCTATCAATTTGAAACTAAGATGTATTAATTTGTAATTCATATATTTTGAATGGCGAATGAACTTTTAAATTTCATTTGTAATTGTTGTTTTGATTTTTGTACTTCATTCTGTAGATGAATATAGAGAAAACAAGTTATTTGAAGCAAAACAGGAATAATTTAAAAAAAATATGGATTATATGAAAAAAATATAGACTTAACTACAAGTAAGGTGACTGCCGCTAAAACAATGTCTCAGACTTTTAGCGGCAGTCGCAACAGTCATTTGTTTTTACCAACAACCGCAAAAATTATCGCTAGAACTTCTGGTGATACTTCTTTTAGCATCATTTTCCTGACTGCCGGTAAAACTTATAGTGGTAGTTTTGGAGACTTTTAGTTGCAGTTGTGACTTCCACTAAAAGTCATTTTTCTTGTAGTGTTGGTTCTCACAATATAGCATCATTGGCTTCTAATCACTGAGTGTAGGTCATGCTAGATCACTGAGTATTCGAGATTAGCTCAAGAGAAAGTTCAGAAATATTCAAGATGTTCAAGATACTCAAGATACCTTTTCCCCTTCGACCAAAGGGCTCTTATATATGGGCGTTCTTGTCAAATCAGGCATAACCGCCACTGGGCCTCTGTCGTAGCCGTTATCTGTCAGGGCTATGTAGGTAACCGTTGCAGAGTACTATTCAATCGGATGAGTGACACGTCCCAAAAGGACAGACACACCACCATCTGTCGAGAGACGTGGGTGTAGTCTGCCGGGATGGCAGGGATTGCGCCGTGAGTCAGGAGATGTAGTGCAGTCTGACGGGTACAGTCTCATCAGATAGAAGCTTCTTGAAAACATCGCATCGCTTAGTAGCGAATTGCCTTGTAGCGAGTTACCCTGGTGGCGAGCTGCCTTGTAGCGAGCTACCTTGGTGGCGAGCTATCCTGTCGCGTGCTCCTAGGGATACTTCAAGGTGATTCCTCTTAAGGTTGCCTTTGGGGCAGTTTTTCTGCCTAAGTATTGGAGCGGGCTGGTTATCCTAGCTCGCGAGCTGGGATAGACTTGTCTTGGAGTATTCCATTTCAGTTCATCAGGGGTCCTCGAGTTCACGCTGTAGCGAGCTCACCCTATAGCGAGTTGTGACGTAGCGAGCTGTCCTGCGGATTCATTACTTAGTCGCGGTCAGGCTGTGGTGCTGAGTTGTTACTTGTGCTAAGTCATGCCCACGTGTCACCGTCTCAAGGGGTCAGGTCAAATCACCGTCCATCAATTGCCCCCCACTCCTCAGGCTAAGGGTGCTACCTTAGCGTGAGGAGTTCATGAAGTGTGATGGGTGGATTTGACCCAAAGTTCAAACTTGATTGACTGATCGAATTAAATACGCGCACAGAAGTCAAGGGGTCTCTAGACCTTTTGAATGCCGAAAGATGTGCCGAAGTGGCTCTTAACTCCAGAAGACATGCAGTCGTCATTACCTTAATCATGGGAGACGTGCAGCCAGTCATGTTTCAAGTTTAGGAGGCATGCGTTTAGCTTGACTGCAAACCATCAGATCTGTTTTAATTTGAGCTATCGATTTGAGGGCACATTGGTTATAAATAGGAGGGCCCTAGGCCTCATTTCTTTTATGCTAACTTGCCTTGCCTTCGGATTCTAAGGTCGTGTCTTCATCTAGCTGCCCGAGCTCTTCTTTTGTTCACACCGTCTTTTCGATTCATCTCTTCCCTGGTGAGTCTTATCATTTTGTCAGTATGTCTGGGTATCCGTACCACGTCTTTTCCTAGGGTGATGACCAAGATGACGCCCCCTTGAGCTCAAGGGGAGCCTAGGGGCAAGCTCCAGAAGTTTGGGAGGCTTTTGGTGAAACTGCTTCTACCTCTCAGGGCAGGGAGTCCGATAGCTTTGGTCCTTCCTCCTTGTCGACGGAGAGGCTTAGGTCCTTAGTCCTTCATTTTAACCTTCCTGGAGACCTTATCTACAGTCTTCCTTCCGGTTACTATCCCTGGGAGCACGGTCCCAACGAGATCATGATCTTCCAGGAACAGCTCATGGCTGGCCTGCATCTTCCTCTGCATCCTCTGATAGTGGAGGTTTGAACCATTTCAACGTCACTGTTGACTAGCTTCATCCCAACTCCATCTGAAATGTAGTTGGGACTATCTCTTTGTTTTACGAGTACTGTCTCCCCCTTAACCTTGACATCCTCTCCACCATCCTCTGCATCAAGAATGGTTCTCTCGGAGTGCCTCCAGAAAGGCATTCCTACTATTTTTCTCCCCGCCGCGGCTTCAAGCTCTTATATGAGCTACCAAATAGGATCCCGGCCTAGAAGCGGGACTATTTCGTAGTCCGTAACCCCGAAGGGTGGCCCTTCCCAACTCACTATGGGGCTGCCATCTAGGATTCGGGGGTCGACTTGGACCCCGAAGTTCGGAAAATGCTACAGTCTTGGGCAGCAGTTGGCTTCCATTGGTTGGCCTACTTGATCGAGGAAAAGCTCGCGTAGGCTGGCCTAAGCCAAAGTAGGTTGCCTTTTAGGTCGCGTAGTGCCTTATAATTTTTTTTATTGGACTAATACCTTGTGATTTTTTGCAGCCATAATGTCTGGTGTTGACGCGCGCTGCCTTCTTTCTAGCAACCAGAAGCGTAAGGCGAAGAGGTCGCGTCCTGATCGAACTTCCACTTCTGAGGGTACTGAGTTTGAGTCTGCTAACCCGGTCTTCGCTTCTCCATCGCCTGAGGTCCTACCGGTCCCATCCGAGGGAGTTGCCACAGAAGGTGGCCTTGAGAAAGGCGAACTCCTGGGACAAGGACTGTTCCCTCCATCTGGGCCATCCCGCCCCTTCCTCTTCCCACAGTTCCCTACCGGGAACTAGGAGGGTGTTAATGACTACACCATGGCCACATGAAAGAGCCAAAGGGCGGTCTGCCATGAGGAGGTCGCCCGCTAGGGAGAGTTGGACCCTAAGGAGCTTGCCAAGCTAGCTTCCGCTCACTGCATTGTGGTAAGTGGCCTTTTTCTTCCTTCTCTTTCTTTTCTCTCCTTTTCTCTTTTCTGACCTTAGTCTTTTGTTGGCAAGTGAACTCCGCCATCCACGCCATGGCCCTCTAGACCAACATTCACTCTGGCGATGCTCGTGCTCAGAGGTCAACCATGCAGAAGTTCCAATGCGAGTTTGACCAGGCCCGGGGTGAAGTCATTCAGGCTCGAAAGGGGAGCGAGGCCCAGGAACTGCTCGTCCGGGACCAGGAGGCGCAGATTGCCCAACTATCTGAGGAGAGTACTCGCTACTAGGAGGAGTTGTCGAGGGTGGCAGCAAAGAGGGAGCTTCTTCGCTAGTAGGTTCGAGACTTGGAGTCCACGCTTCAGGACCAAACTGAAGGGATAGGAAATCCATCACATGGACGCCCAAAGATTGTAGAATAAGGTGGCGAATTTCAAAAATTTTTTCTCTCCTTTCAACTGGGAATCGAACTCCCTATTTAGAAAATCATATTTTCAATGATCATTCTTGAACCATAAACTGAACCAGATCTGAACCAAAAGGAGTAGGGAGAGATAATACCCGATACAGAGAAATAATATCTCTCAATGGAGGTGTTCATGCCCAAGGTAGGATCCAAAATCTGCACCCACTGAAGATGGTGCAGTGTAGGGTGGAGCAGAATCAGCAGTGTTCTTCCAAAAGAACTTGATCCTTCTCAAGAATCACCTGGACGGCTTGTGAATACAATTCCCACCAATATTTTCTCCAAAAGATTGGAATCAAGATCCAATCTTGATTTCTCCCAAGGAATGGAGATCGAACTACTGTAGGCGGCGGCTGCAGGAAGGAGGCGGCAAGAGAATATTTGCAGGGTGCAAAATTCTCTCTTCTGTGATTTCAGCTCTAAAGACAAGACTATTGCTGGTGGTTGTATGTTGTGTCTAAAGGCTGCCACCCCCTCTTCCTTTTATAGACTTAATGGGATCAGCTCCTAATCCCATTAGGAGTTGCTAACCCAAATCATATCTGGATTAGAAGTCCCTTTAAGATAAGGGATAATCCTTATCTTATCTGCAGATTAGATCAGCCATCTCCTAATCTAATTAGGAAGTTTCCAGATCTAAATCTTATTTAGATCTTAGACTCTCTAAGTGGATAGGGTGTGGGCCCAATCCTATCAGCTGATCTTATCTCAAAATTCACCCCATAAGTGACTAATCAGATTAGCCCAGTTCGAAATGGGCTTAAGGCCCATTTAAGGTTATGTATTCATTTAGCCTTCCAAACTACTGCCCAGTTGGGCTTCCTTGTATGGCGTGGGACCCAAACATTGATCTACACATCATCTATATGGGTTCAGCCCAGCCTTTGTTACAAGGCTTGGCCGAATACATTGTTAAGGACAGTGCACCCCCTGAAACCCATCAAATGGGCTCTATGGGCCCAACACTTACCCTAAGTGGTCCCTGGGCCAAGCCACCTTGTAACACCCAGGGATTGTGGGCAAATGCAAGATTAGCCCATCAAGTAGTATCTTCAATGGTCTTACACTTAACCTCTCAGCCCATAATGATCATACACTGCCCGACAAGAGAGGACCTCCCTCGGTTGCAAGGAATAGTGTTGCACTCTCTCAAGTATGGATCCCAGGAATAAAAACCTATTTGTAAATATTTCGAAACTATAATATATATACTTTTATATCTCATATAAAATATATTTTGCAAAACAAATCTCAATGATTGAAATTGGCTGCCGGTAGTCTTGATTTCCATCAGTGAGAGTGCATCCCCGATCATTACCTTTGTCCAACAAAGGGGCTGATCCTGTCACTATGATCACCCACTCAGATGAATTCTCAAACTGTCCCAACATACCCAGGTTTTGACCCCCGCTAAGGATCTCACTGATTGGTACATCAAAGATAGCCCAATCCAACACCTAGTGCAGTATCATAAATGAGTCTAGGGGTCGGGTGTAACTTTCCAGTTTTGCCCATCAATCTCTAAGGTCCAGGGCAATACTGGAAATCTGGTCCAGTTCAAATATTCAAATAATCCTACACTGTATGTGCGTAGGGTCTCACCCCAGTAGTTGAGATAAGCCAACCCAACCGACTTGGTGGCACCACAGTGTCAGCCTTGTCAGGATAGGTCTCCCCAAACCGACCCACTGGCTGTGAACATTCTAAACTAACATGAGTCTCATTAAGTGTCCAGTTTAAGGGTATTACATAGAAACATACCAAGGGAACATGAATCAAATATGCACTTTTATTCATTTACAATAAACTCATAAAGTACATCATTTTGATTGAAGCTAAGGGCATAAAAAACTATCTAACAACTCCCACTTGCACTTAGGTCCAATCAGGTACTAGCCGGAGTCCCATGCTTTCCACGTGTTTCTCAAACACTTTCTATGATAGTGGCTTTGTCAATGGGTCTGCTACATTTTCCGCTGACGCTACCTTCTGAATCAGGACGCCCCCTCTACCAACAATCTCCCTCAGTACATGGTACTTCCTCTCGATGTGCTTCGACTTCGAGTGGGCTCGTGGCTCCTTAGCCTAAGCAATAGCTCCATTATTGTCATACAACAATGGGATGGGTGATGTGCTAGACGGAACTACTCCCAACTCGTGAACGAACTTTTTCATCCACACGGCTTCTTTGGTAGCCTCACTTGCGGAAATGTACTCGGCCTCGGTTGTGGAGTCTGCAGTGGACCCCTGTTTGTTGCTTTTCCAGCAAACAACACACGATCCTATCATGAAAACATATCCAGATGTAAACTTTTTATCATCTGGATTTGACTAGAAATCGACATCTGTATACCTTTGGATCTGTAGTGAGCTACCATCGAAGACTAGACAAAACTCTTTTGTCCTTCGAAGGTACTTAAGTATGTTTTTCACAGTAGTCCAGTGCTCCTGCCCTGGGTTGACCTGAAATCTGCTTACTACACTCACTGCCTAAGCAATGTTAGGGTGAGTGCACAGCATGACATAGATGATGCTCCCTACGGCAGAGGCATAGGGAATGCCTTTCATGCCATCAATCTCCTCAAAAGTCTTGGGAGACATCTTCTTGGAGAGAGTGACTCCATGCCTGAAAGGAACATTTTATTTCTTAGAGTTTTCCATGTTGTATCTCTTGGCTATTTTGTCAATGTAGGCAGATTGGGATAATCCTATTTTCCGCATCGATCTATCTCTATAGAGTCGAAGACCTAGTATATAGGAGGCTTCTCCAAGATCTTTCATGGAGAATTGCTGTGAAAGCCATACTTTCACCGTAGTCAACATTTCTACATCATTCCCAATGAGTAGAATGTCATCTACATACCAAACCAAGAAGGTAACCTTATCTCCATTGTACTTCCTGTAAACACAGGGTTCATCTAGATTCTACTCGAAGTCAAACAATTAGACAGTAGAGTCACTGATGTTCCAACTTCTAGAAGCTTGCTTAAGTCTATAAATGGATCTATTAAGTTTGCATACCATGTTTTCCTGACCCGCAGCTATGAAGCCTTGCGGCTGCTGCATATAGATATCTTCAGTAAGATCTCCATTCAGGAATGCAGTTTTGACATCCATCTGCCAAATCTCATAATCATGGTATGCTGCTATAGCTAGCAGGATCCTAATGGATTTAAGCATGGCAACAGGCAAAAAGGTTTCCTCATAATCGATGCCCTCTTTTTGAGCGTACCCTTTCGCCACCAGACGAGCTTTGAAGGTCTCAACCCTACCATCAGGGCCCTTCTTCCTCTTGTAAATCCATTTGCAACCAATTGCTTTTACCCCGGAGGGCGGATCTACTAGAGTCCAAACTCCATTGGTCTCCATTGAGTCCATCTCTGCTCTCATGGCCTCCACCCACTTCTGGGAATCTATGTCCAACATAGCTTTCGCGTAAGTCATGAGATCCTCCTCACTAGTCAAGGTTTCCACCAGGTAACTATCCTGGTCATAACCATAACGGACTGGTGGCCTGGATACCCGAGTGGATCTTCTAGGTTGGTCACTACCTGAAACTTGTGGGATATCTCCCACTGCTCCTGAGCTCTCCTCATCAAGAACAATTTCCTGACGATGGGTATCTAGCATGTAAACGGTCTCCAAGAATTGGGCATTTCGACTGCAGAACACTTTCTGCTCACTTGGGTCATAGAAAAGGTAACCCACAGAGCCTTTTGGGCAGCCTACAAATAGGCAACGACTGGTCTAGGATTCCAACTTGCCTACACTCATTCTTTTAACGTGTGCTGGACAACCCGAAATCTTCAAGTGTCTGACACTTGGTTTCATTCCGGTCCAAAGTTCAAATGGAGTGTTCGGAACTGATTTAGTTGGAACCCGATTCAGCACATAAATCATAGTCTCTAATGCGTAACCCCAAAAGGATGAGTGTATGAGAAGAGACCGGACCATATCCAATAAGGTCCTATTCCTCCTCTCTGAAACACCGTTAAGTTGTGGTGTAGCAGGAGGACCTAATTGTGATACTATCCCATTGTCCTTTAAGTAGTCCCTGAATTCATCAGAGAGATACTCGCCACCTCGATCAGATCGAAGGGCTTTAATTTCTTTCCCCAACTGTTTCTCGACCTCTTGTCTAAACTCTTTGAACTTTTCAAAGGATTCAGACTTGTGTCTCATTAGGTACACGTAACCATATCATGAGAAATCATCTGTGAAGGTGATGAAATACACGTGTCCTAACCATATCGTGAGAAATCATCATCCGCCCCCCTTAGCCCCTCAACTCAAGCACAATCTCTAATACAATTTGACTCTCAAGAATAAAAAAATTGAAATTTCAATTTATTACCATTGTTGAACTTAGAGCCGAAACTGACCCAGACCGACCAAGTCAGTTTTGCTTAACATAGGGTCAGTTTTGGTTTCAATTTCAAGTAACCCGACCAGGTCGGGTCGGTTGAAAAAATCTCAATAAACTGACCCAACCCGACCCATGAACAGCCTTAGGACTGGCTTTAGTTCATTGCTTGTTTGGGTATCATCCTTTGTTGGAGGGTATTTCACTTGCCATCCAATGGGTAAAAATCTGGGATCTTTTTTGGTTTTTGTAGATGAACCTTTTGTCCTCCGGCCTTGACAAAATAATCATTTAATTAGATTCAGGGAGTAAGGCATACTTGGATATTGGATCTTCATCCTTATGTTTTGTAATTCGGCTACCAGTCTAGACATGATTTGTTCTGCTATTGGTGGTGATGCTTCTGGTTCAGAACCTAATTCCTCTAAGTGAAAATGTTGTTTAGTGGAATGGATCCGGTGGCCTGAAAAGATAGTACGCATTCATCAATACTTTACTCATTTATCTATTTTGCATTGAATTGGCACTGCTGGCAGTACAAAGATATCTTCTTCTGCATGGGAAAATAGTTCTTGGCCATAATCAACCAATTCCTCTAATGTAACCGATCGATGGATAAAGAAGAGTGGTTCAATAGCAATTGGGTAGACCATGTTTACTTCGTCCAATGATTTGATCTTGGTGATGAAGCTAGTTGGACCGAAGGGTGGCCCATTTTGTTGATAGACCTCCTCTTTTGGTTCCTTCCCTTCTCTATGAATAGGCTGAATCAAACTTATAAGATATTGCATTTCTACCGAGGCTACCATTGTTTGTATCAGATTCATCCGAATTTAAATGATGAAGTAATAGCCCAATGAATCTAGCCTACGACCTGTAACTAGACCATAGAAATCAAGAGAAAAGAAAAAAAAAAAAGAAATAAGAGATAAGCAATACAATTATAGGTATATAGTGCTCATTTAGTCCCTAAGAGCATAGTAAACATCGTATTGATACCACATGGACACTTGCTATCAGTCTGCAGTTAACTTTCCCTCTATGATGAACCCATAGCGTGCATTGGAGAACCATGATAAACCCGTGGTTCATTGCACGCTCTCGATAAGCCTATTCATAGTTTGAGCCAAGGCAAACTTGGGCTGAACCCGTGATGAGGTTTGTATACACTCGGACTTGCAATAAACCCTCAACCGTTGCTGCACCACGGCCTACTAAGGAACCACATCTAGATGCCACCTGCACGCAATGTCGATGGGGACGAATGTGGTGAGGTGCCACGTAAGGCTAACAATACGGCATCCGCCAGACGGTGACGTCACTAGTGCCACGTCAATTAAGTAAGGCATGCAAGAGGTAGTAGCACGTGAATTATGATGATCCCGAGTGAAAGGAAAGCCGATCCTCGGAAAGATCCCCATAGGGACACGTGGTGAAACCCCAGTGGTGCCCTTAATAATTGACAACAAAACTAATATTTCATTTCCTAATAAGAAATGAGCACCTTTGGCTCATTCCTTTTAGGATCTCAGGATCTCCCCTATAAATAGAGATCCTCCTTATAATGAAATTCATTCAGTAATCAAATACCCTCATCATTGACTCCCAGCTCGACCACTCGAGCTTGACACCCTAGCTTGAGATCCAGTCCCCTTTAACCCTCGGTCTTTCTGCCCAACCTAGCCTTTACCCTACCTATAACAAGAAAACAGTCTAAGTCAATGGTGTAGAGCCGGCTGTATTTAAGACCGCCGCTATAGTGAGAACTAAGGTGGCGTTCTCCTCTGAGCCGCTGCCTACAAACCAAAAACAACAAAAAATTAAAACTTGAGCGGCGATTTTCGACAATTGACATGATGTTTTTTAATCTTAAACCGGATTTGAACCGGTCTAAAATCAAATAATCAATTGAGAGAGGGGGAAGAGAGAGCAAAAAGTTATGAATTCCCGCATTTTGCTATTCCCCGTGTTCTACAAGACAAACGGAGAACTTCACTGAGAACCAGAGAAATCCATGACAAGAAGAAGGGGGAACACAAGACAAATGGAGAACTCTACTCAAACCATTGTTGTTTAACTAAGAATGCAAGAAGATATTGATTAACTAAGAAATCGATACCATGTGTAAGGGTTTTCAAATTGGCGGTAGATTTTATTTACTCTACTAAAGGGTTTAGAGTTTCTTCATTTTGTTTCGGTGCAAAGTTTCAACATGAAGAGCTTATTTTTGTTCTCATTCGATTTCGGTTTCTCTCTCTCTCTCTATATATATATATATTCTTTGTTTCTTTTGAATTTATTCTCAATGTTCTTTATTTTTGTAGGATGACTTGGACCCTGGTGGTTTGGGTTGGGCATTTCACTAATTAATTTGATTTCATGGAACACAAGCACGAACTGTACCTATTTCTTAAAGGATGACTAACGTCAGTTGATATTTGAGTGGTACATAACATATACCCTCTCGTGGGGATATGTTATATTTGAGTGGTACATAATTTATTCTCAATGTTCTTTTTTTTGGATTTTGAGAGGGGGGAAAGTTGATTAATGGGGATTTTAGTTCCCATTGACCAAGAATCCTATGTTCATTTTTCAGATTAATGTGGAGATCTGGGAAAGTTTATTTTCTTGGGTATCACTTACCCAGGTTAGTGATATCCATCTCTTAGGTGGGTAAATAACTTTCCCACCTAGGAGGAAAGTTGCCACACTTGAATGGGACAAAAATACCTCTTTTAATAATGAATTTTTATGACTAAAATGGTCATTACCTTATTTACCTGAAAAATAAAAGAACATGGATAAATGCACTTACTCGGATAAGTGTTTCCAGAAAAAACTTATCCAAATAATTGTATTTACACAGGTAAGTAGCTTACTGAAAAGTGAACGAGACCTTAAATCCAAATATTTTTTATTTCCATGGGATCACATAGCTATAGGTGACCATATAACTCAATTTTGTTTTGTTTATAATGTTTTTGTTAGGAATTAACTATTTATTATCTCACTGTTCCTAATTATAACCTTTGATTGTAGTGATGAAGGAAGGGTCATGCTATGGTTTGAGTTTTACATGGGAGTGGGAAGAAAGAATGGTGTAAATACTGAGAAGAAACGGCCATATTGGCCAATTTGATGAATGGTTCTATGGATGGTTGCTTTTCTTAATTTCTTAGCCCGTTCAACATGTTGATTAATTCCCTTGGTCTTAAAAGCTTCATTGTTAAAATAGCCTGTGTAATTTGCCTTCTTCCTTGCAAATAGACCTTCAACAGTCCTCTTTCATCACTTCATTAATCAAACATATTTCTATCATTATTATTGATCCCCTCCAAAAAAATAGAAGAAAAAGGAAAATCTAAAATTCACTATTTGGATAAATGATATATTAGTCTATAATGAAGATGGATCATAAATTCTTCAATTTTTAAAATTACTTTATAATCAAGGTTGCAACTTACAAGTGTGAAGCTTGGTTTATAGCCAACCCAAACCCAACAATAAAAGTTGGTCACTCAGTGTA
This sequence comes from Nelumbo lutea, assembly GCF_056320005.1. Classification (NCBI taxonomy): domain Eukaryota; kingdom Viridiplantae; phylum Streptophyta; class Magnoliopsida; order Proteales; family Nelumbonaceae; genus Nelumbo; species Nelumbo lutea. The sequence continues at coordinate 43,157,024 of NC_142684.1, read as the reverse complement.
AATTATCTACCTTAGGTAAAGTCCAACTTGACCAGCCAAGGGCCACACTGAACGAAGTCTTAACACAACTTGGATGAACTTGGTCGGAACTCGGGCTTGGGCAGGTTGGTTGGGTTTAAGGGATTTTTAGCCATTCTTTTGTTGCTTTGTATATATTTTGAGTTGTAATATTTAGTTTAGAAAAAAAAAAAGGAATATCATTGTCTACATGTTTATTCATAATGTAACACCGGGCTAGGGAGTTTTTTTTCCTCCCATTCCTGATAGTCTCTCCTTCGGGCCTCAGAAGCCCTATCACCCGGTCGCTCCGGGGCAGGATTCTTTGCCACTTTGTCCAGCTTTTCTGAAGCTAGGACCAGCATAAGGCTCCTGTACCAGTCGACATAGTTTGGGCCCTTAAGCTTGTTGTCGTCAAGAAGCTTTGCAAAAGATCCGTTTTCCATTTTCTGATAAAAGAGCAAACATCAGTCCACAACCTAATTTGATTCATGTTCATTTCATAGATATGGATTTTAATCTACAATCCATTTCCATTCATTCATCTTTGAGATTTCCCTCCTTTCTTAGTGACGGAGACTACGGGTTGTCTCTGGAAATGTGGGAAATCACATAGGGTGCATGGAGCCAACTTTTCAGCTGCGTAACCCCACCTCCTTTCTGTGAAGGATCATATCCACTCATCATATGAGTTTTCCCTTTGGCCCCTGTCATACAAGGTTCAGAGCCGTTTTAAGGTAAACCTTTCTATTTAGTGAGTGCTTACCCATCATATTCGTGAACGCCAAGGTACCGTGAGAGAGTTTCCATTTTCTGGTGAAGCCCCTCCCACATCGGTCTATGACGCCCCTATCATCTTATGAAACACTCAGACAAGCCTAACAGCAAATGGATAGCCCATTTTCTGGTGTGTTTCCTCATTACTGAAGGACCCATCCTCATGCTAATGATGTAGGGCCTTTAGAGAGTTCATCATATGAATCTCCCTATCACTTGCACTCATATTAGCTGGAGGGAACAAATAATTATGCCCTAGTTTGATTTAGGTCAAACCAAAGTGGCTCCCACTGACTTTCATAAACTGCAAATCTCAGATAGCGAATGTCCCATCTGCGAAATCTCCATTTCTGCGCTGCCATTTTCGATCCAAAATAAAATTAAATAGAAATCCTATTTCTATTAATAATTACATCAGATCAAATGCCTATACATTGAGTCTAAAAATAAAAAAAAAATTATTTACCGACCAAATGTAATAAATAAATTCAAGAAACTGCAAATCTTGCAGTTCTCCCTGCGCAAACCAAGAATTCAATCTCCTCTTGTACGAACAGCCCATAAATCAAGAAAATCATATAGAACTATTCTAAACAATAATCAGATTTATATAAAATTAATTTCAGATTATTTGCCCATCAATTTTGGGAACAAATTTCCCAAAACCCATATCTGCGCAAATTGGGTAGAACGCCTTCTCCCTATTTGCGCAGGTTCAGATCTGAAACAGAATGGTTCAAGATTTGAACCATGGCTCTGATACCACTGAAGGGATAGAAAATCCATCACATGGACGCCCAAAGATTGCGAAATAAGAAGGCGAATTTCAAAAATTTTTCTCTCCCTTCAACTGGGAATCGAATTCCACATTTAGAAAATCATATTTTCAAGGATCATTCTTGAATCATAAACTGAACCAGATCTGAACCAAAAGGAGTAGGGAGGGATTATACCTGATACAGAGAAGCAGTATCTCCCAATGGAGGTGTTCATGCCCAAGGAAGGATCCAAAATCTGCTCCCACTGAAGATGGTGCAGTGCAGGGTGGAGCAAAATCAGCAGTGTTCTTCCAAAAGAACTAGACCCTTCGCAAGAATCAACTGGACGGCTTGTGAATACAACTCCCACCAATCTATTCTCCAAAAGATTGGTATCAAGATCAAATCTTGATTTCTCTTAAGAACTAGAGATCGAACTGCTGGAGGCGGCGGCTATAGGAAGGAGGCGGCAAGAGAGTATTTGCAGGGTGCAGAATTCTCTCTTCTTGTAATCTCAGCTCTAAAGACAAGAGTATGTAGCTTGCATATCTAAAGGCTGCCGCCCCCTCTTACTTTTATAGACTTAAAGGGATAAGCTCCTAATCCCATTAGGAGTTGCTAATCGAAATCATATTTGGATTAGAAGTCCCTTTAAGTGATAAGGGATAACCCTTATCCTATCTACAAATTAGATCAGCCATCTCCTAATCTAATTAGGAGGTTTCCAGATCTAAATCTCATTTAGATCTTGGACACTCTAAGTGGATAGGTTCTAGGCCCAATCATATCAGCTGATCCATCTCAGAATTCACCCCTTAAGTGACCAATCAAATTAGCCCAGTTCGAAAAAATGGGCTTAAGGCCCACTTAAGGTTATATATTCATTTAGCCTTCCAAACTGCTGCCTAGTTGGCCTTCCTTGTATGGCGTGCGACCCAAACATTGATCTACACATCAGCCACATGAGTTCAGCCCAGCCTTTGTTACAAGGCCTGGCCGAATACACTGTTATGGACAGTGCACCCCTTGAAAATCCATCAGATGGGCTCTATGGGCCCAACACTTACCCTAAGTGGTCCCTGGGCCAAGCCATCTTGTAACACCCAGGGACTGTGGGCAGATGCAAGATTATCCCATCAGGTATTATCCTCAATGGTCTTACACTTAACCTCTCAACCCAAAATGATCATACACTGCCCGACAAGAGAGGACCTCTCCCTCGGCTGCAAGGAACAGTGTTGCACTCTCTCTTATATGGATCCCAGGAATTAAAACCTTTTGCAAATCATTTCAAAACCGTAATATATATACTTTTATAACTCATATAAAATATATTTTGAAAAAAGAAATTTCAACGATTGAAATCGGCTGCCGGCAGTCTTGGTTTCCATTAGTGAGAGTGCATCCCCGATCATTACCTTTGTCCGACAAAGGGGCTGATCCTGTCACTATGATCACCCACTCAGATGAATTCTTAGATAGTCTCAACATACCTAGGTTTTGACCCCCACTAAGGATCTCACTGATTGGTATATCAAAGATAGCCCAATCCGACACCTAGTGTAGTATCATAATCGAGTCTAAGGGTCGGGTGTAACTTTCCATTTTTGCCCATCAATCTCCAAGGTCCAAGGCAATACTGGAAATCTGGTCCGGTTCAAAGATTCAATTAATCCTACACTATATGTGCCTAGGGTCTCACCCTGGTAGCTGAGACAAGCCACCCCAACCGACTTGGTGGCACCATAGTGTCAGCCTTGTCAGGATAGGTCTCCCCAGACCGACCCATTGGCTGTGAACATTCTAAACTAACATGAGTCTCATTAAGTGTCCAGTTTAAGGGTATTACACAGAAACATACCAAGGGAACATGAATCAAATATGCACTTTTATTCATTTACAATAAACTCATAAAATACATCATTTTGATTGAAGCTAAGGGCATACAAAACTGTCTAACAAAGGGAACTGTTGCTGGTACTGGTACTAAGAGACCTAATGCAACACTTGTTGTTGGTAGAGTTGGAATTGCTGGAACTGCTGCATTTGAGCTTGCGTGACTCGCATGCATTGCACTAGGTCTTCCAACTAGTTCTGGTTGATCACTGGGGGCACAATCGAAGGTTCAGCAAAGGTCGATCCAACCGTGGAAGGGAGTGGAGCATTCACGGGTGCCACTGTGAGAGGCACATTCAAACTAGGGATTCCGTCCACAGAGATGGGGACGGTGAACTATTCAATACAGACAGTGGGGAGTTGGGGTTGCTCCCCAAAAGTGTCTGGCTAGCACCACATCCGGCGTTGCTGTAGTAGGCCATGAATGCTAGTTCTCAAAAGGAAATTGTAGAAGCTTAGAGGAAGGCTTTTTAAAGCGCTTCCCATAGACGGCGCCAAATGATGCTGTGCAATCCGAGCACTCATAACTAGTAGTTGACTGGTTCCTAGCTGGTGACGGATGATACCTGAGAAGAAGACGGTAAAGAATTCTCGGGGGAATTGCTCGATGGGAATACTTCGATGCTTAAGTTAGAATACCGGAGAAAGTAGTATTGAGTGCAAAGAAAGCTAAGAGTGTAAGTCGCACTCAATCACTGAGTGTTCAAGATTAGCTCGAGAGAAAGTTAAGAAATATTCAAGATGTTCAAGATACTTAAGATACCTTTTCCCCTTCGACCAAGGGGCTCTTAAATATGGGCGTTCTTTTCAAATCGGGTGTAACCGCCACTAGACCTTTGTCGCAGCTATTATCTACCAGGGCTGCATAGGTAACCGTTGCAGAGTACTATCCAATCGGATGAGTGATAAGTCCCAGAAGGACAGACACACCACCATCTGTCGAGAGATGTGGGTGCAGTCTGTTGGGCTGGCAGGGATTGTGCCGTCAGTAAGGAGACATGGTGCAATATGATGGGTACGGTCTTGTCAAATAGAAGCTTCCTAAAAACACCACTTCGCTTAGTAGCAAACTGCCTCTTAGTTTGCTACCCTGGTGGCGAGCTACCTTGTAATGAGCTATCTTGTCTTGAGCTACTTTGTAGCGAGCTCCTAGGGGTACTATGAGGTGATTCCTCTTAAGGTTGCCTTTGGGGTAGTTTTTCTACCTAAGTATTGGAACGAGCTAGTTATCCTAGCACATGAGCTGCTGGGATAGACTTGTCTTGGAGTATTCCCTTTCAGTACATCGGGGATCCTCGAGCTCACGCTATAGCGAGCTCACCCTATAGCGAGCTGTTACGTAGCGAGCTGTCCTGTGGGCTCGTTACTTAGTCGTGGTCAGGCTGTGGTGCTGAGTTGTTACTTGTGTTGAGTCATGTCCACATGTCACTGTCTCAAGGGGTTGGGTCAAATCACCCTCCATCAGCTTCTTACAGTCAATATCCAATTCTTCCAAAAGTTATTTAGGCCACAATAGTTTCGAAACTCCATGTGTCATTACCCTATACTATTCCTCAACTGAGGATCTAGCCACTACAGAGTGCTTCTTACTCTTCCATGAAATAATGTTCTCTGCCACTACAAAGTGCTTCTTACGCACCCCGGTCAGGCTTGGTCATGTAATTAGGCTTGTGGACCTGACCTCGGGCCTAACACAGTAAGCCCGACTGTGTTTCGGGCCAGGCTCGGGATTTTTCAAAAAAGCCCAGCCCAAGCCCGGCTCGGCCCGACTCAGCATTATATATTTTATAAAATATATAATATGTATTTTATGTATTATATAAAATATATAAATAATATAATATTTCTTAAAATATATATGTATAATTTAATATATACATATTTTTATTATTTTCTTTATAATCTCTCTCTCTATTCAGCCGTTGACACTATGGGCTAAATTTTGGGCTCGAGCCCAGGCCCCGGCTTTAGGCCTTTTATGAGGGCCGGGCTCGGGCCCAAGTTGTAGGCCCGATGGTCAGGCTGGGCTCAGGCTTGGGCCTTAGAAAATTCTGTTAATACAGAGTGAAAGCCCGGCCCGAGCCCGGCCCGGCCCATGAATAGGTCTACTGCCACCATAGCACAATATCTTGAGGTGGATCTCCTATCATTAATACATCCAACCCAATCAACATCAATGCATGCTTTCAGCTTCATGTGTCCATGCTTGGCAAACAGGATACTCTTCCGTAGAGTACCTTTCAGGTAACACAAAACTCTCTTTATAGCTGCCAAATGTGTAACTCTGGGGGATTACATGAGCTAACTAATGATACTCACTGCATAGGAAATATCTAGCTGAGCTATGCAAAGATATAACAACTTCCCAATCAGTCTTTGGAACACTCCCTTATCAGTCAATAGTTCACCATCAATAGTCAAGAGCTTGCAATTCAAGTCTATAGGAGTTGAAGCCAGTTTAGTACTGAGTTTGCTAGTTCCTACAAGTAAATCAAGGACATACTTATGTTTAGAATTAAAGATATCATCCTTAGATTGAGCAACTTCAATTCCCAAGAAATATCTAATTTCACCTAAGCCTTTGAACTCAAATTTAGTGTTAAGAAACCTTTTGAGACTAAACACTTCCTGAGTGTCATCATCAATAACCACAATGCCATAACATAAACAATCAAAAGGGTCACCATGAAATCTCTCCTCTTAACAAATAGAGTATGATCAGGTTGAGTCTATGTGTAATTGAAGGTAACAAGGGCAGATCAAAATCTCTTAACCAGGCTCTAGAAGATTGTTTGGGGCCACAAAGAGACTTCCTCAATTTATACACTTTCCCTTGAATTTCCTTCCCATACACCCTACAGGTAAAAACATATAAAGCTCTTCATGGAATGGCTAATCAAGAGTAGCAACCAGAGACAGAAAACCCAAACAAAAGTCATTTTAGCCATAGGGGCAAAGGTCTCTAGGTAATTAACACTATACATTTAAATATAAACCTTTAGCAACCAAACAAGTCTTAAACCTCTCAATAGTACCATCAGAATGATAATTGATAGTGAACACTCATTTACAACCAACTGGTTTCTTCCCCTTAGACAAGTCCACAATTTCCCTGGTATTGTTCTTATGGAAAGCATTTAACTCAGTTTTCATAGCATCCCTGCATTCTGGTTTAGATAAGGCTTCTAGGACAGACCTAGGGACTTCTTGGGTAGAAACAAAAGCAACAAAGGAATAATAGGTTAGGGAAAGATGGTTGTAGGACAGGTGTTCGGAGATGCAATGAGATGTACGCATCGGTTTTCCATTTCGAAGGTTAATAGGAAGATCAAGTTCTAGGAAGGTATCAGAAGGGGTAGAGGGGGGCTGACTTATTACCCTAGTAGTGATGGGAGATACAAGAAGCTTAGTTAAAGGAGGGGAAACAACTTGCTCATACCTAAGTCCTTGTCTTTGGTACTACCTTTATATCCTATTTGATTGGTGCAGCCAAGAAGAAAATATGGGAATATTCTCCTTAGATTCCCTAAACTTGGAACGTGGGGTTGCACTAAAACATTGTGACCCCGGTGATAAAGGAAATGACTCACAAAAAAAATACCATGAATTGTTAGAAAGCTGATCAAGTAAATATTAGCAGCATTGGAGATGGAGAGAGGTCTATTGGAGTAATAATGTCGGAGATGGAGTAGTAGTGTTGGAGATGTGAACGGAGGGAGGGATATGAATAGTGTAGTGGCATTGGAGATAGAGAGAGGTCCAATGGAGTAATGACATCAGAGACAAAGTAATAATGTTGGAGATGTGAACAAAAGGAGGGATATGAATAGTGTCATGGCGTTGGAGATGGAGAGAGTTTCGATAGAGTAATGACGTCAGAGATGGAGTTCTAACAGTGTTGATAGTCCGGTAGAGGGGCTGGTGATGAGGTGGCAAATAGGGTATGGTAAAATAGGGGTGGCTAAAATAAAAATAGAAACCAAGGAAAACGAGAGGGAGAGAGGTCTTGATATCTTTATTGGTTCAAGTTGCAAGGTGAGCGAAGAAGAGGGAAAAAAAGAGGAAGAGGAGGAAAAAGAAGAGAGAGAGAGAGAGAGAGAGAGAGAGAGAGAGAGAGAGATAGAGAGACAGAGAGACAGAGAGAGAGAGAGAGAGAAATGAGGGGAGATTGGAACTCACATCATCAATGCCACTGGTTTGATTTTGAAGGGAGTAAGACGATGAATAGTATAATAATTGAATGAAAAACTTAGTTTTACATATATTTTGGGAATAAGGATATTTTTATAATTTTGGGTATCTATAAAGGGTATGTTTGTCAAAATAAAAAAAATCAAGCAAAAAGTTTTCTCAGCAATCAAACATTGGAATGCCAAAATGAGAAAATAAATTTTCCTTTCTCATCCCATCCTTTCCCATCTCATCCTTTCTCATCTCATTCTTTCTTGGAAATCAAACGGACCCTTAGATAATAGGATGAAAAGTGAATGTGAGGATAATTCGGAGGAAGAGGGGGAGCTGGAACATGTGAAAGAGACTCAATGGGAGGAGACCCAACAAAAATAGATGACTCAATAGAAGACTTAAGAGGAACAAAAAGAGGAACAACTAGGGTCAGAGAAAATGAGTTAGCTAAATGCTTCCCCTTAAAAGAAATGCCAAAGAAAGGAATAGTTTTTGCAAATGTGACATCCGTAGAAACAAATGAGTGCCATGGACAGGATCAAAACAACAATATCCTTTCTATGTGAAGGCATATTCTAGAAGGCAGACTTATGTATTTTAAGCTTAAATTTATGTCTCTGATGACTATGAGCATGAACATAGTAAGTGTATTCAAAAACTTAGAGAGGAGGAGAGAAGAGGTCCTCATTAAGAAAGAGAAGATTAAAGGGTGTTTTGATACCCATAACCTGTGAGGGCATAAAATTTATCAAGTATATAGCTGTAAGGACAACACCCCCCCCAAAAAAAAAAAATTAACTAGAATATGAGATGCAAACATAAGGCTTCTAGCAACTTCAACCACATGACGGTTCTTCCTTTCTACCACTCTATTCTACTATGGAATGTAGGAACAAGAACTCCGATCAATAACCCCAAAGGTATCAAAGTAGAGTCAAATATTTTTTATCCAAGTGTTAAGCTGGGTAAGAATAAGTTTATAAAACTTTTGCACAATAGTCAGTACTTCACCCTAGGATCTCATAAGGTAAATCCAAATATAGTGAGAAAAATCATTAATGAAAAGAATAAAATACTTGTAATCCTTAATGATATGGTGCCCACACATCAAAAAACACAATATAGAAAAGAAAATTAATCTTGTACTAGACATAAGTATTCCCTTGAACATTTTTTTGGAAACAAATGACTCAAATCAGAGAAAGACAAATGACCAAAACATAAATGACATAACATGACTCCATCAATAGATTCTGATGAAATAGACTCCAAAGCTACTTTATGAGGTGGTTTAAGACTTCTACCAAGTGTATCTAACATGTATATTTCATTCACCTTATGCTATAATTCATGGATTTATCCAAATTACTAATAGGAAAAAGATTAGTGTTAATTTTGGAAACATGAAGAATAGAAGATAAAACAAGGGAAATAGAGGATTTAATATCCCCTTTGCCTGAGATGGGAGCAAGAGACCCATTAGCAAGGGATATCTTCTCTCTACCGAAAAAGAGTTGATATGAACACAAAAGATTAGATATATTGGTCAGATAATCTGAAGCACCAAAATCAATAATCCAAGGGATTTTGTGATTACCTAAAATAGTAGCATGATTTGAAAAAGTATAAATACTTGAGTAAGCAAATTGTAGATGAAGAGGTGTTAACTAAGGAGTTGGATGCAACAATTATAGTCTCCAAGTCATTAATTATTCTCTAATACCTTTCAAATTCTATGTTTACTGTTGTCAGTTGCTTCATAACATACTTCTCCTCACTTTCTATATTTCCACGTTCAGTTATAGTAGCAACATTTGTATTTTGAGGCTTCCCAGTTTGACCATTGTGATTACCCAATTTTTGCTTGATCCCTTCACCATACCTCTTTTAGATCAGAACCATCCACTGGACTACACACCTTAATCTATGCCTATCCACTAAGTTTCATTCTAAAACTTCCTGTTTGACCCATCATCAAGATTAGATCCCATTTCAATAAATCTTATTTATTAGAGCTTATCATCCATCTTCTCAACTTCATTTGACCAATCAAACCTTATTATTGTATTTGGAAACCCAAAAAAGCCTAGTACGTCAAATTTTATGATCAAAATCATCCATTTGACTATTAAAAAAGTGAGATTCCACTTTGGACTATTTTGTTATTGATAAACCATTGAACCAAACCAAATCTGCCAATCTGCACCTCTAATCAAAGATCCATCACTACCATCAGATTTAGGATGTTCAAAAATTCCTACTCACCAAATTTTATCCCAAAATTTCCTCCTTTGACATTTCACCAATTAAAGATTCTATTTCAGAAAATCCCATTAATCTGAACTTGTTAGCCATAGATCTCCACCATCCCAATCCTATTTGGCCAATCAAATCTCACCCTAAGAGCCTAAAATCCCAAAAATACCCCCACTTAAAACTAAGAAACGACAAAACCCTTTTAAAAGTTCATCAAATTTACATTTTCTACCACTAACAACCTCAGATATGAGACTACCATGATAGACACGCCCCAAGCTCCCATTAGACACACAAAACCCATGAAAATTACTCCCAAATTGAAGAAAATGTTTCACCAAATAGGAAAGCTCGATTGGGTATTTGTTTATTTGAAGATTCTTTGCCTATTTACATGAAAAACCTCTACTGAATCTCAGGCATAGTAGCTGAACGAATTCAAACCTGTCCCCCCTCCCTTTCTCTATAAATATTAATATAATTCGAGCTTAAGGAGAGGAAGAAAGAAAGGGAAAACAAAGGAGAGACCAAAGAAGTATTCCCAACTCTCATAGGTGCCCTACTTGCGAGAAAACCCCCAAGCATTTGAACCTGAAATTCCAAATTCATTCTACTATGCTTCAAACTTGAAATTTGCATGAAACCTCCAAGCATTCAATAGTTTTAAACTTCTTTCGAGTTCATCCAACTACTCTTTTGTTCAGTTCGACTACTGGAAAGCTTCTGTTAAGGTTGTACACAAGAGATAAGTTTCTTATTTTAACATTTGAATATGAATTTGTAATCTCTGTCTTCAATTTAGTTTTGGATTGCTTAAGGTCCAGAAACCATGGGAAAGTTGCACTCCCAATTTCATCCAAATTGAGAAAAAGAGGTAGAGAGGCGAGGATCTTAGGGAAATCAGTACCTAAGATCTGATAACATCACCTCAAATCAATTTGGGTAAAGTTGGGAGTGTTTTCACCTGATTTATGGAGTTCTAAGTAACACCTTTTCTATTGTTTTTTACATGAAATAGAGCCTAGACAACTCCCGTATTGGGCTGCTACAACAGCTTGGAGAGGGGTGCCTAACACCTTCCCTATCCCAATCCTTAGGATCCAAAAATCTCTCGATTAGGTGCCTTTCTGAACGAAAAACATAGTCACTATCAAAGCAAGTAAATCGATTTTCGAATCTAAAAATGAGGACCCATTTACTCTAAAAAAATGGGTGGCAACTGCATTTCTTTGAGCTAGTCATGAGCTTTTCGGAGCTCACAACTGGTGACTCCACTAGGGACTTTAGGACCTTTATCGGGTGTTGCTTAGGCTCAGTTTTGGGCTTATTTGTTTTGCATTGCTAAGACTAAAAGTTGCGGGAATGTGATTCAAAATCACATTCTAGTGAGGCTAGGCACGATAAAGCTACCAATCTTGCTTCGAAAATCGTGTTTCAGTGATGCTCAACCAAATAGATGCCTCTTATCTATTGAAATCACACCTAGTTCAGTCCCATTGCAGCCAAGAATGTGAAAATCACAGTCTCTTTCATCTCTGTTGTAGCCTAGAAGTTCAAAATCGTGCATTTTTTGGTTCATCACACCTTGTTTTAGCTCATCGCACCTTATTGTGAAAAATTGCATGTTGTTTTTGGCTCATCACACCTTACTGTGCAAAATCGCACATTTTTTGGTTCATCGCACCTTATTTTAGCTCATCGCGCCTTATTGTGCAAAATCACATGTTATTTTTGGCTCATCACACATTACTGTGCAAAACCGAACATTTTTTTTGGATCATCACACCTTGTCTTAGCTCATCGCACCTTACTGTGCAAAATCACAAGTTGTTTTTGGTTCACCTTACCTTGTTTTAGCTCATCGCACCTTACTATGTAAAATTACATCTTGTTTTAGCTCATCACACCTTACTATAAAAAATTGTAAATTGTTTCTGGCTCATCTCCCCTTGTTTTAGCTCATCGCACCTTATGTTTATCCTATCACACCTCAGAATCCAACTAGCACACCTTATTTCAATCTCATCTCACCTAAATCGCACCCATCTACCTTTTCTTGCACCCTATTATCGCATTGCACCGCTACCGCAATGTACTAGGTCTCAATCGCATTTAACCTTGGATTTTTTTGGCTCCCCCATCTTTTCTTGTGGTGTCTTCTTAAAAGGAGAGTTTTTTAAACTTCTCTATTACTATTTAACTGACTGTGCTTATCCTTATCTGTCAATAGTAGTTTGCCTTATTTTCTTTCCATCTTCTTCTTATTTTGCTTCTTTTCTATCTTTAGCTTGTTTTGGTTTGCATCAAGAGAACTTAGTTTCTATTAGATCCCTAAATGTGACCATTTGAAGCTTGTAGGATTGTTTGTAAACTTGAACATGTGGCTGCATTCTCCCCTTATTTTTTTATTGCATTCATATTCCTTCTTCTCGCATGCTTGAACACTCACAATTCACACAAACTCTCATGTAAAGAATCCCATTTTACCTATTAGAGGGAGGATAGTAGGTGTGTGTCTCTGGACTTTGGTCCTCAAAGCCTTCACCAAAACCTTCAAACTAGCTACCAACCAAAGAAGCCCACTTATCCAAGAGTGAAGGTTTAAAGGCTAGCAACCTTGTTGGAACCTCTGAGTCTAGAATCCACCGGACAACTTCATGCATTACACCTAGAATACTCATAAATAGAAGCCTTAGATGAAAGTATGATAGAAGAATTGTAGTGTAATTAGAACTAGGACACTATGAGTGTTGTACTATGTAGTTGCCATCTTTAGAAGTAGGACAAAAAATATGGTAAATTCCAACCCCTTTTAACCCATTAAAAAGTTTCCATTAAAGACACTAAAACACCCTAAAAGTTACCAAAGGAAATATCCAAACCTAAGTTAGATCCCAAGTAAACTTCAACATATCAAAATCTTGAATCAGAGTCAAATAACAATAACAATGTAAGATAAAAAAATCAAAACCAAATAAATAAAAGAAAAAAATCAAAATCAAGTCTACAAATTTCCTCTAAAATGCAAGCTGCAATAATAAAAAATTAAGAATAAGAAATTTAGGAAATAGGATCAACATCAAAACTACAATTATCAGAATATGATGAAACTCTGTTTTAAAGTGCCTACCTTTCTATCAAGGTTTTTGTTCCTATCTTGGCTAAGTATATGCATGATTCTATGAGCTCAAATCACTTGGCTAAGTAGATGCATGACTCTATGAATCCAATTCTTGAGAAGTAACATCAAAACACCACCTTGACCCACTCTAAGAGTATCTATTAGATATATATGGTAAAGGGTCTAACCCTCCCTTGACTAGTATCAAAGGATACTTCATTCCCTCAACCGAACTTAGGCCAAGTAGATGTTTGGTTTTATGAGTTACTTTTGAGAAACAACATCAAAATGCCACTTGGACCTTCATACCTTCAAAACTCCGGGATGTCAAGTAGGTATACATATGGTGTACGGATTGATATTCCCTTATCTAGTATAAAAAAGACATTCTCATGTTCCTTCATAAACTTTTGAACTCAAATATCTTTCTTGCTCTTTTGCAAGCAGAGTAGATGTTTAACCCAATGAGTTTGCTATTGGGGAGCAACATCAAAAAGGTTGTTGCTTTATAAACATGGTGTAGTGACTAATTACTCTAGACATTTCCTTCTAGTCTTAACATTTTTCAAAACCCAAAAGTCTTTTTTAGTACTAAAAGTCTTTTCTAAATTAAAACTTGATCCTAATTATAGCATTAGTTGCCTAGGTCCCAAAATTAATAATAAAAACAAAGGGAAAGAACAAATGTACCTGATGCGGCATGATCCGGGCACTCCTAGTTGGCTGCTGACTGGCTCCTTGTTGGTAATGGACAACACCTGAGAAGATAGAAAAGAATGATTCACGGGGATTTAACCGATGGGAGTACTCTGAAGCTGAAGTCAGAATGCTGGGGAAGGAGAAAAAAAGTGTGAAAGCTAAGAGTGTAGGTCGCGCTTTATCACTGTGCTCGAGAGATTAGCTTGCGAGCAAATATAGACTCAGGTTGAGAATATGAGAGTGCGGAAGTATTCAAAAGTCTGAAGATCCCTTTTCTCCTCTGCCTCAAGGGCTTTTATAGGGGCATTCTTGCCAAATCGGGTGTAACCGCCATTGGGCCCCTACCACAGCCGTTACCTGCCAGGGCTGCGTAGGTGACCATTGCAATGTACCTCTTGCTCGGATGGGTGACACGTCTTAAAGGGGCAGGCATGCCTTCGCCTGCTGAGAGACGTGGGTGTAGACTGTTGAAAGGATAGGGACTATGCCGTTAGTCAAGGGACGCGGCGCAGTCTGATCGGTACAGATTGTCAGATAGAAGCTTCCTAAGAAATGTTTGTGCTGCTCATTCATGAGCTACTTTGTAGCGAGCTTAGGAATACTTCAGGGTTACCCTTACTAAGGTTGGTCTCTAGGGTGACTTATCTACTTAGGGGATGGAGCGAGCTGGTTTTCCTAGCTCGCGAGTTGAAGTAGTCTTGGAATATCCCCTTCGGGGTAGCTCAGGGGACCTGAAGCTCGTATTGTAAAGATCTCCTCCCATAGCGAACTATGATATAGCGAGCTGTTCTATAGGCTCGTTACTTAGTCGTGACTAGGCTATGATGTTAATTTGTTGCCCATACTGAGTCAGGTCCATGTGTCATCATTTTATAGGTTGGGTCAAATCATCCTCCATCAATTGCCCCCCACTCCTTGAGTTGAGAGTGTTGCCTTAGCGCAAGGAGTTCATGAAGTATGATGGATTGATTTGATTGAAATTCAAACTTGATTGACTGCTCACATTAAATGCATTCATGGGAATCAGGAGATTTTCTGACCTTTCGAATTCTGAAAACGTGCAGAGGTGGCTCTTAACTCCGGATGTCGTGCAACCGTCATTACCTTGATCATGGGAGACGTGCAGCCAATCGCCTTTCGGTTTCAGAAAGCGTGCGGTCAGCACACCTGTGAACCGTTAGATCTACCTTAATCTAGGCCGTTGATTTGGAGGCATGGAGACTATAAATAGGAGGGCCCTCTGGGTCTCACTTTCTCTCACGTCATCTTGTTGTCTTCGAATTCTGAGGTCATGCATTTGTCAAGTCTACTCGAGTTCCTTAGTTTACTTCGTCCCATCTTTTTTGGTGAGTCTCGATCGTTGTCAGTAATGTCTGGGTACCCATACCATACTCACCACCGGGGCGGTGACCAGGATGATGATGCTCCCTCGAGCTCGGGGGGAGCTTGGGAATAGGTCCCGGTGACCTGGGAGACCTCCATGGATGAAGCCTCCACTTCCTGGGGATGGGAGCCTGATACTTTCGGCCCTTCCTCTATGATAGCGGGGAGACTTAGGTCTCAAATCAGCTATTTCCACCTTCCTAGGGACCTTGTCTGTTGCCTTCCCACCGGTAACTACCCGTGGGAGCACGGTCCCAACGAGATAGTCAGCTACCAAGAGCAGCTCGAGGCTGGCCTGCACCTCCCCTTACACCCCTTGATAGTGGAGGTTGGAAACCATTTTAACGTCACTATCGATCAGCTTCATCCCAACGCCATTCGAAACATGGTTGGGACTATATCCTTGTGCTATGAATATTGTCTTCCTTTGGACCTTAACATCTTTTATGCTATTCTCTATATAAAGAACACCACCCCTAGGGCTCCACCGAAGAGGCGTCTTTACTACCTCTCCCCCCACCATGGCTACAAGCTCTTACATGAGCTACCGAATAAAATTCGCATCTAGAAGCGGGATTAGTTTTTGGTCCACAACCCTGAGGGGTGGCCCTTCCATACTTCTTGGAGGGCGCCATCTAGGACTCTAGGGCCGAGTTGGACCTTGAAACTCAAAAAACGATGTCCTAGGCATCAGTAGGCTTCCTCTATTCGGACTACTTGACCAAGGAGAAGCTCGTGCAGACCGGCCTGAGCCCGGGTAGGTTGCCCTTTTAGGTCGCGTAGTACCTTGTCACAACATTGTGTATATACATATACTTTTTTCTTACCGAACTAATACCTTGTGGTTTCTTCTTGGCAGCCATCATGTCTAGTGTTGACTTGCGCCGCCTCCTTTCAAGCAACCAGAGGCGTGAAGAGGTTGCACCCCGACCGGACTTCCACATCGGGGGGTACCGAGTTCGGTCTACTGAGCTAGTCTTATCTTCTCTTCCACCTGAAATTCCACCACCTCCATCTGAAGGGGGTGCTGGCGAGGCTGGCCTCGAAGAGGGCAAGCTCCCACAGCAAGGGGCGATTCCCCCTGGTCCTTCCCAGTCGTTCCCTTACCTGTGGCTCCCAGTGGGAAACTGCAAGGGTGTGAACAATTACATCATGGCTCGATGGAAGAGTCGGAGGGCGATCTGTAGTGAGGAGGTCGCTAAGTGGGGGGAGATGGAGCCTGAGGATCTCGTCGTGCCTGCCTCTTCTCATTGCATGGTGGTAAGTGGTTTTTTCCCTTCTTCTCTCTTTTTTGCTTCCTTTTGCCACCTTCTGATTTTGCTTTTTCACTGGCAGGTGAATACCGCCATCCACGCTATGGCCCTCCAAACGCGCATCCACAACGACGATGCCATTGACCAGAGGGCTGCCAACTAGAAGCTCCAGGGCGAGCTCGACCGGACTCGGGGCGAGCTCCTTCACACTCGCAAGGGGAGTGAATCTCAGTAGCTTCTCGTCCGCAACCAGGAGGTGCAGATCGCCAGGCTTTCTAAAGAGAGTACGTGCTATAGGGAAGAGTCGTTGAGGGTAGCAACGGAGAGGGAGCTCCTCCGGCAGCAGGTGCGGGACTTGGAGTCCACTCTCCTAGACCGGACTCGGAACTTTGACCAGATGGTAGAGGCTGAGCGAGAGAAGGCGGTTTGTGATTTTAAGGACTCCCAGGAATATCATGACCTCCAGGTAGAGTACGACTCAAGTTCGTACTGCTTTGGGTTCAAGCTCGACCGGTGGTTGGTTCGGAAGAAATTCTCTAGACTCAACCTCGGCGGCATCACTATGAAGGGCCTGCCTCCCGAGATGGCGGACCAGGCGGAGGAAGAGGAGCTTGACTCTTTGGAGGACGAGGACGAGGAGAAGGATCCCTGAGGCGTTTAATCATCTACTTGGACTTCTGGTGACTCCTAAGTGCCATAAACCCAGTCTTGAAAGGATCTTTGCTGGGCGGTTGTGCCCTTTTTTCTCCTATCAGACTTTTTCGGGCTTTTTTAGCTCGGTTATTGTTTTGTTGTTTGTTGTTTTTTTTTTTTGAAACAGTAATGAAATTTCCTTTTTGCTAAATCGATCTCATCACTTCAAGTTACTTAGAGCTACTTACGCAAAGTATGACCTTTCGGCAATTGTTGTCCTAAGGTGTCTTTTGACGTTTTAGGGCATCCCTATGATAACATGTATGCCTGAGCTATGTGTTTATCAGTTGTTCCTTAGTTCAATCAATCGTACTGAGATGAGCCGTGCTTCATAGGATTTGAACCCGAGTTGCTTATGCCTCTGCCATTTCATACTTTGCTTATACCATCGAAGGGACTAAATCTTTCTTGATGCCGAGATTATGGTTAGCTTGACGCTTTAGTCCTTAGGCTGAGGGGGTAACTTGTAGTCTATCCTTGAAGTTTACCCATGCCACGGAGGCAACTAGGTCTTATTGTGCCGAGATCATGTTAGCTCGGCATTTTGGCCCTTAGGCTATGGGAGTGACTCGTGGTCTACTCAGTAGTTCACCCCTGCCATAGAGGCGATTGGGTCTTATTGCGCTGAGATCATGTTAGCTCAGCATTTTGGCCCTTAGGCTCTGGGAGTGACTAGTGGTCTACTCAGTTGTTATAGATAATATTGTCTTAAGTTGACAATATTTCATGCCCGATGTACTTGTTTCCCTTCGAGGGTCTCAAGCTCGTATGTTCCCTCCCCGAGAACTCGTTTAACTCGGTAAGACCCTTCCTAATTCGGTCTGAGCTTGCCAACGCCGGGCTCAGGTACCATAACTTTCTGAAGGACCAGGTCGCCAACGCGGAGGTTCCGTTTCTTGACCCTAGCGTTATAGTACCGAGATACTCTTTGTTGATAAGTTGCAGTCCTAATATATGCAAGGTCCCTTACTTCGTCGAGTAGGTCGAGGTTGGTACGTAGCTCATCTTCATTTGCCTTGTTGTCGTATGCTTCCAGTCGTAACAAGGGAATCTTGATCTCAACTGGGATGACTGCTTCGGTGCCAAAAGTGAGGTCAAAGGGAGTTTCTCCTGTGGCGGTCTTTTCTGTAGATCAGTAGGCCCATAAAACGTTGGGTAGCTCGTCTGCCCATAGTCCTTTAGCTCGATCTAGGCGCACCTTCAGTCCATGAAGAATAGTTCTGTTTGTAACCTCTGCTTGACCGTTCGCTTGAGGGTGTGCAAACGAAGTGAAGTTCCGTCATATCCCCATGTCTTGGCACCAGTTCTGGAATTTTATGTCCTCAAACTGCTTGCCGTTATCAGAGATTAGCACTCGAGGTAAACCAAAGTGACACACTATGTTCTCCCGAAAGAAGTTCAGGACGTTTCTTGCTAAATTTGTTACAAGAGGTTAAGCTTTTACCCACTTGGTGAAATAATCCACTACTACCACTTGTTAGACAGTTTTGTATGCCCTTAGCTTCAATCTGATTTGATGTACTTTTGTTATTTAGTGGAAATAAATAAAGTGCATGTTTGATTCATGTTGTTTGGTTTAATTCTGTGTAAAACCCTAAAACTGGATATTTATAGAGACTCATGTTAGTTTTAAATGTTCACAGCCGTTGGATAAGTCTGGGGAGATTTATCCTGCCAAGGCTGATATTGGTGTGCCACCAAGTATTGGGATGGCCTGTCTCAGCCACCAGGGTAAGACCCGAGGCACATGCAGTATGGGATTACTTGAATCCTTGAACCGGACCAGATTTCCAGTATTGCCCTGGACCTTGGAGATAGATGGGCAAAACTGGAAAGTTACACCTGACCCCTAGACTCGATTATGACATTTCACTAGGTGTTGGATCAGGCTGCCTTTGATATGCCAATCAGTGAGATCCTTAGCGGGGATCAAAACCTGGGTATGTTGGGGTAGTTTGAGAATTCATCTGAGTGGGTGATCATAGTGACAGAATCAGCCACTTTGTTAGACAAAGGGTAATGATCGGGAATGCACTCTCTCTGATGGAAACCAAACTGTCGGCAGTTGATTTCATCATTGGAATTTTGTTTTGCACAATTAATATATTTATATATATATATGTACGGTTTCGAATTGTTTGCAAATGGTTTTAATTCCCGGGATCCATGTGAGAGGAGAGTGCGGCACTGTTCCTTGCAGCCGAGGGAGAGGTCCTCTCTTGTCGGGCAGTGCTTGATCATTAAGGGCTGAGAGGTTAAGTGTAAGACCATTGAGGATAATACCTGATGGGCTAATCTTGCACCTACCCACAGTCCCTGGGTTTTTATAAGATGGGTTGGCCCAGGGACCACTTAATGTAAGTGTTGGGCCCATAGGGTCCATATGATGGACTCAAGGGGTTCATTGAGTTTTTCAGTGAATTCGGCTGGGCCTTGTATTAGAGGTTGGGCCGAACCCATGTGGCTGGTGTGTAGATCAATGCTTGGGTCCCACGCCATACAAAGAAGCCCAACTGGGCAGCAAATTGGAAAGTAATTAGACACTGAACACTTAATGGGCCAAAAGCCCATTTTGAGGTGGGCTGATATGATCACCCATCCATGGGGCGAATTTGAGATTAAAGTTAGTAAAAGGGTTGGGCCTTTAGCCTTATCCACTCTTAGAGACCAAATTCAAATTAGATTTGAATCTGGTAACCTTCTGATAAGATCAGGAGTAAGCTAACTCTATCTGCGGAAAGGATTAAGATTATCCCCTATCCAAATACTGATTTGGATTGGGATAACTCCTAAAAAGGAGGTTTCTTAATCAAGAAGAAAGGAGGAGATTTCGAACCACCTTGAAGAGGTATAGGATATCTCCTACGAATTCAGATCTCATTCATACTCTCCAGAAAAACAGAAAAAGCAGTTCAGCCTTTTTCGTTTTGGAGATCTCCTCCTGCCGCCGCCATCTGCCATTGCAAGATTAGATCTTTGCAGAAAAGTAAGTCAAGAAATCTGTTCTTGACATCAGTCTTGCAAGAGAGACTGAAAAGGATTCAGTGTTTAGTACTTCCAGTGTGTAGGATGCACCCTGCTGGTTCTGTTCCATTCACAGCTGTGTCATCTTCAGCAGGAATGGATCTTGGAGCATTCTTTGGGCGTGAACACCAACTTTGGGAGATACTGCTTCTCCGGATCAGGTATATTCCTCCCATTTATCTTTTGGTACAGACCTGGTTTGATTATGGTTCAAGTAGGATCCTTGAATACTGTATTCTAAATTTAGGGAATATGATTCCCAGTTGAGAGTAGGAAATTTTTGAAATTCGCCCACCCATTCCGCAACCTTTATGGCATCCATTAGATGGATCCTACCATTCTTTCAGTGGTATCAGAGCCACAGGTTCGAATCTTGAACCAAAAGAAAATCAGATCTGACCCTGCGCAGATGGATAGAAGGTGTTCTTTCAGGATTTGCGCAGATTGTTTTTTTATTTCAAGAAACTGTTTCTTGTTAAGGGCGATTGATCTGAAATTAATTTTATTAAATCCAAAATTTATTTAGAATTGTTCTTTATTTATTTTGATTTAATGGACTGTTCAAACCTAGAGATCACAGTGCAGATTTGGCGCAGATAGTCTGCTCACCCTTTTTCTTTCTATTTATTTATATTCGGTTTGTAAATAATTTTTTTATTTTAGACTGAATGTATAGGATTTGATCAAGAATGTAATTAATAGAAATACGATTTCTGTTATTTTTCTTGATTAAAGAAGAAGGAAGAAGAAGGCGGCGCTGGAGGTTTGCAGTTGGAGAAATCGCTTTCTGCGATTTGCAGTTTGTGAAACTGCAACCCTTGTGATTAACCTCTATTTTGTAGGTGGTGCGAACAGTCCATAGTTTGATTTGTGATTGTTTGAAATCAAAATTATTAATTTTAGATCTTTCATGAATTAATTCTTGAATTGAAAATCAGTTTTGGATCCTCTCGGACTAGATTGGACCAAAACTGTTTGGACCGAATCTGGGGTTCGATAGGGACTGTTTTTCAGTCTGTATTTCTCACACTTGCTGTTCCAAATCTGATGTTCAATTACAAGGATTAATTCGGCCCACCTGTAAAGCCCAGTTTTAAAGGGTTAAAACTGCAAAAGGCCCATTACTGTGAGATAAGCTGTATGGGCCAAATTGCTATCTGCGATTCAGCCCATACACCTAGTAGTCATTAATTGTTAATGACTTAGTTTTTAAATGGGCTATTCAATGGGCTTTACAGCAGTTAATTGATTGGATCAATTCCTCCTTTACATGTGATGTTTGGATGTTTGATGTGTTGCGACCATGGGCCATAAGTACTTGGCCCATGAAGACTCGTTAGTGGCTCTTGCGCACACCATGGCTAAATGCACATCATTGCCATGGTGTCCTTCAAGGTCATTGGATGACCCCTCTTTGCTTGGTGGGCCCCACAACCCTAAAAAGGGATGCGTACGGAACCCCTAGCCGATTAAGGCCCACCAGAAATCTGACTTTGTGAAAGTCAGTGGGAGCCACTCTGGTTTGACCTAAATTAAAACTAGGGCGTTTTTGTT
The DNA here is from genome assembly GCF_056320005.1 of Nelumbo lutea. NCBI lineage: Eukaryota > Viridiplantae > Streptophyta > Magnoliopsida > Proteales > Nelumbonaceae > Nelumbo > Nelumbo lutea. The sequence goes on along the minus strand of NC_142684.1, from coordinate 43,135,428 downwards.
CCCTCCAGCAAATATGAATGCATGTGATAGGGAGACCCATATGATGGACTCTCTAAAAGCCTTCCGTCATTAGCACAATGATGGGTCCTTCAGTAATGAGGAAACGCACCATAAAATTGGGCTATCCATTTGTTGTTGGATCTATTAGAGTGTTTCATAAGATGATAGGGGCGTCATAGACCGATGTGGGAGGGGCTTCACCAGAAAATGGGAACTCTCTCACGGTACCTTGGCGTAACCTGAATATGATGGGTAAGCACTCACTGGACAGAAAGGTTTACCTGAAAATGGCTCTGAACATTGTCTGACAGAGGCCAAAGGGAAACTCATTTGATGAGTGGATATGATCCGTCACAGAAAGGTGGTGAGGTTATGCAGCTGAAATAGTTGGCTTCACGCACCCCATGTGATTTCCCACATTTCTAGAGACATTTCGTCATCTCCGTCACTGAGAAAGGAGGGAAATCTCAAAGATGAACAAATGGGAATGGAACATAGATTAAAAGCCATATCTATGTAGGTAACATGAATCAAACTAAGGTTGTGGACTAATGATTTTGCTATTTTATGAGAAAATGGCAAACGGTCAATTTGCAAAGCTTCTAGATGATAACAAGCTAAAGGGACCAAACTATGCCGACTGGTACAAAAATCTTATGCTGGTCCTAACTTCCGAAAAGTTAGACAAGGTAGTGAAAAATCCTGCCCCGGAACGTCTGGATGATAGGGCTTCTGAGGCTCGTAGGAGGGACTACCAAGAGTGGGAGGATAAGAACTCCCTAGCCCGCTGCTTTGTCGTTGCCTCATTAGACAACTCAATATAGAGGCAGTTCGATCAGATCAAACTAGCCAAGGACATATTGGACAGTCTAAGAACAATGTATGAAGAGCAGAACCGTTCTACTCGACAGAAGGTCCTAAAATTGTTCATGACCGCGCAGATGACCAAAGGGCAGAAAGTTCATGACCATTGTCTTCGGATGATGGGTTACATTAACGAACTTGAAGCTCTTGGATCCGGGCTAGATCTTGGCACGCAAGTGGATGCCATCCTCAATTCTTTGCCCTCTTCCTTCAATGCGTTCACAATGAACTACAATATGAATAAGCTGAATGTCAGCGTCCAGGAACTCAGCAATATGTTGCAGAGAGCCGAGGATCTACTCAAGAAGGATAAGCCTGTAGTTATGCTTGCTGAAACTAACAAATCGGGCAAGAAAAAGAGAAAGGCAAAGAAGCCTCAGAAGAAGGCTACCAATCCTAAGAAGCAGAAGAAGAACAAGGCATCTGATGTCTGTCACTTCTGCAAGCAGACCGGCCACTGGAAGAGGAATTGTCCTGCCTACCTGGAATCTAAGAAAGGTAACATCGAAACTTGTGTCATAGAAACTAACATGTTAGTTACTTCTGTGTCCTGGTGTGTTGACTCCGGGGCTTCAACTCATGCGTGTAACTCACTGCAGGGGTTCAAAGTTAGCAGAAGGTTGAGTGAAGGTGAAGTGACATTATTCTTGGGAACAACTGCAAGTGTTGCAGCAGCGGCAATAGGAACCGTAGAATTAGATTTTAAAGAAGGAATGGTTGTACTTAAAGATTGTCTTTATGTACAGAACTTGAGAAGAAATTTAATTTCTGTAGCAAAACTGTGTGCTGATGGATATACTGTTTATTTTAGTAATATGATTACTGTTAAACGGAATAATAAATTCATCGCATGCGGGGAACTAGAGAATGGTCTCTATGTTCTACATCCTTCTCTGGAAACTAACTTAACCAAAACTACGTCGGTCGAAAATCCCAAGAAAAGGAATCGTGATACAGTAAGTCCCATGTGCCTCTGGCATTACCGACTTGGCCATATCGGTATTGACCGAATCACAAGGTTGGTAAAGGATGGTCCTTTGGATTTTCTAACTGTAGAAAATCTTCCCACTTGTGAAGATTTTTCACGGTAAGCCTGAAAGATCTGAAGGCACACTTGACCTGATACATACTGATGTATGTGGTCCCCTGAGTGTTAGGACACGGAATCAACACATGTACTTCATCACCTTTACAGATGATTTTTCACGATATGGTCACGTGTACCTAATGAGACATAAGTCTGAATCATTTGAAAAGTTCAAAGAGTTCAGACAGGAAGTCGAGAAACAGTTAGGGAGAGAAATTAAGGCCCTTCGACCAGATTGAGGTGGCGAGTATCTCTCTGACGAATTCAGGGACTACTTAAAGACCAATGGGATAGTGTCACAATTAGCTCCTCTTGCTACACCTCAACTCAATGGTGTTTCAGAGAGGAGGAATAGGACCTTGTTAGACATGGTCCAGTCACTTCTCGTACGCTCACAATTACCCACATCCTTTTGGGGATACGCATTAGAGACTGCTATCTACGTGTTGAATCGGGTTCCAACCAAATCAGTTCCGAAAACTCCATATGAACTTTGGACCGGAAGGAAGCCAAGTGTAAGACACTTGAAGATTTGGGGTTGTCCTGCACACGTTAAAAGAACAAGTGCGGACAAGTTGGAATCTAAAACCAGTCGTTGCCTGTTTATAGGCTACCCAAAGGATTCGGTGGGTTATCTATTCTATAACCCAAGTGAGCAAAAAGTGTTCTGCAGTCGAAACGCCCAGTTCTTAGAATCCGATTACATCCTAGACACCCATCGTCAGGAAATAGTTCTTGATGAGGAGAGCTCAGGAGCAGTGGGAGATGTCCCACAAATTCCAGGTAATTACCAACCTAGAAGAACCGCCTGGGTATCCAGACCACCAGTCCGATATGGTTATGACCAGGATAGTTACCTGGTGGAAACCTTGACTAGTGAAGAAGATCCCGTGACTTACGCGGAAGCTATGTTAGACATAGACTCCCAGAAGTGGGTGGAGGCCATGAGAGCTGAAATGGACTCAATGGAGACCAATGGAGTCTGGACTCTAGTGGATCTGCCCCCCGGGGTAAAAGCAATTGGTTGCAAATGGATCTACAAGAGGAAGAAGGGCCCCGATGGCAAGATTGAGACCTTTAAAGCTCGCTTGGTGGCGAAAGGGTATACTCAGAAAGAAGGCATCGACTATGAGGAAACCTTTTCGCCCGTGGCCATGCTTAAATCCATTAGGATCCTGCTAGCTGTAGCAGCGTACCATGACTATGAGATTTGGCAAATGGATGTCAAAACTGCGTTCCTGAATGGAGATCTTAGTGAAGATATCTACATGCAGCAGCCGCAAGGCTTCATTGCTGCTGGTCAGGAACACATGGTATGCAAACTTAATAGATCCATATATGGACTTAAGCATGCTTCTAGGAGTTGGAACATCCGTTTTGATTCTGCAGTCAAAACGTTTGACTTTGAGCAGAATCCGGATGAGCCCTGTGTTTACAGGAAGTCCAGTGGGGATAAGATCACCTTTTTGGTGTTGTACGTGGATGATATCCTACTCATTGGGAATGATGTAGGAATGTTGACTTCGGTCAAGGTATGGCTATCACAGCAGTTCTCCATGAAAGATCTTGGAGAAGCTTCATACATACTGGGTCTTCGACTCTATAGAGATAGATTGAAGTGGATAATTGGATTATCCCAGGCTGCTTATATTGACAAAATTGTCAAGAGGTACAGCATGGAGAACTCCAAGAAAGGAAACGTTCCTTTCAGGCACGGAGTCACTCTCTCCAAGAAGATGTCTCCCAAGACTTCTGAGGAGATTGAAAGCATGAGAGACGTTCCCTATGCCTTAGCCGTAGGGAGCATCATGTATGCCATGCTGTGCACTCGCCCTGACATTGCTCAGGCGGTGAGTGTGGTAAGTAGATTCCAGGCAAACCCATGGCAGGAGCATTGGACTGCTGTGAAGAACATACTCAAATACCTTCGAAGGACAAAAGAGTTTTGTCTGGTATTCGATGGTAGTTCACTGCAAGTTCTAGGGTATACCGATGTCGATTTCCAGTCGGATCCAGATGATAGAAAGTCTACATCTGGGTATGTTTTCACGATAGGATCGTGTGCTGTTTGCTGGAAAAGCAGCAAACAGGGGTCCACTGCAGACTCCACAACCGAGGCCGAGTACATTGCCGCAAGTGAAGCTGCGAAGGAAGCCGTGTGGATGAAGAAGTTCATACACGAATTGGGAGCGATTCCATCCAGCACATCTCCCATCCCGTTGTTGTGTGACAACAATGGAGCGATCGCCCAGGCTAAAGAGCCTTGGGCTCACTCGAAGTCGAAGCACATCGAGAGAAAGTACCATGTACTGCGGGAGATCGTTGGTAGAGGGGACGTCCAGACTCAGAAGGTAGCATCAGCGGATAATGTGGCAGACCCATTGACTAAGCCACTGACACAGAAGGTGTTTGAGAAACACGTGGAAAGTATGGGACTCCGGCTTGTACCAGATTGGACCTAAGTGCAAGTGGGAGCTGTTAGACAGTTTTGTATGCCCTTAGCTTCAATCTGATTTGATGTACTTTTGTTATTTAGTGGAAATAAATAAAGTGCATGTTTGATTCATGTTGTTTGGTTTAGTTCTATGTAAAACCCTAAAACTGGACATTTATAGAGACTCATGTTAGTTTTAAATGTTCACAGCCGTTGGATAAGTCTGGGGAGATTTATCCTGCCAAGGCTGATACTGGTGTGCCACCAAGTATTGGGATGGCCTGTCTCAGCCACCAGGGTAAGACCCGAGGCACATGCAGTATGGGATTACTTGAATCCTTGAACCGGACCAGATTTCCAGTATTGCCCTGGACCTTGGAGATAGATGGGCAAAACTGGAAAGTTACACCTAACCCCTAGACTCGATTATGACATTTCACTAGGTGTTGGATCAGGCTGCCTTTGATATGCCAATCAGTGAGATCCTTAGCGGGGATCAAAACCTGGGTATGTTGGGGCAGTTTGAGAATTCATCTGAGTGGGTGATCATAGTGACAGAATCAGCCACTTTGTCGGACAAAGGGTAATGATCGGGAATGCACTCTCTCTGATGGAAACCAAACTGCCGGCAGTTGATTTCAATCGTTGGAATTTTGTTTTGCAAAATTAATATATTTATATATATATGTACGGTTTTGAATTGTTTGCAAATGGTTTTAATTCTCGGGATCCATGTGAGAGGAGAGTGCGGCACTGTTCCTTGCAGCCGAGGGAGAGGTCCTCTCTTGTCGGGCAGTGCTTGATCATTAAGGGCTGAGAGGTTAAGTGTAAGACCATTGAGGATAATACCTGATGGGCTAATCTTGCACCAGCCCACAGTCCCTAGGTTTTTATAAGATGGGTTGGCCCAGGGACCACTTAATGTAAGTGTTGGGCCCATAGGGTCCATATGATGGACTCAAGGGGTTCATTGAGTTTTTCAGTGAATTCGGCTGGGCCTTGTATTAGAGGATGGGCCGAACCCATGTGGCTGGTGTGTAGATCAATGTTTGGGTCCCACGCCATACAAAGAAGCCCAACTGGGCAGCAAATTGGAAAGTAATTAGACACTGAACACTTAATGGGCCAAAAGCCCATTTCGAGGTGGGCTGATATGATCACCCATCCATGGGGCGAATTTGAGATTAAAGTTAGTAAAAGGATTGGGCCTTTAGCCTTATCCACTCTTAGAGACCAAATTCAAATTAGATTTGAATCTGGTAACCTCCTGATAAGATCAGGAGTAAGCTAACTCTATCTGCAGAAAGGATTAAGATTATCCCCTATCCAAATACTGATTTGGATTGGGATAACTCCTAAAAAGGAGGTTTCTTAATCAAGAAGAAAGGAGGAGATTTCGAACCACCTTGAAGAGGTATAGGATATCTCCTGCGAATTCAGATCTCATTCATACTCTCCAGAAAAACAGAAAAAGCAGTTCAGCCTTTTTCGTTTTGGAGATCTCCTCCTGCCGCCGCCATCTTCCATTGCAAGATTACATCTTTGCAAAAAAGAAAGTCAAGAAATCTGTTCTTGACATCAGTCTTGCAAGAGAGACTGAAAAGGTTTCAGTGTTTAGTACTTCCAGAGGATTCTTGTGAAGGATCCAGTGTGTAGGACGCACCCTGCTGGTTCTGTTCCATTCACAGCTGTGTCATCTTCAGCAAGAACGGATCTTGGAGCATTCTTTGGGCGTGAACACCAACTTTGGGAGATACTGCTTCTCCGGATCAGGTATATTCCTCCCATTTATCTTTTGGTACAGATCTGGTTTGATTATGGTTCAAGTAGGATCCTTGAATACTGTATTCTAAATTTAGGGAATATGATTCCCAGTTGAGAGAAGGTAGGAAATTTTTTAAATTCACCCACCCATTCCGCAACCTTTATGGCGTCCATTAGATGGATCCTACCATTCTTTCACCACTAAGAACTTCCTCTGGCCTATTGTTGGTGGGAACGGCCCAAGTATGTTGATACCCCATTGTGCATAAGGCCACGGGCTGGTGAGGTATTTGTGGTCGATAGCAGATTGATGATGGATGTTAGCGTGCTTCTGGCACTTGTCGCATTTTCTGATGAGTTCGGTGGCATCTCCTTTCATTATTGACCAGTAGTACCCTTGTCATAGTGCTTTTTGGGCGAGGGCCCTGCCCCCCAAGTGTCCACTACACAGGTCTTCATGAGTGTCACGGAGTACAAGCACGGTTTCGGAAGGTCGCAGGCAGCACAGGTATGGGGGCATGTAGGATCTTCCGTACAGCCATTCGTTTATTATGACGTATTTGGCCGCCTGACGCTCTACCCTTCTGGCGGAATTGCGGTCCACAGGGAGGGTCCCATGTAGAAGGAAGCTCGTGAGCGGGTCGATCTAGCATGGCTCTGCTTGAACGACGGGAGAAACCTCCTCTGCACCCCTCGATAATGCTAGGCCAAGACAGGTCCTCTATATACATGGTCCTCATGGTGTTATCACTGATGCTGGGCAACTGGAACAGGGCGTCGGCCTTAGCGTTCTCCGACCTTGGGATTTGCCTGATGAATTATGACTAGAAGTTGAGCAGAGCCTCCTGTACTTTGGCTAAGTAAGCGATCATAGTAGGTTTGCGGGCTTCGTATTTGCATATGACTTGGTTAACTATGAGTTGAGAGTCGCTGCAGATGATGATGTGTTTGGCTTCCACTTCTTTGGCTAGAGCTAGCCCAGCTATCAACGCTTCGTACTCCACTTCATTGTTGGATGCCGCGAACTCAAAGCGTAGTGCGTACTCCAACTTTGTGCCACATGGGCCATGCAGAACTATCCCGGCTCCACTGCCCTGCTGGTTGGAGGAGCCATCTACGTGAAGGATCCAGGGCTCCTCATCCCAGTTCGCGCTTGGCCTCAAGCTCTGAACTCGCCCGAACTGGGGGTCTCATGCTGAACCGGCCTGGGGACTTCAGAGCTAAAAATGCACTCCACAACGAAATCTGCTAAGACTTGGGCATTTATAGCAGTCCGCAGCTTATATTGGAGATCGTACTTGCTGAGCTCAATGGACCACTTCGTCAGTCAACCGGAGACCTCAGGCTTGAGTAAGACTTGCCTCAGAGGTTTTTGGTGAGGACGATAACAGTATGATCTTGGAAGTACAGGCGGAGCTTTCAGGCTGTGATAACTAGTGCGTAGGCCAATTTTTCTATCTCTGAATATCTTGTCTCTGCTCCCTACAACACTTTACTAACATAGTAGATAGGCCGTTGGACCTGGTCTACTTCCTTTATTAGTACCGAGCTTACCACTTCATTGTTGGCCGAGAGGTATAGCTCTAAAATGTCACCCTCTTTGGGCCGGATTAAAACCGGAATACTACCGAGGTACCTTTTGAGCTTGTCAAACGCGAGCTGGCAGTCTTGGGTCCATTCAAACCCTTTGCTTTTCATTGCCTTAAAGAAAGGTAGGCGGTGGTTTGCCGATTTGGACATGAAGCGGCTCACAGCGGCTATCCTGCCGTTCAACCTCTGGACCTCCTTCACTTTCCGAGGTGGTGTCATATCTAAGATGGCCTTTATCTTGTCTGGGTTGGCCATGATGCCGTGCTGGTTCACAATATACCCTAAGAATTTACTCGAAGTGAGTCCAAAGACACACATATTCAGGTTCAACTTCATACTGAATTTACGTAGAATTTCAAAAACTAAGTTCTAGTCTTTATTAAATCACAAGAAAGTCGGGTTTTGACGACCACGTCATCTACATAACATTCCACTTTTTGGCCAATTAATGGCTCAAACAGTTTATTTACAAGTCTTTGGAAGGTTGCCCCAGCATTTTTTAACCCAAAGGGCATGACATTGTAATAGTACAGGCCGAGCTCAGTTATGAAGGTAGTTTTCTCCTCGTCTGCTGGGTCCATCCAGATCTGGTTGTAGCCCGAGTAGGCATCTAGAAAGCTCAACAACTCATGCCCCGAGGTCACGTCCACTAGGCGGCCAATCCTGGGGAGTGGGAAACAGTCCTTTGGGCAAGCTTGGTTCAGGTCGGTGTAGTCGACGCACATGCGCCATTTACCGTTAGCCTTCTTCACCAGAACGGGGTTGGCCACCCAGCTCGGGTAATGGACTTCCTAGATAAAATCAGTTGCAAGGAGCTTCCCAACCTCCTCATCGACTGCCCTCCACCGCTCTGGGGCTAGGTTGCGTTTCTTTTGCTTAACGGGCCTAACTACAGGATCAGTATCAAGCTTATGAGTTATAATGCGGGGGTCTATGCCGGGCATTTCTACTGTGGACCAAGCAAAAACATCTAAATTCTCAAGTAAAAAGCGTATCAATTCAGACCATAGGGGCTCCTCGACGGAAGTGCCGATCTGAAGCATTCGGGTAGGGTCCTCTACCGAGGTCGGAATGGAGACAGTCTCCTCCGTGGGTGCAACTCGCTCCTAGTTCTGCTCTACAGGTCGCTCCAACACGAGGTCACCGGCCACCCTAGCTTTTCCTTAGAGGGCGGCAACATAGCACATACGGGACTCAAGCTGGTCACCCCGCGCTACCCTGATACCGTAGTCAATGGGGAACTTCATGGCCAACTAGTAGGTGGACACCACAGTCCGTAAAGCATGGGTAATCGGCCAACCTACTATGGCATTGTACGGGGAGGGGGTTGTGACCATCAAGAAGTCATGGTTGAGCCGTACAATGCTAGGCCAGGTGGCGACTTCCACAGGTATTGTTACTCTTCCTAGGAGTCGTACCTCCTCTCCGCTGAAGCCAACCAAGGGAGTGTTTGCGGGCTTTAGGTCGCTCTCTGGAAGCTGGAGTTTGTCGAAGGCCGCTTTGAAGAGGATATCCGTTGAACTGCCTAAATCAACGAGGACTTGCTTGACTTCGAAGCTGTTGACCCTCATCTTTATGACGAGCGCATCATCATGGGTGTAGTGGAACCCGCGTGCATCGTCCTCGGTGAAGAAGATGGGGTCTTCTGTCTTTGGCCGTTTTGGAGGGTTCTGCTCTTCCCCGCCGGATTCACGAGCTGATGTGCAAGCTACTGCTGAAGTGTAACCCACCACAATCGATCCTCTAACTATGACGTGGATGATCCCCTGAACTGGTCTCTCTTCGGGGGGCTGCTTCTGCGGTTGCTCCGCTTTCCGGCTGGATTCGGGGGCATCTCTACCTTGCTCCCCCTATCGACCTGCTTTATTATTACTACTATTTTGTACAAAATTCCTTAAATATCCGCAACGGATAAGCTCTTCTATCTCATCGTGGAGGTTTTTACAACTTTTGGTACTATGACCGTGGTCTTTATGAAAGCTATAGTACAAATTTTTATTCCGGATGTTGGGGTCGGCCTTCAACCAAGGCGGCCACTTAACGTATGGGACGTCCTTGATCGCCATGAGGATCTCGGCCCACTTTGTGTTGAGGGGTGTGTAGTCCCTTTCTGCCGCTAGGGCCCAGGAGGGCTAGACTGGCTTTGCCCTCTGACCTATATCCTTCTTCTTCCTACTGTCGCTTTGAGATGGGGGCTCTGACTCCCTCTTTCTTTTTTCTGGGGCCTGCTCGCCCCTCTGGTTGATTTCTTCTTCCGTCCCAATGAACTAATTCACGAGCTTAAGGAACTTAGTCACGGTTTTCGGTTGGTTGACAACCATGTGCCACTTGAACTCTTTATGAGTGATACCTCGCTTGGCTGCCGTGAGGCGAATTGCAGGATCCAGGTCGGGTATCTGCAAACAAGCGTCATTGAACCGCTTGATGTAGCTCCAGATGGACTCCCCTTTTTTCTGCACTATGTTGAGGAGGCTCTCTTGGGTTCGTGGGCACCTCTTGCTAGTGACGAAGTGAGAAGTGAAAATTTGCACAAACTATGCCCAACTTCTTACCGAGCAGGGTGCGAGGTTTCGGTACCAGGTGCGGGCGACTGCCTTGAAGGTGGTGGAGAAGGCCACGCACATACAGGACTCACTGGCCCTTGCCAGGTGCATCTGGGACTGGAAGGCATCCACATGGTCGTTTGGATCAAAAGACCCATCATACTTATCCAGAGGAGGGAGCTTGAAGTCCCTTGGCATGGGGACAGCAACGAGTTCGGGAGATAGCGGGGAAGAAACTGAGAGGAGGGGGGTAGCTTTTACTTCACCGAAGTATATCTTCTCTTTCCCTCTGAGCTCGGGAGAGGCTCTGGATGTGGTATAGTAGGCTCTCCGGCGTCTTCGCTACTACTTTGTCGGTTCGGCATTGGCGCTTGACGCTTCAGTGTCACCGAGCTCGATAGGCTCAGACTGCTGGTGACGACTTTGAACTAAAGGGCCCTGTCTAAAGTCTATGGCCAAAACCTCGAATGGGTTCTCTATGAGTGGGAGCTCGAACTGTGAGGGTTGTGGCGACGCAGGCTTAGTTGGTTGGGAGGCCCCTGTCCTGCCCATAGGCTGGGAGGCGGGGGTTGTCGGCTCTCCTTCTTGCTGCGAGAAGAGGCTTGGCTCCTGGCAGGATCCTGGACCTAGGGCTCCTCTCCCCGGCGAGGTCGCTCACCTTGGTAGGACGACTTGGCTTGCTTTGCAGCTGGGTGCCAGGGAGGAAGTGATAGTTGGGCCTGAGGTAGCAAAGGAAATTGCTGCTGGTACTGGTACTGGGAGACCTGGTGCAGCACTTGCTGCTGGTAAAGCTAAAACTATTGGAACTGTTGCATTTGATCCTGCATGGCCCGCATGCATTGCACCAAGTCCTCTAGTTGGTTCGGATTGGCCGCTAGGGGTGCAACTGAGGGTTCGGCGAAGGTTGCTCTGGCTGTAGTAGGAAGTGGAGCAACGATGGGTGCCCTTGTAAGAGGCACATTCAAACTAGGAACTCTACTGAGAGGGGGACGGTAAACTGTCCGATGCAGACAGTAGAAAGCTGGGGCTGTTCCCCGGTAGCACTCTGGTTGGCGCCACGTCCGACATTACTGGAAGAAGCCATGAAGAATGCTAAGTTTTTTTTGGAAGAAGGACTTGTGAAAGCTTAGAGGAAGGCTTTTAGAAGCATTTCCTACAAACGACGTCAAATGATGTGGCATGATCCAGGCACTCCTAGCTGGCTGTTGACTGGCTCCTTGAAGCTTAAGTCGTAACGCTGGGGAAGGAGAAAAAGAGTGCGAAAGCTAAGAGTGCGAAAGTATTCAGAAGTCTAAAGATCCCTTTTCTCCTCTGCCTCAAGGGCTTTTATAGGGGCGTTCTTGTCAAATCAGACGTAACTGCCACTATGCCCCTGCCGCAGCCGTTACCTGCCAAGGCTGTGCAGGTGACCGTTGCAACATACCTCTTGCTTGAATGGGTGACATGTCTTAAAGAGGTAGGCACGCCTTCGCCTACTAAGAGACATGGGTGTAGACTGTCGAGAGGACAGGGACTCTGCCGTCAATCAAGGGACATGGCACAGTTTGATCGGTATGGATTGTCAGATAGAAGCGTGCTGAGGAACATTCGCACTGCTCATTCGCGAGCTACTTCATAGCGAGCTTAGGAATACTTCGAGGTTACCCTTACTAAGGTTGGTCTTTGGGGTGACTTATCTGCTTTGGGGCTAGAGCGAGCTGGTTTCCCTAGTCTTGGAATATCCCCTTCGGGGTAGCTCAGGGGACCCGGAGATCATGTTGTAGCGAGCTCCTCCTACAACGAACTATGATATAGCGAGTTGTTCTATAGGCTCGTTACTTAGTTGTGACTACGCAATGATGCTGAGTTGTTGCCCATGCTGAGTCAGGTCCACGTGTCATCATTTCATAGATCGGGTCAAATCATTCTCCATCAATACCAAATAGCATTAAATCCCAATACCTAATTCATAATAAAGATCTATTTCCAGAATCATCCAATATAGGAATCTATCAAATCAACAAAAACATAATGAAGGAAAAGCTCATATAATAAAGATCTATTTCTAGAATCATGTCTAGTTGCTCATAGATACCTACACATCCTTGCTAGGTTCCCTTGACCCACTCTAAGGAGGCCATCTTATCTAATTACCTATATAGCTAGCCTTCTTTGGAGTCCTCCAATCAATAGCTAGATGACCATAGAATATGATCATTCCCTCCATTTTGACCAACAATTATGTAGACACTTCAACTTTAGAACTCCACACTGTTGTAAGGGTTAGGATCCATCATATGGATGGATGAGCCATGCTAGATGGCTGGGAAAATTTTCAAGAATTTCTTAATCCTTCTATGAATCAAATTCCCTATGTTTTTAAAAACTACATTTTTCAGGATTGATTTTGCATTGAATTGGACCATATTTTAAACCAAACAAAGAGGGAAATTTATACCTGATACGGATACCACAAACGTAGATCCCAAGGTAGAAGTTGCCCAAATCAATCCTAAAACCAACCTCCATTGAAGATGGCATTGTGAATAGGTGAAGCTGATTCAGCAACATAGTTTTCAACAAAAATTGTAACCCAACTGCTTGGATCAAACTGAGGAAGGTGAGCCGGAAATTCCTCTAATTTTTCTTGCAAAAATAAGAAGAAAATTGATCTCTATCAGTCCTTGAAAGCATAAATCGTGATAGGGTTTCTTGGAAGACAAAAGAGAAGAAGAGAGAGTGGTCTTCTAGTCTGGTTCACCCTCTTCTTCTTTTATCTCCTTATGGAGCACTTTTCTAATCAAATTAGGAGATTATCCAAACCTAATTTGGATCTGAACTCTATTAAGAGATAAGCCTTATCCTCTTAAGAGGATGAGTGCCCCATACCCATTTTCAAACCCAGATTTCACCCAGAGCACATGAAAACTTAAGGCACTTGAGTTATTTTGTCTAATTTTAAAATTAAAAAAAATAAAAAAAAAAACCAGAAAAAGATAAGTATCTTTGAGAACAAACCTGAAAGCAAGAAAGTGCCAGCTTATTACATTCCATTTTAATACATGGAAGATATAGATATGAATGTATATGTCCCAATTGAATTCTGAGAAATAAAACTTATTGATTTAACATACTGCAGAAGACCAAATAAACAAAAGTGCTAGCCATTATTGTTTTAACCTGAGATTAGGGACCATAGTTTAGCTAGTCCTTTAAATCTCAATGATACACACTCTATAGACATTAAGATGCATATTTTAAGATCAAATATAGATAAGATCGGCCCATGATTTATGAGAATGAAAATCTTCAGACAAATCAAGCATTCCATGTAGATAGATCGGGAGTTTCAGATACCCTCCATGTCAATTCTGTGGTTATATAACCTTCCCCCCTTATAGCATCTGATGAAGTAAGGGATTCAAGTTCAGCCATTTCTTCTGGTGTTAGTTTGACAGATAAGGCTCCAATATTCTGGTTCAGATTTTCAATCTTTGTGGTGCCTGGTATTGGACATACATCGCTTCCCTGGTGGTGAACCCATGCTAATGCAAGCTGTGATGGGGTGCATCCTTTTCTTGTAGCAATTTCATTTACACGATCAAATACGGATTTGTTATGTTCAAGATTCTCAGGTTGGAACCTTGGTAGATTCTACAGCAAATAGATATACATGTTTCAGTAACTTCAGATCTAATGGAAGCAAAGTAATGCTTACAGTTAATGGACTTAAATTTTTATAGAATACTGAATACCAAAGTCTGAAATAAAAATGGGCAAGTTTTTGCTTTTGAACCTTGGGCTGTAGGAAATAAAAATTGGCCAAAATATGTTTTGAGTATTTTTGGTAAGGTTTTTTTTTATTAATAAAACATTTTTAGGCCCAAAGCCATAGCCTAAAATTAATTAGAGATATAAGCTTTTCGACTTTGAAAACATAAACTCTGAAGCTTATCCAAACACAACCTTATTTAGTGATTTTTGAAAGTTTTATTTATCTTTTAAATTCAAGAATAAGATCAAGTAATGCAAATAATCAAACCCTTCGGAAGTCATTCTCAGTGAAATTCTCGACAACTTGAGGCCCTGATGAAAAGAATCCCCTTCCAAGAGGGCTGTATGCGACAATCCCTATACCAAGCTCTCTGAATAATTTAAGAATGTTGAAATTAGTTAGTTTCTAGCATACTAATTCTTCTATTCTTTTTTTTTTTGTAAATAAATGAATAAACTATTAATGTTGCAGAAGATAGCTTAATTACCTGCAGGTAGGAATTATGTCTTTCTCCACTTCTCTTGCCCACAAGGACCATTCCAACTGCACTGCTGTTATTGGATGGACAGCATGGGCTCTCCTGATTGTCGAAGCAGAGGCCTCAGATAATCCAATGTATTTTATCTTTCCTTCTTCTACTTGTTTTTTAAGTTCTCCCATCTATTAATGCAGAAAAAAATATTCAGGAGATTATTAAAAGCTCTTAACCTTTCATCAAAACAAATCATCAAAGGATGGAGTTATCATGATAGCTTTAGAGAGAGAGAGAGAGAGAGGGTCAAATTACATGGTTGGAGTTCAATCTGAAGTTACATAGTTCTATTATATATAATGATAGAAGTTCAATCTGAAGTTTGAAAATTTAATAATTGGAAAATCAAGTTTGAAAATTTAATAATTGATTCAACTCAATTAAATTAACAAATTTCAAGTGAGGAAAATCAATGTTGAGAACCATCTCTGTTTAGAATCGTTGCAAATAAGTGTGAATGCAAATTTATAGACTTGTAGAGTGTAAAAACGTCTATATAAATTGTAAAGTTGGGTTAGTTTTGCACTGGCAAGTTTATCTTCTTATCAAACAGATATTTAGTTGTCATGGACGCAAACAGGAATTTCAATAAAACATATGCCTTTTTATTTATTTTTTATAAAATCTCACTTGAATGTAAATTTACTTCTTTTTCTATTGATCTACTTTTACATCTCATTTTGGATGTAAATATGCATTAAAAAATGTGTTTTCTATCATTTGTCAATGCATAAATGAAATGTTGCCAAGCAAAGGCAAAGGTGAACCACCGCAAATTTACCCTGAACCAGGATTTACACTCCATTTGCATTGATTCCAAACACAGCCTGAGGAAAAAAGTGATTGAAATAAGTTGGTAAACAATTATGACTAATGCCCGTATAATGTTATTACATTACAAACCCAAATTTCCTTCTCACTTTTCCTACCCACTCTCTACCCACCTTGAATTTCAGCTACACATCTCTCAATTCATAATAGAGATGTGTGGCTGCAATTCACAGTGGGTAAAGGGTGGGTAGGAAAAGTGAGTCGGAAATCCCGTTTGATTACGTTGAGTTTGCATGGCAGCGCCCGATCGTCCTGTGATGTCCAGTAAAAAACATCTACAACATTTCCATCAGATGGAAGTACAAATCATAATTACAAACAATACTAAACTGGATGCAAATTAAAATGAACCCAAGTTAAGATTTGCATTAGAAAGAGAGCCTAAAGCTCGACTAAAGATAAACAGCAACAAAAATAAGGCTATTTTATTGGATTTGTAAGAAGAGGTGTTAATGGACTAGTTTTTGGTTGGACCATATCAAAATCAATTTAGATGGATTGAACGGATTAAAAAGACATATTGAATTGGACCAGTCCAGATTTAATGGTCCAAAGTATTTATTGGATTGGATTGGATTGTATATAGTCCATCTATATTGGATTGGGTCAGATTGAACCAATATCTAATTCATTGAAAGAAGTTATGAATACAGGTGTGTTGATGAAGTGCATGTTTGAATTGGAACCAATCTAAATTAAAATCAATTTGAACAGATTGAACAGTCCAAGCATTGAATTGGACTAGTCCAAATTGGTCCAAAGATTCATCATCAGATTGGATTGGACCAAATTCAGTCCAATTGACACCCCTAACTGTGAGATAAGCAAATTTCTCCTCATCATGTCATCCATAGAAACGAATGAAACGGGGAGATTAACAAGACTTACAGTAACTTCAATAGGAATTTTGGTATCAATGCGATGCTGGTAATAGAGATCGATACAATCAACGTCAAGTCTCTTTAGACTGGCCTCGCACGATGCCCTCACATAAACTGGATCCCCACACACATCCATCCTTCCATCGACAATACCTCTGATCCCAAACTTGGTAGCCAACTCCACTTTCTCTCTTACTCCCATCAAAGCCTAGATATGGCAGTGAGTGACAAATGGAAACAAGTAGTAATTGAACTCTTCAATTCTAAGTATAAAATTAATTAATGAACTTCAATATAATTCAAGCTAGCCTGATTGATGTTAAACAAGTATACAAATAAGAAGAGATGGGACCTTTCCCAGTAGGATTTCATTAGTGAAGGGGCCATAGATGTCGGAGGTATCAAGGTGGGTGATGTCACAGTTGATGGCATGGTGGATGAGAGCGATCATGTCTTTCTCTGGCTTTGGAGGTCCATAGAAGGCTGACATCCCCATGCAGCCCAATCCCTGGGCGGACACTTCCAGCCCTTGAGAGCCCAACTTGATTCTCCCCACTCTATCCATCTCTGATATCTTTTCCTGTTTAGTCACACACTCACACTCAGACCCACACCCACACCCACCAAATTGGTGAACTGTCTGTGACTTCCTGCTTTCTTTAACCTCTGATGCATTTATAGGGAACATCTTTGTCATGGCGGCTATAAAAAAAGTACAGTAAATAAAAAAAGTAGGTAGATGAGATGACAAACAAAGTCGGAAAGTGAATTTGAATTTGAATGCCATTAAATCCTTTATCTTAAATTTGAATATCTATTTAGTTTACAAGTTAACTTTCGAGATAGTTTAACAAAAAATGTTTTTCAAAATCAATTTGGATTTGATACTTAAATAAATTTTGGGCCCATTTGGTGTATCTTTTTAAGAAAATCTTCCAATAATTCTGACAGTCAAAAGACGCATTGAGCTTTTGCATGAAGATCTGAGCAGTCTGAAACACATTTGGAAGATATATGTCTTTCTGTGTCTTTCCATGCGAGAACAAAATGCAAAAAGCTTCATTTAGAGATTTCTGAAATCAGCCTAAAATTTGCATTTTGCATCTTTTCAGCGCTCCGGCTTTTGGTCACTAGATCTTCCACGAATCAAACGGAGATAGACTGAAAATCGGTCTGCCTGACTTATAAACAGCCAAAAGATGCACCAAACGGGCCCTTACTTTTTCCTACCTAGCTATGATATATTTTTTATGAATTTGTACTAGTTTTATGTAGATTTGATGAGCTTCAAATTGAATCAGATTTGAATGCATGTTTTACCATATGATTGAATCAAATTCACAAAACCTGTTAAGATCTTTCCCTCAACTCTCAATTAATTTCTCTCTTATTTTAATTTATTTCAAACAAGACATAGCGTTGGGGAAAACAATAGAGTTAGCTTCGATTTTCTTGATTTTCAAACAAGAAAATCAAAATCGAAGCTAAATGATGTAAAGCATGGCCTACGCGTTGTCCTCTCAAATCCATCACAATCCACAAGAGATGAAGAACGCCACTTACTAGTCAAACAGTCAACTTTGGTGGCTAGAGTAAGGGTCCACATGTTATCATCTGTACAATTTGGCACTAATCCACCGGAAAGGGTCAAAATGATTGAGGCGTTTTTCTTTTGGTCTGTTTTCAACCTGCCATATCTTAATATTTAAATTTTTTATGCTTCACGTTGTTCTTTTAATATTTTATTTTCAGACTTCAAAACATTAGAACTACGACATTCTTAGGCTCCGTTTGGTTTACAGGAATAGGGATCCGGAAATGGAATTCAAATGGGCTATTCTGATTACAGTTGTTTGGTTGGTGGATTAAATGCACCAACCAAACAGTTGGTGGATTATATATATATAAATAAACTTGCAAATATCTCAACCATTAAATTGTAAGGTTTTTGGGAATGTTCAATGGTTTCACCAAACATTTGCCTAATGAATATGTGAGCAAGATCATATATTCATATTCAAATCCAACACCACCATGAAATAAAAAAGAAAAGTAAAACAACCACATTGTGCAATGCATGATTAATTCCAATGCATATATATATAAACTGAACATGCAAATATCTTAACCATCAACTTGCAAATAATTTCTACCAATGCATATATAACCCATAAATAATATCTCATTGTGTATTTGTTTATGCCATATCTTAAAACAAATATCCAATGCATCCCAAAAAGATAAATACAAAATGATGCAATCGATATCCAACTAGTCCATATACCTATCACTGTCTAATAGGAATTCCAAGTCCAAGCTATATTCAACCATGCTTTCCTCAATTCTAGCTTGAGGACATAAAATGTTATTGCCCTATTCTCTGATTGAGATATAAAATCTATCGCCTTCCCCGAGTTTGTATACATCCTCAAATATTTTATCATTCTTCAAGTGAGAGATATTCTTCTCAACTCCATTTTCCAATGACTTAATTCTATGGGCAATTGTTTGCACTTCATCAAAAATTATAAACTTATTATACAGGGGTTTGGCATATCTAATGAGAAACTGATTTAGCAAATGAAAATGAAAAACATATGGGTTCAACAAACGATAGTGATAAGGAAAAACATCATGTTGTTGGAAGGGTTAGAAATCGGTTTCACATGGCCGAACCAAGTCTGGTGGCTGGCCGAATTTTTAATTTTTTTCTAATCAAACCTAGGAATTGATTTCTTGGTGATTTTGAAGTTTGAAATTTCGGGATTGATCTTGCACTAAACCAGACCAGATTTGAAACACAAATTAAAACTGATTATACCAAATACAAAGACCACAATGTACAGCTCCCAGAGTGGTAGTTCACATGCAATATCAGTCACAAAATTGGCCTCCAACTAAAGACGATGTAGTGTGTACATGAAGACGATTTGATAACACCGTTTCAACGAAACTGATTCCTAACTTGCTTAGATTGATGTGGGTATGTAAACCTGATATCCTCTATTGTTTTTCTTGCAAAAACATAGTAGAGAATTGATGAAAATCAGTACCTATTACAGCTATATTCATCAAAACACTGCCAGAAGGGAAGGACATATTCCTTGATTGCACAATGCAGTGTCACACTCTCTGTTTGGATGGATCCTAGGAATAAAACCTTTTGCAAACCTTTTTCATAAAATAGTAATATAGCATGTAAATACATTTTCAAATACAGTTGAAATCTATTGTTGACAATTTATGTTTCCATTAGAGAGTGTAAGCCTTGATATTCACTTTGTCTTACAAAGGGGCTGATCCTATCATTTTGATTATCCACTCAAGTAATTTCTTAAACTACCTCTACAAACCTAGATATTTTACCCTTGATGGATCTTACCAGTTGGCATATCAAAGACAGGTTAATCCAAAACATAGTGCAGTATCATAATCAAGTTTGGGGTTAAGTGCAACCTTCCAATTTTGCCCATCTACCTCCAAGGTGTAGGGCATAACTGGAAATTGGTTTGGGTTCATTGTTTCTTATAAACACCAACTGGTTGTTCTTGGGGTCTAACCCTAGGAGCTTAGATGAGCTACTCCACTAGTTTGGCAACGCACTAGTGTCAACCTTGTTAAGATCAACTCTACAAATCTATCCGATGGTTGAAAACATTCTAAACTAACACGAGTTTCATAAGCATCTAGTTTAAAGAATAATCCACAAAAACACACTAATAAGAACATGAATGTACTTTATTCATTTACTAATAAATTATTATGTACATCAATCTAATTGGAGCTGAAAGCATACACTATCTAACAACTCCCACTTGCACTTAGGCCAAATCAGGTATTAGCCTCTATCTCATACTATCCATGTGTCTTTAAAACAATTTCTATGTCAGTGGCTTAGTTAATGGGTCTGCCACATTTTCTACTAACGCTACCTTCTGAATTTGGATGTCTCCTATATGAAGAATTTCCTATAGAATATGATAATTCCTCTCAATGTGCTTTGACTACAAGTGGGCTCTTGGCTCATTAGCCTAAGCAATGGATCTAACATTGTCATAGAATAGTGGAATGGGTAATGTGCTAGATGGTACTACTACAAATTCTTAGATGAATTTCTTCATCTATATTGCTTTCTTTGCAGCCTCACTTACGACAATGTACTCAGTCGCGGTTGTGGAATCTGCTATGAACCTTTGTTTTCTACTTCTCCAACTAGTTGCATAGGATTCCAACATAAAGATGTATCCAGATATTGACTTTTTTTCATTTGGGTCAGACTGGAATTTGGAATTCGTATAATTGGCCATTTGTAGTGAATTACCATAGGCAAAATAGTAGTTTTTAGTTCTTCATAGGTGTTTTAGTATGTTCTTGATAGCTATCCAGCACTCTTGTCTTGGGTTGGATTGATATCTACTCACAACATTAACAACTTGGGCAATGTTAGGTCAAGTGCACAACATAGTGTAAGTACATGTCGTTCACCACGACAATGATTGCAATGAAGGTATCAAATCAGAACCACAAAAACACCCATGGCGACACATAGGCCAACATGGACATGCGATGAGCTTAAGGACATCTCGGGCCTGTAATGCACTTAAGAATCGTTGTACATCTACAACCAGCCAAAACTATTCATGATGAAACAACTAGTCAATGACAGAGTAAGTGGGCCAACATGTCATATTAGCTTTGATGTCACCCACATAATATCAGCATAGGGGACTCGTGAAGGGAACTAGCACACGTGCACTATGGAAATCCTTGGATGAAAGGAAACTTCATCTCGCGTGACATGTGGCAAACCCCCAACAATTCCCTCTTGATAACCAGCACTAAATCAAATATCCCCTTCCCTTCAGGGCCTCAGGATATCCCCTTATAAAAAAGGGCATAGAACAAAACAAACACATGATTCTATCAACAGAAGATCCTTGCCTACCTCTATTACCCGAGATCCCCTACCCCTTTCTTCATCCTTCTAGGAGACCACTGCTCTCAACCTTACCATACCACTTAAATCAAAATCTCTAGTTGAATCCTTGGTCAAGGAGGATGGCCACTCATAGAATCAATGTTTCCCCTGTCCCAGAAGAACAACCCAACAACTTTGAGAATGCTAACTTAGAAGTTGAGGACCAAGGTGGTCAAGAAACCACTGACCATGTTGATATTAAGATCTTGGCCAACAAAGTATATGAGTTCGAGATCCATTTCGACTACCTGAGCACATGCAAACTGAGATGAGGAATACCCTACAACTACTCCTACAAAAAACAACAACTGAATACTCCCCATTCACCCCTTATGTCCCTTCTGCACCTGTCCCTACTAACCACCCTAGAGGCCTAAATCCTAGAGTGACTAAACACCCCTCTGAAGCCAACCTAGCACCAAAACCAAATACAGTACACAAGACCCGCCTCTTCGTCATCGAACAACCCCGCATAGTTCCATGAGATAATACGATGGCAGAGGCACCCTTTAGCCAAATAGAAATAAAAGAATATGTCCAAGGCCTAGTGGAGAAGAGCCAAAACAAAACCCAACCTACGCTTGTGCTCCAAAAACCTTACTCCAATCATATCCTATACAAACCATATCCCTCTGGCTATGTTCCCTTGTAGCAACCATAGTATGATGGGTGTAGGTATGTACCGCTCACTCAGACCCTTAGAGGACACCCAAACATCAGGATTAACACCACAGAAGCACATGCGAGCAGCTCGCAATCAACCCCCACACTGTAATGAACCCATAGCACACCATCACCTCTACGATGAACTCGCAATACATATCACAAAATCATGATAAACCCGTAGTTCACTGAGTTTAGTCAGCACCCGAACCTAAAAAAACCACAACCGTAGGTCCCAAGTCCACTTGAGTGTGTGATGAAGCTACACCCGCTAAGGCGTGATGAACTCACAACCCATGAACTTGCTCGTGACAACGGGTCAGAAGGGATGTAGGTCGAGCCCATGGCGAGGCTTGCATATGTCTAGAGGTGCACAAACCCATGACAGCAAAGGACCTTGCGAGCCTCCACATGGAATTGGCAAAGCACTAACCGCCGAACGGTGACGTCACCAATGCCACATAGGATTAGTTATAACATACAAAAAGGTAGTAGCGCACATGAGTAATGAGGGATCTCGAAGATAAGGAAAGCCAATCCTTGAGAAGATTCTCATGAAATACGTGGCAATACCCCAGTAGTGCATCCAATAATTGTTAGTGAATTAAATATTCACTTCCCCGATACAGAGCGAATATCCTCATCTCCTACCTTTTAGGATCTTGGGATCTCCTCCATAAATAGAGATCCCCTCATATTAGAATTCATCGAATCCTAAGAATCATCCACCTAGTACTCCTGAGTATGCCCTAACTCTCTGACTCTACATCCTTAACCTAGAGACCCTCACTCCCCTACTCACAAGACCTTTCTCTGTCTTTCAAATAGACCACCTATGCCCAAGCCTTACACCTCCTACAACGGGTAGAAAGGGAGCCCAGAAGAACATGTCAACAAATTTGAAGATCCGCTAGGAGCGCTTTCCTTGGATGGGGACTTGAAGGTTCAGGAGTTTTCTAAATCTCTAACTAGACCATTGTATTCGTGGTTCATCAACTTGGTGGCGAGGAACATCGATTCATGGGTAGAGCTTGTAAAGAAGCTCTTATCTACGTGGTTCACACTCGAATAGATACTAATGATGGCGGACCTCCGCAATACCAAACAGTGTGTTGGAGATGACCTTTTAACATACATCATGTGATTTCAGAAGTTAGCGCACTTAGTCTTCAAAGAGTATGCGACAGAAAAGGGCTTTGTGGAGCAATGCATCCAGGGGATACGTCCAACATACAAAATTCGGATCGAGAATGTCAAGGTCGAAACCTTCAGCCAACTCTAGAAGTGCGTTGAGAAGACAACACAAACCGTTGCTGCTCTGACATCACAACCAATTAAATCAGGATCACTGTACCCTAGGAATGAAGTACATGCCATCGATTGCAGACCCCAGAACACCAAAGGGCCCAACCAAGGGCTATACTACCACAATGACAATCAAAGCTAGCAAAATGGCCCACTACTACCACCCCCTCCTACTTTCCCCTACAACAGTAACGAAGTAATGATGATCATGAACAAACTCATGGAAGACCATGTGATCAATTTACCGCCACCACCGACTTGAATTGACCCTTAGAAAGAAATGCATGGGGGGAGGTGTTGTAACAATCACCAGTCACCAAACCATGACCTGATAGACTACTTCACCCTTCAGCGGTTCTTTGTGGAGAAGGTAAAGTTAGATGATTTTGTTAAAAGAAAACCAACGCAGGTGGAAACTGATCCCCTCCCCGTGTACTCACAAGGAGACTATCAGGGCATTAGCAAAACCGATCCCCTCCCCATCAAGCAATGACCACGTGGACTAGCTATCAGGGCATTAGCAAAGGCTTTCAGAAGACCAATTGAACCTCATCGAATAGATAGGTCCAACGTAGAGTTCACTATGGATGATATGCCAACAAGGGATCCTCATCACAACTGGCCCCAATATGTCAGGGCCAAAATGCGGCATTCACCAATCAATCAAGGAAGTTCCATGAACCTAATTCTCTCCACACCCTAAAGCTCATGAATATATAGAAGGGGACTATTAGAGGACTGCCTATGGAGGCCACAGATTTCAACAGGAATGCGTATGTTACGAAAGGGTGGCTTGAGTTGCTAGTAGTCATTGAACCTTTCTCTATTAACTAGGAATTTCAGGTAGTTTCTAATAAAACGGCATACCATGCCCTATTGGAGCGCTCGCTGATACATAGTCGGGCATTAGTTCTGTCCACTTACCACTAGTGCATAAAATCCATGCACAAGGATCGCACCATCAGGATCCCAGCAATGTGCATCCCATTTGACAAATCAGAAGCCCACCTGCAAGATGCCATATACTATACAGAGCTTGTTGAAGAAGGGGAAACTCAGGTGATAAAGATAGAGATTGTGTGATTACTAGACCTAATGAATAAGCCACCAATAACTTCAAAGAGGAAGAAATGATCTAGGTGTATACAGGTGACAGACAAAAACAAAAGGAACTATTATACCATTATAGAAGAGTATAAGGAAGTTATGTACCAAGTAGAAAAAGGTCATTCTTGAGGTATGATTTGTTTCACTTCCTTTTGATTTATTTTCAAAAAGATTTTATTGATCATTGTAATTGATCTAGTTTCATAGTCAGGGCTACCACGTTAAAGGCACAATCATGAAATTGCCATGCAATAACATCGCAATGCTCCCATCGCAAACAAAATCTGAACAATCCCGACAAAATAGAACAATACTAAAGGTACACAAATCAACATTCTCAAACTTCCATTACTAATAGGAGAAATAATGAGATGACGCAAATAACAGGACCATCCTAGACAAACAATGGAATACTATGACGAAGTCCACATGCCTCCTAAGCACATGCAAGACTCAAATGGCGTCATGGAAGATCCCCTAGAAGAAATTGACATGGCTACCAAAGGAATGGAAAAGAGGTCATTGTATGTTTTGGCCAAGTTGGACCCTAAAGAAAAGACAAAACTGTCGAACCTCCTAAAAGGTACTAAATGTTCACTCTAATCGCAAGACTAGAAGCCCTATCAAACATAACTAAATGACTTACTCTCCCATTAGCAAAATTCTAGAATGCTTCCGCCTTGTCGTATGACTAGTTTCCTGGGCTGGACTTGGTTCTAGCCAAACATTCGCTCTGCATTAATCCCAAGTTTAGGCCTGTGAGACAACCATAGTGTATTTCCAAATAGGAAATCACCTTGAAGATCAAAGAAGAAGTTGAACGGCTCTTGAAGGCGGGCTTTATAAAGCCAATCACTCACCTGCAATAGTTAGCAAATGGCGTCCCATTCAAGAAGAAGAACGGCCAGTTAAGGTTAGTATCCAGATTCCAACACACTAGCCTATAGTCATTAGTAAAGGTCTAGCACACTAACTTCCTTTCTCTCTTACCCTAGGTGTTGCATAGACTTCAGGGACCTGAACAAAGCCTGCCCGAAGGATGAGTTCCCATTGTCAAATATGGAAATCCTTATTGATGCTACGGTTAGGAACCATCTATTCCCTTTCCTGGATGCATATAGTGGCTAAAATCAGATCTATATGAACCCCATAGATGCACCCCCAGAAAGCGTTTTGGTTGCCAATAGGGAACTTTTACTATAAAATGATGCCCTTCGGTTTGAAGAAATTTGGGGCCACATACCAAAGAGAAATGATGAGTGTCTTCCATGATATGATGCACAAGGAGTTAGAGTTTTAAGTGGACAAAATCATAGTAAAGGCCAAGAAGAAAGAGGATCATTCTAAAGTATTGAGGAAAGTGTCTACGTGATGTCGAGCCTTCAACCTTAGCCTTAATCAACTTAAGTGTGCATTCAGAGTGCATTTGGGAAAATTCATAGGTTATCGAGTCGATCACACTAGAATTCACCCATATGAGAATAAAGTAAAGGCAGTCCTCAACTTACCACCCCTGAGCACCAAGTCGTAGTTGAAAATGTTCTTAGGAAAGGTCTTCTAGCTCAAAAGGTTCATCCCTAGTCTAACACACACAACATTGCCTCTCCTTAAGCTCATTACAAAATCCGTGGAGTACCAGTGGTCGGCATAGAATCAACATGCTTTCGACCAACTGAAAAGCTATAGCAGTTGAGAATTTAAGTTATACATAGCATCCAACTCAGAAGCTATAGGTTGTTTATTAGCCCAAGAGAATGACAAAAAAGTCGAGTGTCCCATCTATTATGCCAATAGGACTTTGAAGCCGGTAGAGAAAAATTACTCGCATATGGAACAACATTGTTTAGCACTGGTCTTCACCACACAAAAATTCAAACATTACATCCTAGGCCAGAAGGTGGTATGATATCAAGGAAAGACCTGATCAAGTACTTCATCAATAGGCCCCCACTCTCTGGAAGATTGGTCAAATGGATGATACTATAGTATTGAATACACCTAACCCAGGGAAATTAGATGTCAGGAGGTTGTAGATCTCTTAGCTGCCTTCCGCACTAGTGACGACTTCAACCTACCAGACAGTAGAGGAAGAAAAATGGATCTTAACCATAGATGGTAGTAGCACTAATTCCTCCATAGGAGCTGGAGTTACATTGACCTCGCCTACCGGACAAACTTCAGCCTACTCCTTTAAGTTGTTAAATAGTTATGCCCTTAGCTCCAATCAGATTGATGTATCTTTTGACATTTATAGTAAATGAATAAAGTATATAATTGATTCATGTCATTGTGGTGCGTTTCTGTGTAATACCCATAAACTGGACACTTATGAGACTCATGCTAGTTTAGAATCTTCATGGTTGTTGGATAGATCTAGGGAGATTTATCTTGCTAAGGCTAACACTAATGTGCCACCAAGTTGGTTGCGCTAGCTTGCCTCAGCTACCAAGGTGAGACTTGAAGTACATGCAATGTGGGTTTTTTTGAAACCCTGAACCAGACCAAATTCCAGTATTGCCATTGACCTTGGAAAAAGATGGACAAAACTGGAATGTTACACCTGACCCCTAGACTTGCTTATGGTACTACACTATGTATTGGATTGGGCTATCTTTGATATGCCAATCAGTGAGATCCTTAGAGGGGGCAAAACATAGGTATGTTGAGTCAGTCCAAGAATTCATCTGAGTGGGTGATCATAGTGATAGAATCAGCCCCTTTGTCGGACAAAGTGAATGATTGGGGGAATACACTCTCTTTGATGGAAACCTAAACAACTGGCAGTTGATTTTAAACGTTGAAATTTGTTTTTGCAATACATATTTATATAGAAATATACATATATATATATATATATATATATATATATATATATATATATATTATGGTTTCAAAATGTTTGCAAAAGGTTTTAGTTCCCAAGATCCATGTGAGTAGAGAGAGTGCAGCACTGTACCTTGCAGCCGAGAGAGAGGTCCTCTCTTGTCGGGTAGTGTTTGATCATTATGGGCTAAGAGGTAAAGTGTAAGACCATTGAGGGTGATACCTGATGGGCTAATCTTGCATCTGCTCACAGTCCTTGGGTATTCATAAAGTGGTTAGACACAAGGACCATTTAGTGTAAATGTTGGGCCCATTAAGAGCCCATGGTAATGGACTCAGGGGTTCACTATCTCCTACAGTGAATTCGGCCAGGCCTTGTAACAAAGGCTGGGCTAAACCCATATAGCTGATGTGTAGATCGATGTAAGGGTCTCACACCATACAAAGAGAGCCAACTGGGCAGCAAGTTAAGGGGTAAGTGAGCACATAAATTTAATGGGCCTAAGGCCCAATTCGAACTGGGCTTAAGTTAGTTAATTAAAAGGGGCAAGATCTGATTTATAATTTGATTAGGATTAGCTGAAGGATAAGATAAGTCTTATCTATTTAAGAGTCCAGATCTAAATATCAGATTTGGATCAACAAACTCCCTCCTAACTAGATTAGGAAGCTGATCCAAAGAAGACTATAAATAGGGGGTGAATTCCTCAATTTTTCACACAATAATCTACAGAATTCTCTCCTATTCATGCCATCCCTACCCAGTTCGATC